>NC_090930.1:136431664-137071677 GCF_040938575.1 Ambystoma mexicanum
GAGGGGTGTCACTCCCAGTGAGGTCCCACTTTCCCAGACCCCTAGGGAGGGTCTTGCTTAGTGGGCTCACCTCCCTAGCCTCAAATGGGGCGGCTCACCCCTGGGAGAGAAGGGACGAATAACTCAGATTGGTCACACTACAATCAGCAGTATTTCAGTTTTTAGATGAGCACTTTCAAAAGCTGCACCTCAGTGGACCGATTGTGTACTAAGAGTCTGCAGTTGACCCATAACTTGAATCAAGTGCATGTGGCACCACAATCTGGCACGTTCGAGGGTAGAGGTGGACTAGACTGCAGGGAATTATTGAGATTTCCCAGTGGGTCTCTACACCATGGGAATTTTATGTGGGTACCCTGGTTCTCTGCTCCTCTTACCCACTCTCCCAGTCACCCACCCCAATACTTCCATCTCTCCTCATCCCGCACATCCCTCTGAAGCAAGGAATTTTGTTCTAAAGCTTCCAGTATGCTGTTGCTCCCTTTTAACTAATGTTTATTTCAGTTTTACAGTTGTTTCGCTTCATTTCATTATTTATTTATAACATTTATTGACAGGCCCAGACCTGGAGGTATCACAGCGCTGTTACAGATAAAAAAACACAGGCACATGTAAATGGGACAGTCAGTTTGTAAGCAGGCAAATGAAAGGAGGAGCCTCAGACAGCACATGCTTACAGTCTTAGTCAGTCATATTTGTTCAACAACCAACTTTTTAGTCTTTATTGAAGGCTAAGTGTGAAGGTTATTCTTGGATACAATGGGCAGGATGTTCCATAAAGTGGATGCTGTGACAGGAAAACTGACCCCACAGCTCTCTTCCTGGTCTATCTTGGTGTGGCTAAGGCCAGGGAGGCAGAGAAGCGCAGGCAGCGCAGTTTAGGTCTTTTAGAAATGTGCTGGTTGAGCAAGGCTTGTGCCTATATAGGCACAAATGAGTTTTAAAATTTACTATTTGAACCCATTTTTCCAAAGTGTCTTGGGCAGAGAACCCCACACGCTCTACTTGGGGCCTCATGTTTTATAGTGGCGTAACGTGATTGAAAGGCTTAAAAGCTTTGAGTAAGGAGTTATCACCTTTCAATCATGCCACGCCACATGTTCATGCATGTGTGTGGTGGAGAGGAGCGGCGGAACGCAAGTTGCGTTTCCGCCACCTTCGTCCTCTTCATCATACAAATACTCCAGCATCTGCGCCAGCATGTATTTTCATACCCACACAAATGCTGGAGGTCCCTATGGGGTTCGCCTGATTTGTGCACTAGCAGAAAGCCAGGCGGACACCATAGGGGTCCATAGTACACGCTGTCTGCCATGCGAGCATGCCTGGGAGCATGTCGGGGTGAGATCTTCATTTCATTTGTGAGCAGTGCTCACAAACAAAAGTAAATACTGCCTGGCATGCGAACATGGCAAGCAGTGCTCTCATTGGAAAGTAAATGCTGCCTGGCATGCCAGGCAGCACTTACTCAATTTGCACTGCAGAGTGGAAATGTGAAGGGCAAAAGGCGACCTACACTCTTGTAAGCCGCCATTTGCCCTTTACATTTGAAGCCTGCAGTGCAAATGACGAAACATTTAGTGGCAGGGAGCCGCTTACGTTACAATATAAAAGTAACGGCCCCCCGCCGTCAAATTACTCATTTATAGAACATTAGCACCTTAGAGTCTGATTACAATGTAAAAAAAAAAAAACACAGCTGATGTTTTACCATTATGTCAAACTACAAGTTTCAAACTTGAAACTTTTCACCCCGTCTGCCATTATGTGGCGGTGGTTACCCACACACAAATCGATTTACCTCATGCAGTAATTACTGCATGTAGTAATAGAACATTCCCTTGAGACCTATGGGACTCCGAAATTGTACATTTCAGCCTCAAATTGACATATGTCCAGAGTAATTACGCCCTTCGTGGGGATGGGTTGGGTGTCACTTTGAAAAACATTTCCAGGGCCACTTTTGGTGCCCAGTGCAGCCCTGTCCAAAGCATCCTCCCGTTCCTTCTTGGTGCATAGAAACTGGCGTCCCAGCGCTGGTGTCACGCCGTACAGTCAGGCTTCGACTGGCCTATGGGGCAATAGGCCAATGGCCGAACCAAAACACCAAATTATGGTGTGGGCCAATTTTTTGGGGAAAAGTGGGCCGCAGTTTGTGGTGGGAGATCACCATGGACATCCGGTGGCCCCCCTAGTTGAGTACCATGCTTATTGACACTCTACAGGCCCAGTGCCTGTGGGGGTTTGGGGCCTGCCTTGGACATCCGGCAGGCCCCATGGTGCTTTGGGACACCAGCACCATTGGAGGTTGCGGGGGCACAGCCTACCAGGCTCCTCCCCTGACCATGCAGACCTCTGCCACCGTCCTGGCACGAGGGTCCCACGGCATCGGGGCCTGCAGGCCTGTACCTCCACGTGTAGGCCTGCAGCCTACGTTATGAAATGAGACAGACTCAGAACCTCCTCTTCTGTAGTGACTGCAGGGCTCCCTTTTATTAGCATGGGCCATGACTTTGTCATTGCCCTTAAAAGGGCAATACAAAAGGCGAAGGGACACATACCCTTAAGGGGGCAACACACACAGGATGGTCCACTACACAACATCCCTCCTTTTTCATAACGAACAAACAACCGATAATACAACGTACCTAATCTCCCCCTCCTTCCTCCCGCGACAGAACGACATAACTTCAGGGTCGGGGAACCACCTTCAAACAGGATTTGCTAGCAACACACGCGTGGTTTCCCATGCTTATGTTCATAGCACCTACCGACCCATCACCCTCAGGCGACGGTCACAGGGGGTGCCACCGGTGGCTGGTTGGCAGTCAGACTACAAACTACAACCCTTTATTAACCTGGGGTATGGACTTACAACCATTGGCTGACACTCACGGATAGCCACTGGTACCATATAGAGCACCCCTACTACCTGCAGGAGCACAGTTTCACCTCACTGTCCTTTACTGAGAGCACTTTAAGCAAGGGCAGGACTGCAGGAGACCAGTTCAACCATTATCTGTGTCCATTCCGGAGTCACTTCCCCGGAACCAGGGCCTTTTGATGATCCAGCTTATAACCGGCAAAGCCGCACCTGGCGGGGGGTGCCAGGGGCCACATCGGAATAGACCCTTGATGTTGTGGGCAGTCTGCGCAGGAATCTCTTCTGAGGATCCATGTTCATTGATGGGGCAGTTAAAAAAAACCAGCAAAACCGCACCTGGCATGCACCAGGGGCAACACCGGCATAGTCCGTTGACTTTAGGGCAGTGCAGAGAAATGCCGCTCGCCTGGTGTTTATAGTGATCGACATCCTACTTCCCAGGTACGGGCGATGGGACATTACGCACCCCCTTCCCCGGCAATGTTCCTCCAGTCTGCAACATGCTGTTCTCCCGTGGCACGTGAGGGTGCACAAGCACTCCTGAGGAGCTGCAACCCTTACTTTACCCCTGCAGTGGGCGTCAGGGCCGCCCATGTTCGTTGGTCCAATTACAGCAGTGTATTGAACTCAGGGGGGCCGGCAGGTACCTCTCCCAAGCCCACTTTCACCTGGTCCTCCGACGAGATGACATGCCGTGGACATTAGTGGTATGCAGCCAGGGTGTGATCAGTGTCAGGTAGTCAGGGCCACTAGATCCCTTATCCTCAGACGGTACTGTAGGTGACACGATCGGCATGGTGTTGAGGCCACGTGTAGGGCAGGCCGGGTGTCCTCTACGTCAGGGTGTCTTTTTTTCCAGATAGCACTGGTCCGGGGTGATTACCTTCATCCTTGTTGTGCCACGCCCTTCAGCTATTGGTGCGGTGTACGGGTGCCACCGGTGAGTGGTGGGAGTCAATCTCTCGGATGACCTGACCGCGCATAGCATCTCTTCACCGGTGCTGGAGGATCATCACTTTATCATGCCCTGTGCAGGCAGCATCCCCTGCTTGCTAGTGGATGTGCAAAGTACAGAGCGCAGGACGTCCCGGTGCTCGTGGCGTGAATCATGCAGAGCATGAGGGTGGACAACCCACGTAGGCCACTGGGGGGCTACAGTTGGTGTTGGGTCAATGCCATACTCTGTTAGCACAGGGCTGCCTTTTGTGCAGAGTCCTCCTACTTTACTTCCCCGGCACGGAGACATGGCGCGCCTCCATCCCTGTTGCTGCCATTGGGGATCCGGGGTCTGACGCATCCCTCCAACGCTGTGAGCACCTGACATGCCTGTGCTCGATGATATTGGCACATCATTGCCTGTGCTGACATGGACTCCTGTCCCATTCACTGTTGGGCTGGGGAACCCTCCTGGGGCCGCCTCCTGTCTTCCCTGCTCTCCAGAGTACTTTAGCTGATCACTGCCACCTGCCCTGGGCTTTTCAGAGGGCCATCTGTTTCGCCTCAGCTCCCGCACAGCATGTATTTTCGGTGCCTGTGGGGGTTGGGGGCCTGCCCTGGACATCCGGCAGGCCCCATAGTGCTTTGGGACACCAGCACCATTGGAGGTAGTGGGGACACAGCCTGCCAGGCCCCTGATCATGCGGACCTCTGCCACCGTCCTGGCACGAGGGTCCCACGGCATCGGGGCCTGCAGGCCTGTACCTCCACGTGTAGGCCTGCAGCCTACATTATGAAATGAGACACAGACTCAGAACCTCCTCTTCTGGAGTCTGCAGCGCTCTGTCACATTTGCCTGCAGGGCTCCCTTTTATTAGCTTGTCATGGCGGCCCATCTTAAAAGGGCAATACAAAAAGGGGAAGGGACACGTCCCCTTAAAGGGGCAACACACACAGGAGGGTCCACCACACAACAAGTTTGATGAGTTAATTAACCCTGCGACTAGTAGTTTTGGCCAGTTTTGGCGAGTAAATATTCTTTAAATTGCACAATTTGCATCACACCTTGTAAAAAAACCTCCCCCTTTGTTACTATTCAAACAGTGTCACAATAGGAATGAATTGCCATTTGCAACTGTGGGCCACTTTTTCATTGGTGCCCAAGGCAATTGTATGGCCCAGTCAGACCCTGCCTACCTTAGGATAGTTCTAGCTACTGCACGTGAAGCTTGTGATGCTGTGCAACAGTATATAAGCAGTGCAAGGCTCATTAGCCAGCATCCTCTGAAAGTGCGGAGTCTCTTCGGCGTGCATCGCTTCTTATGCTCCCAACGAGCATGGTGTAAATGTCAACAGTGTGGGCTGGTGCGCCCTCACTAACATCCCTTTCTATCTAGCGCCCTCCTGGTTTCATCTCCTCACTGGCGCCGACTCTCCCCGTCGCCTAGCAACAGCCCGCTTGCGAGCTCGCTGGAGCTAAGCTTCCGCCCACCTTTTGAATCAATCCACCGCTTGCATTAAAGTGTAAACAGCCAAACCAGCAGCCTTTCCAATGAGATGAGGGCCCAACAGTGCCATTGTAGCCTGCTGACTAACACGCAAAAGAGGGAGGGGGGATGAGGGCGGTGACGCCATCCTTCCTCTCTCCTAAAGGAGAGAAAGCTGACACAGGAAGGCCGCTTTTGCGTGATGTTTCTATAAAGCTAGGAATCCGTTTGAGAACACTGCGTACTCAGTGGTGGAAATGGGAAAAAGTTGGTAGGGGATCCCACAAAGGCCAGGGTGGGCGTGGAGTTTGGGGGGGGGGGGTGTTGTCCGAGGGGACGGGGATTAGAGGGGGCGGTGCTGGCAGTTCACCACCGATCAAAGGAAATGTCCAACATAATATTTTAAACAGCAGTAACAAACATTCTGGCACAAAAGGAATAAATGTCCATGTGCAACTGTGGGCCACTTTTGCATTGGAGCCGAGACAATTTGCCCCAGTCCAACCCTGGCAGCCAGTATGCAGATGTATTACATTTGCCCACAACATCACTCACAAACCACACTTTTGCTCCGTGCACGAACCTAAACAAGACAAATTACACAGGGTCACCGGAGTCAGCACACATTAAAACCTGGCCGCTGAAAAATGCAGCACATCACATGGTATATAACGTATCTGATGTGCTGCATTTTATAGAGGTCAGATTTGAATGTGTGCTGCCTCCGTGTGTCTCTGTTTATTCTTAGTTGGTTATACTTATTTGTATAAGAACAAACACCAGAGAGACAAAGGAAACGGGTGCACAATGAAAAAAAAGCACCCGAGCGGAGAGCACAACATAACAAAAATGCTCTGTGCAGTGTGCACAGTCCGATTGTATCGTGGGGCAGATTAGACTCCGAGACCACCAAGGTGGGGCTCAGAGATCTAATCTGCCCTGTGCGAGCACTGTGCACAGAGTACAGTGCAGATTAGATCGGGGCTTGGCAAGAAGCTGCTCTGCCCCCCCATCCCCCACATGTCGCGTGCGCTCTCTCTTTCTCTTTTTTTTTTTTTTTTTTTTTTTTTTTTTTTTTTTTAGTAACCAAGCGCAGACCATGGTTTTGGGGCGGCTGACTCTGGCCGGATCCCGAGATCCGGCTACACATCTGGTGCCAGATCTCGGATCCGGCGAGAGCCGGCCCAATGACCAGCGCTGTCTGTACTTGTTAAATCCCAAATGTGAATTTCAAATAAAGCAAAATGGATCTCTTTTAACGATCATTATAAAATTATACAGAATAGTTCAGTTTATTAAAAGTTGGAAAACTATTGGGAAATATTTTTCTGCTGTTTTTACTTTATTGCTGGTTTATGTAAAGCACGTCAAGGGGCAACTATTTGGTAGGTCTTGATCCTGGACTCTAAACATATTGGTCTCATTTTTCCGTCACTACATAATTTGGCGCTGGGGACCGCTTAGGTGTAGATTGACAGGTAGGCGGGTCCTGCTGCTGAATTTTCATCCTTTGCATAGTTGAGTGCATAAGGGGAGGGAAAAATGCAGCGTGCAAGTGTATACACCGCCTTCTGCATTGAAGTTTTGCACACCTCTGGGCAAATGAACAAAATTTGGCAGCAAGGACCTATCTTCGCTGTAGTTTAAATGTAAAAGGTCCCGCTGTCAAAAAACGCAGCCATTGGGACTCATTATCTATATCCCTGATACTTGATGGCAGGGACCGGTTCTACGCCCTCTCCAACCTACAAATACTCCAGCACTTGCATCTGCGTGCATTTTCATGCTGGCGCAAGTAATGAGGGTGCCCATGGAGCCCGCCCGGCTATTTGCACAAGCAAAAAGCAGGCAAACTACATAGGGATTCCAATGTAAACGCAGCCTGTCTATTTACTTCATTTGCACATCAGAGTGTAAAAGTGCAGGGGAAACTGCAGCATACACGCCACCTTTTGCGCAGCACTTTTGTACTCTGCCATGAAAGTGACCAAAATTCAGCGGCGGCATAGCTCTCAACCATTTGTCTCGCAAAGGCGGGTGAAATCACCCGATTTTGTTTCTGGCGATTGAGACGCCCGTTGGAATGAATGGGCATGCAGGAGGCTTGGCGGGTGAGTCAGCCCTTTGCAAGGCGGGTGACACCCGCCAAAAGCGGGTGTGTTGAGAGCTATGCGGCGGGGCCCTGTGCATGACAAAGTGCAAGCATAGAGGTTGGCGCCGCCGAATTATGCACGGACTTGAAAATGAGCCTCTTTGGAGCTCAATTATCTTTATGGTATAACATGACTGAAATGCCTAAAAGCCTTGCGTAGGGCTTTTACCCCTTTCATTCGTGCCACGCCACATTTTCATTCATTTATATGGCGGAGAGGAGGGGCAGAACACAACTTGCTTTTCATTAGCGCCCACATGCCTTTTCATGTGGATGCTGATGCTGGCGATTCCTATGGAGTCCGCTGACCTTTTGCACCAGGAAAAAGCCGGCGGACTCCATAGGAATTGGAGGAGGTGATGGAGTGGAAAAGAGAATTTCAAGAGAGAATTGAAGGCGCAGGAGGGGAAGGAGAGAAAGGCATGGCTGGGGTGTGAGGAAATGCCATCTGCCACGACTGTAGAAGCTCTGGCTGTTTTTATTTTAATGAATTACTAAAATGATGCAGATAGCTCTGTCTCAGAAAAGGTGTTCTGCTAACCAGAACTCCCTTCAATTCCCCCTGAATTTTAACGGCACAGTGCAGCATCCCTCTTGATAGCTGGAGCGACATTAAAGTCACTTCAGCACAGAGGTTACATTTAAATCTGCACATCTGCTCAAAAACTACATAAATATGATACATTATCATCCTGGTGGCAGTTTAATAATTAAACATAAGCCATAGAATGGTGGCTGGTAATTCACATACTTATTGAAGCCGCATCTGTATCATATACATGTCAACACTGTGAGCCCAGACTAGCCCTAGACTGGCTTTCTCTGCAGCCACCAGCAAGGCAATAGCCACTAGGATCTGCCTCCCTTTTGATTGTTAATGAGGTTGGGTAACACCTCTCTCCAACAGGAAGTACTCAGCGGGAGTTGTCCTGGGAAACAGGAATCAAATAGCACTCCCAAAACAAAAGGACTAGCCTCACACCAGGTTGTTGCATAGCACAGATCCTTTGATGCTATGAGTCTGGAAGAGGGTAGGGTTAGTGTAGGCAGAGGGAGTGCAACTCAATTGGGGAAGGATTCTACCAGCTTGCTTGTATCTGAACCTCTCCTTCCTTTTGTCTTCTTTTAGCACAAAGCATGTTGGGCGTGATGGAACCAAACAAAGGCCACTTGTCAAAAGTACAGGTATTAGACTCAAAAAACAGGCTTGCTTTCCTCCAATCCTCCAATCCCATGTCCTTTGATTCACTTTTAACCACCAAAGCCATAAGTAAGAATTCATTAGGACCTCCTTTTGGAGAGTATTCCTCTTCAAAGCCCTCTGACAGTGAGGTGAATATTCAGTGTGCCAATGCAGAGGGAAGCTCTGCTCCCGACCTTTCCAAGGGCACATTGGGGGTGTACTGCTGCTAGAGCAAGACCACTCTGTCAGCTATACCGGTACCCAAGACCTCACTGGAGGTAAAGGCCATAGGCAGGTGTTTGCCAGCCTCTACTGTGTTGGGAGAACAAGAACATTGACTCATCTTGCCCATGAACCCCTAGATGGGGACCCACAGCATCCTGGGAGTCATAGCAGCCAGGATCCCTTATTTTCGCAGTTGTGCTGCTTTGAGTAATCTTCAAACTATATTTGATACCCCAATGGGAACTTTTGGGGCTGCCTTTTGCACTAATTCGATCTTCAAATCATTGTGCTCCCACCATCGAACATGCTTGAGCCCCGCCACTTTTGTCTGGCTCAAACTCCAGTGCCCTATGCAGATGACTTTGAACAGCTCAACTCCCAGTGATCCATTGGATTGGCATCTCTCAACGCCGCCTCGAAACAGTCGAAACACCCACTTTTACCCATTCAATGCCAACTCGCTGCCTGGGATCAATGCGACATGCCACCATCAGACCTGGTTTGACCGGCAAGCACAACTGCCTGGCTCGACACCATCAAACTGCCTAAGATTGGAATCAGGTACTTTGAAGTTGCCCTGTCCCACTCGTCCACCTTTTGTGTATGTCCCTTTTGCACTTCTTTCCATTAAGAACATATCCCTTTTCAACTCCTTGTTGCATTTCCTGCCTGTATTTCCTCCATGTTAATTATCCAGAGTACTGCATATTTCCATCCTGCATTTTTCTGTTTTCATTTATCGGGGTGGGTTTTTGATAGCGTTTTTGCTGGTTAAGTGTACAATTGAATTGTGTAATTAAAGTATATATTTTTATAGAGCCTTGATTTGACATTCTTTTATTTCGGAACTGTTGTACACCTGCTGTTTTGGTTGCCACTGGCTCACATTCACACCCCTCATAGAGTAAAGCCTTCTCTCAGCCCATGTTACCTCAAAAGGTGAAGGATGTATATGGATGTATATCTCTTCTGTTTTACCTGTATGATTGGGATCACTGTTGGTTTGGGCTGAGTAGGCAGTTTAGCCACTACTCATCCATCTACTCCTCCAGGCCTGGTGTAGCTTAGAAGGACTTCATTTCGAATGATATGCCAGCTGTCAGAAAGGAAAAAGAAACTTGCCATGCTGAAGCAACATTTTACTGCAATATCATCATGTAGATTTGTGACCTTGCTTACCCTGTCAGAAGCATATTTGTATGTACTAACCGAAACAGCTTCAAATGAATGATGAAAAGAAACGTTCTAGGTCAAATTATCTTTTTATAAAAAGCAAACGAAAAATAGATTTAGAAAGACCACTCTGTGACCGCACAGAGCAGTCTTTCTAAATCGAACTGTCAGCCTCTGTGACGCACATGAGTGTGCACAGGGGCTGACAGGCACACCAGGACCCGTAAGCGGCTACGAGGGAGAATGGGTAAGTTAATGTGTGCGTGTGTGTTTGTGTGTGTGTGTGTTGAATGTACGTATTTGTGTGTGTTTTTCTGTGTGTGATGGGGGTCTTGGCAGGGGACGGAGGTGGCGGGGGTTGAGGGAGGGAGGTTTGGGGGGGTGATGAAACCCCCTGAAATTTAGCAAATGTGGCAAGAGAGGGCCCAGGGTGGGGGATGGTGATTGAGGAAATGTCCTTTTTTGTATTTTCGTAGGCCACCTAAAATCGTCTGAAAGAAAACGGTCTTTAGGTTAGGCTACCTACAAAAATAAAAATAAATGACATAGAAGCGAAAATAAAATGTGAGCCTTAATTGTATTATGAATTCACAATTGTTTGGATATCTCTTAAAGATGGCTGCAATGACCTTGGAAGACCAGGCTCTCCTCAAAGAAGTCCACTGTACTAATTAGAAGGTGTGAAATCTCCCTTAGGAAATTCTTAATATCTTCCCTTAATTCTTATGGAGTCTATGTATTATGAAACCTGTATAAGTTGTTGGACAAGAGGCAGGTATAACGTAGGGTCAGGATTGCTGGGGAGTTGTGTGCTGTCTCTTCCTGTGTTCACCCTGCAGGACCTCTATTATTTACTGAACTAACAACATCCACAATTTGACTCCACACTTTGATTTCCTGTACAGTATATGAGCTCAAAACTAGGAAAGGGAATGAGCAAAAAGGGATACGAAGTTATAGATGGAGGTGAAGAAGGGGAGCATCAAGGTAGCCAGATGATGGCCTAGAATGTTCTCCTAGAGAATTCATCGGGGAAGGTGCAGATTAGAAAGAGGGTAGGGAAGGAGGAGGAAGGAGAGAGCAGGAAGGAATGAGGCAGAAGCACATAAGCTGGCTTAGAGGAGAAGAGGGGTGGTTCACTTCTAAATTGGAGAAGATTAGGAACAAGAGAACTAGCAGAAATAGTGGCTAAAGTTTGCTGGAGATTCAGAGACAGTAAGATCCAGACAACATTGAGTGAAAAATTGTCTCAGAGAAGTGGGAAGAGGAATAGATTAGTGGCAGAAGGACGGGAAGGCTAGCCAACATACAGTTTGAGTAACAAAGCTTAGACCTACAGGCAGGTCCCCGTGAATGGTGGAAATGTGATGAGACTATCAAGATGGGCCAGAGTTACAGAATTAGACCCTTTGGCCAAGGAAGCATTCCAGCACTTGACCACACTCTTAGCCCACCTTATTTTTGGGGGACTTTGAGCAAAATTGCCATCTTTGATGGTGTAAAAACCCTAACCTTTTAAATATTTTATTAATAAAATGCTGCTAATCAGACCCCTTTTCATAATGCTTCATGACAAAATTATAGTGCATCAATTTTTGAGTTTGCTGTGACTCTATCCTGACTCACCAAGCACTAGACTTCTGCAGCAGGAGGGAAGGTTAAAAGGTCAGAGATGCGTTCCTGACAGCTGTTAGAACAGAAAGTTCCAAAAGGCAGAGACAGCTTTTTAATCATCTGCACCTCTGTTGAAAAACATGATACATGTGTATCCTAGTCAGCCTGATGACATGTTAAATTGTGAATATAAACGAAAGGAATAAGTGGGCACCACTTTGTATGATGATTCTTGAAATGAAGTAACAAAGTAAACAGAAGAATAAAGCTTCTCAAAAAATACTTTTAGGGAGCTGGCTGTGAAGAGTCTGGAGACACCCTGACTCGAAAAGTAACAGTGAAGGAAAAGACTAAGTATGGCCAACTTAGTCACACAGCCGCTCTCCGTTATACCCAAAACAACGGGTTATGAAGTTAAAAAGACTTTCTTCAAAATATTCCTGTATATAGGTAAACGTGCTTGTATCCAATTTCAAAAATGATAGTCAAAAAGAATCCAAGTCAGAAATAAATTCAATACTAATTTATCAAAAGATCATTGATAAGAGCACAACACTAATGGTATCTTAGTGAGGCTGCAGCTACACATCACATGTTAGGTATGGCCAATGCATTTCGAAGTATACAAACTCCTTCATCAGGGCAAGTCTGTATTGAAATAATGTGAACACACAACATGAAAACACATGCATAAATCAATAAAGAAAATGTAAACACATACCAGAGTGTAGAATGTTCATATGAGCGTTGGAATATATGTTGCAGTAAGGAACAAGTAAATCAACAACATAATAAGGCTAAAGGAGTAAAAAACAAATAACAAATGGTACCTCTATACCGGTGTGTAGCCAGTGTAGCTTTTTTTAGGAGTGTCAGGCTGTCAGTAACACCCGTGGTCCAATAAAAGACAGCGGTCACAACGGCTTTCTAAAAGCATGAAAGTTAGAGTAATCAGAGGGCTACATGTGTTTAAGTGAAGCAGTTTATCTATTACAATCTAAAATGCAAAGATACCTGTAAATGCAGCACGGCCGTGAGACAAGCCGTCTGAACGCTGCAGTGCATCGCCGTATTGTGGTGTTGCTAGGAAACGGGTTATTTACATAACCACGTGACTGCATCGCGTCTATAAGACGGCGCGATGCGTGTGACTTTGAAATAGCTATGCTATCTCGATTTGTAAGTCCCCAAGGTATAAACTAAGTAATTATATAGTCTAATGGTGGTCAAGTACTAATTCTAGGATGCATAATGTCTAAAATAAAATTATAGAATCAGCATAGAAATGAAAAAAATACTCAGTGAAAACAGCTATGTTGTTTACATACAAAATGGCAAATATAAACAGAATCAACAAAAATAAATAAAATCTGCCGCTAATGGTGGCATTGCAAACAATGCCACCTTGGGTCCCAGACTGGACATCCAGGAGGCACGGCAGCAAAGTGTCTACATCTATGTAAATATAAATCAACCAATTTAGCAGATTTAGAGCGACATGAAAATTTCTCAATCAGGGAAACAAACATAAATATTATACGTCACCTGGAAACCCAGGCATCAAATACAGAAAAAAACAACTTCTAAAGCAGATGAAATAGCACAAGACAGTGGAATACTGTCATACGTAAAGCATGATGTCCATGTACAACAAATCTGAGGTTCAAGGGAAAGTCTATAGAGTATACTGAACCTTCAATATTGGTTGCCACTGAATCACTATGTCATAGTTAAATGTAGCAATGATATTTAATCTCTTCATTGAGTCCATGAGGAGATAAACTACCAAGTTTATCTATCCAAAAGGTTTCTCTCCTATTAAGCCACAGTCCAAGGTCCTCATGTGGATTTTTCTTGCTGAATACCTCTAAGATCAAAAACTTAATTTGGGTTAGGTTATGTCTATTTTCGATCCAGTGGCGGGCCACCGCTGAATTCGAATTGCAGTTCCGGATACAACAACGATGTTCATTCCAACGTACTTTCGCTGCTCTTGTGGACTGACCTACATAGTACTTCCCGCAGGGACACTTGATACCATATATAATGTTCGTGCAATCACAAGTTCCAAATGTTCTCAACAGGATTTTTTGACCTGTACGGGGATGGTGTATTGTGTTCCCTTTCAATATTAAATTACAGTTGGCACAATGAAGACAAGGATATGTCCCAGTGCGTTGGGTAAGAGGTTCCTTCAATCTCGGGCGTGTATGTACCAGTTCATCTCTCAAATTTCTGCTCCTTTGATATGCAAAAACCGGAAGTTGGTCAAACAGATTCTGTACTCTTGTGTCATTTCTGAGGATGTTCCAATGTTTCTTAATTGCATTTTTAATTTTATTGCTCTGTACAGAAAATTTGAGACGTATACTGGTGATTTCAATTCCCTTGGCAATTTAACAGAGTCCGATAACAAAGGGCTGCGATCACATGTATTCACTCTCTGGGATGCAGCATCTAGTTCTGATGATTTGTAGCCACGACATAAAAACTTTTCTTTCATCAATAATTGTTGGGCTAGACAGTCTTCGGGATCACTCACTATTCCTTTCACACGCAGTAATTGACTGCATGGCAGATTTCTCAGGAGACTAGGTTGATGGAAACTCAATCTGTGCAATAGATTATTGCGATCAGTAGGTTTGCGGAAAAGTGTAGTCTTGTAACCAGTATCACTCTTGAGTATTTGAACATCCAGAAATGTAATCCTGTCTTTGGATGTTGTGCTGGTAAACTGGATCCGTTGGTCAATACTATTCAAATAATTTAAATAAGCATCAAAAGTAGCTTCTGTGTTCGTCCAAATTCCAAAAACATCATCTATATAACGTACCGTATACGTATGATGTATGTGCTTGTTCCAATCTGGCTTATGAAGTACGTTGTCCATTTCAAATTTGTGCATAAAACAATTTGCATAGGACGGTGCCATAGTCGCACCCATGGATGTTCCGGAAACCTGTAGGAAGAATTTATTGTGAAATTGAAAGTATGAGTTTTCTGCTACAAACTGGAGAAGAGCCATTATGAATTCTTTTTGTGCACGGACCTCAGGTGACTCCAACAAAAGCCATTCTACTGATACCATTCCCAAATCATGAGGTATCGATGTGTATAAACATTTCACATCAATCATGAATAGTAAGTATTCTGGTTGAAAAGTGGCAGTATTCAGCTTTTGTAGAAAGTGTGTAGTGTCCTTGATATAAGTCAAAGTCTTTTGAATCAAAGGTTGGAGAAAAAAGTCAATGTACACACCTAGTGGTTGATTTATGCTATTCATACCAGCAACAATGGTTCTTCCTGGTGGTCTGACTGTGCCTTTATGTATCTTAGGTAGTGTATAAAAATTCGGGATTCTTGGGTGGTTATTGTATAGAAATTTACGAGTGTGTTCATTGATCCATTCAAGTTCCATAGCCTTGTCAAGTAGGACTTCAAGATTCTGTTTAATGGACACTGTGGGATCTTGATCCAAAGGTGCATATATGGTGTTATCCTGTAATTGCCTGTTACATTCAGCTTCATAATCAATGGTGTTCATGATCACCAGCGCACCTCCTTTGTCCGCAGGTCGTATTGTGATGTTCTTGTCACAGTAAAGATTCCTAATAGTTTTCATTTCATGGGGTTTGCGGTTCTTATGTGGTGAAGTCTTGTAGCTGATGCGTTCAAGATCCCTGGTCACTAATTTCTGAAAAATGTCAATAGATGGTACAGAAATAGGAGGTATAAAGCC
This sequence comes from Ambystoma mexicanum, assembly GCF_040938575.1. Taxonomy (NCBI): domain Eukaryota; kingdom Metazoa; phylum Chordata; class Amphibia; order Caudata; family Ambystomatidae; genus Ambystoma; species Ambystoma mexicanum. The sequence goes on from NC_090930.1 coordinate 136,447,058, forward strand.
ACTCTTGGCTCTAAATTCTTGAAAATTTGGTGCATCCGATGTTTTTCATGGATTTCTAACTCATCAAAGAAAACTTTTAATTTCAATTTCCTCACAAATTTGTATAATTCAATTTTGGTGTCAAACAATGTAGTACTGTACGTCGGTACAAAACTCAAGCCTTTCTGTAGTATGTCTTCTTCCATCTTATTTAAGGTCCTGTGGGAAATATTAATAACTAAGTTTTCTCGAGTTGTAGTCGTGTTTGTGGTTTGTTTCTGGGGTTTCCTCCTCCCCCGGCGGGTTCTTTTGGTCTTGCGCCTAAAAAAGCTGAAGTTGTAGGTGTTTGTGTGGATGGAGCCCTCATGCGGCTAGAATCGCTGTCCTGTGACTGCTCTTCTTGGGTATCGGAATCTTTTTGTGCTTCTGAATCTGAGCTCGATGTGTTGTCCGAAGGGTGTTTATATGGCCTTTTAGGAGCTAGAGATCCGTATTTCCCCATCCAAGTATATACCTCCTCAGTGATGTAATCGTAGGTATCTCTTTTGAACTTTTTTACTTTCTTCTGCTCAAGTTCAGTTTTATACTCTTCTAGTTTAATGTTAATGTCTGCTAGAATAATATCATATTCTTCTTTGCCCAAAGAGTCTACAAGTTCTTTCTCAATTTCTTTGATCTCAATGTTGAGGGAGACTAAATTCTTGGATAATTCTTGTATCGTTAACAGAATTAGGTCAAGACTGCACTTGTTCAAAATGGCTTCCCATCTGCGCACAAATTCTTTATTTTCTTTACACAGCGTGGGACGCAATTGGATTCGCAAGCCTCTGGGAATTTGTTGGTTCTTAAAATAACGTCCCAATGTAATAGCGTGAAGCTTTCGATTAATTTCTTTACGCATTAAGTATTCAAGTTGTTTAATCCATTTGGCCGGATCTTTGGTCGTAGTCGCATGTGTGCCAATGGTGGTTTCACTAATAAGTTCAAGTATGGCAGCTGCCTCCTCGTTGGAAAACCCTAGGGTTTCTGCACATTTATTTGATAGTCCTTCGATATCCTCAAAGGACATGTTTGTTTCTTATGGTTCTGAAAGTTAATAGTAACGAAAGAGTTTGTCAACAAATGTACATAGGGTGTGTGCCTCCACTTGTGTGTGTCTTCACAAAGGGCGGAGCAATGATAAAGGAAGGAATAAGTGGGCACCACTTTGTATGATGATTCTTGAAATGAAGTAACAAAGTAAACAGAAGAATAAAGCTTCTCAAAAAATACTTTTAGGGAGCTGGCTGTGAAGAGTCTGGAGACACCCTGACTCGAAAATTAACAGTGAAGGAAAAGACTAAGTATGGCCAACTTAGTCACACAGCCGCTCTCCGTTATACCCAAAACAATGGGTTATGAAGTTAAAAAGACTTTCTTCAAAATATTCCTGTATATAGGTAAACGTGCTTGTATCCAATTTCAAAAATGATAGTCAAAAAGAATCCAAGTCAGAAATAAATTCAACAATAATTTATCAAAAGATCATTGATAAGAGCACAACACTAATGGTATCTTAGTGAGGCTGCAGCTACACATCACATGTTAGGTATGGACTTAATATGCCAATGCATTTCGGAGTATACAAACTCCTTCAACAGGGCAAGTCTGTATTGAAATAATGTGAACACACAACATAAAAACACATGCATAAATCAATAAAGAACATTTAAACACATACCAGAGTGTAGAATGTTCATATGAGCGTTGGAATATATGTTTGGAAATAAACAACAAAATAAATGCAGTAAGGAACAAGTAAATCAACAACATAATAAGGCTAAAGGAGTAAAAAACAAATAACAAATGGTACCTCTATACCGGTGTGTAGCCAGTGTAGCTTTTTTTAGGAGTGTCAGGCTGTCAGTAACACCTGTGGTCCAATAAAGGACAGCGGTCACAACGGCTTTCTAAAAGCATGAAAGTTAGAGTTATCAGAGGGCTACATGTGTTTAAGTGAAGCAGTTTATCTATTACAATCTAAAATGCAAAGATACCTGTAAACGCAGCACGGCCGTGAGACAAGCTGTCTGAACGCTGCAGTGCATCGCCGTATTGTGGTGTTGCTAGGAAACGGGTTATTTACATAACCACGTAACTGCATCGCGTCTATAAGACGGCGTGATGCATGTGACTTTCAAATAGCTATGCTATCTCGATTTGTAAGTCCCCAAGGTATAAACTAAGTAATTATATAGTCTAATGGTGGTCAAGTACTAATTCTAGGGTGCATAATGTCTAAAATAAAATGATAGAATCAGCATAGAAATGAAAAAAATACTCCGTGAAAACAGCTATGCTGTTTACATTCAAAATGGCAAATATAAACAGAATCAACAAAAATAAATAAAATCTGCCGCTAATGGTGGCATTGAAAACAATGCCACCTTGGGTCCCAGACTGGGCATCCGGGAGGCACGGCAGCAAAGTGTCTACATCTATGTAAATATAAATCAACCAATTTAGCAGATTTAGAGCGACATGAAAATTTCTCAATAAGGAAAACAAACATAAATATTATATGTCACCTGAAAACCCAGGCATCAAATACAGAAAAAAACAACTTCTAAAGCAGATGAAATAGCACAAGACAGTAGAATACTGTCATACGTAAAGCATGATGTCCATGTACAACAAATCTGAGGTTCAAGGGAAAGTCTATAGAGTATACTGAACCTTCAATATTGGTTGCCACTGAATCACTATGTCATAGTTAAATGTAGCAATGATAGTTAATCTCTTCATTGAGTCCATGAGGAGATAAACTACCAAGTTTATCTATCCAAAAGGTTTCTCTCCTATTAAGCCGCAGTCCAAGGTCCTCATGTGGATTTTTCTTGCTCAATACCTCTAAGATCAAAAGCTTAATTTGGGTTAGGTTATGTCTATTTTCGATCCAGTGGCGGGCCACCTCTGAATTCAAATTGCAGTTCCGGATACAAGAACGATGTTCATTCCAACGTACTTTCGCTGCTCTTGTGGACTGACCTACATAATGATGATGGCGCTCTATAGCGCTATGATGCGGTAAGGAGGCGCTTTGCGTAGCGCAGCGATGTCTTGTCCTCACTGACCTGTGCTTTTCTCTTTTCGTAGGTCACGGTGAGTTCCCAGCGCAGATGGAGTTCCGGAGCTATGCCGGCCGAAAAGCAACCAACCAGGTAAGTCTTTAAGCGCTTTGTGGTTGTAATGTCTCCACTACCTCCTTTAATGATGTCTTTCTCCTTTTCTCAGGTCCTTCAATCCGGGCGGTGAACTCCACCAACAGAGCTGCCCAGGAGCTGCGAGCAGTGAAGGATGATGAATGCAGGTAAGATTCTGCTGCTAACGATGTTCTTGGTTTTTCTGCAGGTCCGGAATTCACCAGGCTCGTGAGAAAGCTGGACACGGTGAGCGTCACGTTGCTAGAAGCAAGGTAACGCGAAGCATGTTGTCTTGTTCGGGTGTGGTTTAAATAGCTACTGTGAAGTAGACCAGGTAAAGTAGTCCCTCGGCCACCACACCCAAAACACTAGACCGCATAGCTTGGTTCTAGGAATCAAGCTATGTGGATGCCTCCATGTTGGGTGAAAGCCTAAATAAAGTAGTTCCTCAAGCAGATGTCTTTCCTTACTGATGAGCCTGGCGCCAAAGGTGCAAGGACTGGCCCAAAGAGGGCCTGAGAAGTAGATGCCATGCCTTATTAGTGATCCGAGTCCCGATTCCACCTGGCCAATGAGCTTGCCAGTGGGGATCAGGGCTGAGGGTCGTGACAAAAAGATGGTGCACACCAAAAGGGTGACAAGGAGAGAAGCGACATTGGCCTTTCCGATTAAGGCCTGTGAAACCTCCCCAGACGGAAGCATATGACCGCAGACAATAGCCAAAGTGTGTTGCAGCAGGTGTCAGCGGTACACAAGACCCTCCTCCGCTGATTACCAAGCTGGGGATAGACACTTGTCTCTGTGATACCAACCTTGACTCCAAGAGAAGTGGTTCATCACAGCTGGTGAGCCGAGGGGAAAGTCGATAAGAAACCAAACTATGTTGAACGAAAAGTAGCAAACGACTGAGTAGAACTGTAAAAGAACTATTGATGGAAAAAGTGGAAGACCAGCAACAGAGAAGTCGGGTACCACGTGGGTGCTCTAGTAGGAAACTCTGGGCGATTACACGACGATAGAGACTACCGTAACCAGAAGGCCTTAAGTAAAGGCGAAAGGGGGTCAAAGTAGTTGTACAGGTGCCTTGTCAAATCCTCCGTACAGTCGAAAGACTGTGACCAACCGATGGTTGTGAAGCGAAGGGGAAAGAATCCTGCATAGTAAAAGTTTTACGCGAACAGTGTGTTGTAAAGGTTGGCAAGAGTGAACCCGGCGGAGGGATGCTAACAAGAAGGGACGAGGTCTGAAATCCCATGAACATTGTGTTGACAGAAGTGAACCCAGCAGAGGGATGTCCACAGTGGAATATTTGAAAGGACATTGTGATTAGTGAATGCAAGAAAAGCCATTGTGAACCCGAAGGAGGAAGGCTGCCAATTTAAAATGGGTCTCAACCCGAAGGAGGGAGATTCAGGGGTGCAAAGTCATCACCCATCGTTCATTGAGAAAGGAACTGGTTAATTGATTTGTTGCATGCGACTAGTGAGGGGTCTGCTCCCGAGAGCCATACGTGAAACAGAACTTTGTGTTTGTTGAAAAGTTCAGGTCCTCGAAGGCAAGAGGCTTTTTAGTGAAAAGAGACTTAACCATCGAAGAACCTGAAAGCTGGAACAGAACTGTTGGCTCTTGCTGGGAAAGCTCATGTGTGTGCTGTGCTCAGGAGACCCACCGTGTCCTGTGCTCAAAACGTGAGAAAGGGAGACCTCTGCCATTCGGTATTACCTAAATTGGTCGTTTACAATTGTTCGAATGAACAATTGACCGAATTTAAAGGGTCACAATTGACCTTTTCACAATTGACTGAAAAAAAATATATATATATATATATATATATATATATATATATATATATATATATATATATATATATATGGGTTTTGGGGGGGTTGGGTGGGGGGTGGTGGGGGGTTTCCCCCCACATATATGGTACAATTGACCTTCACAATTCGGTCAATTGTCATTCGAGCAGTTGTAAAACAATCAATTCGTATACAACCCTGCCATTCACATCCCGACCTATTGTTTATGAACACTTCTTTCTTTATTGAAACCCTTTCCCACACTCTTTCTGTAATTAGTTGTAAGGATTTGGCAATAGGTTTTTAGTATAGGCCTTTTACTTTGACAAGACGCCACAAGGACTGCCTTATTTTTCATTTGATGGTCGAAGCTTGCTCCCATCTTAGATTTAGGTTTAGGTTAGGCGTTTTTCCACCCTCCATTTACAGTTTAATAAACACCCTTGAACTGTGATCACTTGTGTCAGTCTTTACTATTGCCACCATGAGTTCCTTATGAGTTCCTTATAAGTTCCTCCAAAGCTGAGCAGAAGGTCACCCTGGTACCCACCTGATGGGCTAAATTGCTGCTTTCCTATAGAAGTAGACCATTCCAAGATGGCCACCGGCTGGAAGGCACAAACACCACCAATATGGCCGCCTAAACAAGTCATTTGAAAACAAATGCAGGCTTCAGTATGATATGATATGATAAGCCATTTATAATGCGCCTGTACACAAGTGTTTCTAGGTGCGAGTATAGTGTCCCACATACCGAGGGCTATATAAACCCTGGCCTGGGGCAGGGTCATGCCCATACTTCGAGTTGTTTTGTGAGTGTTGGGGGGCTGTATCTGCGCCCCCGATGCGGTCCCGCAAGCCCCGTAACACATAGCACACGGAAACACGGTGTTGCTAGTTCGGGCTTCCCGGTCGCTCTGCCGCGGCCGGGAACGCCCCCTTTATTTAAACACCACGCGGCGGCGTGACACGTCACGCCGCCGCGTTCGCCCGTCATCGGGCAACGCCACACTCCTCCTTTTCCGGGAGGATCAACAAACAACACAAAACCTTCAACTTTATTAACCCAATAACCACACTTATGAAAACTTCACTGCACACCCAGAAGAGCAGAACCCCTTTAATTGCAGCCACCCCCATTAGGATCCCCAAATTCACTGGCCATCTGTCCAACAACATAGTCACTGAGGTAGGCGGGTTTCCCACGCCCAGATCGCTGGGGGTACCTCCGGCCTACCTCCGGCAATTGATGTCCCTCGGTTGCTTCACCTCGGAGGGGAGACTCCGGCAACTCGTCCTGGAAGCTGTCGTTGAACGATGTGTAGGGAGGATCAGGTTCAGGGGGGGTTTCAGTTCGCGAATCACCCAACTTCTTGAAGAAGCTGACGTTCCGGGTGACGGCCGACCTGCCATCAGAGGCCGTGACCATAGAACCTTTCACCGCCACAACGTCCAATGGTTCGGGTTCGTAGGGTAGTGAGAGTTTGCCCTGGGGATGTCTATTCCGGATTAGAACCTCATCCCCTGGTTCGAGCCTCTGAGGTTGAAGGCCCCGTCGTAGATTTTCCTGCTCAATCCGAAGCCGTCTTTCAACCTCAACTCGCTGATCATCAATGACCCCTGGTTCCCGGTCCCCCGCTTCCGGCAGCAGTCCTCGGGGGCATCTCCGGAACAGCACCTCCGCCGGGGCCACTCCGGTGGCGGCATGTGGAGTGGTACGGTACACACGGAGAAACTGATAAAGGGCCCGTTGTAAGGATTGGCCTTGTCCCTGAGCAATCCGGAATGTTTTGTTCAATGTCCGCATCAGTCTCTCGGCATCTCCATTTGCCCTGGGCCACAGTGGGGACACCTTCCTATGATGTATTCCACAGCTCTCCATCAGCTCAGAGAATCTCTCGCTTTGAAACGGCGAACCATTGTCGGAACAGAGTGTGTGTGGAAAACCATGGGCCGCAAAGATCTTCTCAACAGCGATCACCACATGCTCGAATGCCACGGACTCCACAAACTCAACCTCTGGATATCTGGAGTATTCATCTATTATCACCAGGAAATGAGTCCCCACTGACGTCGAGCCAAAGTCCGCATGAACGATCTCCCAAGGCCTCGTGCCCCTAGGCATGGCCTCAATGGCAGGCTCCCGTTGGAGAGGGGAGGCCGCTTGACACCACACACATGCTGCCACGAACTCGTCGACCTTTCTCTCCAGCTCGGGAAACCAAACCTTCGAGCGGAGTCGCGCCTTGGTCTTGGCGGCCCCTTGATGTCCATGGTGGGCGAGACTGATCACCTCGAGGACCTTTGATTGTGGAACAACAATGCGGTCCCCCCGGAGCAGCAGCCCGGAGTTAGAGAACGATAACTCTTCCTTGACCTTCCACAACTGTTCCAGCGATGCTCTAGCTTCTGGTGTGCGTCCGGCCACTGCCTCCAGAATGGACTTCCAGGATCCGTTGTGCATCGATTGTTTCAATATTTGAAAACACTCATCTCCTGCTGCTGCCACCTCCAGTTCCTCTATGGACATCGCATTTGATGTTGCCGCCTCCACGACCATGCGTATATGACTGTCCGCTTCCTCTTCACAGGTATCATACCCCTCTCCCCCACTCGCTCCAGGATGGCGGGATAAGTAGTCCGCCGCATTGTTGGCTCCTGGTCTGTAAACAAGGGTGACGGAGTATTCAAGTAGGGCAAGCATCCATCTCTCGATTCTTGCCGGGGGTTTAGATGAGGACCCTGCCAGTATTGGAATCAGTGGTTTATGGTCTGTTACCACAGTCACCGGGCGCCCCAGCACGTAGAGCCGGAAGTGGCGGCAGCCCCATAACACCGCCAAAGCCTCCCGTTCAATTTGGGAGTATCTCTGTTCCGTGTCTGTGAGAGCCTTGCTGGCATACGCCACAGGTCGAATGGTCCCAGTGATGTCTATTTGGGTCAACAAAGCACCCAGCCCGAAAGGGCTCGCATCGACCACAATTTCCGACTCCAGCGCTGGGTCGAAGAATGCCATAGTGTCCTCCATGGTGAGAGCACCTTTGATGTCTTCGAAGGCAGCTTGTTCCAGGGGGCCCCAGTGCCACAGCGTGTCCTTCTTGGTGAGCGCCCGAAGAGGTTCCGATCTTGAGGCCAGATTCTGGATGAAACGCCCACAGTACGTGACCATCCCTAGAAAACTCCTCACCTCTGTTACCGACTCAGGTGCTTTCGCCGCCTTAATGTCTTGGACTTTCTTCGGATCTGGCGACACCCCACCCTCCTTAAAAATGAACCCAAACAACTCGATAGACGAGCGCAGGAACTCACATTTCTCCCTGTGAAGGGTGAGGCCCAGCGACAGAAGGCGTTCTAGAGTCTTTCCCAGTCTCTGCATATGGTCCACCTCGGTCTTGGCAAACACCAGAATATCATCGCTGATATTAAGGACGCCTTCCAGATCTGCCAGGGCGCCCCTGATGATATTCTGGAATACCTCAGCGGCCGACGACACTCCAAAGCTCAGCCGCTTGTACCGATACAACCCCCGATGAGTAGTAAAGGTCGTAATGTACCAGGACTCAGGGTGGAGTACGACCTGATGATAGCCAGCTCGGAGGTCCAGCTTGGAGAACACACGAGCCCCTTGGACCTCAGCAATAATGTCATCGATGGTCGGTGTGAGGTGCCGCTCCCTCCGGATGGTTTTATTGGGGAGCCTCATGTCCACACAGATGCGTACTGAGTCAGGTTGCTTAGGTTTTCTGGCAACCACAATCGGGGACACCCAGGGTGTCGGGCCCTCCACTTTCTCGATGATATCGAGGTGCACCAAATTGTCCAGTTCTTTGTCCACCAGTTCTCTGAGATGGAAGGGCACTCTGCGGTGTTTCAGCGCAACAGGTTGCACGGACTCATCAATATGCAGTCGGATCGGTTCTCCTGTCATCTTACCGATCCCATTGAAGAGTTTAGCGTAACGGTCCAGGAGGTCATTTATGTCCTCTCGGTGCACGGCGTATGCAAATCTTACGATCCCCAAAGCTTCCGCAGCCGCACAACTGAGCAAGGTATTGCTACTGACTGGGGTTACGTAAAATCGAGCCTTGATGTGCGACCCATCATGCTCCACCTTCGCTACAAACGCCCCATCCAGTGGTATGGGATCTTGACCACCGAACGCAAATATACGGGCCCTCGGCGTTACCAAACCTGGGGGGGGTCTAAGAGAGTCATAATGTTCCCTGGCCATCACATTGACAGAGGCACCTGTGTCCACCAGGACTGGGACCGGGGCGTTGTTGATCTCTACGATACACCGTGGCTGCCTTCTGCTCTTCCCTTTGAGCATCTCCACACTCGAGACAAAAAATATGTTTTCCTCGTCATCTTCATCAGCCACCTCCGCCTGAGGATCACCCTCACCCTGTTCCACCTGGGCTACGCTGGGCTGCTGGTATTGGCGAGGGGCCCATATCCGAGCCTGACCTCTCGGTACCATCACGGGCAGGGCTGCACGGCACACCCTCGAGAAGTGATCTGCCAGTCCACACCTCCCACAGACCTTTCCAGCCGCCGGGCACTCCGCTGCGTGAGGGAGGTCATAGCCGCACTTTTGGCATGACTCACCGGCTCTTCCTGCCCTGTCTCGGGGCCCTCCGCCCGGACGCCTCGCTCCTCGGCCACCTCGCCACACGACGCACACCTCCTCCGACCTCACTGATCGAGATCCAGACTCCATCTTGACAGCCCGGGCTTCAGCTACCTCATGGCACCGGCCTAGCTCCAATATGCGTGGCAGCGTGATACCAGGCTCCCTGAGGACTTGTCTCCTGAGTTTCCCCGACGAACATGCTTGAATGAGCATGGTGCGGATCATGTCGTCCGCATCCCCCCATGCACATCCCAGAGAGAGACGGCGTAGGCGACCATAGAAAGTGTCCAGCGTCTCCTCCTCCTTTTGTTTGGCCGAGAGCATGACAAACCTCTCATAGTCCGCGTTAGCAAGAGGGAGAAAATGAGTAAGGAGTGCCGCCTTGGCCGCATCATACGTGTTGTTGGCAGGCGTAAGGGACTCAAAAATGTCTTGGACTGCGGATCCAGCCGAATACAGCATAGTGGCGATTCTACTGTCATCATCCGTCACGTGTGCCGCCCTGAAGTACATATCAAGACGACTCACCCATCTCCTCCATCGGGGCCCCATGCTTGAGGGTGGACCTGACGCATCAAACTCTGGAATGGGCTGCAGAGCTGCGTGTGCGGTGGGCACTGGTAGTTGAGCCATGATGGGGGGTGCAGGTTGACCCAGCAGCAGACCTGGAGGAGCCTGAGTCCCTGGGGGTGCAGTAGCCGGCTGTTGGGCGGTCCGCGGGGCAGCCACCTGGCCACGATCCCGGGGTTGCGACGTTGATGAAGTGTCGCCGTCTGAACCATCAGATCCGTCCATGGACTTGAGCGCACAGGCACCCCCACCTACTGCGTTGGGGGCCGCAACTCAAACCCACGACCATTCCGGCGTTCGTGCAGCAGCCTCAATCTGGTCACCCCAGCACACCAACAGTCACCATGGGGTAGATCCGGCAAGACCCAACACGCCAGGTGTACCTGATGATGAGGGAGATGAAGAAGGAGATGCACCGCACACTGATGATGAAGGTGATCAAGAAGCTGTCATGCAACCACTATTGAATGTCCATTCCAATTTAGGAAGTTCCAAAAATTAAGCCTGGAGCATGGATTGGTTTCAGGCAAGCCCAGTCATAACAATCCTTCTCCGAGCTTCCACACGACGTATGAGTCCCAGAAAAACTCAAAAATCCATAACAAGGATATGGGCGTGCAGATTGAGCTATCCGCTCTTAATGTGTCCAAAATTTAGGCTCATAAAACGTTTCTGCTCCAAACCGGAGCCTGAGAGAGATTAATGGCCTCGAGACAAAATGGCCGCCGGCCGCGTGTGCGTCCTCGCGACCCGGCCTTGATCGGAGCGAATCTTCGATCCGCTCCGGTAAGAAAAATTTTGATGAAATCATTCACCGCCGGGCCCGGGTCTCCTCTACACCTCGTCGCCACTGTTGGGGGGCTGTATCTGCGCCCCCGATGCGGTCCCGCAAGCCCCGTAACACATAGCACACGGAAACACGGTGTTGCTAGTTCGGGCTTCCCGGTCGCTCTGCCGTGTCCGCGAACGCCCCCTTTATTTAAACACCACGCGGCGGCGTGACACGTCACGCCGCCGCGTTCGCCCGTCATCGGGCAACGCCACAGTGAGCACTCTCAGCTCACACAAACGCTTGCCATGCATCTGATCCAGCGCTTACCATTCCATGAGCTCCTGCCTTCTGGAGATCTGCTTATTATCTGCCCTGCTCCTCCACCGCCTAGTCTATTTCAGTAACCTGCAAGTAAGGATAAATACAAACGAACATTAAAACGCATGTTATAGAAGCCTGTGAAGACACCACGGCTTCCAAATAATGGCTGCCGCAAAGCACCTACTTTACGAGCGTGGTCATCCGCAGCCCCAAAGATAATATTACAGCGCTTGTAATAAAAGCCTGTAAAGACAACACAGCTTTTGGCTAACTCTTCTGAAAACCGCTCTCTTCCAATTGTGGGCATTCTTCAGTCACTACTTCTGTGCTCAATGCAGCGTAACTTATCTGAGGAGAATTAATCAGCAGGAACTCAGCACGCTCCAGGTTCTTGTGTTCAACATTCTTGTGTTCATTTTTGTTTAAACTATTAGAAGAGGAAAAGAATATTAGTTCACCAGAGACATTCTTAATGTAAGACATTGAAACATCCAGCAGTAACACACTCATGAGCAAGCATTTCAGCTACAAGACAAGCAGTACAACTTTGCATTATATTTCAGAAAGGAACACTCAAGGCCCCATTCTCAAGTTGGTGCAGTGAACGTGCTAAAGAGCACGATTCACTGCGCCAAATCTGGACGCACAGGCTCCACCACTATTCTCAAGTGGGCATGGGCTTTCTCGTAGTGCATGACAGTGCACTGCCTTCATTGCGCCTGTTTTTTGGTATAACGGGCGCAATGGAGAAATCTCGGCAGCACTTTTGATAAATAACGACATAATCATTATTTTACGGAAGTGCTGCCGAGATCGAAGGCCTTTGTCAGAATTCATTAGCCATCAGATTAGTTAACTCTTCCACTTTAGGTTGCCCTGCCTTGACCTGGAGATAATTTATTTGTCTGCTTATTTATTTCAGTGTTTTTGTTTTTTAGTTTGTAGTGACATTCTGCCTTTCATGCAGTCCAGTTGTTTTTTCAGACACTGTGCACAATATATTATGAACTGAAACTAAGAAGACCTTTTTTTTATATACCATCCCTTCCATCCCAGCCCCCCAAACACTCATGTTTGCCCACCCACCTGCACTGCGACTGGCTTCTTGTGGCACTCCTCCACAATACAGGCACCAAAATGGTACCGGATATGTGCGCCACTTTAGCGCACATTTAAAAGCGAGGAGTGCCACAAGAATACCTGTGGCAGGTAACGAATGTGGCGGTTGATAAGTTGGTTTCCCACCCATCCTAGCAACCGCCACATATATTGCAAAAGTGGCGCATTCATATCAACTTCGGAAGAATGCGCCACCTTCAGATTAAGTCTTAAGTACCAAAAAGATTGTTAATGCTTTTTATGACCTTTATGGTACTTAAAGCCCACTTGAAAATAGGGCCCCTAGTGTTGTGTGCAGCAGCATCATTCAACCAGTGAAGTAACTGGAAGCAATTCTCACCAGTGGTGAAACTGGTATTGCACAGCTGTTTTAGATGGTGAACCAATATCCCAGGGGGAACATTGGGTTATCCAGGGTGTTGTCAGGAGGGGGGCATCTAGTCACTGGTCACACAGCCCCTAACTCCTGATCTGTCTTATGCAGGAAGCCCAATGGAAGAACAGCAATCGAGGGCGCCACATCGGAAAGCCATCAGTGTCGTCAGCCAACCCTGCAAGACACCAGGTAAGCGGTACAAGAAGAATGAGAATGGCAGAGTGGTGGCAAGTGGGAAGAGAATTGGTGACCAGAATGAGCTCCCTCTCAGTAGAGTGTTTATACCGGAATACAGATTGGAGGAGGTTGGCAAGTGAGTGCATCTCGAGATATTTGTCAATGCTGTGGAAGACAACCATCGCAAAGATTTTAGAGTCTTAGGTAAATGCGGGTGCAGGGGTGTGTGTATTGGGTATGTTTTGCTAAATGCTTTGGATTTGTATAAGTAACAAATTGTGATGTTTATATATATATATATATATATATATATATAAAATTAGGAGGGATCCTAAATTGCATGAGAATAAGGGGAGTTAACTCTCGACTGTGGTTAAATGAGTCGGAGTGAGCTATAGAGTGGAGGATGGTGTTTAATGGAATAATTCACATGCCCCTGGACCACCTATGTAATAAATTGCCCCAATATTGTGATAATATATTACAATATCACTTCCAGTAGGTTCAGGACACAGCTGAGCAATGCTTTCAAGAATGGCCAGGAGAAGGAACGTTCGATGGTGGCACCACAGAAAACATGTTCTCATATTTGTTGGCGACATATAAACACGCCAAATTAAAAAGTAGACAAAGTATTTTAGGCCTATGGAAGCTCTACAAAGTGAAAAAGGAGGAACCCGCCAAAGGGGTTGGGAAAGCTAGTGACACAGTGGTACCGCTCACGGCACCACCCCCTCCCTATGGGCTGTACCCTACTCTGAGCCTGCAGCGGGGTACACCAACCCACGAAGGGTGTCCCTAAGTAGGGAAAAAGCAGAAATAGGGAAGGGAAAGCCAGAGGCTCGAGTCACTACTACTGAGGGAACACCTTCCAGTAACAAGAAGTACTTGGCAGACATACAAAAAAGTGTGTTCAAAGCAGCCGAAAGTGTGATAGAGAAGGAGGTCCGCAAAAAGCAGGAGGAGCAAAGGGCAGCGGGAACATCAGGTGGCTGGACGTCTGGGAAAATAATGTTTAAATTAGATGAGGAGACCCTGGAAGAGAAGGAGGAGAGCTGCGTGGAGTCTGAAGTGAACCCCAAAGACACTGATGAGGATGGAAGAGCAGGGTTTGAAAGAGGGGAGATATGGGACAATGAACAATGGGACGAGGGCAAAGAGAAGGAAAGGGAAGAGAGGAGGTGAAAGAAGAAAGTAAGCAAAAGAGAGAGGCAGAAGAAAGGGAGATAGATTGGGGGAGTGATAGGGATTTGCCCCGGACCCTCTAAAACAAGATAGATAGGATGATGGTTGGTAGAATTGCAAACGGTGGGGCATCAACCCACGACAGAAACACAGTTGCTACTGTTGCAGAACGGTAGAGGAGGAGCGCAGTATGTACCATGGCAGAACATGGACAGAGACAACTTAATGTATAGCTTGCCATCACTAAGAATGGGAGCAGGCAAATTGATAAATACTCTCAAGAAAGAGACAGCAGGGCTTAGCCTGGCAATTGGCGACATACAGACCCTATTCGCAGCCATTATGGGCAAAAGGGGGGACAAAATATGGGAGCAGGCAGGCTATAATGGAATAAAATTGAGTAGTAACATACACAATGGTGCACCTTTTAACAACTGCTATGCACATGTGTGGAAAGTATTAAGCACTATGGGGGTCATTACGAGTTTGGAGGCAGCCATGGTGCTAATAGCACCATGGCTGCCTCCAAACCCATGTCCGGGTCCGTGGTGTCAGAATGGGGACTTACCGGGATATTCCAACCTAGGCGGACCCGGTAAGTCCCCATTCTGAATGCCATTCCCCATTCCCATTCGAGCCCCGATAGGGCTCAATGGGAATGGGGAAGGAGCTAATAACGGGCCCGCAAATAGCGGGTCTGTTATCAGCTCCCTGGTCCCTTAGCGGGCCCCGCTAAGGGCGGCTGTTAAAACCAGCCGGCCCTTGTGGGACCCGCTAAGGGACCTCGGAATGCGGCGGTAGGGGGTTAACGGCTCCGGCATCCTTACCGGTGCCGTTAACCCCCTACCGCCGTACTCGGAATGACCCCCTATGCACCCAGAGACATCAGACATGGGGGCCATTTTGGCATGCAAACAAATCCAGACGAGGACCCTGCAGAATACATACAACAGATACAGGAGACATGGACACTAGAGTCACAACAATCATGGGATGTAAACATACCAATATGTTATCACATACTGGTCCTAGGACTCCTCTCAGATGTACAGATATCCTTAGAGAAGGTGTTTGGGATTGAGGCAAAGGGGTGGCCAGAAATACAGACCACCAGAGTACACTTTTGTAAGAGGAAACAGGAAAGAGAGAAGGACATAGCAGGCATTGCAATTAAGGCACAGTCAAAATTGGTGCAAAAGAAACTAGCACAAATATCCATGGAAGGGGCTGTAATTGCCAACATTGCCCCATGACAGCTCACAGTTGCCCCCGTTCAGCAAGGAGGGTTCCCCACAGGGGCGGTCCACAGGTAGGAGTATATCCACAGCAAGGGGGGTTCCAGCAGCAGGGAGGGTATCCCCAACAGGGAGTGTATCAGCAACAGGGATATTATCAGCAAGGGGGTATTATCAACAGTGAGGATATTACCAACAGGGCAGAGGAAACTCACAGAGAGGAAAGGGGTTTGGATATGGTGGATTGGGACACTGATTTAGAGGACCATGTTTTATATGTGGGCAGGGGGACACTTTTCATAAATGTGTCCATATGGACAACGGCATCAGTATGGTCAAGGGGGCCACAGGGATGTGTGCAACCTATGCAGCCACAATGTCAGCCTAGGCAAGCAGAAATGCAGTCACCTCAGGCACAAATGCCACGACTGCAAGTGCAGGTTCCCTTCACACAGACAATACAACCTGTAGGTCCCGTAGTTATCCTGACACCGCAGGTAAACAAACAACAGCAGGCAGACAACAGTACCACAGAACCGCTTACAGGCTCAAGCACAAATATATACACAGGGAGACAGCAGATTGCTAGCTCAGAATACAGTGCCACATTATACGGGAGTGACAGTTCTTGGAGGTAACCCATTTCCAATGCCAGGACAAGGCCTAAATGCCCAATATAAAGTAACACACACATGCAGATCTGTTGAATTTCAAACATCAAAGTTTAATGAAGAAAATTGCCATAAAGTGCCCTTTAGTGATGACACGTGTTTCGGCGTTCGCCGCCTTTTTCAAATCAGGGCTTGTGATATTTGAAGTCTCAAAAAAGAAAAAGGAAATCTCTGTACGGGTATAATGTATTAGTAGGATTGAGGTGAACAACCATATGCAATCATGTTCAGTCCAACATAAAATTATACAGTTTCGTGACAGAGATTCAAGGGTTGGTGATGGGGAGGATTATTAGGGGCTTTGAGAGAAGAGAGACAGGGGACAAAAATATAAAAATCAAAATCACAATTGAAATATATATAGGCTTGGTTATGCAAACCATAAAACATTGATGGATATGTACATGATTGTTAATACCTTAATAGCGTAGATCCATATTTGAATCATGACTTAATTTTAAATTAAAAGTGTTTGAGTCACATTGGTTGTTAGTGTTTATGTTCTATATTCAGTAATCCAAGTAGTGTGATAGTTCCTATCGTACTTAAATCCTTTTGTGGCTGGTTATGAAAATTCGAATTCAAAATATAGGCTCCTCTACGTGCACTATGTTTAAATTGGTTTGGAACACATGCAATTACTAGGAAAATGGTCTCCTTACCATTCGTCTTCTGATTGTAATGCAAACCAGCGTTATTTTGTAGGGTTAAATCCAAGATTAATAACAAAACATGCCATGAGCAACACTTTGTGCCCGGTTGGTAATTATAAATTCAGTAAGCGCTTGCCCAAACTAGAATGCGAGGAGCTTATCCAAACTATAGTGAGAGACGCATGAATGCAAGTATGCTTGTCGTCATATAGATATTGTGCCGTTAGTCCTAATGGCACTCTACTAATCTGCTTGTGATTGTCCACAAGGCCTTCTGGGGCCTGGGGCCTAAATACCTTCAACTCTCTCTTCCTAAATATCTTCCTTCCCGAGCCCTACGCTCATCCGTCTCCAACTCCCTCAGGGTCAGCCGCTTCTCGAAGCAACGAGCTGGGGGTAGATCTCTCTCCGCGGCAGGTGCCTCCCTCTGGAACAGCCTTCCTGCCTCCCTGAAACTTGAGGAGAACCATCTCCGGTTCCGGAAGCACCTCAAAACCTTCCTCTTCGCTTCTGCTTTCTCTCTCCCTCTCCCCTGCTAAATTCTTCACCAAAACTGCACTGATCCTGCAACTGGGCCACTCTCACCGACCTCGGTCCTGGACCCAGTCACTCTTCACTTGCACTGCCTCCCTGGCAACCCCTGCACTGCGGGACTGTCTCTGTATCACTACAGCCCCCCCACCCCCTCCCCAGCACTTGTCTGCACTTACCTTGCACTTGCCACCAGCTGGCCCTATTTATTTATTATTTTATTTCTATTCTACTATTTGTATTGCACTCCCCCCTCCCCCTTCCCCTTGCATTTTCCCCTTCCCCCTACCCCTGCACTTGCGCGGTCTGAATGACACCTGGCCTAGTAGGATCGTTGTCTGTCTTCCCTTTGTTCCCCCCTCCCTGCCTCGTCGCGCCTTGAAACACTTGTGTATAGGCGCGTTACAAATGCCATATCATATCATATCAATACAAAAAACAAGTTAATAAAAGATATGTGTTTTATTCTATTTGTGAAGTGTTTCCCTTGTATGGTCTACGCTTCATTCTGTCTAATATCTGAGCTACTGGTCATTATATGTTCAACAAATATAGGCGGTCTCTTACCACATCTCCGTGTTAAATCCCTTGCGTCGGCTTGTTGTTAGGATGCAGGTTGCTGTCGCCATTAGGTATACGTTTTGTTTGTTGGTATCGTGATGGTGAACATGTGTCCCTTTTCCCTTTCGTTACTAGTGTTTGGTGCTAGTGGATTTCTCAAAGTTTAGACGCCATCATTTGGGCATTCTATGTCGCAATTGCATGTGAACCGAATAATGGCTATCCCAATCTTATTAAGATGCTGTAATCTTCATTATACACTGTGTGTGCAATAATCATCTCTGCATGCCGTTATCTGGGTAACATTTGAAAGTAATATGCCCCGTACATGTAGGATGTAATTGTTACTTAAATCGCATTTTAGCGAGACAATGATTCTACAGGGGTGGATAGCTTACGGATGCTTAATTAGTGCCCGTTTAGATTGTGAACAAACAGCAGCAGACAAAAGTACCACAGAACTCCTTACAGGCTCAAGCACAAATATATACGCAGGGAGACAGCAGATTGCTAGCTCAGAATACAGTGCCACATTATACGGGAGTGACAGTTCTTGGAGGTAATGCATTTCCATTTCCAGGAAAAGGCCTAAATGCCCAATAGGCCAGCCCCAGAGAACATGTGTGTGCCCAATACTTTCAGTAACTGAAGACTCTGATGAGGAACCCGAGGTAGCAGTGAAGATTGGACAAAAAGATTTCTCTTTTTTGGTTGACACGTGAGCCACCAAATACAGTAATAAGGATGGTGTCTTTCCCCTGTCTGACAAAAGTAATGGACATACAGGGATTTTCTGGGGCCTTTGTTACGGTTTCCATAACTGAAGATTTACCACACACAATAGAAACACTGCAAATTGTATCACCCCTATTGTATTGAAAAGACACTTCCATCAATATATTAGGAAGAGATATAATGAGTAAATTAAATGTGAACATTTCATTTTCATAAAAGGGCATAGTATGCTCGGTACATGGCATCTTTTATGTGTGAGTTGAAGCCATCATACAAGCATTTTGCGCACACAGCACTTTATGCGGGCCACCCCACCACCATAAGGTATTCCTTTATGGGGTACAACTATTGTTAGGGTGGGTACCCAGCCTGAATAACAAGGTGTTTCGATTGGCCACAGAATATTTGTTCAGAACAGCAGTACACAACACTCACAATACATTTGGAAGCAGCACTCGTGAGGAAGGACATGGTAATATTCTGTGGGACAGATGAACACTATACAGAGTGGTGCCTGGTCCTCTGCATTGACCCAACATTACGAGTAACAGACTTGACGGATGAACAGCTGTTCTCAGAGGACGAAAAGGAGTGGGAAATGGTATTTCAGATGTGCATCCCATGTCAGGTGAGATGGAGGCGAGAGATGGGCGAGCCCAGCAGGGCTTGGTCCAGCTCGAGCCCACCTATAGGCTCTGGCCTGATGCCCCTCTCGGGCCAGTGCCTGCCCAAAGTAGGGACTGGCCATGAGCCCCACCGGGTGCTCGCCAACTCCTTCGATTTAAAAAAAATAAAAACACACACTTGCATCTGCGTGTATTGTGCCCGCCTGTCCCAAACGTTCCCTGTCTGGGAGAGCACGTCCTTCTCTACCACTCTCCTGGCTTCCTGCATCCAACAGCACACATTGCACATTCACCTCCTCTATTTTGGCATCTCTCAGCATAGCTATTTTACCATGGCCGCACTGTGCTGTTGTGATGCCGCAGACCCCATTCTGTCCCTTTTTCTTAGGTTATTCATGATGTTGAAAACATTTAATTAGTGACTTAAATCAACTTTATTGTTTTGCATATCAAGATAGCAGATATCATGGAAATAAACAAATCTTTAAATAGGCGCTTTGTGTTGCTCACTTTAGCTAGCACAGATTTGCAAAGTAACTTGTGCTTTGCGAGCTCTTTGAGTTGGAAATGTCCATCTTGCATATGAAACACTCTGACTGCCACTGATAAAAGAAAAGTGTTTGCAACCTGACCACCTTACGACCTGCAGAGCCATGGATGCTGCATGTGTGTCTTCCTAGCTGAGACCTGGGAAACTGGTAGTGCTTGAATGTCTGGCCTGGGCCGATTATATATTTGGCTCAAGAGAAAGAAAAGAAAGTCTGTGTTTCTTGAGCCTTTGAGCTAAAGGGACGCTCTGTAAAAATTAAAGAAACTAGTGGTACGGCATACCAATGATTTATACTACACTTCCATCTCTGAATGTCAGTTAATTGCAGCCCCCTCTCCCACTTTATGCGGGCACTGAGGCTTCATTAACACTGTGCATGAAAATACAGCGGAGGGCACAAAATACATGTCCTGCAAGCGTACTTAGTAACCGTTAAGGTCACCATCACTCTATTTATGAACTCTGTACTAAAGAATAACAGTGTCTTCATTCTATACAATAGCTGGTAAGATAGCTCGGCAGGTTGAGCGCTCGCTGCTGGATCTATGTGTGGTATGCAGGTTGTAGGTTCTAATACCTGCAAGACTTAACTCAGCTTTCACCATTCCGAGGTAGATAAATAGGTACCAACTTCGGAACACATTTATCAACATGCAAATATGCTGTATGTACAGTTCTAAGAAGAACACGTTGTGTGCAGACATTTTGCAGGCTATGCCTGTGGTGGGCGCTAGAGCCATGCCTGACTCCCAGACTCGGCCCTGCCTCGGCCCTACCCAGGAAATCTCTGGCTCCCCCACCTCTAATAGAGGAATGACAGGTCCCCCATGGATGCAGAAGGTGATCAAGGCATCAACTCAACTTGCTTGTGGGAAGATTTGAAAAAGTACCAGAGGTACTATGGACTAGTGGCTGCCATGATGTATAATTGTTGAAGGGAGTAGGGGTGGTCTGCATAAATGTGAAGGAAGGGGCACTGTTGCCCCTGGTTAAACAATACCCACTATAACATGAAGCAGACAAGGGTATATATGACACACTTCTCGCACTATGGCGGCAGGGCATAATAAAAACATCAGAATCCGCATTTATTACGGCTATCTACCCTGCCAAGAAATTGCAAGGCAGGGCGTGGAGATTCATTCAAGATCTCTGACTCCACTAGTACCAAACCCAGCTCCCATATTATGCAATATACCTTCAGAACCGACATACTTCAGTCATTGATTTGAAGAATGCATTTGTCTCCATTCCATTGCATCCAGAGTCACAGTAACTCACTTATCACAGGACGATGTTCCAACGTACTTGTTTACCCCAACGGTATTGCGAGTCACCTAGTGTGTTCAATAGGGTGATCCAGATGGACCTAAGCAACTTGAAAATGCACAGCACAGTCATCCAGTACATGGAGGACCTCCTTGTTTGCAGCACAACAGTGGACCAGTGTAGGAAAGATTCAGTTATACTTCTGACACTGCAAGCAGAGAAGGGGTTTAAGGTAGTTTGAGGGGTCAGAAATACAATTCCAACACAAAAGTACAATCTTCTCAATAATAGCCATTTATTAAATGAAAAAGGGTGAGATAAACGCCTGTCTTTCCCTATCCTAACAAGGATTTCCCTACTGTGATGAATCCATAGTGTGATGACTCAGCCTAGGCCCTTCCTCAAGTAGTCAGGGAAGGGAGACACTTCCTGATCCCGACCATTTATTTGAATTTATAAACCACACAAAGCGGCCCGGGGGCATTGTGACGCTGTTACAGCAGTGCTTACTTACTACACAGAAAGCGACAGGAGCACCTGTCTGTGGTTCTTAGTTACATTAAACCATAGCCAGACAGGCGAGAAAATAGAGTACATAGACAGTTAACTAGACTAAGACATGTAAAAGGACATTTGCAGATTGCATTTCCTCCTGTGAGGGCATGGTGGTGTTCTGCGGGAGGATCACATTGGGGAGGAAATAGGTCAGGAGGAAGGGGACATTTCCCTGTTTAACCTCCCCTGAGACCCTAGTTTCTTGATGGCTTATTGCAAAGCAGAAAAAGTTAGAAAAACAAACTTGCGAGTGGAGGTTCACGGTAGTCTGACTAAATAGAACGAATGCAGGAGGCAAACCTCTGACATTACTGCTAAGGAGATAAAACATGTGTACACTGGTTACATGAATGTTAAAATATCCCTGAAGATGGTGCTAGGCACTGAAATGCATTGGCAATAGAATGTTCATGACAGACCATGGTTTCTTTTTGCCTCATAAAATTGTGTGAATAAAACACATTTTTACAAATATAGAACACATTGACTGCAAATTGATTTCTAGTAAACAGGGGTGAAAAGAATTGAAATCTACATAATTTTTAAGAAATATGAACCACTATCAAACTTGTTGACAACATCGAATATAGCCCATAAAAAGGCAACGTGTGAGCACCAGAGTCAGTCAGTTGGCTTCCACCTGAGTGTTTTTTGGTTACAGAAAAACAAACATTATCATTAGGGACTTCAAGTCCCAGAATTCCCTCATTACTACGACAAGGAAGAGGGATGCAGAGGAACAAAGATGTAGGAATGGTCAGCTAATTAGTCAAAAGGACCGGACCTAAACCTGAGGGAGACTGAGAGGCTTAAAAGGCCCCCTCAGGTGCAGGTAATGAGGAAGTAGGATTGGAGAAGACAGTGAGTGCCGTGCATGCTGTGGAAGGAGGAAGAATAGGAGCAAGAAGACGCAGGGACAAGGACGAGTCCTGAGAGGGCCTGTGCCTCTAAAATTCCAAACTTCAGAGGTTGTGCAGCCGGAAGGGTGGAGAAGAAACATTTACCTGACAAGACTAAGTTTAGCAGAGGTTGCGCAGTGGGAAGCAGACGTGGTGCGAGCAGTCGCAAGGTCTCAGGTGTCTGGGTTGCACCAGAGACTATCAGGAGTCAGAGTGGCTCCAAACCGGCACAGCAGAAATAGAAGCTACTAAAGAGAGAGGGTGGGCCTGGTCAGGAGAAGCCACGAGTCTATCAGTCCTATGAACGCGAAGAGCAGTACCTAGAAGCGGCTTACCCTATGAGTCTGAGATAAACAGGTGACTCCAGGGCGCTCTGGTGCAGGCCGCGTGTTCAGCACACACAGGATCACTCTCTAGTGAGTGAAAAGCAAGTTAATAAGCATTACAAATACCAAACTATTGAAAACGTACACAAGCAAGCTAATAAGCATTACGAATACCGAACTATTGAAAACTTACAAAAAAAAAAACAATAAACATTACGAATACCGCACTATTGAAATCTCACAAAAGCAAGCCAATAAGCATTATGAATATCAAATGATTGACAAAAGTGACTGATGTTAAACCAAAAGAAACCTAGAACTGAAATATGTGAGTGCGGGGAGGCCTTATTAGAACCTTGGGCATACCACCAATACCCAAGTCAAGAGAAATTATAGAACAAGCAATATCAGTCCAACAGAAGTTGACAAATACAAGAGGGGAATGTTAAAAAGTCCCACGGTTTTCAAGGCTGTGACTGGATTCTGGGACATCTATAATTGTGGTTGATATAAACTCACATTGCTACAGCCAAGGTAGAAGCAAAAAAATACTTTATCCTGACCACAATTTTGTTATAGATGCAGAGGGGAAAGAAAGGTGGCAAATAGGTTGCCTTCTGGAAGAAGCTATGCAGAAGGAGATGAGCATCATTTGTAGAAAAATCCTAATATGGATTAATATGAATGTTCTATTCCCTGAAAGCTGATAACATTTTAATACCAAAGAAGACTATTGTAGTTGTTGTTATTCTAAATTTGAAAGTTACCATTGAACGCTTTTCTATTTTGATGTTGAAGAAGTGGACCGGCAGGCAAGTAAACCTGAGGCAAGAAGAGATTGCCCGGAAGAAACCTGGTGAAAGAATAAGCCAGGTAGTAGAGGGAGCTAGTGCAGAAGAGTGGTGCTAACAGAAAACGATGTGTTAAGTTGTGACATTTGGGGAAGAATTGTGAAAGCTGGTTGAAGAAAACTTACAGATCTTTCTGCAGTTAACACTGTGGTGAGCCATCGTGAACTAACTATTTGTTGTTGGCAAAAATGAGGGACAGCTCTTATTCCAGGAGGATTGAGAGCTTATGACATTTTCCAGATACGCTGAGACAGTTCTTATTCCAGGAGGAGCGAGAGCTCATGATTTTCTTTCCAAGGTACTTTATTGAAGTTACCACAAAATGGGAGACAGTTTTTATTCCAGGAGGATTGAAAGTGTATGACTGTTTCAAGACACTTTATTGAAACAACAGAACTTTGAGAATGTAAGTACTTAGTGTTAAACCGTATTTTCTTGTTTTTCCTTTGACAACAACAAGAGACATTAATCATCTTGTTAACCAGGTCATATGTTATGGATATTTGATTAATTGAATTGCCATATCATTTATTTTTGCTTTGATTGTTCTGTAAGTGTGAGGGTTAGATATCCCTTAGTTGAGTGTTCCCTTTAGTTTATATTAAGCAGAGAAATGTTTATTGAATCTCTTTATTTAATAAAATGGCAAAAGTTGAAAACGTTTTACAAAGTTGTCCACCTAACATTTCTGACCCCTCACACTACCTACTAAAATATACTAAAGAAAGATGACCTAGTGTCCAAAAGTCTCTGACCCTCACACTAATATATAGAACAAAATAACAGATGGACTATTTGTCTTCAATTCAACACAGTAGTGCAACAATTCCTGAGGTTTTGAAAGTCCTCCTTGGACCCAGGATTGGAATCCATTCCCCTGGATCAATGCAGGACTACACTTGAAGAGGTTCTGGTTTAACACAGTTCTGTTCAGTACAACACAAGAGATAATCATAAACACTTATTCTACAAATCAAAGCAATTGATGTCTTTCCCAATATTCTTCTTGGTAAAGCAAATGTCTCTCTTACAAAACACAAGTTCATAAATCAAAGGAATTGGTGTCTTTCCCAAACATGATCAAGCCCTCTTCAAGTCAATGTTCCTCCTCTATTGTGTTGGCAACTAAACCCGATCATTCTTGGAGGATTTGCATAGACTTCAGGCAGGTCAACGCCATCTCCGCCTTTGATGCCTATCCTATGCCGCACATCAATGAGTTCATGGATAAACTTGGAAATGCCACATCCCTATCAACCCTAGACTTAACCAAGGGATATTGACAGGTCCCAGTACATGGACCTGATGAGCAAAATACAGCTATATCGACATCCCAGGAACTATTCTCATTAAAAGTCCACCCTTTTGGCCTGCATGGGGACCCAGCCACTTTCCAATGACTTATGGACAGGATATTACAGCCCTACTCTGAATTCTGTGGGGCCTACATTGACGGCATAGTCATTTATACTAAAACTTGGGAAGACCATCTTTTTCATCTTTCTACTACTATGAGAACCCTGAGAGAATCTGGCTTAACTGCCATTCCATCCATATGTAAGGGTGGAAGTTCACACTGGTCATTGATCACTCACCTTTAGTATGGATAAGTCAACGAAAGGACTCTAAACCTAGAGTCATGCAATGGTTCTTAGACCTGCAACCCTACTGTTTCACTGTGGAACACCGAAAAGGTAAAGAACAGGGGAACATCTATTTCCTTTCCTGGTTTCCCTGTGAAACAGATGCAGGTGCATCACATAGGGCAAGGGTATGTGAGAAACCTGAGGGTGTCTAACCCGCTAGTGCCCGGGGATCTCTCTCTCAGGTGGCCATGGCACGGCCATCGCCTTTGGATCTAGCCACTGGGGTTGGACCAGTGCGCGAGGATCACCTGCCTGGGGGGTCCTTGGGGAGTGGGAGTGGGACACCTGATGGCGAGACTCGGTATCCCTTTCCCTCCTACACCTTTAACCCCTTCTACCAGGTAGGATACCGGGGGACCTTAAAACCCCCTTCCCTACATGAACACTACTACACAGACAGCCTACTCTGGGAGAAAACAGACTAGTACCCGAGCAATGTACCTGACCTGTCCCACTACCATGGTCAAGCAGAGTCAGGCAATTACCTTTGACAACACACACCTGACTTCAATTGAACTTCCCACAAGTATAAAAGGCATAGCACAAGAGCACCCTTTGAGCGAGGCAAAGCACACGAAGGAGCAGTTCCTCCTAGCCAGTAGCTGAGCCGATGGATAGAGACGGCAGAGGAGAAAGGAAAACAAGGAAGGAGAGACCCTTGACCTTTTTGACGAGTGATTGTTACACTCCTAGGAACTTGAAAGCAGCATGTGTGAGGCCAAGAAGAGAAACCGAAGAATCCTGCATTATGTGTCTGAGATATCCGGGGCCCTCCTTCATGACTGGCTGATCGGGGAGGAGCGGCAGCCGGCCTGGTATCATCCTTCACTCTGAGTTCAAAGCCACAACCAGAGAAATGAACACAGCCAGTGAGTTGAAGGAAACTCTACAAGGCTGGTCTGTGTTGAAGCAAAGGTTGCAAATGGCAACATTGTTACACAAAGGAGCGAACGTTGTAGCGTTTGATGAAAAAAGTGGGTAAAGGCCAGACGTCTGATGAATTGTTTGAACATTTAACGTGAACTAAGATACAAGATAGCAGAGTGGTTCGGCACCGCCTCTGTGCCCAATCAAAGGTCTCTGACTGATGTATCCCACAAAGAAGTGGCAAAAGGAACTGTAATAAGTGAATGTGAAAACCAAGAAAAGAAATCAAGTAAGAATGAATTGAGAATCAAAGTGGTCCTGCGAGGGTAAAAGTAAAATCCATCACACAGTCAAAAGTCTTTGATTATGAATAAATGCATCAAGGTCTGAGCCCGGCTGAGGGAGACCTGAGGAATGTATCGAACTGTGAAATAAGGAGAACGTGTGTCATGTCATGATCTCTGCTTCCAAAAGATCAGGACTTGCCCGACTCCCTTGGAAGCAGACCCATAACCCCGGTTCCGAGTGCCAGCCAGTCCCAATTGGGACCTTTTGGACCCTGTCCTGGCGCCAGTGGCACCAGGCTCATAAAGATGCCCAGTCCCAGCGCTGGAAGCGCCGGGCTCATAATGCTTGGGTGGACTTACCTGCAGCAGACCATGCTGCTTACCTACCTGCCAGTTGAGCCCCTGATCCTCTTCTGTTTGGGACTACTTTTCCTGTTGGGTGGGGCAGGAGCCACTCCCTAGGTTCAGAACACTGGAACTCTTCTGGAAAGCAGGAACTCTTTTCTCACCTAGGCGAGGCTGTGGAAGGAGACACCTAAGCACTACAGGAGGCTATTTAAACCACACCCGATGGATGAATCTTGCTTTGCGTTACTCTGCACTCTCTGCAGCAGAACGCTCATTGTGTCCTCTGCTTCTGATCCTGGGCCTACTCTTCGCATGCTCCGGAGGTCTTCGCACTGCATTCCGGCATCTGAAAGACAAAAGAAGGTGCGTTTAAAGACATTGGGCAACTTTATTACTCACGTGCCATTACTCCTTCCCACGCCGAATCCAGTGGGTATTCCAGCACCCTTCAGCTTCTCTAAAGCTCTGAACTTGTACCTGCAAGATAAAAGGGACAGTTAGTGCGCATCGTGAAGCAGGCTACAAGCGCTTACTTACGTGCTTTCAGGCGCTTCTATTCCTCACGCGGGTTCGATCCTCAACTCTCATCAGCCCGCCATCCGCCATCGCCGGAACCCTGCAAAACAAGAGATATCATTACAAAAGACTTTTAAGACATTTGAAGTGCCCAGAACTTACCGTTCGTGTAGTTAACGACGGACAGCAGTCCTCTGAGGTCAAGAGGCCTGCACCCTTATCCAGTGAAGAAACTGGTTATGGCACCCTGCCCCGAGGCAGATGGAGAGCTCGGCGTTCACTTACCTAAGGTGAGGGCGTTAATCTTTGGGGTTCTACAGAAGAAGAGAAAGGGAAGAGGAGAGAGGCACCCAATAACCCCAGTTCATTAATCCCATATTTTCTATCTGCAGACATCTTACTCTTCGAGTCAGACATACAGTGCACAGAGGTCCAGCCCAAAGAGCCAACCGTGTGTTACACATCACCTTTGAAGATACGGCATTCACCCAGTCAAGACCGGCGCCTCTGCGGGAATCAGGTGAGCGTTACAGAACGCAAAGACAACCGCAAAACTCCCACCCAGGCGCTATGGAAACCTCGGATACTGACCAGCTAGCCCAGTTACTTGGGGAACTAAG
Organism: Ambystoma mexicanum; assembly: GCF_040938575.1. Taxonomy (NCBI): domain Eukaryota; kingdom Metazoa; phylum Chordata; class Amphibia; order Caudata; family Ambystomatidae; genus Ambystoma; species Ambystoma mexicanum. Next base: position 136,474,917 of record NC_090930.1, read on the forward strand.
AGCAGAAGTGCATGCAGCCCGTCAGGAAACGAATGCTCTAAGAAGGGAACTGATTATTTCCAAGGAGCGAACAGACGATCTCGCTAGACAATTGCTACAGTCACAAGCCGGACAAACTCCGTTACCCGCATCAGGGGCAAATCTTCCTTCAACATCCTCTACGAATCCAGTGCAGATCAACCTACCTGGGAATGTACCTCTGGCTCCGCCCGAACGATTTTCTGGTGACCCAAAGAGGTTTGCAGTATTTATTAATCAGTGCCGGTTGCACTTCTTATGCCGGCCAGCAGCCTTTCCAACTGATCAAGCTAAGGTAGCTTTCGTGCTTTCGTACCTTAGTGGCAATGCGGCAGACTGGTCGATCCCTCTAGTTAATCAAGATGATCCAGTTCTCCATGATTTTCAAACTTTTCAGCTCAGTATGGAAAAACTGTTTGCAAGACATTCACAGGGGCAGGCCTTGGACAATGAGCTCCTTTCATTGCGACAGGGTAATCAAGACCTTTTGGCTTATATTGCGTCTTTCAACAGACTAATAGTGGAAACTCGATGGCCTGAGGACAAAAGAATTATGCTGTTTTATAGAGGTCTACGTGGAGAGCTCAAAGATGTGTTAGCCCAAGTAGTGAATCCCCCGCAAGACTGTTCGGACTATATTGACTTAGTCGTTCAAATTGACCACAGACTGCAGAACAGGAAGGCCGATCGTTCCAAGTTTGATGCTCGAGTATTTTCCAAACCACCAACTCCTACCAAAGGAGTAGACTCCGGGGAACCCATGCAAATAGGGGGCCTGAAAGGTTCACTAACACAAAAGGAGCGGGAAAGGAGAAAACAGCTGCAATTATGCCTCTATTGCGGAAACTCGGGGCACTTTCTTCGAGACTGTCCGGTGAAACCAGCCAAGAAGGCAGTAGGAGCTGCAGTTACCAGGGTCACAAACTCTGAGCAGGGAAACGACCTCACCCGACAAGAATAGAGGTCCTCTTGCCGAGCGTTAAAACCAGTTCCGTGACCTCGCATTTCGTGATACCTATGGTCCTCATTAGCCCTGAACATCCGGATCGATTACATGCGATTGAAGCTTACGTCGACAGCGGTGCCATCAGCAATTATGTGGATCATGAAATGGTTTTGAGGATGAATCTGACTCTTTGTCCAAAGGCTGTAAAGGACGTCATTACTACGGTGGATGGTACGGAGATAGCCTCCGGACCAGTAACGCATACCACCCAAGAAGTGACGCTAGTAAGTCAAGATGGACACTATGAGAAGATCGTGTTCGATGTGATCAAGGCCCCTCAGTTCCAGATTATTCTAGGAATTCCTTGGTTAGAGAAGCACAATCCTCAGATCGATTGGCGAGCAAGAACGGTTCAGTTTCCAGAATGTGTCTCTACTTGTCACCCTCAACCTGGTGTTGCACTGGTAGCAATTTCCTCGGAGGCTCCCCAGTTACCTCCTGAATACCTAGAATTCCAAGATGTTTTCCGGAAGGATCAGGCTAACTCTCTACCTCCTCATAGGTCTTATGACTGCCAGATAGACCTGATACCTGGATCTACTCCTCCTTGTAGTAGAATTTATGCCCTCACCGAGCCTGAGAATCTTCACCTCCGACAATACCTGGATCAATACCTAGCGAATGGGTTTATTCGTCCTTCCAAGTCCCCTGCTTCCTCAGCTTTGTTCTTCGTTCCAAAAAAAGAAGGGGACCTTAGAACTTGTATAGATTATCGCGCCCTGAACCAGATCACCGTTAAGAATAGATATCCATTACCTTTGATCCCTGAACTCCTGGACCAAGTCAGAAAAGCATGCATCTATACAAAGCTGGATCTTAGAGGAGCCTACCACTTGGTACGAGTAAAAGAGGGCGATGAATGGAAGACGGCCTTCCGCACCAAGTATGGGCTATTTGAATATCAGGTCATGCCCTTCAGACTTTGCAATGCCCCGGCCGCCTTTCAATATTTTATGAACGATGTCCTCAGAGAGCTCATAGATGTGTGTGTTGTTGTTTACATTGACGACATCCTCGTTTATTCTTCATCGGAAACTGAACATCGGAAACATGTGAAAATGGTCCTCGAGAGATTGCGTCAACACAAACTTTTCGCTAAATTGGAAAAATGTGTTTTCAACGTGACTGAAGTTGAATTCTTGGGATTCATATTATCACCTAGCGGAGTGCGTATGGATTCAAAGAAGGTCGATGCAATTCTCAAATGGCCATCGCCATCCTCCGTAAAAGGTGTTCAAAGCATGTTAGGCTTCGCTAACGTTTACCGCAGGTTTATCCCCGAATTCTCTCGAATAGTCCAGACCATCACCGCCTTGTTAAAGAAAAACAAACGTTTTGAATGGTCTACCGAGGCGGAACAAGCTTTCCAGAATTTGAAGACTAGATTTATCTCTGCACCGATCTTAACACATCCTCGCCCAGAACTCCCCTACATCGTTGAAACTAATGCTTCTAGCCTTGCCATGGGGGCAGTTCTATCACAAAAGGACCCAGTAACCAATCAGTTGCATCCCGTGGTATTTTGGTCTCGCAAATTCTCGCCTCCTGAAATCAATTACACTATTACTGATAAGGAACTCCTAGCTATCAAGTCCGCCTTTAAGGCTTGGCGGCATTATCTTCTGGGGGCCCGACACACCGTTACTGTGATTACAGATCACCGAAACCTGCAATATTTGAAAACCGCAAAAGCTCAATCCTCTAGGCAACTCCGTTGGGCACTATTCTTTGCCGAGTTTGACTTCATAATTACCTATCGACCTGGTACAAAAAACGGTAAAGCTGATGCCCTTTCTTGGATGGGTGTGGAAGAACATTTGATCAATCCTAAACCTGTACCTATCATTCCCGAACAAAGAATTCTAGGTGTAATTGCCACACAATCCATAGAGGAAGTTAAGGATAAAGCCAGGCTACTGGTAACTCCAGCAGACATACAGAATTGGCATCTGCAGGGAAAGGACTTTACGGTGAAGGACAACCTATTATATTTCCAAGAACGTTTATACCTGCCCAGCACAGATTTACAGAAAAAGGTAATCTTTTGTTATCACGATTCTTTAATGGAAGGACATCCCGGTATGACCAAGACCTCGGAAAAGATCAAGCGCTACTTCTGGTGGCCGTCTTGGAAAAAAGATATCAGAGACTTTATAATGTCCTGTGGAGTATGCGCCCAAAACAAGAGTCAAAAGGAAAAACCAGCCGGCCTCTTACGCCCTATTGACATCCCACCTTGCCCTTGGCATACGCTTTCTATGGACTTCATCACCGATCTACCTCCATGCTCCGGATACAATACGATCCTAGTAATCGTGGACCTATTCTCCAAGATGGCGCATTTCATTCCACTCAAAGGCTTACCAACAGCAGCAACTCTGGCCCGAGAATTTCTCGAAAACATCGTCCGATTGCACGGTTTTCCTTCAGTTCTCATTTCGGATCGAGGTAGTCAATTTATTTCTCATTTTTGGTGAAGTTGCTGTCGGTCGGCTCAAATTGATGTGAGACTTTCGACCAGCCACCACCCTCAAACCGACGGACAAACCGAGAGGACCAATCAAACTCTGGAACAGTATTTGCGCTGCATGCTACAACAAACTGAAAAAACTTGGAAAGATATCCTTTGGATAGCCGAATATGCCTACAATAACTCTGTCCACTCGGGAACTGGGAAGACCCCGTTTTTTCTTTTATACGGTAGTCACCCTCGAACCTCGGAGTTGGATCCACTCCAAGATCTCGGAACACCAGCAGTAGACCACCTGTATTCTACAATCACCCAAGCCTTTAAGGAAGCCGTTTCTCACCTTCAAAGGGCTAAAGAACAATACAAGAAAGGAGCAGACCAACATCGGAAGGAAGCCCCCCAATATCAAGTAGGAGATCAAGTCTGGTTATCCACCAAATATCTACCTCTAAAAGGACCACGCACATTCAACCCAAGATACCTTGGTCCCTATTCCATCACTACCATAGTAAATCCAGTAGCGGTCAAGTTGGACTTGCCCCCTCACATGAAGATACATCCGGTCTTCCACGTCTCTCTATTAAAACCCGTGCAACCTCAAACCCGACTAACTAAATCTCCAAAACCTATTCTAGTTGATGGAGAACTCGAGTTTGAAGTCAAAAGCATCCTGGATTCCAAGATCTCCAAATCTAAACTATTTTACCTGATTGACTGGAAAGGCTACGGTACCCAAGAAAGATCCTGGGAACCTGCAGAATATGTCCACGCCCCTCGTCTAATCAAAAGATTTCATCGAACATTTCCTAACAAGCCCAAACCCCCGGAGAAGCCCGGTTTGGGAGGGGCCTTGGGGGGGGGTGCTGTCATGATCTCTGCTTCCAAAAGATCAGGACTGCCCGACTCCCTTGGAAGCAGACCCATAACCCCGGTTCCGAGTGCCAGCCAGTCCCAATTGGGACCTTTTGGACCCTGTCCTGGCGCCAGTGGCACCAGGCTCATAAAGATGCCCAGTCCCAGCGCTGGAAGCGCCGGGCTCATAATGCTTGGGTGGACTTACCTGCAGCAGACCATGATGCTTACTTACCTGCCAGTTGAGCCCCTGATCCTCTTCTGTTTGGGACTACTTTTCCTTTTGGGTGGGGCAGGAGCCACTCCCTAGGTTCAGAACACCGGAACTCTTCTGGAAAGCAGGAACTCTTTTCTCACCTAGGCGAGGCTGTGGAAGGAGACACCTAAGCACTACAGGAGGCTATTTAAACCACACCCGATGGATGAATCTTGCTTTGCGTTATTCTGCACTCTCTGCAGCAGAACGCTCATCGTGTCCTTTGCTTCTGATCCTGGGCCTAAGGGAACAAAGGCTTACCATCCAGGAATCCAGTCTTCAGCAGCACCTGTAAAGACAAAGAAAGAACAGGTTAGCACTACGGTCTTCAGTGGCAGCGCATCTCTTACCTGGTCCATCGGCTGTCACCAACGCATCGCGCTGCATTCCGGCATCTGAAAGACAAAGGCTTACCTACTCTTCGCATGCTCCGGAGGTCTTCGCACTGCATTCCGGCATCTGAAAGACAAAAGAAGGTGCGTTTAAAGACATTGGGCAACTTTATTACTCACGTGCCATTACTCCTTCCCACGCCGAATCCAGTGGGTATTTCAGCACCCTTCAGCTTCTCTAAAGCTCCGAACTTGTACCTGCAAGATAAAAGGGACAGTTAGTGCGCATCGTGAAGCAGGCTACAAGCGCTTACTTACGTGCTTCCAGGCGCTTCTATTCCTCAAGCGGGTTCGATCCTCAACTCTCATCAGCCCGCCATCCGCCATCGCCGGAACCCTGCAAAACAAGAGATATCATTACAAAAGACTTTTAAGACATTTGAAGTGCCCAGAACTTACCGTTCGTGCAGTTAACGACGGACAGCAGTCCTCTGAGGTCAAGAGGCCTGCACCCTTATCCAGTGAAGAAACTGGTTACGGCACCCTGCCCCGAGGCAGATGGAGAGCTCGGCGTTCACTTACCTAAGGTGAGGGCGTTAACCTTTGGGGTTCTACAGGCGAAGAGAAAGGGAAGAGGAGAGAGGCACCCAATAACCCCAGTTCATTAATCCCATATTTTCTATCTGCAGACATCTTACTCTTCGAGTCAGACATACAGTGCACAGAGGTCCAGCCCAAAGAGCCAACCGTGTGTTACACATCACCTTTGAAGATACGGCATTCACCCAGTCAAGACCGGCGCCTCTGCGGGAATCAGGTGAGCGTTACAACGTGAGAGTGCAAGGTCCAACCCTGATCGAGGGAATCCTATTGTGAATTTGTGTATAAATGGGGTCTGAGCTCGGCTGAGGGAGACCCATGGTGAACAGTGCACCCAAGTCTTTGTAAGCGTGAGACTCATGAAGAGAAAGGAACTTTTAATTTGTATTTTGTATCCAAGACATTCTACGAATGAGAGACTTTTGAACGGAAAAAGACTTTGTCACATAAGGTCCTGGTTTATATCTTGAACTGCATCCTTGTGCTGGAGAAGCCAAAGTCTGTGCTAAGCTTGAGTGTGCCACCTTGCCCTGTGCTGAAACTCTGGGGAAGGGAAGCTGATTGTCCGGCTGTCCTGACATATTGTTCTTGAACACTTTTTCTTTTGCATATTATATTTTCCCACACCATTTGTATTTAGAAGTAGGGACTGGCAATAGGTTTATTAGTATAGGCCCTTTTTGTTTTGACAAGACTCCACTAGGACTGTGTTATTTTTAATTTGATGGTTGTAGCTTGCTCCCATCCTTAGATTAAGGGTTAGATATGCATTCCTCAAACCCTTTTAAGTTCAATAAACACCCATGAACTGTGATCACTTGTGTCTGTCTTCACTGTTTGATACCATGCCTTCCTTACACCTTCTTGATAAGGCAAATCTTTCTCTCTCAAAACACAAGTTCATAAATCAAAGCAATTGTTTTTCATAGGCTGTAAAGCAATTATCAGCATATCACACTTCTTCAAACGGAATACTTTCTTTAGGGTAGCACAACAACTACGTTTGGTAATGCCACACTTATTCTTCAAATGAAATACGTTTGTCAGGATAGAAAAGCAACTTCCTCTGATAAGGCCACACTTCTTTCCCCAATCATACTGCTTCAACACATCTTCTTCTTTCCTGGTCTACTCACCCGCTAGGACTAACTACTATTGACCCCTCTCCTCGTTTACTCACCTGGCGGGATGTTAAAAAAAAAACGATTAAAACTATAATTATGCTGGGTGGAAACAGTTGTTCCCAAATTCTCCACTCCAGTATCTCATGTGAGATGGGTTGAACAATGGCTGTCTCTTTTCAAAGTCTCTTGACTCTTGGCAATGTGGGTTACAGGTCTCCCTCAGTTGGTGTCCAATATAAGGGGCGTTGCACCCATGCCGGCTCTGTAGTTCTCCTTTATGGCCTCTTGGCTGTTAACAATGTGGTTTACAGGTTTCCCCCAGTTGGTGTCCCATAAAAGGGGAATTACGCCCTTGTTGCCTTTAAATTACTCCTGCGTTACCTTTTGACTGTTTGCAATGTGGGTTACAGGTTTCCCCTAATCGGTGTCCCATATAAGGGGAATTGTGCTCTTAACCCCTTCGTACTGCCTTATTTGTTTGGTATTCAAAATTAATTAAACATCCTTTCCAGAGTGCCCTGCGGTCACATTTAGTGTCAGACACACTCATCGGTCTTCCTTGGCGTCTCCGTTCCCCTTTCTGATGCTGCGGTGGACCGTCTGCCCTCTGTTTGTTTTGTTGTTGACTCCCATGTATCTTCAGCAGTCTGCCCAGCTGCTTCCAGGAGCTCTGACAGCTCTGTTTATTCTCTGCACTGGCCTGCACACTGAAACGCCTCACGACGGGTTGGGAGCAGGTCTGCCTCTTGGCTGGGCTTCTTGTCCCAACACCATTTCCCACTGCGCTTAATCTGCAAAGTCCCAGGCCTCCACGACTCACGTCGGCATCAGCTGGCATTCTCCTTTCTGCTTCTGGGGCGAACCCAGCACTCTGGTCTGCCTCTGCCTCAGCTACTTCTTCAGCATATTCCCCCAGCTGCAACTCATTCCTGAATTTAAATGTCCCACCAAGGGGTTTAGGTCTGTAACAACTAGACCGCTAATTCTGCTCAATGGCATTGTTCATCCTTACTAACTCTGAACCCCTCTTCCTCATCCCAGTACCAAGAGCATTATGGATCCTGAAGTCCATAGTAGTTTTGAGGTTTTCATATTTAAGTAGTTTGGATTGCTTTGTGAAATGAGAGTTGTTAAGAGTTAGGAGGTATTGTGTGAAATGTTTGTGCTTTAACATGTGGGTAGGATCTCTCTTTAAGACATGATCATGACAATTAGAGAATGTTCTATATAGTTATAATATGATAGGTTATTTATAACGCACTTAATACCCAGAGGTGTTTAAGCACGGACCCGGGATTCAAATCTGTGTTGCTTTGTGTCGTCTTGCTTCCAAGGCGAGCACGTTGCCCCTAAGCTACCCTCCTGAGACAACAGGAGTACAGTTCCTGCACCCCCAAAGTATACATCTTATTTTGAATAGATGACTTTTCATAGCATGTTGTTTGGGTAATTTAAGAGGTATTTGGCGATTATAGCAATCTCATCTTCAGAGGAAAATGAATACTGCGTCTCTCCAAAAAAGAGTAACCACTTCTGCCTGCCAGTCTCCTCCCAGGTGATCCAACCACATGATACCACCCCCAGGGTTAGGATCAGGGAGCGTCTGCCTTCCCCTGGCCAAATGGGAGGAGATGCTAGGCTGGGGTTCAGTGATTACTCTGCAGGAATCATCACAGTTGACACAGAGAAATTGCAGTACTGCAAAAAAGAAGTTGTGTACCTAGGACAGATAATATCAGTAGATGGCAGGAAAATAACCCCAGAGAGAGAATAAGTGATAAACAGCACACCACAGGCACGCGCGGTCAAGCAGATACAGCAGTTCTTAGGCCTGTGCAATTACTGCAGGGCCTGGGTCTTTGATTATTCCACATTTACGAAGCACCTCCTTCAGGGATTAAAACAAGCACAGAAGGTGAAAGGCCCTATAAAATGGACATCTGAAATGAATGAGCCATTCACAGAATTGAAGGAAGCGTTAGCACACTCATAAGTTCTGGCAACCCCAATTTAAAAAGAAAGTTTCCTTCTATTTTCACATTCTGATGGCACAGTGATGACGGCTGTCCTCACTCAAAAGAAGCCACAGAAACAGTGGTCTCTTATACCCAGTAATGTAAGGCCACTTCCCATGTGAACGAGCACTTGCTGCAGCAGCATTTACCATCGAGAAATCAGCAACAATAATGATGGGCTGAGCAGTTACACTCTATGTGAAGCATTCGCTTTTTGCGATACTAGAAAAGTCAAAGTTCACACTGACAACTCTGAGAGTGTCAGGGTATGAGGCAATTTTGTTCAATCCAGCAATTGAGGTAGTGAGGTGTCACGTCGTCAACCCACCGACATTCAAAGCACAACTGGCAGGGGTAGGGAAGTATGTGAATGGCTGCGCCTCATACATGGACAGGATGAGGGGTGACCCCCCATGTACACGAAGAGCCCATAGAACGAGGAGAGATTCTCTTCGATGATGGGTCATCAATGATAGATTTGAGCATGGGTTGTCGACACACGGGTGCGCGTTGGTTTATTATCACAAAGGAGAATTTCAGGTTTGGGCTCAGATGAGGTTGCTGTCATGACTCCCTATGGGCGCTGGTCCTGGTTGCACCGCTGGGGTGTGTATGGCATTTCTCCTTTCCCGACCTCCTCTCCCAAGATGGCCGACCCTTCATTCCCTTTTGCTAACTCTGCGTACGGAGCTGTTTCCTCGTGACCATCTCTATGTTCTGCATATCAGCTGTGGATGAAGTCTTCTCAGCGCCTCGCTACTCCAGCTATGGACGCTCCAAAGTTCGTTCCTAGGTATTGTTTTCCATTCTTATTTTCACCCGTATTCCTGTCCGACATTCTACCTCCTGTTAGCGCTTGAATTCTAACCTTCCTGTGTTCATAGAAATCTTATCTGGTCCTCCGTCCGTGAACGTAGACACGATCCCGACAGTATCCTCCCGCAGGACCCGGCTTCACATCTAGTCTCCGAGGTCGCGTGCACATAAAGAATGGTAAACTCACACTGTGCTGTTTTCAAGCTTCGCCCCGTAATCAGCCACTACTTACCATTACTTTGTGCCCTGCTGCAGCGGGATTCTGAGTCAGAGAACGCTCTAGAGACAGCTGCTTCCCGGCTCCTACCTTCGAACACCAATTCTGAACATTGATGCTAACACACGTTTTGGCACAGGTTAAGATTTACTTTCTAAGCCCTTTTTCACTCTTTAATCTACTTCCTTGCAGTAACCCTCTCCTCTCTATCTTATAGGCCCTCATTACAATTCTTGCGTTAAGGGGTTAATGGCACCGTAAAAGGTGGCGGCGCCGTTAACCCCTTAACGCCTGATTACGAGGTCCCTTTGTGGGTTGGAGATTTTAACGCCTGCTTTTTGAAGGCATTAAAAACCAACCCGCAAAGGGACCTTGGTGATAAGTACGGTGCCGCAATTTGCGGCACCGTACTTAGCGCCTTCCCCATTCCCATTGAGCCCTATGGGGCAAAAATGGGAGTGGAGAAGGGCCATGGCGGCATTGGGGAATTACCGCCCCGCCAACCTCGGAATGGTGCGGTAATTCCCCATTCCGCCATGGCGGAGTTGGTAAATTACCGGCATGGACCATGGTGCTATTAGCACCATGGTCCAACGCCAGGGTCGTAATGAGGGCCATAGTCTCGACCAGCTCGAACCTCGGTTCAACTACTCCTTCCACCAGAAACACGAGGGGTTCCACAGACAACTTCAAATCACTACCCATCCTTCAGGAGTCTCAAGAATCACATCACACTCTAATCCAGAATCCAGGGTCTTTTGCCCCAGAGGTTTCCTGTTACTCTGGCTGGGGGGCATGGGGGCTTCGGGGGAATCTCTCCCATACAGCTGCTTCCTTTGATCCAGGTTAGTGGGTTTATTTCCTTTCCATATGCTAGTTGATTACAAGATTACTTGAGACCTTATGACAGATAGCAACACCCATGTAGCTGATAACATGGATCAAATGCAGCAGCTCATGCAGGCTATGCAATCACTTACCCATGAAGTGCAACATTTGAAACAAGAAAACACTTATCTTAGACAACAAATGGCTCGCCTCACAATTGGTCCCGAGCTCTCTCCGGCCTCTTTGCCAGGCGGCAAGTATGACGGAATTCCCCATAAATCACAAGAATTCCTGGACAGCTGTACCATTCAATTTGCATTTAAGGTGGCATATTTTCCTTCAGACCAAGACAAAGTTGGATTTTTGATTTCCCACCTTACTTGGGCGGCACTCGCCTGGGCTAACCCTCTTGTCACTTCCAATAACCCTCTTCTTGATGCCTATCCAGCGTTTGTGAACCGTCTTAGGATCATGTTTAGTTGTCAAGAGATTACTGTATCCTCCCAAGAAAAATGATTGGATCTCCCACAAGGACAATTGAATCTTTTGGACTACATCACTAGGTTTAAACCATTATCGGCAGAGACTGCATGGCCCGATGATGCCCTACTGACCCACTTTTGACACGGTTTAACAGAGGAATTGAAGGATGAGATCTCGAGAGTTCCCCGTCCGGCAAATCTGGCCGATATGATCGCACTTACCATGCAGATGAACTACCAGATACAAGAACGCCACTACGAGAAAAGAAAAGGATGATCCTCTAGGTCAAGATCAGAGAGCACTCCGGCCATACCCTAGCAACTTCCCACAGAAGAGCCCATGCAACTGGGAGCTGCAAGGGGACCCCTCACTCCCGAAGAAAGAAACCACAGACAATATTATAGTTTATGTATGTAATGTGGGCCTCTGAACATTTACTCAGGGACTGCCCAGTCACCCCACCACGAAAAATTGAATCCAGGAGGCCGGGAAACTCCAGAACTCCAGAACCCAGACGTAAGGGGAACCACGGCCTGGGGACATGTAGAAGGTTACTCAACTCCTACTTTACTTTCTGAGAACACTGAGAGCATTGAAACCCCTATGGTAGTTATTCTTCTTCAATTACAGCTCAAAGACAGAATCATTCAAAACATTCCAGCCTTAGTTGACTGTGGTGCGGCGGGTATTTTTGTAGATGACCAGTGGGCCAAAGAGAACAGGCTCAGACGTGTTACCAAGTGTATATCCATCCCGGTACAAGGAGTCGATGGTAATCCATTAGTTTCCGGACCTATTAAAGAACAAACTCAGTAGACATTGTGCAAGATCGCCTCACATATGGAACAAATCTGCTTCGATATTATAAGAGTTGCCCATTTCCCTGTGATTCTGGGGTTACCGTGGCTCTGTTTGCATAATCCCTATATGAACTGGACAGCTGGTACCATCTTTCTAGGTTCTGAGTACTGTGTTAATCATTGTCTTTCCCAAGTATCTATTGGCATCCAAACTGTACCCTCATGCCTCAAGGAAGTCACACAGGATATTGAGTCAAACGTCCAGTGTTCCTCCATGTTATTCCGATTTCATTAAAGTATTCTCTTCTCCCCAATACGCCGCCCTGCCACCTCACAGACAGGATGATTGTCACACAGACCTGGTACCCGATCAGCCTATCCTGTTTGGGCGGATGTATAGGTTATCCCAAAAAGAGAAACTAATTCTAAAGTAATACCTCCGGACCAACTTGCAAAACGGCCCCATCTCAGAATCTACTTCTCCGGTAGGCGCCTCGTTGTTTTTCATTTCCAAGAAAAATATAGACGAGCTGTGGCCTTGTCTGGATTATTGTGGTCTAAACAAAATCACCATACCGGACTGCTTCCCAATGGCCCTGATCTCTGACATCTTGGAGGCAGTTAACGGGGTCACAATATATACTAAACTTGACCTAAGAGGAGCCTATCATCTGATCCGCATTGCTGAAGAAGATAAATGGAAGACGGCCTTCAGAACTCCATTGGACATTATCAATATCGAGTAATGATTCGACAATTTCTATAGAAAATTCATTCATTTCTAACATAATTTTGCCTATCACAAGACTGTTAAAGAAAGGGGTCCCTTTTCATTGGGACTCACAAGTTCAGGCAGCCTTTGAATATTTGAAACAAGCCTTTTCCCAAGAACCTATACTCATCACACCGAATCATAACAAGAAATTCATTCTGGAAACTGACACTTCCCACCATGCTATCAGAGCAGTACTGATACAAGAGAATGACACCGGTATTGAAGCCCCGGTGGCCTATCTGTCTAAAACTCTGAATCCATCTGAATTGAACTATTCGGTTATTGAAAAAGAGCTCCTGGCTATAAAAAGAGCCTTCGAAGAATGGAGACATCTCTTGCTAGGATCCCAATTTCTTATTGAAGTCCGAACTGATCACCAAAATCTAAAAGTATTACAATATGCTCAAACCGTCAACACTAGACAGGCCAGATGGGCCCATTTTTTCTCCCCATATAACATTTTGTTCACCTTCATTCCAGGTAGGCAGAATTTAAGAGCTGATGCTTTGTCCCGAAAAGATCTCCCTACGGCCAAATTACAGTCAGAGAAGACTTTCCGCAAGGCACGATTTATCCATGTCGTAACTGTCTTTTTGCAGGCTGTCAAATTAGATACGTCGACACATATTATTGAATGCCAGGCAGTAACACAACGACACAAACTGTCCTCTGAAGGTGGCTGTTATTTTCACGATCTCCAACTTTTGGTCCCTACCTCTAAGCTTCAGCTGGAGACTATGCAGATGTGCCATGACTCTTTAGCTGCAACACACAAGGGTATTTCCAACACTCTTGCCTTGGTCATATGACATTTTTGGTGGCCTAATATGGTTAATGACATACAGGATTACATTTCCTCTTGTTCTATTTGCTTGCAGACCAAGACTTCTCACCAAAACCTGTCAGCCCTTCTGTCTCTCATGCTCATTCTAGATAGGCCTTGGCAAATTATCTCTACTGATTTTATCATTGACTTACCTCAGTCAGACGACACACCACCATTATCGCTGTTGTCGATTACGTTACTAAATTGTCTCACTTCATTTCTTTACCGGGTGTTCCCACAGCTGCTCGCATGGCTAGAATTTTCATTGACACTATCTTTGCTTGCCATGGTTTACCCTACACCATACTGTCCGATCGTGGCCCACAATTCACCTCGCAATACTGGCGTGAGGTCTGCTCCCGTTTCTGCATCAGACAAGCCCTTAGCTCAGGGTTCCACCCGCAGACCAATAGACAGTCTGAGAGTTTTAACCAGACTTTGGAAGGATACGTACACTGATTTATTTCCGCTGCACAGGATAATTGGGTCAGCCTCCTCCCACTGGCTGAGTTCACATACAATAAATTTCTGCATACGGCCCTGACATCTAGCCCTTTTTTTTGTACTTACGATTACCATCCGGCCTATGCTCCTGTTCCTTCTTCATCTTCCTTGCGGATTCCTGATGTGCATGCCCTTATTCTGGACATACAGCAGAGTCATCAATCTGCTCGCAGGGCCCTTCAGGAGGCCCAGAACCGTATGAAGTTGTATGCAGATCGTCGTTGGTCGGTGGCTCCAAAGTATTCTGTCGGGGATCTGGTTTGGTTTGCCTCTCAGTTTTTACCTCGCCACCTGGTGCCGTTCAAGTTGTCTCCCTGTTTCTTTGGACCCTTTAAGATTCTTCAGCAGGTGGGCTCAGCTGCTGTGCGTCTTCAGCTTCCTCCTTCTTGGTTCAGGATCTACCCGGTCTTTCATTTGTCTCAGGTTAAGCCAGCTCCCCCGGATCCCTTTCATCGTGGGACTTCTTCTCACCCTCCTCCAGTGTCTACTGCGACGGGTCCAGTGCTTGAAGTCTCTGGGGTCTGTGACTCCCATTACCACAGGGGCCGTCTTCAGTATTTGGTGTACTGGCGGGGCTACTCACCTGCTGACAGGTCTTGGGAACCGACTTCTGGGGTTCATGCGCCCTGCCTTGTTTGCCGGTTTCACCGTCTCCATCCCGGCAAGCCCGGTGGGGTGCCTCTGAGGGGGGGCATACTGTCATGACTGCCGATAGGTGACATGCCAGCCGCAATATCTATGATCACTTTTACCAAAAAAGGATACAAATAGATTACTTAAAGGATACACAATGAATCTGGGTCTTCCTGCTAATCTTCAGTGAAGAATCCTCAAGGAAGAATCCTTTCCCTTGATTCTACTCACTGTCTGAAGTAATACAAGGCCAGTGTGAAGAATCAGTTGAAAGGATGAATAACTAAGCACAGCCTCCAATCTGTATGAATGAAACAAAATGGTAAATACCAGGTCTTTCCCCTTGATTTCAAAATATTCTCCACTATGTACTGCACTAACCTTAAATGATCAATTGTTGATGTGAAGAACTGTGAAGTCCCAGATGAATCCAACCACAAAGCAAAACAACGACAAGGAAGGGAAAGTTAGTAAGAAGCTAATCCCGAACGGAATGAAGGCCGTACTAGAGCCGGGTTGGTGCACACTGGATAGCGTTCGTTAGTTGGGTGCACAAAACATACTTCTGAATTGGTTTTCCCTGAAGTGCAGGACGTTATTCACCCTGAAAGTCTTTAGCAAGTCCAAACTATATATTCTCTTATGAGGAATTCTCTATCAAGGAAAATTCACCCCGACTAGGATGAAGTGTTACATCACACCATTGAAAAGGAAAATAAAGAGTAACTGATAGTTCTTCCGTATTTCCGGAAATATATTGGATTTAAAAACTTTAAATGGTATTAGGATGGTACCTTTGTCTTCAATGTCCGTATGCAGTGGCAAAAATACAGTAGATCTGCAGTATAATCCGCCCCTGTCGAGCCGCGGCAGAAACAATTTCTGGCTATGAATGCTGCCGCAGTAATGACTTGCAGCTGGGAGGTAAATGCGGGCGTCAGGGGAGCTGGAGCCATCTCATGCAGAACTGCAGCAGACGTAAAATGCTGTTAACTTGAACTGGAAGCTCCGTGCCCGGCAGGGAAGCTACCTCAGGAATGAATGGCAACTGGGAGGTAAATGCGGGCGTCAGAGGAGCTGGAACCGTCTCACGTAGAAATGTAGCAGACGCGATAATGCTGCTAAAATGAACTGGAAGCTGCGTGGCCGGCAGGGAAGCTGCCGCAGGAATGGGTGAATACTGAAAATGTACGCAGCCGGCTGGAATGATTAGTGTGAAATGTTTGTAGATGACAGCCTTCAGAATAAGCCTCAGGAAGATCCCAGATTGAAGCGAGGTGTCCGGAATGGCTGAAGTAGAAAGGTAGCAGTTTGAGCGTAATCGTAAAGGACCTAAATACGTGTCATCGACACGTGACTGGTCCCGTGGACAACACAGAATCAGTATCGTTTGGCCGGAAGTTTGAAGAACAGTCTCCATTTATTGTAGAATAGTTTGGCTGCCGTTCTAAAGGCGTATGGATTCCGCCCCACAGGTGAATGCATGACAATAGGCTCTGGTCCTGCCTGCGCCGCCGGGGTGTGTATGCCATTTCTCCTTTCCCGACCTCCTCTCCCACGATGGCCCCTCCTTCATTCCCTTTTGCTAACTCTGTGCCCGCACAAGCCTACAGAGCTGTTTCCTCGCGACTGTCTCTACGTTCTGCATATCAGCTGTGGATGAAGTCTGCTCGGCGCCTTGCTACTCCATCTATGGACCCTCCGAAGTTCGTTCCTAGGTATTGTTTTCCATTCTTATTTTCACCCGTATTCCTGTCCGACATTCTACCTTTTATTAGTGCTTGAATTCTAACCTTCCTGTGTTCATACAAATCTTACCTGGTCCTCCGCCCGTGAACGTAGTCACGATCCCGACAGTATCCTCGCGCAGGACTTGGCTTCACATCTCGTCTCTGAGGTCGCGTTCACATACAGAATGGTAAGCTCACACTGTGCTGTTTTCAAGTTTTGCCCCATAATCAGCCCTACTTACCGTTACTTTGTCCCCTGCTGTAGCAGGATTCTGAGTCAGAGAACGCTCTAGAGACAGCTGCCTCCCGGCTCCTACCGCCGTGCACCAATTCCAAACATTGATGCTAAGACACGTTTTGGCACAGGTTAAGATTTACTCTCTAACCCCCTTTTCACTCTTTAATCTACTTCCTTGCAGTAACCCTCACCTCTCTATCTTATAGTTTCGACCTTGGTTCAACTACGCCTTCCACCAGCGTAACACAGACAACTTCTAATCCCTACCCATCATTCAGCAGTCTCAAGAATCACATTGCACTCTAATCTAGAATCCAGGGTTTTTTGCCCCAGAGGGTTTCCCTGAGTGCTCTGTTCCCCCCAGTTCTTGTTACTCTGACTGGGGGGCATAGGGGATTTGGGGGAATCTCTCCCATACAGCTGCTTCCTTTGATCCAGGTTAGTGGGTTTATTTCCTTTCCACATGCTCGTTGATTACAAGATTACTTGAGACCTTATGACAGTTGCCACTACACTATTCAGCATAGTCAGGTGTGAAGTCTTTCTCCCTCAATAAGTGTCAGTTGAAGAGGAGGGGTGTTTGCTGCATTTATCAATGTGCAAGACAAGGGGATTCTTTCAGGACCACTTGTTTACAGTCCAATGGATAGATGAGGGGGAGGAAGTATATGCCGCCAATTTTATGAAACTTATTAGAATGGAGAAAAAAGAGGCCACAAAACACATTACATTACTTTATCTGACAGAAGGGGCAAGAAGGAGGGGAGCAACTGTTCACTACCCACAGCAGATTAAAGTGTCACAATCACCAGGGGGCGCGCAGGCAATGGCTGCCTGATTCGCGTGCTCCTCCAACAGCCGGGTCGTAAGAGGGATAGAGCCCCCCCCCGAGACCCTCCCGTGGCAAGGGAGGAAGCTGGAGTGCGGGGGAACCCCCAGGGCCCCCACCGACCGAAACCGCGGGGTCCGAGGACCCCAGGAGAGCTGAGAACAGGCGCTGTGGACTTGGCGGCGGGAGCGCCGCAGAGGACCCGGGCGGCCGCGAACCCAGAAGATATATTTGCGGCCGTCACAGGAATAGGAGACGGGTGGGCTCGTCCTCCTGCACCGCAGCGGCCCGTCCCCCATTGAGGCGGCGCTCGGAAGGGGAACCCGGAGCATCCGCCTAGGGGCGTGGGCTGCTTGCGCCCCCCGGGCGAAGAAGGCACAGGCTGCGTGTGACACGCGCCTGAACAAATAAAGAGAGTGCCGGCCCATCCGGAGAGGCGCGGGTGCCGGCACAGGCCCCAGAGGGAGGCTTGCGGATCGCCCTCCAGGGAGGAGGCGGCCTCCTTTCTTTCTCCCGCCCGCCAGCCTTGGACCCCCAACCCCACCGCCAGGGAGGACTACAGGTGGTGGGTGCCGGTCGGGCCCTCCGCCTGCCGCCCGACTCCGCATGGCGACTCAGCCCACACCCCACGGTAAGAAAGACCTGGGAGCACTGCGGAGGCCCAGAGGATACCGGGCATGCACCCGCCCTGAGAGGACACCGTGAGGCATCCTGTCGGGACTGCAACGCCTAAAGAGGCCAACCTGGGTGTGTGGCCCCCGCCAGGACCCGGTGGGGTGAGTGCCCGCCCAGAGGCCCCCTCCAGCCCATCAGGCCCGATCGGGGGACCGCCCCACCATAAACTAGGACCGGATCCCAAGTCCCGGAGACCCCCAACATCCCGGGTCAGCGCAGCATACCCTCTGGGGGGCAATAAACACACTAGCCCCGGAGGGAGACCCCACGATTACGCCGCCCGAGTGAACTGACGCACACCTCCAGCGTCCACCGCACCACTGCACCCCCAGCCCACCTTGAACTCACAGGCGGCCCGAGACCCAGGTGAGAGGCCCCCGTCCCCAGTTGACGGGGCGTGTGCCCGCCTGAAGGGCCACCCCAGCCCCCCCCCGCGGGGGACATCCCATCGACCAAAAAAACTCACGGGCGAGACGCACTATGGACTGATCAAGCGGACCCTGCGCAAAGGACCAACGACACCGCATGAGCTGGAAGAAGGCCAAAGGGTAGACAAAATTGAGGATAGGGTCCTACAAATGGAAAACTATCAAACATCCTCCACATCTCAGGAAATCCAATATGACACACGGCTCGCAGCCTTGGAGAAGAGGGACGAAGAAAGAGCCAGGATCATGGACGACTACGAAAATAGGGAGAGGCGGAACAATCTAAGGTTCTTTGGAATTCCGGAGACGGAGGGTGAGACGGAGAGAGAACTGACTCGAGTGGTGAGAGACATCATCACCCTCTTGTTTGCTGAGGAAATGACAACGGAACTCACGTTTGACTGGGTACACAGGGCCAGGGGAAGAGCGAGGGGTCCCAGAACGGTTCTGGCCCGCTTCCACTACTACACGGAGAAAGCCAAAGTTCAAGAGGCCGCGAGGAAAGCGGGGGCAATAACCTATAATGGAACACAGATCGCCATTTTTCAGGACCTCTCTGCTTACACCCTAGTCAAACGGAGGATGTGCCGCCCCCTAACACAACAGCTGAAAGAGAAGGGGGTCCGCTACAGATGGGGATATCCCTTCTCTCTGTCCTTTGAATACTCCGGCCAACGCACAACGCTGGTAACCGAAGAGGACATTAAAGGCGCTATTCAAGACTATGTGAGCGAACCCCCCCCCCGGAGGGAACCACTGGGTCCGGAGGCGCTCAGAGGGGGCATCCCCGGGCCGCTCAACCCCAGAAGGAGAAAAACCCGTGCGAGAAAGTTCAAGAAACTAAACACACCACCAACAGCAATGGAGGACGACCGGGTCGACTCAGAGGGGTGACACCAGCATCCCCACGGAGATCATCGGGCCTAGAATGCAGAATGACACTGGAGATGCCTGGTTTGCTGCACCCCCTTGAACTGCAAGTATAAGGGGGCACAGAGGGGATCAAAACTGTGGGAACCGAATGATGCACCAACCAGGGCCCGGGAGAGTAACTAAAATAGGAGGTCCGGGGGAGCGAAGAGAGGGAAGACGGTGGGGGCTCACGGTAGCGAGCTTGGGATATGATGCCTGGCCGAGGGGGAATCGGCTAGTGGTCCAGCCAACAACCCAGAAATGGAAGAACTACATGGCTGGACGCCGGGGAGGGGGGTGGGGGTTTGTTCACAGGTTGGGGGTTTTAGGGTGGGGAATGCGTTGGGGGAAATGTTGGGGAAACATTGCAAAGAGATCCAAACAAAAAAATACAGTAAGCAGGGAGGGAGCGGCCTTGCGACACCGGTGACCAAGGGGAAAGGCGACAGCGATTATGGCTGACGACCGACCGGCCCTAGGGGTGGGAACCTTGAATGTGCGGGGCTTGAACACCCCCACAAAAAGATCCCTAATCAGCAGGGAGTTCCGGAGGGCCTAGCTGGACCTGCTCTTTGTGCAGGAGACACACTGGGTGAGGGGGAGGGAGCCCAGGTTGCGGGGCGGTGGAATCGAAGAAACTTTCTATGCATCTCACAAAGGGAAGAAAAGAGGGGTTGCAATTTTGATCGCAAGGGGGTTGAATTTCGAGAAAGAGTCCATCCTAAGGGACCCCGAAGGCCGTTACCTTTTCGTACGGGGCTCCCTACAAGGATCACCCATAACCCTGGCCCCGAAAGAGGGACAGGCCCAATTCTGGGAGGGAACGGGGGAAAGACTGAAAACCTTTGTCCAGGGCCCGTTGGTGGTGGGGGGCGATTTTAATATGGTCCTAGACCCATCCAGGGATAGACAACGGGTGGGGACCCCAAGCCTCAGACCCGCTGGAGATGCCACGTCCCGCTGCTTCCAAAGGGTGAATGACGACCTGAACCTGGTGGACACGTCACCCACCCCCCGAGAGGGGACTCGCGCTTTCTCATACTACTCCTCCACCCACAAAGCCTTCTCCAGAATAGATTATATCCTTGCAGATGAGGTACTCCGACCACACCTAGCGGGTTACAGGATAGATCCTGTTCCCTGGTCAGATCACGACTTGGTCAGGGTGACCTTGGCTGGGGACTGGTGCAAAGAACGGAGGGGACGCTGGAGATGTAATTACACCATCTTGAGAGACGAGGTCCATGCCCAGTCTGTTCTGGAGGCCATCACAGAGTTCTTTGAGCTTAACGATAATGGGGAGGTGGGCATGCACACTCTCTGGGACGCCTTTAAGGCAACACTTAGAGGAGTGCTCATAAAAATTGGTTCCTGACAGAAAAGGGAAAGGGAGACCCAAGAGAGAACTCTGAGGGAAAAAATAGCGCGCCTTCAACCGGGGGGATCCCCGGTGCGAACCCTAGAGCGTGACCGCAAGGCCACCCTGGAGGATTACAGGCTCCAATTGAAAAACCTACTCCTCCATAAAACAGAAAAAAGCCTCCAAATGGTCAAACAGAAATACTACGAGAAGGGGGACAGAGCGGACAGGATTCTGGCCTGGAAACTGAGGGAGGTCCAGAGAAGCAGAATGGTGAAGGGAGTGAGGGACAGCAGGGGCACAATGGGATTCGACACCCCCCACATAAGTGAAGCCTTCTGCCAATATTATGAGACACTATATACCTCTGAATGCGATGGCGGCGATGCCCATATCGAAGAGTTCCTCGACTCCATACAGATACCTTCCCTTTCACGAGACCAGGCAGGGGGGCTGGAGGGCCGGGTGACCGAGGAGGAGGTGGAGAAGGCGATTAGTGGTATTAGGGTGGGGACTTCCCCGGGGGAGGATGGCTTCTCAGTGTATTTCTATAAGAGGTTCCGGTCCACCCTGTCTCCATATCTGGCGAAAGTTTTCAACTCGGTGTTGGAGGGGGGCACTCTCCCCAACACCATAATGGGAGCCATTATAGCGGTCCTTCCTAAGGAAGGAAAAGACCTGAGGGAGTGTTCGTCCTATAGACCCATATCGCTGCTCAATATATAGACGTCAAGATCTTGGCAAAGGTGGTGGGTAGGAGGATGGAGGGGATAATGCATAAACTAATCCACGGGGACCAGGTGGGGTTCATTAGGGGCAGACAGGGTTCGGATAATATCCGCAAAACGATAGACTTGGTTCACTTCGCCCAAAACTCTGATCTTGATGCATGCATCCTGTCCCTAGACTCGGAAAAGGCTTTCGACAGAGTGGAGTGGAGATACATGACCCTCCTCCTCCAACGAATGGGCTTTGGGCCGCACATCCTGAGCTGGGTCGCCGCTCTTTACAGAGCCCCTACAGTAAGAGTCCGGGTGAACGGAGTGCTGTCAAATTCCTTCCCCCTAACTCGAGGAACTAGACAGGGCTGCCCTCTTTCCCCCCTTCTGTATATCCTCACGATTGAAGCCTTGGCCATAGCGGTTAGGTCCCACCCAGACATCAGGGGAATCAGTAGGGGAGAGGTGGAATTCAAGCTATCCTTATTTGCGGATGATGTCCTGGCATATCTGGTGGACCCGGGCTCTTTGGTCCCTCCCCTCCTGTCCCTGGTTGATTCGTTCGGGAGGTTCTCAGGCCTAAAAATAAACACCGCCAAGTCTGTCCTCCTTCCGATGCGATTGGTGGACCCGGCACTAGACCCCCTGACTAGGTTTCACGGGATAACGGTGAGCAAGAACAAAATAAAATACCTGGGGGTTCTCCTCACTAGGGATTTAACAAAACTAAGGTCCTCCAACTACGAACCCATGCTATCTGAGATCGCCGCTGATCTGAGAAGATGGGGAGGAATGATCCTCTCATGGTACGGTCGGATGACGGCAGTCAAAATGAACATACTGCCTCGGCTTCTGTACCTCTTTACAGCCCTCCCTACCCGAGTACCCACTCAAACATTTATAGACCTACACAAGGGGGTCCGAGATTTCATTTGGCAGGGGAAAACACCGCGAATTGGCAGGGCCACCTTGACGCTTCCCCGAGAGTAGGGGGGTTTTGGTCTCCCGGATTTCCAACTGTCCTATCATGCAGCGCAACTGCGGGTCCTTCTTGAACACATGAAGGAAGGTTTACGGACATATTGGTCATACCTAGAGGACATGGATGTCCACCCTCTAAAAGTCCATGACCTCTTGTGGGCTCCACGCAGGTCGATCCCGAAGCAAGCTCTATCCCACCCGACCCTGGGTGTTCTCTGGGACATTTGGAGGGAGTGCCCCCAGACAGCACATCTTTCTTCATGGCCGTCCCCCATGACCTCTTTATGGGGGCCCTCCCTGAAACTGGGCAGCAGAGGGTTCAGACAATCTCAGAGTTGGTCAGATGCGGGATTGGAATGGGTGGGCCAGCTATTCAGGGAGGGAGAATTCGTGAGTTATGAGGACCTCCGGGAGGGTCTGGGAGGCGAGACCCCCTCCATCTTCGAATACCTCCGCCTTAAGGGCATCCTCAACGACCCTGCGTTGGGCCCCAACCTGCGGAGACAGCTAACGCCCTTCGAGAAACTCCTTGACTCAGCAACCTCTAGAAAGGGAGCGGTCTCCCGCATGTACACTGTCCTAAATACTCACGATCTCCAGGCTAGGCGAGGATTCCGGGGTTTTTGGAGTGACCTGGCGGGAGAGGAGATATCTGAGGACGCTTGGGCTCGCATTTTCAAGATATCATTTCATGGCAATCTCTTTACCGCAGACATGGAGCACAATTTTAAAATCCTGCAGGGGTGGCACAGGGACACAGTAAAACTCTCGAAAATGTTTGCAGGGGTATCCCCTGAATGCCCGAGGGGCTGCGGCCAGTTGAGGACTAGAGGTCATATGTGGTGGTTATGTCCGATGGTACAAACCTATTGGGAAGCGGTGAGAGAGTGGATAGCGGAGGTAACTGAGGATCCTCTACCCCTCAACCCGCTGACCATGCTGCTGGGCCTCCCCCCGGAGGAAACAGAAATTCACCGGTACCCAAGGATGTGGGAAACCATGTTGAGAGCAGGCAGAGTAGCCCTGGCCCAGAGGTGGAAGAGCCCGGAAACCCCTTCCAAAGACCACTGGACCAAAAAATTGAAGAACATGTTCTTGATGGACAAACTGACTGCATTGGTGAACAATGACTTAAGCTCATTCCTCGCTGAATGGTACGGGGTCCAGCAGGCATGGGGATGGGATATCCACTAGCCCCGAAACCGTGTCCCCGGGTAGCCGGGGCGCAACCACCGCAGTGAAGGACAGCACCCAATCAGGGGGTCCCCACGGCCTGGGGTGAGGTCGGCTTCTTGCCAGTAACTGAAAGGGTCACAAGTTGCGGCGCTCCAAAGATTTATGACAATATGTGAAAGTTTGATCTCTTTTTTGCTGTTATGTTTGGTTTGGACATTGAGAGGGGGTGGGAGGGGAAGGGAGGTGAAAGGGGGGGTAATGCTCATTGAGGGATCTGTCTTCCATGACGGGACGTGAGCGGGGGAATGTTGCAATGTAGGGTGGAAGGGCTGGTATAGCTCGAAGAAGATGTAGTAAACAAAATGAATAAGTTGTCTCGCAGTTTAAAACAAACATGTTCATGCGCTAATGTGGCTCGATTAGAAAAATAACCGTTGCACACACCTTTCTTTGTGTTTCAGATCTACAGGTTCGATATATTTGGATACAAATATTGGATGCACCACAGTGATGAGTATCCCAGCACTGATGAGTGGGACTTCAGTTATTATGGATCAACAGGGGCTTGTAGAACCCAGGAATACACCAAGCTCCCTCACGTGGTCCCTCATCATACTACAGAACCATGCCCTGGTAGTGCACAGTTCAGAACTCATTCCATTCAATAATCATCCAGCACTATTGAATAAAGAGTTACAGATGAATAAAACATTGAGTGGGGATTGGGGAGTACATACACGGTCAGCTTGATCCTTTGGCTTGAAAAGAATTAGCAAGGACAGAAATTATTGGTTGAAAAACTCACTGGACATACTGGCTTCTATTCCACCAGAGAATAGATAGTTTAGTAAAGCATCATCAACAGTTTTTGCATCCCTATTGCTTTCAGGTGTCCAAATAGCAGCCAACAGGAAATGGCTGCAAATCACCCATTATGAAGTATTACAATTGGCAAACTCAATGGTGAAATTACTAAACGCTGTAAAGGAAGAACTGAGGGCTGTTAGATTAGTTGCCCTCCAGAATGGGTACATTTTTTACCTATTAACAGCAATGGAGGGTGGCACCTATAAGACGATCGGAAGCAGCTTCTTTGCCTTCGAACCCATAAATGACTATGAGACTATGATGAAGGAAACAAGCACAGTAACATTTGACAACTGGCTCGATAGTTTATTTGCCGGGGTTACCATGTGGTTGGCGAACATTTTTAAAATAACTGTCCCAATACTGGTTCTGGTACTCATCACCTTTTGTGCATGCCAATAAGGATTAAGAATTTGGGAAGGAAGCAGGGGGAGGGGCAAATATATGATGCCCCGGAATGTTGATGGGGACGGGAAAGCAACACCACATGTAAGACACACACAAACACAAACAGTAATGCGTGAAAATGGTCCACTGGGAATGCTCACCATGCCACCCTTGGATATAGACAACTATGAGGCTTTTTGGATAGATTTTGCAGTGGATGGGGATGCGTGTATGATCATGTATTGCTTGCTGGAGGAGTATGGTGCTCAGGGGGAGAGTTTGTATAGAGTAATGAGGGTATGTATACCAAAGGAAAAGAGTAAAGAACTGCTAGCCCAAAATGTGTTGATCGATAGATTGATCAAAGGGGAGAATGTTGTAAAGGACCAGATCTAATGCTACCAAGGGGGTGGTGGGGGTGTACGTACCAGCTGTGCAGGTGGCTTGGTGACATCAGGAGTGATGTGGTGGGTGACATCAGGGTGGGGACGTCATTGAACGTGAAGCTGCTTTCATAACATGACACAAAAGCAGGTGCAGCTTGGGCCTTCCCAGGGTAGAACTCAAGAGAGGTGGGTGCTTTGGGCATAGCATGGGGGAGTTGTTAAGTGCGAGCACCGGGTGAAGGTGCAAGATGTCATAGAGGGGTATATGGTAGGGGGGCATTTGACCAATATGCGAACAATAGAGAAGCCATTTTCTCGAGGTGCCCACGTTAGGGAAGCATTTCTTGTAGACGGCTCATAAGAAAAGTGCTGCGGGCCTTTGTGTGACAAGCAGTATATATTTCTTGAGCAGAAGGAAGCCACACCGAGGTCACTGAGGTCACTGTAAAAGATGCTTTCGAGGCCAATGAGCTAGGCACCTGGGTGCATGAGGAGAATTGGCAGAGAAATAGAAATTAAATACTGTTAATTAAACGGAACTGGGAGGGTCAGAGCATTAGGATGGGGACTGTGGGGCATGGCACCAGGAGCCAATTAGCGGGGAGAGGTTCAATGTTCCTAGGGTGCAACACTGTACAGTGGCCTTGCTGATGTCCATGGGGCACACCAATGGTCCGACTCAGTGTGACTGTCTCGCCTCGCAAGCTATTTTGTATATTGAACATTACCAATCAATGGCAAACAAGTGTTTTTTGACCCATCAGCACAATCACGTAATAGAGGGGCAGTGTGTGAAGGTTTGTGAAGTCACAAGGGATGTTAATGTAATTGTGGGCAAAAGGGGTATAGTCAAATTAGGGTTAGTCTACATATATTTGGATAGAGAGGACTGACATAGTCCCACCAATCAGCTCCTGTGATCTGCTGTAACAATTTAACTAAAATGTTGTATGGTAATCTGGCAAATTATGTATAAAATGTTCAGTCGCAGTGGGTGGCAGTGACAGCTCACTTAACTCAGTTCAGTTCCACAGGGCTGTCTGAACCGTGCTCCACAGCTGTTTGGGTCCAACAAATTTGTGTTACTTCTTGCTTGGTGTACGCTCTGTTTATTCTGGATTACTTTTATTACCTGGAGTTACTTTTTGGTGGAGGTCCCCTGGAACAATAGCGACACGGAGTGAGATCAAACTGGGGAACAGAGGGAGATGAGGTAGTTGCTCGGGTAGGCAAGCGGGTAGGGTCGATGACGTTGGAGTGAGCGGCCTGAGCAGTGTTTGGGTGGTGAGTGAATAATGAGTATGGGGAGACTAGTAAAGATGAGCCTGGTGTGGATGAAATATGGGGGGCAGAGGATATGAGAGACAGAAGGGGAAAGAACTGTTAAGAGAAAGAGTGGGCATGGAAGGAGATTGGAGGCAAAAGTGATATCGAGGGTTTAGGGGTACCACAGGGTGGTAGGAGGGCAAGAAATTAAATTTAAGAAATCACATGGTCCTAGATGACCATGAAATGCAATTTTAAGAAATCACAGGGTCCTAGATGACCATGAATTGCAATTAAGATGGTGCAGTTGGTATATGAATTGAAGGAAATTCATAACAGTGACACGGGTATAGATACTGTGCAAGCACTTTGATACATGTTATTGAACAGCAGCGCCCCCTGTCCATTTAGTTGTACATGCATGTTGGCTACATTATTGTTAACATATTTGTTAATATTATGTCCTTGAGATCATAGGTTACTACTTGGAAAGCCTAATCTATTAGACACCACTAATCGGAATTCATACCTGTCATATTCACAGGATGAACACACAGACTGGGAACACTTAGCACAAATGCCCTGAAGATGAACTCTTAGTTCGAAACGCGTATGCATGAGTTGCTTGACAACAATTTGAGTTTATTTGGACTTGTTATTGGTCCAGTTTAAGAAAACTCTGAAGAACAATTTTGGCAAGACACCCCACGAAACACTACTCCAACGGATATTCATTGTTTGGTGAAATGTGGACACTTGCCTTCCATTGATTCTGAAATTAGTTCTTGCTCACTAGAAAAAACTTGTTGGATTTTGGAATTATCCTTTTGTGAAATTGTTAATCGAATACTCTGGACATCATTCTTATACCCTGGTTTACTGTAATTAAAGACATGTATTTGTAACTCTAAGTGGAGTATGAATTCTTTTTGTATTTGCATACCTTTGTGCCTTTGCAGAAATTGCAAATGTTATAATTTAAAATATAGAAGCTGATTTTGCTTTCCGATAAAGATTGTGTGGAAAACTTGAAATTGTCGTAGCCTCACAAGAAATAGGGCATTGCCCTTCTAGGAGTGCAAGAAAGTTTCCCTATAGGCAACAACGGGTCATCTTGTTTCTAGCAGGCTCAAGGACAAAGGCCATAAGGAATGTTGGTCCAAGTGCAGGGATCTTCAATGTCTGATGCAGTGAGCAAATGTCACAATGATACAATCTGACAATTATAAATCCTATTCCAAAAGAAAACCAATTGTAAATACTCTAACAGTATTTATAAAAATGCACCTTATTGCTACAGTGTTAGTTATCAGCCCATCAAAATGTATGTATCTTAAAATAGAAAGAAATTAGAACTGCTTTTATTTTTTGGTGTGCTACCACTATCTGCCAAGATACATCAAATCTATATCGGAGTGTTGGTCCAATATTCCAGGGTACAGTAATATCAGGGACTTTCTGAAATATTGCGAGGTCTAGCCAAAAAATGGTTGCTGGATGTTCAGACCCGCCAAGACTGCTTGTCAAATAGGTTAAGTGGCGCTCAACTCACAGCTCAGCCTGTCAGGGTCCATCTAGATTGCCAAGCCAATTTCCTCAATAATGAGCACATGTTATGACATTTTTTAATTTCGCCCCAGGACATTGCCATGTCAGGTTCACATTGCTTCTAGGAAACTCAAGGGCCAGTATCAGCAAAGCAATAACAATTTAGAATAGTTATATTTAAGCACTTTTCCCTGCCAGTTTCTATATTATGCAAAGAAAATTGCTGCTCCAGTTTCATGTTTCATGTTTCATGTTGCCTACCAAAGATTGTGACCAGGAAATCTGTCATGCCATTTTTCTTCTGCACTTATCAGATGCACCCTATCTGACTAATCTTGCACTTTGCCACTCACAGGCGGCACTACCACTGTCTTTGATCACCTTATTTATTCATTTACTTATTATTTACCTTGTTCTCTCCTATGCTGTGCACTTTCCAATTTCTCCCCCCTACCCTGCACTTTCCCCCTTTTTCCCTTCCCCATGCACTTGCGCCTTCTCAATGTCACTGGGCCTCGCAAGATCGTTGTTTTTGTTTTCTCCCCTGTTCCCCTCCCTTTGCCTGGTCGCGCTCTGAAAAACCTGTGTACGAGCGCGATATAAATAAAATATCATATCATATCATAAATGACATGACACTTTTGATAATACCATTTCCCCTTTACATTCCGCCAAGTATAGCTTTTATATGCCCTGGTAGGTAATCCTACCATATCCTAGGCACTAGCTTCTTATAACTACATTATTACATGCAAAGTATTTCTGTCCTATGTCTAGAAAAATACTCCTGCCATCTGCAAAGACTTTCCAATCATATGCCCAGGTTCGGGAATGCAAGGAAACCCAGTTGTACTGGAGCCTTCTTCTTCCATATATCAGGTATTTTCATCCTATGGCAAGGTTCCGCTGATATTATTATTATATTCTGTAAATGCACCACTAACCCTAATTGTGTGACGAGTGTTGCAAGTTATATTCATAGGGCGTGGTTATGTCATGGGGCATTTGTATAGCAGCACCTTTTACCATTGGTGTGATTCCAAAGCTCTGTGAGTTGAAGGCTATCGCGGATCGTAGTCCAGGTCAGAGGAGTGAGTAGTGTGGTAAAGTGCTGGGGTGCACTCAGTATGTGTGCAGCCAGGGCAGATGAAGTGGTGTATAGCTGCATTTTTAGTGCTAGGCGTGGTGCGTGGTTGTGTGAGATCAGTAGAATGTGTGCTGCAAGGCCAATTGGACTTGGATAGCTGCATTCTGGCAGTGGTGGAGTTTGTGAATGGGATTATGTGTGCAGCTAGGCCGATTTCCGTGGGGTATAGCTGCGTTCTAAAGATTGTTGAGGTGATCATGGAGGTGGATGAGTATGTGTGCAACTAGGCCGGATTACTCGAGGGTATAGCTGCATTCTATTGTTTGCTTGTGCAGAGGAGAGAGTTAGCATATTGGTGTGCTTGAGTGCCTGTGTGGATTGGAGGGAGACTCTGTTCCTGATGACCTTCTATTGCCTGTCATGGGATAGTATCTCCCTTTGGGGTTTGGGGCTATTAGGCTAAGGTCATCCTTGTGTTTGTTGGGTACCGCTGATAGAGGTAGAGGAAAGATGTGTCCTGCTATTGGAGTTGATGTCTGAAATCGCTTGCTAAATCACTACTGGGATCGTGATAGCTTTATTCTGGGGCTGCAAGTTCACTCTCCCCATTCTTTTAAAGATTTCGGATGCTTTTCCTATTTCCAATTTTTGAAAACATTGAATTCTATATTGTATATAATTGTGGTTGAAATTTCCGATGAATAATGTCAATTTAGTAGGTTGGGGTTTAGCCGAAATTGAAATGGCGATTGATTGCACAAGTACTTCCTTCATGGAATTATACCTTGCTTAAGTATGTTAAACTTGACTTTTACGATTTACAAGCAGGGGTTTTAAAAGATGAATGCACTTTTAACTTACAGGCCAGGCTTCTTTTTATTCCAATTGTTAAAGTTTTGTGTTGTATTTATGAATTTGTATGCTTGTATGGCTTTGTGCCGAAAATAAAACTATAATTGACTTTTTATTATGTGCCCAGAAAGACAGTCCTAATATATGCATACATTAACAATATTATGCTAATGTGCTCATGCGCCAGGAAGTATCGCCATATGTCCGAGTCGAGACTTCTTCCATGCATGATATTCATTGGTATCTGTATCGCACACCTCTTATATTGCAATGGCCTCCCAGTGTTTTGGGTTTACCCAGGGGTGCATTTCTGCATGATTCTGGGGGTTCACAAACCATGGCCTGGGTGCATGAATGGAAGACTGTGTGGTTGGGCCATGACATTTGTGGGTCAATAATGACAGGTGTTGTGTGTGCGGGCCAGAGATGTGCTGTTATCATAGTTCTGCGTTCATGTCGCCACATCTTATGCATGTGTGTGTGTGTAGCTGAGGACATTCTTAGGAGCTGATATAGTCGATGGGGTATATATTAAGATGATTAAATACAGTTCAATGATATTGGTTGATAGGTGGAATGGTTTGTGGTTGGTGCACACCTGGGGTGGATGGATAGTGTGACGTGCGCTGCACAAAAGACATAATTGCACCAATTGTATTGCTCTGTTCATGTTGTAGTACTTTATATGTGTATATGTGGTTTTCGAAATTGTGATGCAGAATATTATACATTCAATTCTAAGTCATGCAGAAATAGTTAATTTTTGCTGGTAAGTGTTAGGTCAGACATCCATTTTTAGTTTTGGAGATTAGGTGGTGCTTAAGGGAGGGAGATGAGATGTGAGTTGGGAAACAGAGCATGTGGGGTAAAGTACCCACCATTGACATCACACGACCATACTAACCCCTGCAGCAATTCCATCGCACTTTCTGCCCCTCCTTACCCAAAACACATACTCATGGGATCTCTTTGATCCAGCTCTATCAAGCAGTAACATCAAGCGTTCTGTTGTAAAGGCCAGTGAATATTATTTATAAGCAATCTTTTGAGAGACAATGGCTCTCATTATGAGGGTGCCATTAACCGGCTGGTAGCACTGGTGGGTTCCCGGCAGACTCACCTTACGGTTTTCACTGTATGATATCCGGTAATACAGGGATATTACAGGCGACGGAGGAACAGTAAGTTCCCATTCCTGTGGAGTCCCATAGGTCTCCATGGGAATAGGAACACTGAAGCACCGGCACTGTTGTGATGCCAGTGCTTCAGTGAAAAATCTGCTGGTACGGGTAGAAGACCAATTTAATATTTTTTAATTTAAATTTTATTGTTCGAAGCATGGACTGGGATTGAGAGCAGTGGAGCGCTGTACAGGGGGTGGGTAGCCAGCGTTTAGGCTGGCATCTTTAACAGTAGTGCAGTACTTCAACTTGTGATCTGTGAATCAGCTGGTGCATCCTTTGGGAAAAGTCTTTGATCAGGTGTTATTGAAAAAGCCACGTTAAGGGATTTGTGAAAATGGAATATTGAGAGGCATTCTGAGCCGATACCGGGATCTAGTTCCAAAGGTATGTGCATGACAAGAGAAGGATTGTAGGTCCTCTATTTGGGGACAAGTTGTGATTCAGGCCGTTTTGTCAATTTGCTGCGCGGAGTGAGTGCTGCCAATTATGTGGAGCTTAGCTGCCAGGTACACTGGTGTGCTACTCGTGAGCACTTTGTAGATGAAACATGCAGTCTTGAACAGTATCCTGGCTGAAGATGAAGTCAATGTAGTTTGCGTAGGATGAAGGTGATTTGGTGAAATTTCTGAGCACCCGTAATAATGCTTGCTGCTGCATGGTGGACTGGTTTTAAGGGAGCCAAGTGAACGGCTGGGTGCCCCACCAGAAGAATGTTTTTTCTCAACTGATGTACAAGAAAACAAGGGCCTGCAATATCGTCTGGAAGGATGAAGAGTTTGATTTTGTGCAGAGTGGAGATTTGGAGCCAGGTTGTTTGTTCCTCCTTGGCAATGTGTTTCTGGAAGGATAGCCTGCTGTTGAGAATGAAGCTTAAGAATTTTGCTGAATCTAAGATTTGTGGATCAGATCCTCCTGCGTGCATATCATTGAGACATTGTTGGATAAGTTGCTGTTTAGCAGGATGGGGCTGATGAGGAATTATATTTTTGAGGGGTTACGTTTGAGGTAGGCAGATTATATCTATGACTCGGATGATGGCTAGGTAATCCCAGAGATGACAGATGTCCTGTGTGCTTTTTTTCTCTCATTTACAACTGAGTATTGTCTGTATATTGGTGGATTGCTATTTAGGGATCTTTGAGGGGTTTACCCAGGGACTCCAAGTAGTGGTTAAAAGGAATCAGTGAGAGGATGGAGCCTTGGGGTACTCCACAGGTGACTGGGAGTCATTTAGAATGCCGGTTGATCATCTGCACTGCCTGGTGAGTGTATTAAGAACGGCATTCATCAGACTGTGTTATCCTATGGCCAGGTACTCACACTATTTTCCAGTTGTTGCATCTTATGGCTAGGTAGTACCATTATGGCAGTGCTTGGAAAATGCCTATCCCGTGCATACACAGAGCTGAAACTGTTGGTTTTGCCAATGCTTGTTGGATTTTCTTTTGCTAACATTAGCAGTCTGCTAGACTTCTGCTATCTTTTTGCTGTCTTGTCTAATTTTTGTCAACAGCAAGCTTTTTACCACGTCTCACAGAAGACTGCAACTGCATTTTTTATGTGCTACTCTAATTAGCCAATAATGCTACAATGACAGGGATACTGCGACATACACCATGTTGTCCCTGGGCAAGTCCCCTCCCCCCAAACAGTGTCAAGGCAAGGCTGGTGGCAGCTGCATACTTTTATATTTGTTGCACTGTGCCTCTCTACTACATTGGAACTACCTGATGCTACACCAATGCCTGATCAAATAGGCCCAAACTGTTGAGACTACAAATTCTCCTTTCCAGGAAAAACCACTGTTATCAAGGTCTCGGAAATCTATAATGCAATTATGCAATGTGTTGACAACAAAAGAACCGACTGGGAAAAATAACTTGATGCAGAACTCTCAGAGGAAGGATGGAATCGGGCCCTCAGTGATGTCCACAGATTAAGAACAAATATGCAGACAATATTCACCAAGCAGAAAATGTTCATGAGAGTGTATTGGTTTCCAAGGAAAAAATACCCGACTTCATCACTAACAACAAGTGCTAGTGCTGCAGAGAAATTGACGCATGCTTGCATGATATGCTAATTGACTGTTCAAAATTGACAAGATGCTGGGCTGAGATATAATATAGCATTAGTAAGCCTTCCAAAGGCTATACCGAGGGGTAACGGCCCTGCAGCCCAAGTTAAAGACCCGAGTGAAGCAAGGGCGTTTAACGAGGGCACTGGGACGGGATAGCCTGTGGAACGAGTTACTAACGCTGTTAACACTCCGGGTTACCAAAGCGGTAACCAAGGATATTAAAAAAAAGTATTTCCATTCAAAGAACGGGATGCACGCAGTGTCCCGTTCATTAAATGCAAATACTTTGCCTGATGCCTCCCTTCCATTCCATAGCGGCTGGAAAAGCGAGATGCAGGGAAGCTTCTCCGGCGGCTGTGGGCAGTGCTGCTGCCACAATCAGGTAAGTGGGGCTGGGCAGGGGGGTTGCGATTAGTAAATAAAGAAGAGGAAAATGTTGGTGGGTGTGGAGAAGATGGCAAAGCGGGGTGGGGAAGCAGCCACCAGGTACCATGGAACGCAGGCTCAGATCGAGAGAATCAGCCCGTCAACCAAGGAACGTGATTGGCTGCGTCCCCCCCCACCGGCTGCTAATAACCGTTGAGCTAGAGGTGACCTTTACCAAGGAAATTAAAATATTAAACTAGCTGCCAAAACTAAAGTAATTAACCCACTGGGTATGCAGCTGGTTACAAAATTGCCTCTTGGCATCGAAGAGGATCTCTCTTTGCTACTGGAAGGAAAACCATCAAATTGACTTATGGATTGTGGAAAGATTAAAATGTGCAATATTGGGGTTAGGATATCTTACAAACGGAACCCCAAGATACAGGGTCCATACCTGCAGTTCCATCCATATTTTGTCAAAGAGTTGGACTCGTTTTTTAAATTCTCTGTTCAAATGCATTGGTTGGACTATGCAAATTGGGCAGAGCCTCTACGGTGGCCCACAGAGAACCTCATCTGGATGAAGTACTAATTCGGCCCTAGATTACTGTATGCATTGCAAACCTGTATTTATTCTGTGAAAGTGAGGGCAAAGATGCAAATAGAAGGTAAAAGAACACCAGTCTGTCTGGCGATGTTATCATCTGCGAAATTGGAGTCTTATACCTATCTTTTTACCTAATGTTGACAAACCAGTAAATGCTAATGGCAGAGCTATAGCCTATGCCGGTTACGCAGTGGTGGGTCCTTGAGAGGGTTGGCAGCAGCACCTATTTGCTTTAACTCTGACAATCCATCTAAAGTCCTGGGAGGATAGCTCAGCAGCAACGTGCTCTCCTTGGAAGCAAGATGACACAAAGCAACACAGATTCGATCCACGGGTCCGCGCTTAGAAACCTCTGGGTATTTAAGTGCATTATAAATATGCAACTAATAACAAAGAATTCCTGCAACAGCGCCTCGATGCCCGTGGGCTGTATGAGCGCTTTAAAAATGCAAATAAATAAATAAATTAAAAAAATAAAGACCATTTGCCTTTTTCATGGAGCAAGATCTCTGCTAACTTTATGCACTCATAAACCAGCTACCCCAAGTCACCTCCCTAGATGACAACTTTTGCTTTTTTTCCATATTCCATGTCTTATCCAATCTGTTGCCCAGGGGCGTTGCTAGGGGGGGGGGCTAAGGGTGCTATAGCCCCTGATCTTTTGGTTGCAGCCCCAGATAAAATCTCAGGAGCTACAGCCAAAAGACTAGCTAGCCCCCAGTCCCAACAGTTCCGACATCAGCGTAGCCCCGGGTCTTTTCCAGACCTAGCAACTCCCCTGCTGTTGCCCATCCCACCTTACATCTTGATGCTGACTCATTCACATGGTTTCCTGATTTATTTCTTTTTTCTCTTATGTTTTCATCCAGCCCTCTCTCTCACACCTATTACTTTTTTGGTACTATCCACCCTAATATTCCTTCTGTGCTTACACAGAAAGGGCACCTTACCACTGCATCGGTTACCATTGCTCAATTGGAACCCCTTTTCTCCTCACAGCTTGATGTCACTCTCCCCATTTTAACTTTGTGGCCTAGCATTTTCTCTTTTCCCTTCCCCATGATGTGGACCAGACTGATCTTTTACAGACAACATCTTTCCCTGTGTCGTTCCTCTTCTACCATGGTTTATGATGGCTGGATTCCTGGATTCATTTAATGCTCACAGCAGCAATAGGAGACATGGGTCTCTTCTTATCTGGTCTTCACCCCCACCCCCACACCCATGGCAGGAGACATCTGTACCACTCCACATACAGTTTATGTTTTGCTCTCATTTTTCTGCACACTGTCCTCTATAATCTCCATGTTTCTGCTAGTGTAGTGTATTCTCCACCACTTTCAACTCTCTTAGTGCCACGCTTTCCTATCTTGGACTGATAAACTCCCTTCCCACAGTATCCCCTATATTCATTCCCATATTACTCAGGGGAACCGTATTATCTGGAGCAGGAAAAATGTTTTACTAATTTTGTCCTGAGAAATGAGTTGTATCTCCTACAGTGGTTGAGGATGAACAATTGGGACCTCCCTTCCCTTGAGAAAGTTGCTACACCTAGGCCCTCAGGCATTAACTGCAATTGGTCACAAGCATTATATCTTTAATATAGCAATCCAGCAGGCTAAGAAGTCTCACCGCAAGAAATGCTCCCTTATCATTCATAATACTATACTTACAATGACGGAGAAAACAAAGCTCACTACGAATGTACATACACAATGTAAGAACTGGCTCTGAAGCCACACATTTTCCATTGTTAAGGCCGATTGGAAATTTCTCTTCGGTCTTCTAAGAAATAATGACAATAAGAAATGTTGGTCTATGACCAGAAAATTTATCACTGGGCAATAGATGCTAGAACTAAATCCAGTTTCTGGAAACAGTGTGGACCACGGCTATCTTAGAGCTATGTTATCATGCCGCAAGACCTCCCATCAAGGTTCCCCCTTATTTCCTTTCAGCTTCTTTTCTTTCTCCTTATAATTAAAGCTCTCAAAAGTTCACAGGCTCTGGGTCTCGACTCGTTGGCCAGCGGTGTACCGAAAGGAAAACTCTCAATTTTGGGCCCATGTGTTGGAGCGTCTTTTTCTTAACATTCTAACCTCTGGTGGTATACCTACTAGTTAGTGGAAATCTATACTAGTGCCCGTCTCTAAAAAGGGTAGTCATGATAATCCTCGTGACTACAGATTTCTGGCTATACTAGACAGAAGCCAGAACGTTTTTACAGATATCCTCCTGAAAAAACTCTCCAGATGGGTCTCTGCGGAAGGGCTACTTTCCCCTTATCCAACAGGCTTCCACAAAGGGCCCAGTGCTCTGCATAACCTGTGCACCCTCCATTTCGTTATGGACGCCGGGAAGAGTAAAGCAAAGAGTAGATTTCATGAACGCATTTGATACGGTTTCCCGTTCACTCTTATGGCTGAAATGAATGGACTGGGGGTATAGATCCCTCTTTATTACACTTTATATCTGCCATGTATTCCGACACGAAGGTGGTGGTGCATATCAACCGGGAGGGGACAGTTCCGCATGAAATCCCCAGTAACATTGGAGTGAAACTGGGCTGTGTATTAGCTCCCCTTCTTTACAATCTGTATGTGACTGACATGGGTGCCGCCATTGACGCTGTACATAACTTTCTCCCCCCTATTGGTAGCACCCCAGTCTCATGGCTTAGATATGCTAATGATATGATTTTGTTGGACCAGACTCCCATTGGTTTACAGCATTCGATCGATGACTTGGCATCTTATGCCTCCAAGAACCAACTTAAAGTTAATGTTAATAAAACTAAAATTCTGGTCATTGGTGGCAAATCAAAAATGAAAAGAGTCCAAGTATCAATGGCTGCTTAATCGTGTTCCCCTGGAAAAGGTGGATAGATATATTTATCTAGGAACCACTATTGGTCAATTTCCTGCAGGTGACTTTTACAGTGATTTTACACGACCTAACATGTTAAAGAAATGGCTTTATTTAAAGAAATTATTGATAAACAAAGTGGCCATAATGTTGAGGGCCTGACACGTATTTATCAGATGAGTATCCTCCCTGGGATACTTTATGGTCTTGCAGTCGTACCTGAAACCAAACTAAATTGGATGGGCAAGCTTCTGCATTTGGTTTTGGGAGTTCCCTCCTCTGTAAATGTTGAGGAACTTCGGGGTAAATTGGGAGTCCCTGCCATCTTTTCTCTTTCGCTTTCCAATGTTGCAGCCTTTTTCTTAACATTATAGCATCCCCCCTTGTATCTGATTCACTAATTTGCCTACTGGCGATCCAACATTTCCCGGACTTTACCAACCCCTTTTTGTCCGAAATATGACAGACTGCACTCAGGCACTTTATGAAGATTGCTGTTGACCTTGTGTAAATTACACTGTCTCCCAACTTCTTATCCATTTTAAAGAATAAGACTAGAGACTTTGGGCCTCATTACGAGTCTGGTGGTAACTGAGCTGAAAAAACCAGCAGACTCGTATTACCATTCCGCCTGCGTGATTCCCAGAATCACCGGGGCATTACGACCCCGGTGACCCGGAAATTCCGGAGGCGAAATTCGGTAAATCCCCATTCCCATGGAGTCCCATAGGACTCCATGGGAATGGGGAAGTGGAAACAACGGCACCATGCTGTAATGGTGCCGGTGTTTACACGTCGGCCTGCAGGCGGGTGGTGTTAAACCCGCCAGGTCAGACCTGGCGGGAGTGACACCTCCCGCCTGCAGAACTCGAGATTAGCCAGTCCGGAAACAACGGTGGCGGCGGGTTTACCGCCACCGTTATTTCCGGACCGGCTGACTCGTAATGAGGACCTTTGACATTATATCGAACACCCATTCACTAGCGAAAAAAGAAGCAATACATTATGTATAGCACACAGGGTTTCAACCATAATTCTCCTAGATTTATTTGAACAACATTGGGCCTCATTATGAGTCCGGCGGTAACCGCAGCGGTAAAGCGGTCTGGTTACTGTCGGACTCGTATTACCATTCCGCCTCCGTGATTCCCGGAATTAACGGGGCATTACAACCCCGGTTTTCCGGGAATCACGGAGGCGGAATGGTGTTAATCCCCATTCCCATTGAGTCCTATGGGACTCAATGGGAATGGGGATCATGGAAACACCGGCAGCATCTCGTAATGGTGCCGGTGTTTCCTCGTCCGCCTGCAGGCGGTGGGTGTTAAACCCGCCAGGTCAGACCTGGCGGGAACATCACCTCCCGCCTGCAGGAGATGTGATCGCTCAGCATGGAAACAACGGTGGCGTTGTTTCCATACCGGGCGATTTGTAATGAGGCCCATTGTATTCCTCTCAAACTAGTTTATTTATTACTTATTTACGTTTTAACATTTTACCTACATGTGAACACATGGGCAGGTGGATACATTTACTACGTGTGGAGCGGTCCTGTCAGCTATGCAATTTTGCAATTTGACGGTTGAAACAGCACGTCACATCCTCACCAAATGTCCAATATTGACATCATATTATCTGAAGACCTACTCCAGTTACATAACGAATATCGGCCTTATAGAAACTGACCAGTTTTGGAGTTGCATCTTCGGGGTAGTATCAATAGTGATATCTGGCACTGCCGTTCACGTTTCGGAAGCTGCTCAAAATTGTATTGCCCAGCATCATTTTTAATAGTCTTAATACGTTTTTAACCTGTTCATTTATTTAGTCAATGGCAGCAAAGCATGGTGAGTATTTTATTGTGATAATCTTGTGACAATAATGTTATTACTTTGCTAGGCCATAAATGGCCATAGATGGTAATAAGGCACAATAACCATATATCCAATGACACGTCAGTCGTGAGGTTCGTTTTCCAAACAAGTCTGGTTTTAATCAGAATATCTCAGTCGGCTGACCGGGTCTCAACTCCTCATGACGTGTGTTCCCAGACACTGTGAGATGCGAGAGAGAGCAAACAGCGCTCAAGCAGCAATATATATACATCATACATCATCCTTTGCTAATACTATTCAACCCGCTCTCATACATGTCATACCGGCTAGGGTTCAGTGATTGACAATTATGACACTTTATGACAAATTTTCATTCAGTCTAAACATTAGTTATTCTAGCAAAGGCTGCAGAGACAGTTTTCTTGTTATGAGGAACATGGAGCTCTGGCTCGGTAAGGATATCTTGTTCTTAGCAGAGAAACAATCCATGCTACGTTATCTGTCTACGGCTCGTGAGCTAAGGGTCACACAGTTCTGAAGCAGAAAATACCATCCTCCGTGAAGGAGCACCACTAGAAGAATATAATTCATGTTTTAACTGCCTTTGACAACAGTGCTTGCAAGACAAACCGGAACCTGGACTACTGATTAGGCGCGGCTTCTGCTCGGCTTCAAGGACATAGTGAGAGGGAAAACAGTTTTCTGCACAGTTCTGCATTCCTGTCTGCGTTAGCATTTCAGAGTTCAAGCCGTGGCCTTGCACCGTGTACAGACCTAAAGCATAGAATACATTTGCAAAGCGTTACATATAAAGAAAATGGCCGGCATTTCACAAAATGGACTCCCTTTGGTTACATTCAGATTTCTCGGATTGCAATGTTTGTCACATAATGTGATTGCATCTGGCCAACATATTATACGTATAATTCGGCTATGTGATTACTTTTTTGGTATAACAAACCCTCCTTTTGGCCTTAAACCAATAGCATTAGCTAAACATTGCGTCTTCATTGGACCAGGTGTCCAATTCTGAACTACCCATGTCGTTATCATCATCTTCAGAAATATTTATTGCCATAAATTCTTCAATTATTTCATTTTCGTGTTTTGAACCATCATTTATCATACGAGGAAGAGGCTTTGTACTGATTGTATGTACATATTCATTTGTAATTTGGGAGCAAATGGCTGGCAGGCATTGTATGCAACAATAGCAGAATATGAGGATCCCAAATATCATAATCAAGATTGCAATTAGCTTCCATCCCCAGGATCGTAACAGTTCTCAGAACCATTAACTTATATTTAGATTCCAACCACCTGTGGGGACATGAATTTCAGAGCTTAGGACATGCAATTTCGTAATTGCTTCAAATATCGTAGGGGAGGAGTCACTTACAAATACACAGCACTCTGATCCCACTAATTTGCATACACCTCCACAATCAGCCAAAATAATATCAAGCACCATTCTATTCTGAAGTGCAACTAGTCTAATTGCTTTTTGTTCCAGTGTCATATTGTAAAGTATATCAGTGGTTCCATTTATGGTTTTCTCTAACACCCTGGACAGTTTTCTTATATTCCATGAGTTTATTGCTTGTCCCCAAAATGGTATAAACGATTTTGCTACATCCCCAACAATTTGCCCAGCAGTCTCATCTCGTCGTGGCCGAGATCTAGAGATTTTTGCTATTTCAGAGGTTTTGGCAAGAAATACACCAGGTAAAAGTATCCCTAAATAACAGGTCCCTTCCCAGTTTCTAGGTAACCATGGATAAGCCTGATCTCCACACACAAAATAGACAGAACCTCCTATATATAACAGTTTCTCTTCTTGTTAAAGCACAGCAGTATTCATACATCTAATAAATGTTCCAACAGGGTGAGAACCCTTTCTCCGTAAGCGAAATGGGACAGAAAAAGGACTATGATTAATAGTATAGGAGGGAGGCATGGCATTCTTATTTCCAACCGGAACCATTTTGTAAGTAATCAGGGACTGGTAAGGCCTAGAGAGCCTATCTACTGGACTTGTTGTTGCAGTGTTTATTTTGCTTCTGTTTGTAAACACGAAACAACCTAACGGTTCTAATACCAATCTTTCAAATTCATTAATGTTTGTTCCATCAAAGTTTCCAGTGACACTATCATTCCATTTTCCGAAAAATAGCGCTCTTAATGATGCATAACAGGCAGTATTAAGTGGTAAAGGATGTATATACCAACCCATTCCTCTTTCCCCGTGCTGGAGTAAATGGGAACAAACCCAACAATTGGTCCTATTCAAAATAGCATGGGTCATATTCATAATCAGTAGTAAAGTGTTATTTTCATAACCTTTTCTCTGTTTCACCTCTCATG
Source organism: Ambystoma mexicanum (assembly GCF_040938575.1). Lineage (NCBI taxonomy): Eukaryota > Metazoa > Chordata > Amphibia > Caudata > Ambystomatidae > Ambystoma > Ambystoma mexicanum. Next base: position 136,516,217 of record NC_090930.1, read on the forward strand.
ACGGAAGAGTATAAGAGAACACATGAACTGGGGAACTCATTGTGGGAGCATTGGTAGCTGACAATAGAGTGTTTAAGGGATGTATAGTTTCCAAGTACCAAAACATTGGGATCAATGTAATTAAAATGCAAAGAGGTATCATAATCAAAAGCAGGTTAGTCTTTCTACACCAAGTCTTTTGGAGCAGACTTAATGTCAATGTCTATATCAATGACAGCATTGGTGCAGGCGGTAGCAGGAGCGAATACAGGCATGGTCTGGAAGTTAATTTCAGGAAAGGTTTCTCAGCGTCCGTCGGAAAAGTTCTCCACAGCAACACAAGTTAGCAGCAAAGGTTCAAGTGAATTCAGGTCAGCCTGCTTAAAATGGCAGCAAGCTGATGTTTAACTTCCACAAAGCTCCAAAAAGGCAGGAGCAAGTATCAATTTTATAGTGTCTGTACCATTTGCCCCCGCTTGTTCACGCCAGGTCGCAAGGGCCTTCACTTTCAATGATAGCACCAGGAAACCGCATGTCTGAGCTCTCAACCAATACAGCTCATACGCTCCTTTTCCCTAGGCCTCCGTTCCCAGCACTATCCATGAGATAGAAACAAAGGCGAAACAAAAGCTGATCACTTCTGATTTCGTGAACGTAGATTGTACCTTACAGCTCCAGGTACAGTATGATCGATGAACAATGCACTGTCATTTCCAGATGCAGAATCAGTGCCTATTCGTGATGCAATAAGTGATGATGAGGCAGCAGACGAACAATGTTGAGGCAACACTGGCTTTTCGATTTTCGTTGCAATCTCCCCAGGCCCTTTCTCTGGCTTAGGAAGGAATTCTGTCTGGAATCCGGCGGTGATGTCTTTGTGGTCAGGCATGGCTGTCTTGCTTTCGATGTCAGGATTATCGATCTCTTTCTCATGTGGCAAAGGAAAGGGAATTCTTTTCGTGTGTATTGCGTGGATCCAATGCTTTCGACCATTCACTCGGATCATAGTTTGCGTGGCCAGCAACACCTGGAAAGGCCCCTTCCAGCGTGGTGCAAGTGAAGATTTTCTTTCAAAATTCTTAACCAGTGTCCAGTCTCCTGGTTGCAGACAATGTCCTTGGCCTGTATATCTGACAGGAAGAGCCTCCTGCACCTGCTGATGAATGAAACACAAGTTTTGAGTGAATTGTTTACAGTAGTCAATAAGCAATGGATACTCAACATCCCTCAATTTTTTCGGACGTGGAACATTCCAGATATTGGCTGGTCTCCCCATAGCTATCTCATATGGGGAGAGGCCAGTCCTTGCCTGCACAGCTGTGTGCATGCACAGTAAAGCTAGTTGCAATGCATCAGGCAATTTCAAATTGTTTTCTGTGCAAATCTTGGCCAGTTTATTTTTCAAGATACCGTTTTGGCGTTCTACCAAACTGGCACTCATCGGGTGTCTAGCTGAATGGAATCACTTATCGATTTGGAGGCCTGCACAAATTTGCAATATCACGGCCACTATAAAATGCGGTCCATTATCTGACCATGTGACACACGGTAGTCCGAATCTGGGGAAGTATTCTTTTAGCATAGATTTTACTGTGGACACAGCTGTACAATCTTTCAGGGGATAGGCCTCCACCCATTTGCTAAATACACAGACCACTACAAGGACATATTTATAATGTTGGCATCTCTCCATTTCTATGAAATCAAAACTAATGACTTCAAACGGCATAGAGAGTGGACAAAAACTTCCTATTGATGTCACTGTTCCTTCCCAATGTTATGTTGCAAACAAGTCATGCAATTCTGAACCAATCTTTCAGCAGTTTTCCTAATGTTCGTATTATACCATACAGAATCAAGGTGCTGAGACATTTTTTTTCGCACATATGTATGTTGGACTGTGAGCCATAGTAACCATTGCCATAACCTATGCATTTGGAAACATCTGTTAAAGATGGCGTCTCTAGGGCGTACCTGAACTTTCGGTAGTTGATCGTGGTGAGGTCGCCAGGCTGTCCGACAGATGACTGCAGAAGGTGAAACGCGAGAAACCGGTGCAGCCCTCTCCCTGGTGTCAACAGGGCTAGGGGTGGACCAGCTCCCAACGCCACAAGTGTGCACCTCCCTGATTCTCGTGGCGCCGGGGCAGTCTGGAGGGCCGGTGCTTGCGGACTGTATGCTGGAACCTACTTCTGAGAGAACCCCAAAAGTAGGCTGAAGATTTAAGGCTAATGTCCACAAAAGAAGTAGCAAGGTTCCAGGAAACGGCTGGGGACCAATAGTTGAGCTGAGTAGATAGTCCAAGGCAGTGACTGCAAGGCACAAGGAAGGCAGCAGGCAAGTTGGCTGGTCTGAGGAGAGTAGTCCAAGGCTGTAGCTGCAAGGCTCAGGGTAGGCAGCAGGCAAGTTGGCTGATCAGGAGTGAATAGTCCATAGCAGGGTATGGCTAGGCTACAGGAAGGCTGCAGCAGGCAAGGCTGAAGAGAAGCAAGGCTGAGAGGGAAGGAGAAGAGCTAGGCAGCCTGAGGGAACCAAGGGAAGGGAGGACCAAAACCAAGGAAACAGAAGGGAATAGGAGGAACAGGAATCCAACAAGCAAAAAAAATGGACGCAGCGGAAGGCTGCAGGAGCGAAAAACACGATCCGGAAACAAACTGCGTTGAGACGCGGTGAGTCTCAAGATTCCATCCCTTAAATAGGGCAGGCAGCACCCGGGAGGCTTGGAACGCAAGCCGTGCTGTCCCCGAGTGCTGCCGTGCCCAGAACGAGGCTTGGGAAGCAAGCTTGTGGCTTCCCAAGCGTCTCGTGGACTGCGCATGCGCGAAGAACAAAACGCGGCATTCCGTGCATGCGCGAATCCCGAGACACAGAAACCCCGGAAGCGCCGAGTGCCGCAGAAGACCGCGGTCCCCCCAGCCGGTATCGGGGATAGCAGCGCCAGGATGGGGCGCGCCGGGACCCATAGGTGTGCCCCCTACCCCAGGTAAGTGAAGAGGAGTACCACCTACAACAGGTAAGTGATGTGGTAACAACATCCATCTATTATTCTCTTTGTCCACCCAACAACCCTCAGGATCTAATTCTGCTGGACCCTCAGACCATTGTTTTATTTCATCTGGAGTGGCTTCTGCTTTTATCTCTTTAACTGTTTCAATTCGGTCCTCTATCATGCAGGACACTTCCTCTGTTGTTTCGACATACATTTTTGTGTGCAAATTAATGGCAGTTTGTTTTGCGATCCAGTCTGCAAATGTGTTTTCCTTTCATACATTACACGTTATCTTTTTATGTGCTTCACATTTCATTATTGCTAATCGCTTGGGAAGCGTAAGTGCTGACAATCAAATTGCCATGTTAAATTTTAGTTCCATGTGACGTCAAGAAACCCCTTTCAGCCCATAATCAACCAAAATTGTGGACCACCCCAAATGCATACTGACTGTCAGTATATATGTTTACACTGAGTTTTGCAGAAATTTCACATGCTCTGGTTAATGCTATTATTTCCGCAGCTTGTGCTGAGTTACATGGGATCCGTTTGCTCTCTACAATCGTTTTCAGTGTTGTAATGGCATAAGCAGCAGTTGATGTGCCATTCGGTAATTTAAACCAAGAACCGTCACAAAACAGTTCTCCATGTGGCTCTTTCTGTGGAGTATCAGTTAAATCAATTCTTCCTTTTGTCTCTTGCTCAGTAATCATTAAGCAATCATGTGAAAATTGTTTCTCACCCCCATTTTCACTGGGAGGGGGCATTAACTCGGCCGGATTTAAAGCGCAACATCTCTTAATTTGAATATGCGGTGCAAATAGGATAATTTCATACCTTGTTAGTGTGGCGGATGTGAAATGTTGCGTCTGCGTTCTATATAAAAGAACGTCTACTGAATGAACTACCATCACGGTTAAAGAGTGACCTAAAACCATTCCCTCGGTTTGTTTTACTGACGCGGCGGCTGTAGCAACAGCTCGCAAGCAACATGGCAAAGCACATGCAACAGGATTCAATGTGGAAGAGGAATAACCACATGGTCTATTTCTGAATCAAAAAAGCCAAAGCACATCCATCATTTTCATTAACAAATAACTTAAAACTCTTGTCATAATTTGGAGTGCCCAAAACCACAGCTGAACATAACGCAACTCTGAGCAGGTCAAATGCTTCTTGACATTCCATGTTCCATGGCAAAGGAAAGGTAACATCCTTCCTTGTCAATGCCACTATCGGTTTCACAATCATTGAGAAATTTGCGATCTACTGCCTACAATATGAAGCCATGCCAATTAAAGCCCTGACTTCTTTCTGCGTGCTTGGAATAGTCATATCAGAGATGCTTTCTATTCTTTCTGGTGTCAATCTTTTTCCCTCCTTCGATAGGAGGTAGCCGAGATAGGCCACCTCCTCTCGACAATGCTGAAATTCCTTCAATGAAGCCTTGTGATCGTGTGCCGCCAAATGTGTCAACAGTGTGACAGTTCCTTTGTTATATATGTTCTCTGAGCCTGCTGCTATAAGAAGGTCATTTATATATTGTATCAATGTACATCCAGATGGTAATTCAAGCATATCAAGTTGTTCTTTTAATGCCCTACTATAAATACTCAGACTTTCTGAGTAGCCTTGTGGAATACGTGTAAATGTAAATGAGCGCCCTCCTAACGTAAAGGCAAATAAAATATCTACTGTCCGGATGCACAGGAATACTGAAGAACACATTCTTCAAATCAGTCACACTGAAGTGTGATGCCGAAGCAGGAATCATAGTCAATATTGTGGTTACATTGGGGACTAACGGGAATTGGGGATCAACTACTTTGTTAACGGTGCATAAATCAAATATAAAACAGTAAGGAATGTCATTACCTCCTTTCTTGTAAACTGTAAGAATCAGGCTATTACAAACACTACCAGAAATGTCTTCAATTACATTTCCAGCAATCAAATCTGACACAATAGACTTCAATGCCCCTTCACCTTCACTCGAAATTTTGTATTGCGGAATACGTGGTCATGTAATTCCTACCTTCAAAACAATTTTTACTGGTTCTACTTTCAAACATCCAACATCATTATCGTTCACTGCCCATATACAAGCTCGTACTTCACACAATTCAGTCGGCAATGGCATGGATACAAATTGCGATACAGGAGTTTTTTGTGGCGAAATCGTCAAGTACACTCCATTAGGAGAACAATGAATTACTGCATTCAACTTTTTCAATAGATTCAATCCCAACAAATTTTAGCTGCAATTTGTCGGCAAGAGAAATGGACATGATTCAGAAAATGGATCTAGTGTAATTGACACTGGTTGTGAAACTGGACTAATTACTGCTGTACCTGAGAACCCTACTGAGACATTTTTATTCCCTGACAGTGGTATGTTTGGAACCCGCTGATGATCAATCGAACATTTTTGTGCACCTGTGTCCACTAAAAAAATGTGCTCCCTATCCCCAACCTTAATTTCTACCTGGGGCCCATTCTGGGCAACGGGAATAGGCCCTGGTTCCAACCTCTGTTTCGGGCTGTCCTAATAGAACAGTACATCGTCAGATGTAAAGTCGCCACAGTAATATGCATTGGACGGGTTATCAAAAACATTTCCACCATTCATGGTGTTCCGTTGTTGATTCTGAATACCCTGATTATCCTGAAATTGTGGCTTCGTTTGATTTCTATTCTGACCTAGTATTCCTGGACAACCTCTATTCTGTCTTCTTGGAATAGTCCCATTTCTATTCTGTATATACAGGCACTGTGCTCGCCAATGGCCTTCTTGTCTACAATAGGCACATTGATTTATACCTATTGGACCCACTTGCATGTTGGATGTTAAGGCAAATGGAACTCTAGATGGCATGTTTCCATCACCTCTATTATTGTTTGCTACCTGTTGAAATGACACTCTGGTTTTCAAATCTCCTTTTTCCCTCATTTCCTTATCCTTCTCTGAATGTACTCAATTCTCATAATATCGGGCCATATCTAATACTTCGCTTTGTGATTTTGCTTGCCATGCACTTTCAGATGTCATTATTAATGTTTGAATTTTCAGTAACAGTCCTTGCACAAAATTATCAACAAACAATCTCTTACCAGGTTCAGTACTTAGATCTTGACAACTAAAGTCTGCATATACATCTTTGAATCGGTTAAAATAATCTGTCGCTCCTTCCGATTTGCCCTGTAAGCAAGCAGTCAATTTATCCCACACTATTCTCTTCTCGGGCACTAAAGTTTTCAATTTCTCTACTATCCATAAAGGCAAAGTCAAAATTACTTGTGGAGGCTTCTCCCCCGCCTTTCTTTCACTATCAATTCTAATCAGGTTCTCCCATGTATGTCATGAACCATGGACATAGCCCCTACTGGTCTTCCTGGTCCTGGTCCAGACGGAGAGTGTGCTCCTTGATACTTTCAACATGGCCGTGCCCAGTGCCGTGTTCCGTACTAGCCTGTACGTCGGACACGGCACGTTCTATAAATGGGCCACACCCCTGCGCCTCCGTGCGTCTCAACGCTATCTCTTGGTAGTGTCTCGACGTGTGTATGCTGCTCGGCGTTACCCTTCCAAGTTCCTGGCCAACTCCCTTATTCTTTCTTCCCTTTTCCCCTGTTTCCAGTATCTCTTACCTTTCTTCGATCCTCTTCCTGGACGTCCTGGAACACGCGACTTCCTGGAACTTTGAACGCTCGCGCTGGAGCCAGACTCGACTCGCGCGCACTTATACAAGTCCCGGTCCGGCCGGGAGAAGGAGTCCTCCGCGGAACGCCACAAGAAGAGAACTCAGGTGTGCCGGGGGCAAACCTTTGACAGATTGAGATGCCAAATGATCAACACTGATACCGCTATGGAGAAAGCGGTCCAGGACCTCATGCGCGGCATGCAGGAGCTAACAACTGAGGTACAGAACTTAAAGGCAGAGAACACAGCCTTGAAACAATTAGTGCTGTCACGTGACTCTGCCAATAAGGAAAGCGTGATACTGGGTGGAGTGGTAGACAAATACGATGGCACGCCAAAATCCTTACGTGGATTTCTGGATTCCTGCTTGGTGCATTTTACATTCAAGCCCTATTATTTTTCAACTTCCAGGGCCAAGGTGGGCTTCATAATCTCCCATCTTACAGGGAATGCGTTATCTTGGGCCACTCCACTAGTGAACTCTGGAGACGTCCTCCTGGACGATTATGATGCATTTATCCAGGCGCTCAAGTCTATGTTCGACCGCCCCGAACAAGTGGTCAGCGCCCAGGAACGCCTACTTGATTTTCGGCAAGGATCCCAGGATATGCTAACGTTCGTTACCAGATTCAAACAGCTGGTAAAGGAGGCTGATTGGGGCCCTGAAGCGAGTTTCACCTTATTTCGCAGGGGTCTAAATGACGATATCAAGGATGAATTAGCCAGAGTGGCTCGCCCCAGTTCGTTTCAGGCTTTGGTAGATCTAGCCTTACAAATAGACTTTCGTATCCAGGAAAGAAGGGCTGAAAGGAAAAAGGCTAAGACTGTCTTTCAACGAACCCCTCCGGAGTCGACTGTGAAATCCGATCCTGTCTCAACCCCTGATAACGACTCCGAACCAATGCAAATAGGCGCCTTTCGTGGGCCAATTACTCCAATTACTCCACAAGAAAGGATTAGAAGAATTCACACCGGCCTGTGTATGTATTGTGCCTCAGACAAGCATCTCGTTAGAGAAGGTCCTTTAGCCCCTCCACGGCGTTCGGGAAACGCCAGCTCCCGGCCCTAGATGGAGCGAGGTTTCGGGAGAAAGATGTCTGCTCCACATCAATCACATCCTTGAACTCACCTGGACCGAATAACCTGGTGGTGCTACAGGCCTTTCTATCGCCCTCCATACTGGCCCTGGTGGACTGTGGAGCTATGGGAATTTTCATTGATCAAGACTGGGTTATCAGACATAAAACACCATATGTGTCACGGATTATTAAACAGCCGGTAGAAGCAATTGATGGGAGACCTCTCTCTTCAGGACCCATAACCCTACAGACAAAAGAGGTCCGTCTCTCCATAAACCACCACCAAGAGCAGATTACATTCGACATCATCAAATCAGCCCATTACCCAATGGTTCTGGGTATGCCCTGGCTTCAAAGACATAATCCGTACATTAATTGGACAGCAGGGTCATTGTTTCTGGGCTCTGAGTTTTGTATGTCCCACTGTTTATCCCTGGATCTCTCCTTAACACCAGCTATTGAACATTCAGGAGAGCAAAAAACCTCACTCATGGTTTCCAACATTGTACAAGTCCCAGAGGTCTACCAAGGATATACTGATGTCTTTTCGACTGCCATAGTCCAGGCTTTACCCCCTCACAGACCCGAAGATTGTGCCATTGAGACAGATCCCTCGGCAGTAATTCCCTTTGGCAGAATGTTTATCCTTACAGAACCTGAGAAAAAGGCCCTCCGAGAATACCTGGACATCAATTTGGAAAATGGCACCATAAGACCCTCAAAATCTCCAGCGGGTGCCTCATTGTTCTTCGTTCCTAAGAAGGATTCCAAGGAACTCAGACCCTGCCTCGACTACCATGGTCTAAATCAATGCACCCTCAAAGATCGGTACCCTCTGCCTCTGATTTCAGATATCCTGGAAGCTGTCAGAGGCGCCGTAATATTCACGAAGTTGGACCTCTGCGGTGCCTATCACTTAATCCGTATCCGGGAAGGGGACGAATGGAAGACCGCCTTTAGAACGCCCTTTGGTCACTTTGAATATCTAGTCATGCCCTTTGGATTAGCTAATGCCCCTGCAGTTTTTCAATGTTTCATGGATAGGGTGTTTTCTGACATGCTTTTTCTCTTTGTCATTGTCTATCTAGACGACATTTTGATTTATTCCAAAGATCCCTTGAAACAATAAGAACATGTCATGGCGGTACTACAGCGGCTCCGTGAAAACAAGCTCTTGGTCAAACCTGAGAAATGTCTTTTTCACGTGACTTCAGTTCATTACCTTGGATTCATCCTCAGCCCAGAAGGAGTTGGAATGGACCCTTCAAAGGTAAAGGCCATACTGACTTGGCCTGCTCCTACATCGGTGAAACAGGTTCAGTCTTTCTTGGGACTTGATAACTTTTATCGAAAGTTCATTCCTACCTTTTCTGAGCTCGTCCAACTGATCGTTGCTCTGCTGAAGAAGGATGTTCCCTTCATCTGGTCTTCCTCGCAAGAGAAGGCTTTTCAACGCTTGAAGACAAGATTCACGCAAGCCCCCGTCCTGGCTCAGCCTGACTTAGATCGCCCTTTCATAGTGGAAACGGATGCCTCCAACCATGCCATAGGAGCAGTCTTGAAACAGGTGCTTGAGGACAAGATGGACCACCCAGTGGCTTACCTCTCCAGAACCCTAACAACCAGCGAAACCCATTACTCCGTCCTGGAAAAGGAGCTGTTGGCAATCCGCCAAGCCTTCACAGAATGGCGACATTTACTCCTGGGTGCTAGCTATCCAGTCCAGGTCCATACGGACCATCGAAATCTACAAATTCTCCAATCTATGGAGTGCAGGAACAGTCGTCAGGCGCGTTGGGCCTACTTCTTTGCCCAGTACCAATTCCAAATCACTCATGTTCCTGGATCACAAAACGTGATTGCGGACGCCTTGTCTCGACGTCCTGACTATTTAACCACTGAAGATAGGACCTATCCTACAATGTTTCCCAACACAATCTTTATAGCTCAAGCGATCAACCTCTTGGAAGAGATTCGAGCCAAAACCCAGTCCTTTGACCTCTGGAAGGAAGTCTCTAGGAAGAATCCCTGGAACTTAAGAATCAAGGAAGGATACTTATTCAAGGACAATGCCTTGGTCATTCCAACACCGAAACTTCAACATAAAATAATAACTCTCTGCCATGATACTTTTCATTCTGGACATCGTGGTGTAACCAACATGCTCCGTCTTATACAAAGACAGTTTTGGTGGCCGGAAATGAAATGCAAGGTACAAGAGTACATCAAGACCTGTACTGTCTGCAGTCAGAATAAGCACGACAATAAGAGACCGGCGGGCCTTCTAATGCAACCTAAACTGCCAACAAGACCATGGGAATGTATAGCTACAGACTTCATTGTGGAATTACCACCTTCCCAGGGTTACACGACCATCATGGTAACCATAGACTTGTTTACTCATATGGCACATTTCACGCCTCTCTATAAACTTCCTTCCTCTTCAGAGCTCGCAGGAATTTTCATAGAACACATTTTCCGTCTTCATGGACTCCCTTCCAAGATCATATCGGACCGAGGACCGCAATATATTTCACAATTCTGGAAACATCTGTGTCGTGTTCTAGGGATTCAACGCGCTCTTTCATCTGGATATCACCCACAGACCAACGGGGCTACAGAACATGTTAATCAAACCCTGGAGCAATATCTTCGTTGTTTCGCAACCAAGGTACAGGATGATTGGTCCCTCCTTATACCCTTGGCCGAATTTGCCTATAACAATTCAGATCACTCAGCGATCAACGTTAGCCCCTTCTATTGCAGTCAAGGTTTTCATCCCTCCGTGTTACCTTCAGTTCTACCACATCCTACTCCAGTACCTTCACTTGATTCCTGGATTGAAACTGTCCTCAACATCCACAAGGAAGCCAAGGAACAATTGGGAAAGGCCCAGATTCGCACTAAGCGATATTGTTATTGTTATTTGTTATTGTTATTTTGCACTTATATAGCGCCTTATATACCATTGGTATGGTCTGAAGGCGCTGGTAGGTTGAACGCCCTTGGGAACCGAAGTTCAGATCAGTAGAGAGAGTAGGGAGAGTCAAAAGGTGCGTGTGTGCACCGGATATGTGTGCAGCTCGTGCGGTACACATGTAATAGCTGATTCTTATTGATAAGTGTGGTGGTTGAGAGATCAGGAGAATGTGTTCGTTCTGGCAGGATTTATCCGGAACGGATGTGGCTGCGTTAGGCCTGAGGAAAACGCCTGGCTGGGGTGTGAGACCAGCAGTGTTTACATAGAATGATGTGGAGTAAGCGGTGGATGTTCGTATGGGAACAGTTATACCGAATGGTGTCATAGTATCTCTGTGTTCTAGTTGAGTGGTGATGTAAAGGAGAGAGTAAGCGTGGGGTGTGGTAAGAATGGTTATATGCTCTTTCAATGTGCAAACTTCTAAAATCACTTTCCCAGAGAGGCTACCGGGCGAACTTCTAAGTACAATTTTCCATACAGAGGCTATTGGGAACGTTTCTAAATTCAGTTTATCAGCGAGGCTACTAGGCACACTTCTAAGTGTAACACTCGCGGAGGCTATTGGGTACACTTCTAAATGCAAATTTTCACAGAGCGTCTACTGGGCTACATTTCTAAGTTCAATTTTCCAGAGAGGCTATTGGGCAAACATCTACTTGAGACTTTCCAGGGTGTCTATTGGATACACTTCTATAATCAACTTTCACAGATGCTATTGGTAGCACTTCTAAATGCAGCTTTCACAGCGTGGCTAATGGGCACACTTCTAGATGTAGCTTTCACAGAGGATATTGGGCCCATATCTAAATTCAATTTTCCACAGAGAGGCTACTGGGCGCACTATTAACTTCATTTTCCTGCGAGGCTATTGGGGATACTTCTGAATTCAGTTTTCCAGTGAGGCTATTAGGAACATTTCTAAATTCAGCTTACCCGGGAGGCTATTGGGCACACCTCTAAATGTAACTCTCATTGCGGCTAATGGGTACACCTCTAAATTTCACAGAGGGGTTGTTGGGCACACTTCTGAAAGCAACTTTCACAGAGTGGTTATTGGGAACACTACTAAATTCACAGCGAGGTTATTGGGCACACTTCTAATGGAACTTTCCAGAGTGTCTATTGGGTACATTTCTAAATGCGGCTTTCAGAGTGTCTGTTGGGCACACTACTGAATGCAAATTTTCACAGAGTGGCTATTGGGCTCACTTCTAAATGCATCTTTCACAGAGGATCTTGGGCACACATCTAAATTCAATTTACCAGAGAGGCTATTGGGCACATTTCTAAGCTTGACGGAGAGGCTGTAAGGCACACTTTCTAAATGCAACTTTTACATGCTAACTTTCACAATTCCATCTAAGAGTGGACATGCTCAAAGCAAGGGGTAGAGGTGCTACTTCAACCTGGGAAAGCTGCCTCCAGCAGACCAGGCGTTTGCAAATGTCTAGTCCCACACATGTCAATCAGCGTTCCAGTCCCCTTGCTTTCTCCGAAGGTAGTTTTCTTGTGGCCTAAATGCTGATTCCAAAAGAAGACCAGCACCCTCCTATTCTATTGGTGACCAGGTCTGGTTGTCCTCGAAACTATTACCACGACATCTACGCCCTAACAAGTTAGCCCCCCCGATATTATGGTCCATTTTCCATAAAAGAAATCATCAATCCTGTTTCTTATCGGCTCAAGCTATCAGACTCCTGGAAGAGAATACATCCAGTTTTTCACACTTCTCTACTCAAACCCTACATCCACTCCACCCGGAAAACCGGCAGACCCAGTCCTGTGATTGTGGACAATCAGCTGGAATATGAAGTATCCAGAATATGTGACTCCAGGTACAAACGAGGTCGGCTTCAATACCTGGTCGAGTGGAAAGGCTATCCTCCTATCGAGAGAACATGGGAACCACTATCCAACCTAAACACCCCTCGATTGCTGAGAAGATTCCATCTCATACACCCTGGCAAGCCTGGTGGGACGGGGTTTTGGAGGAGGCATGCTGTCATGAACCATGGACATAGCCCCTTCTGGTCTTCCTGGTCCTGGTCCAGACGGAGAGTGTGCTCCTTGATACTTCCAACATGGCCGTGCCCAGTGCCGTGTTCTGTACTAGCCTGTACGTCGGACACGGCACGTTCTATAAATGGGCCACGCCCCCGCGCCTCCGCGCATCTCAACGCTATCTCTAGGTAGTGTCTCGACGTGTCTGTGCTGCTCGGCGTTACCCTTCCAAGTTCCTGGCCAACTCCCTTATTCTTTCTTCCCTTTTCCCCTGTTTCCAGTATCTCTTACCTTTCTTCGATCCTCTTCCTGGACGTCCTGGAACACGCGACTTCCTGGAACTTTGAACACTCGCGCTGGAGTCAGACTCGACTCGCGCGCACTTATACAAGTACCGGTCCGGCCGGGAGAAGGAGTCCTCCGCGGAACGCCACAAGAAGAGAACTCAGGTGAGCCGGGGGGAAACCTTTGACAATGTATCACCTAATATCGGCGCATCATTATACTTCTAATCTGTTTCCATATGTCTGCTGGAAGAATCACAGGGAACAATAAATCAGTGTCACTCAGTGTATAAACAGGCAAATTTAAAACTGATTCAATTTCCTTATAGAATCCCGCCAGATTTGTTCTAATGTCAGGAATGGTCTGCTTTATCGTATTCACTTCTTGCCTTGGAAAAAGGAACAATATCCCAGCTACGATGCCCAGATGCCCTTGCTGTCCCTGCAACTGAAATCTGCTTTGGCGCTGTGTTTCCGGCCGAAATTGCGACCGTGTGCATGCTTCCACCATTGCTCACCATGTGGAGCCCAGCACACTCAAAGATGGCCGCCCGCCAGCCATTTGAGGCATCCACTGCCTAATCCACCCAGCAGACGCTGCTGAGTCCCGATTGGCTGGTGACCCTTCTTCAGCTACCTATCGGGAGCCGGCAGGCGAAGCCGGCCCACTCTCACCAAGGCCCAGTGAAACAAGGCTGACTCCTGTCCTAGCCTGTCCCAGCCTTACTCGCCGTTCGCCTGGACACTATGCCCTTTTTCACCTCGCACTAATCCATGCTTGTGGTTACAGAGCTGACTCTCCTCCTCGTGAACCTATGGACTAGCGCTCTTCTCATCCTGAAAGTAAGACTGGTAACGTTATCAACTATTCCAGCGCTTCCGAATGCTATGCTTATTCCCACCAGCTTGATACCTATTATAGCTATATAAGCTGTCCACTCTGTGCCTAATGCCCTACAAGCATTTATCTTGCCTGTTGAACTTGCTGACATACTATCTATCCTGATGTTGGTAATGCCTTTACTATGCTCATATAATCACAAACGCCACTTGACAAGCTGTAGCAGCCTGCTCCATGCACACCTCTGTACTAAGTCTGCACATTTATTACGAGCGTCCTGACTTTAACCAACTGAGCCGACTACATATTTGAGCCCCTAGTCGCTACCTATTTGCGGTTGCTTACCACCAAGTGATCGCACCATTTCAGCGCCTTATTTGCTTGCATTGCCTATGTCTGTTCTCATTGCCGCCCAGCCCATACCTTCGCATTGCATGACCACGGCACCGCTTTCATTTGCGGCTCTGTTCGCCTGTGCTTGCCTTGAAACTACTATACTGTCAACCCCATGCTCGCTTTTGAAATAATTGAGCTCTTGCTCAGAACTGCAACTTGGACCCACTTGTTAGCTCCATGATATATGCTACTCTGCCTGCCTGATACGCTCATTGTGTATTCCCAATTTTGCTGCGCCACACCTTGATCTATGCCTGCATATGTTTCACCGCTCCGCGTAAGACATGTCCACATGATCTAAGCTAATTCCAGGGTACCTGCCTTACTCTGCCGTGCCTTTCAACTTGACATTTACCTGATCTGCCAATACTTGCTGCCAACACTAGAATGTCTTCTCTGCCTGAATTGTTGCACCGTTACAATTAGATCACGCCTCTTGCATTCTGCATTGTTCCCTGCCTAACATGCTAATGTATATGCAAGCTTTGGTATATGCTTTGCCTGTGTACCCTGATCTGATGCACCCCATTGCTTGACTCTGAATAAGTAGACTTAACCTGTCTTAAACTCATTAGCCTGCATTGCTCGTACAGAGCACGCACTGCCTAGCCAAATAGTGCCTGTAACACTTACCTATAACTGCCTCACAGACCCAGCGGCCCTTCCTCTCTAATCTCGGTAACATGCTACCACGCTGGTCCTCCCTAAGCTCACTGCTCTCCTCATTACAAGTACTACTCTCAGTGTGGTCAATTACCAGGTCATCACACCTACCACCTCCCGATTTAGCTGCACCTAGCTCCTTGCACACCTCATCCATGGCCACCTCTCACAGATTTCCTGATACCTACCAAAGTACTGCACCTCAATACCACAACATCTACCTCAACGATCCGGCACTATGGCTCGACCATTTCGCCAAAAAACCCTCACCTAACCAACCATGTCCTATCACTCTTAGAAACCTAAGATTAGGATCTAGACTTATGGGTAAGAAGGGACATCCCATGTACCTGAGTTCATACCTCAAAACTCATATGCACAGCCCGCCTCCACAAACGGCCACCTCACCCACGCCCCATCACACTCAAACCATCACAGCTTCATCAAGCAACATTGGTTTAATTAAAGCTGCCCTGATTAACGCAAGATCCCTAGCTGCGCACGCTCTGGACATTGCTGATCTTATAAAAACTCAGGAACTCGACTTCATCGCCATCACCGAGACCTGGCTGCACGCGGCTTCCGGCCCGTCACTCTCATTGGCCATCCCCACTGATTACTCCATCATCAGATGTGATCACACCTCGAGAGGTGGAGGAATTGATTTCATCGCTAGAAACTCATTAGGACTTAGAACCATCCCAAGCACTAAGGTGGAAACTGCAGAGTTACTCTCTGTCAAGCTTGGACTCTCAGCTAACCAAACGGCTACCATCCACCTAATATACAGACCCCCTCGTCCACCCACATCCTTTGTGGATGATATCTCTACGTTAGTACTCAACAATGCTAAATCCAACTCCCAAACCATCATTCTTGGCGACCTCAATCTAGGACACCAAGACCCTAATGATCCTGCAGCCCTCGACCTAGCTAATACCTTAACAGATTTAGGTTTCACTCACCACATACAGGAACCCACCCACATTAAAGGGCGATCCCTTGACTGGCTTAGTGACACCAATTGTAACATTAGCGTAATCTCCAACGCCCCTTGCTTGTGGTCTGACCTCCATGTCATCACTTTCAGCATTGAAGCAGCCCCACCACCCAGGCCTTTGGTCGCCCCAGCCACCCTCACTAGAAATAAAAAGAACATTACGACAGTAAAAATACTCCCCCTTATCCTTCCCACACTAAATAACGCTCCTGACACTTGCTCAGACCCCACCAACCTAGCTGACATGTATAACCAGTCACTGCTTGCAGCCATCAACTCTATCGCCCCGCTCAAACTGAGGAAACCCAAACAACGAGCACACCTTAACTCATGGTTTACTCCCCAGCTTAGAGTGTTACGCAAAGAGAAACACTCAGCAGAGTCACGCTGGAGAAGTCACCACTCCGACGCCCACAAGGACAGTCTTCTGATAGCCACCCTTAACTATAAAGAATCTGTACTCCAGGCAAAAAAAGATTCTTATAATAACCGCATTATGTCAGCCCAGTCCAATACTAAGGAACTCTTTAATATCCTTAAGGAACTCGAGACACCTGCAGCCCCCCCTGACCCTTGCTCCAAAGACAACACTTGGTGCACCAATATTCAGTCAGCACTCCTGGGTAAAATTGCTACCCTCCAATCTAAAATCAGGGACAAACAGAAATCCCTACAGCTTGACCAACCAACGACAACACCTACACTTAATAAACATTTAACCTATCCGCATAAACCTTTCTCCTTCTCCCCACTCACTACTCTCGAAGTAGAAAACATCATAAACAATTTAAAACCTTCCAATTGCCAAGGCGACCCCTGCCCAGCACCTATTATCAAGGAAGCATCTCATGAGCTAGCCCCGTTCATTACAGCATTCATAAATGCTTCTTTCAAGACGGGTATTGTCCCCGACAACATAAAGGATGCATGGGTTATCCCACTCCTCAAAAAACCCTCCCTTGACCCTAATATCCCAACTAACTTCAGACCTATCACTACGGTCCCATTCCTGCTCAAGATCCTGGACCGCACAAGCCTACCTGCAGATTCAGGATTACCTCGAACTAAACAATCTCCTGGGCTTAAGACAATCAGGGTTCCGCCCTAAACATGGCACAGAGTCAGCTCTGATCGACTTGAAAACTCAGATGGAGTCACTGAAGGACAATGGGAAGCTAGCTCTTCTCCTTCTCCTCGATCTCTCAGCGGCGTTAGCAGTTAAGAGTTCAAGCTGTGGCCTTGCACCGTGTGTGGATCTAAAGCATAGAATACATTTGCAAAGCGTTACATATAAATAAAATGGCCTGCATTTCACAAAATGGACTCCCTTTGTTTACATTCAGATTTCTCGGATTGCGATGTTTGTCACATGATGCGATTCGCTTCTGGCCAACATATTATACGTATCATTCGGCTATGTGATTATTTTTTCAGTATAACAAATTCTTGTGATGTTTTCTATTATCTTCTAATTTATATTATGGAATTTCAATTTCACTCCTCCTCTCCTTCCCTCATCTCCGACTGTCTGTCTGCTATCCAGGAGTGGTGTGCCGCCAATGGCCTCTTCCTTAATGCCAGTAAGATTGAGATTCTCCTCGTTGGCACACCCGCTCCCTCCTTCCCTGTAGCTCTCTGGCCTGCCTCTCTTGGCCCTCTTCCTGCTCCCACACGCAAGGCTAAAAACCTTGGGGTCATCTTCGACTCCACACTCTCCTTCTCTCCTCACATCTCAGACATCTTTAAAAAGTCACACTACCAGCTGCACCTCCCCAGAAGTATTCTTCCCTTCCTCTCCTTCCCCCAGAAGCTCACTGTCTCCAGAGCTAGGCTGGACTATTGCAACAGCCTCTTTCTACATCTGCCTCCTTCTACTCTCTGCCCTCTGCAACTTATCCAAAACAGGACTGCAAGACTTGTCCTTGGCCTCAAGCACAGGGATCGTATCGCTTCAGAACTGAAATATCTGCACTGGCTCCCAGTGGCTGTGAGGATTAAGTTCAAAACTCTCTGCATTGTCCACAAGGCCTTTTGGGGCCTGGGTCCTCAATACCTTCAAGGTCCTCAATACCTTCAGCGCTCTCTTACTAAATATCTTCGTTCTCAAGCTCTTGACTCATCCTCCTCCAACTCCCTTAGGGTCAGTCACTTCTCCAAGCAACGAGTTGGTGGTAGATCTCTTTCTTCGGCTGGTGCCTCCTTCTGGAACAGCCCCCCCATCCCCTTAAACTTGAGGAGAACCATCTCCGGGTCCGGAAGCACCTCAAAACCTTTCTCTTTGCTTCTGCCTTTTCTCCTCCTCTCCTCTGCTGACCTCCTGGCTGAAAGGTGAACTACACTGTCTATCTGGACACCCTCTGATCTCAGGCCCAGGTCCCTCCCCTGCCAGCGTGTCACACCTGCACTGCCCCCCTGGCAACCTCTGCACTTGGGGCCTGTTTCCGTATCCCTACAGTCCCCCTACCAGCCCCTGATACGGGATGTCCGCACTTACCCTTGCACTTGCCACTTGCTGGCCGCTACTTACTTATTGTTATCTTCTTGTATTGCATTGTTCCACCCCCCTTCCCACACACTTGCGCGATCTGAATGACACCTGGCCTAGTATGATTGTTGTCTGTCCTCCCTTTTTTCCCCTCCCTTGCCTCGTCGCGCCTTGAAGCACCTGTGCATAGGCACGTTATAAATGCCATATCATATCATATCATAATTATGGAATTTATTGAAATGTTCTAATTTGTCACAGTCAAATTTCTGTTATATCTCCATATTTGTAAAGTGTTTGTTCTTTCAAATACACGTGCTAAAGGTTTGTATATTTCTAACCAATGCACAAAAGAAAATCTCCCTGTTTCTTTTTAATGGGTGTATGTAGTGCACAAACATATGCGAATGGCTGGACCATGGAAATGTGGCAGAGCCTCTACTTACATACATATATACATGCATATATCACATTTTTAAGCTTAGGATAGTTTGAACAGGGCTAGGACAACCCTAGTGAGGGAAGGTCTTGCACTTGTTTCTGGTGCGAAGGGCGCCATAGGACAGAGCAGAGAAAAGGAGTTAGAAAGGCAGCCGGTTGAGCTGTCAGCAAGTTCAGAGAACCTGAGACCGGAAGGAAGGCAATATTGAGCATGCTGGGAGAAAGGGGCAACGAGTCAAGTTGAGAAAAACGCTCTGAGCTCTGAGCATCTGACACGCCGGTGAAAGGCAAAGAGAGAGACCTTGAAAATCCCAAGTATCCAATTCTATTCTTATTTCCACTTCACTGCATGAGAGGATGCACATAGCACTGCATGCTCCCATCCATTCTTAGTGCCACTTCACTGGAAGTGATGCTACACATAGCACTGCATGCTCCCATCCATTCTTTCAACCACGAGTCTGCATGAGAGGATGCACATAGCACTGTGTGTTCCCCTCTATTCTTAGAACCACTTCACTGCATGGGATGATACACATAGCACTGCATGCTCCCATCCATTCTTGCAACCACGAGTCTGCATGAGAGGATGCACATAGCACTGTGTGTTCCCCTCTATTCTTAGAACCACTTCACTGCATGGGATGATACACATAGCACTGCATGCTCCCATCCATTCTTGCAACCACGAGTCTGCATGAGAGGATGCACATAGCACTGTGTGTTCCCCTCTATTCTTAGAACCACTTCACTGCATGGGATGATACACATAGCACTGCATGCTCCCATCCATTCTTGCAACCACGAGTCTGCATGAGAGGATGCACATAGCACTGTGTGTTCCCCTCTATTCTTAGAACCACTTCACTGCATGGGATGATACACATAGCACTGCATGCTCCCATCCATTCTTGCAACCACGAGTCTGCATGAGAGGATGCACATAGCACTGTGTGTTCCCCTCTATTCTTAGAACCACTTTATTGCATGAGATGATACACCTAGCACAACCTGCTCCCATCCATTCTTAGTGGCACGTCACTGGATTTGATGATAGACATAGCACTGCATGCTCCCATCTATTCTCAGAACAACGTTATTGCATGAGGTGATACACACAGCACAGCATGCACCCATCCATTCTTAGAACCACTTTATTTTAAGAGATGATACACATAGCACAGCATGCACCCATCCATTCTTTCAACCACGAGTCTGCATGAGAGGATGCACATAGCACTGTGTGTTCCCCTCTATTCTTAGAACCACTTTATTGCATGAGATGATGCACATAGCACTGTGTGTTCCCCTCTATTCTTAGAACCACTTTATTGCATGAGATGATGCACATAGCACTGTGTGTTCCCCTCTATTCTTAGAACCACTTTATTGCATGAGATGATGCACATAGCACTGCATGCTCCCATCTATTCTCAGAACAACGTTATTGCATGAGGTGATACACACAGCACAGCATGCACGCATCCATTCTTAGTGCCACTTCACTGGAAGTGATGATACACATAGCACAGCATGCACCCATCCATTCTTAGAACCACTTTATTGCATGAGATGATACACATAGCACTGCATGCACCCATCCATTCTTAGAACCACTTTATTTTAAGAGATGATACACATAGCACAGCATGCTCCCATGCTCCCATCCATTCTTAGTGCCACTTCACTGGAAGTGATGATTCACATAGCACTGCATTCACCCATCCATTCTTGCAAACACGTGTCTGCATGAGATGATACACATAGCACTGCATGCTCCCATCTATTGTTATTTCCACTTTACTTGGTAAGATGAAACACATAGCAGAGCATGCTTACATCTGCAGCAGGCTCTCCTCAAGCATCATAGAGCGATATAGTGGGAGGGATCTGGGTTGAAACGGTAATTGTGAACCACAATTTGATAGGGAGGGAGAGAGAAAATGAAATTGGGACAGTGTTAAACAACACCCTACACAGATGTTATATACATATTTCATGACTTTACATATCTTCGTTTAGATGCAAAGAGATCAAGCGAGTTAACACAATGCATTAGAAATGTAAATATCCCACATCCTGCTGGGTTTAAAACATATATTTTATGAAGACAGTGTTGCAGTCCTCGTCCAAAGTAGAGACCCTCATCTAATTTCTAACGCCTTAAATAGTAGAACACAAACTACAGCACCGTAGGACAGCTAGATCTGTGCCCAGTGAATTTAACATTATCTTCCAAACAGTTCCTTTTCTCAGGTCATGGCTTTTTCTTTTTTAAAGAACTCTTTTCTTTTACAAAATGTGTTATTATTAACCTTCGAAAAAGCAAACGTGTTTCAATCAAAGAGCTCTTCTTCAGGACATACTTTTGTGTGCTGTTAATAATAGTGAACAACACAAATAATATCATATCCATGTATGTTATAATGTATCTAAAACAATTTCACATAATTGCATCACTTTTACTGATATTGTGCTGAGTATGTGTTGTATACAAACTAAAGGCAAAAATGTATCTATCAAAATAAATAATTATGTGAAAAAAATCATCACCATTGTTATTTGCCTAATATGTGTTATTTCCATTTATATCCTCTTACTTTGCATTTGTTTGTTAACTATTCCTGCGTTAGAATGAATGGAAAGTCTTGTTTAACTAATTACTGTCGTGTGAAACTCATAACTAATTATAACGTTTTACTAATTTGACAGTATAAGGAAAAGTGTAGTTACTAAGTGATACAGTAGAGAGTACACAATTAAGACAAAAACTGATAATGACTATGGAAACGGATGTGACTATATGAGTTTGGTATAGATAAATTATAGCATAGAAGCATAAATAGGCTAGATAGTTGTGAATTGCTAGTATTTCTGTGTTAACCACTTATTTCTTTTTTTTATTCTTTCTCTTTTCACTTATTGTTGTCTACGTCATTATGATTTATGTTACCAAAAGTCATGTTGATTTAATAATTCATTGAAATGTGACAATGTCTTTCAGATTTATGATATGATCGACTGGGGAATTTCTGTAATTTATTTCAAATTGATTTACTTAAATTGTTCACTATCACTAACACCAAACAATTGCATGTCCTGAAGAAGAACTTGCTGCTCGAAACACATGTAGCCTTTGCAAAGAAGAAGAACACATTTTGAAGAAATGAGAAAGAAGTTGAGAAAAGGTGCCATTTGGAAGATAATGTTAAACTGACTGGGTGCCAGGGGCGTTTCTAGGGGGGCTGGGGCGTTGCTAAGGGGGGCTAAGGAGGCTATAGCCCCTGATCGTTTGGTTGTAGCCCCAGATAGAATCTCAGGAGCTACAGCCAAAAGACCAGCCAGCCCCCAGTCCCAACAGTTCCGACATCAGCTTAGCCCCGGGTCATTTCCAGACCTAGCAACTCCCCTGCTGGGCGCAGATCTAGCCGTCCAAAGATATTGTACTTTTTGTTCCTTTTAAAATCAAGCAATTTGCCGAGTAATACACATTGTGTTGCTGAAGCTGGAAAGAGGATTCAGTTCCTCCAGTTCCGATGACTGCAACTTAGCCACTAGACCACATCTCCTGTTCAATGATTTTCGTAATCTATAAACACAGAGCACCTTCTCTGCTCTTAAGAGAGGTGGGCCACATGTGAAAAGCCACTTGCTGGAGCAGGCTGCTTTTCAGCTAGTAAATGGCTCTTGAGGGCATCCCTTCACTGAATAGGTCACTGACACGAGAACTAAGGGAAGATAAAACGTCACAGTTGGGGAACACCAGTTTTTCTTTTCTTCCATGTAAACGGTAAAAAGCTGCCAGATCTAGGTAGGTAGCAATCTAGATGTCGTTTTCAAGTGTTTAACTGCCTGTTTTTTGAAGTTGGAAATACAAATAATTTTAGAGCGTTCCAAAGTTATTTGCATTTCCTACGGGGTATTTATTTTTTAGTCAAGAAAATATATATTTTAAGTCTAAAACGTGCCTTTTTGTAATCCATACTTTTTTGCACATAGTAATTCGGTTCACTGTGTTCTTAACGAAAACAGTAACACCTAAACCATTTTCAGCAAGCCTTAATTACCGAAAAAAATACCAATTCTGGTATTTTTTATTTTGGAGGGACGCCCAAGCCGACCATTCCCCTATGATTATAACCTCCCCACAGACCCCTCCCCACCAGTTTTCATCCCTTACAACACCACAATCACTAGGGGAGTGTCCAGTATGACAAGAGTGGTGGGGAGGGGAACTATGCAAACAGTACTGAGTTTTTCTTGGGGTGGTCAAGAGGATCTAGTGCTTCTAATGTGTGAGCAATGAAGTAGCTAGACATAACCAGCCATCTTCTTGGGCTCAAAAAGCCATGCTTCTGGGCTCAACAATATATGCTAACATTGCCTCTGTGAATCCATTTGTATCCTAGTTGTGCCCAAAGCAGATCGTCAGTCCTAACAACACCATAAATTGTAGTATAATAGTGTATCTAAACACAGCACATATATAATGGTGTCATTCATAATGGTGACCCTCATAATAAAACATCACTGCAGGCTACTCTGCCCACTATATATAATATGGAATATTCTTTATTAAAGAAAAGTGAAACACTCCTAACTTGCCCTCTTCTATGGGCTTTTCCTGCCTAACACAAAACTAACTAGGGTGCTCGTCAGTCATCAGTGAGTCCAAAAGGAAGATCTGTCCTCTGTCCAACACTAGTTTAACTTGTCCCCGCCATTATCAAACCAATGAAGGCACCCGAGTATGACTCCCTTCTCCTGTGGTCTGATTTTCAGCAACTTCACTTTACTAAAGTATTTTCAGGTAGTTCTTGGTAACAACTTTGATCAAGTCGTATGGTTCCGATATTGGGCTTTTCAATTTATCAGCAATGCTCTTTACACATTGTGTCCGTCCTCTGATATTGCTCTTCCCTCTTTTCTTGTTTGCTAAACATAAAACTTGTTCTCTATTCAATCTCCACTCTTTCACAAACCTGGGCCAAGTAGCACTGTCCCCAAAAGGATTCCACTTTCCTCCACCCCATGGTAGTTACAGGGATGAGTATGAGGGTTCCGGCAGTGATATACACTTCTCTCCAACTCTTTGGTCTTACTGGGAGGAATATGCATGTTCCAGTAATGATTCTCACTTTTACTGTTCCAAAATTGGTTCTCACTCTCCTTCGCCACTTTGTCCTTACTGGCACAAGTAGAGTGTTCCAGTTATGATTCTTAACTTTCACCACCTCTTTGGTCTTACTGGGTCGAGTATTAGTGTTTCCATATATATTCCCACTGTTCTCCCGCAACATAACATTGGGTCCCCACTGGGACAAGTATGATGCTTCTCTTAGTTGTTCTCAGTACCCGTCTCAGGTCTCTCACCATCCCCATTACCTTTAACTCTATGGGTTACCATCACCGGGCCTGCATTCAAGATGGGATCCTCTCCTCTGTTTGTCAGGTCGGCTACCTGGTTCTCGGTTTCCTTCTCTTCTTTATGGTACCAGCTTCGTGCTGTAGTCAAGTAAGTTGTCTCTGCATAGTTCTTGCACTTCACAGTCCACTGACTCTCAGTCATGCCACCACCTTGGATTCGGTTACTCGTCTGAGGCTTCCGTCCCTCAGTTTCTCTGACTTCGGGTTTCACCCGAGTAGGCTTCACACGCCAGCTTCCCTCCAAGCTTGGAAACAGCATGTCGCTCTCCGCTTCAGCATTCCTCGCACAGCTGACTTGAAGCTCCTGGGCTTTTCTCTCTTCCAGGACTCCTCCTCCTCGCTTTATGATGTAATGCCAGGACTTCCCCGGTGCAGCGTTAAAGTCCTTCTTCTCTGTTAGATGAGAACTCTGTATTACTCACATGATCTTCTTTCATGTCAGTATTAAACGCATTTTTCTTTTCATGTTTACTTAAGGTTTCTACTTGACAATAACAATCATCAGCTGGCTCCTCATGTTTTCTTTGTGTAGGTGTTATTGGTGAGCACTGGGTGCTAATCTGGTGTGTTTGTCTAGTGTTTTTGTTGCCTTTGACCCTGCTGTTCTGTTCTGGCCTGCATCCAGAGGGTGCAGTTCGTCGGTTGTAGTCCTTTGTTTGTGTCTGGCCTTTTCCAAGTCCCACCCTCCCCGCTTGCAATTGGTTGGAAAAGTCACGTGTGTTTGTGCTTTGGCTCCAGCAGCCATTTCCCACGTGCTTTGTGGACTGCCATGAAGAAGGATGTGGCAGGGGAACCAGTTTGGAAGCAGCTTTAGGGGCTGGTTGATCCTGAGTAAGTAGTTTCACTTTATGTCACATGTTTACGCTATCCATCCTGTCGCTTTATATCGTATGCCGCTATGTACGCCCCTGGCCCTGCTCTCGTTCTTGGTCACAGGCGCTTACTGATAACCACCATATCACGCTACTACGCTTATTTATTTATTTATTTATTTATTTATTTATTTATCTATTTACAATTATATACATAAGCGAGAGTAAAACAAACTGATCATAGCAATTATATATAACAAATGGAAAATCGTACAAATACAGTTAAACATCTAAGCAGAGAAAAGATAAATAAATAAATAAATAAATTTACATTAAAAGAAGTCGTTAAATTTATTCCAGATCTTATTATACGAGGTCAATTTGCATTTCAATTTATAAATCATTTTTTCAATTCTTGAAAGACTGTGCATTTCTTGGACCCAATTCTCATATGAAGGAGGAATCCGGCTTTTCCAACCAATCTTTTACCCACAATGGTGCCCCTAAAGAGCCATTTTATATGGGTAGAACAGAGATCAGACAATACAGAATCATCACCTAGGATCAATGTCTTGAAATCCAATTTGGACCCCCCACCGGTAATCGTGTCACAAATATCACATACTTCATTCCAAAAACCTCTCACCCTTATACAGCTCCACAGCATGTGTTCTAAAGACCAACCTCCTGTACACATCCCCAGCACTCATCACTGTCAGTTAGCCCTCTTTTGTGTAAGGTTTCCGGGGACCAAAATACTCGATTAAGAACTTTAATTTGCAGAGACCTTTCACCTAAGTTCAGTGAACACAAGGAAGCATTGCTTCATATATTTTGCCAGCAGTCAGGACCAATCTCAAAGCCAATCCTCTCACTCCAAACCTGCCATAGTTTGTCATTACCCTGATAATTTGACACAATCAATTTATACATTCTACTAGGCAGACCACTCACCTTTCCATTAGAATTAGCAAGAAAGATGTTCAGGTCCAGAGTGTTTGACCAGTCAACATCACCTACAGACTTCTTCAGACACCTATAAGGAGAATCCGATAAGTTACCAAAGTCCCATCTCTCTCATCTCATTTGCAGTCATCCATCGAACATCCGTACCGCGATCGGAAATCTGTTTAAAGCCAGCAAGATACCAATCAGGCCAAAAAATGGTTTTGGTATTGTCTCGAATCTTAGGATTCAGCCAAATTGAGGCCTGCTGGTATTTAAAAGCATCTATGCCCAAAAACACCAACAACTCACTCCAAGCTGTGCGCAAAAATGTCGTCACTAATGATCTACTATCAGGATCTTTCGTATTAGTAGTTAACAAAGCTTCCGGACCAAGCGGACCAAATGCATTCGATACCGCCACCACCCAGCAGTCCGAACCCCACTCAAAAAGGGAATGAATGAATGAGATGAAAAGGCCAAGTGATCAGCTTTAAACCTCAGAACCCCCAATCCACCCTGATGAACTGGAAGTTGCAATTTCCAAATGCTAAGTCTCGGCGGTTTCTTATCCCATAGAAATTCTTGAATGAGACAGTCTAAATCTTTCCAGTAACTATTATTAATTCTCAAAGGAAGCATACTGGCTATGAAATTAATTTTGGGAGCCAAGTTCAATTTAAGGGCGTTTACCTTACCCCACAGAGACAGATTAAGAAGAGACCATCTATCTAGATCCATTTTACAATCTTTAATGATCTTACACATGTTCTCATCGACCATATTTGAAACAGGAGATGTCAGCCAAATACCCAGATAGCGCAAACGCGTATCACACCATTTAAATCCCAATCCTGTGATCAGATTTTTATCACATCTATGGGAAAGAGGCAATACCTTTGACTTTAACCAATTCATCTTGTAACCCGAGGAATCATGATAACCAGACAATATCCGCATCAGGCAGGGGAGAGATTCATCCAAGTTCTAAAGCACCACAAAGCGATCGTCCGCATGTAACCAGGCCTTCTGCATAACCGCCCAGAAACCCACACCATGCAAACCTGGTTTGTTTTTTAGACAAACAGCCAACAGTTCCATTGCTAAAATCAAAAGAAGCAGCAAAAACGGACATCCCTGACGAGTGCCCAGTTCCAAACCGAAGAGTTCTGACTTGACCCCATTCATCTTAACATCCGCCGTTGGATTGGTATACAAAAGCGCAATCCTTAGAGTTGAATATAGATAGTCCCAGCTAACCCTGTCAAATGCTTTTTCAGCGTTAAGGGAAAGGACAGCGGTATCACAATCAACGTCATTAGCTTTTTCCATGGTAAATAACAATTTCCGAATATTACTAGATGTGCTTCTATTTTTCAGAAAGCCAGACTGTTCCTCATCAATTAATTTAGGAAGAAACCTCTCCAATCATAAGGCCAAAACCTTAGCTAAAATTTTATTATCAGTGTTGATAAGACTGATGGGACGGTAATTTGCCGGATGATTGCTGTCCTTTCCTTTTTTCAAAGAAACTGAGATAGAAGCCTGGCATGTACTTCTAGGCAATGCCCCCACCCAATTTACTAGCAATAAACATATATTTCAAAAGTTCCAGGGCTGAATCCAGAAGAATTCTATAAAATTCACAGGGAAGTCCATCCGGACCAATGGATTTATCAACATTCAGTTCTGAAATTGCATTTTTAACCTCATCAATTGTCAGTTCAGAATCCAGAATCTCACGTTCAACATCTTGGATCTTAGGAAGCATACATTTTCCAAAAAAATCCTTTCCCCTTCCTGTGATACCAGCATCAGTGCTATATAATTTCATGTAAAAGTCCCGAAAAACTGAGTTTATTTTTTTAGGGTCAAATGTAATCCTACCTTCCAAGTCAATAATAGAGGCAATAGCAGATTCAGACAATCTCTTATTCAACCTGTATGCTAGCCATCTATCGCACTTTTCTCCTTTTTCAAAATATGCACAACGAGAGTAGAACAAACTACGTTCTGCCCTTAGTGACAAAATATAATCCATTTCTTTTTTAAGTCTCCTCAAGATCATCAATTTAGCAGAATTAGACGGATCGAGCATCAATTCCTTAGAAACCTCACTAATATTCAGGTCAAGTCCCAATCTGTTTTTTTCCTCTCTTTTCTTTTTACTGCTTGATAGTCCCAGACAAATCCCATGCATACAACATTTAAAGGCCAGCCACATGTTCTGTAAGCTGTTCTCAGATGAGCGATTCTCATCAACAAAAAGGTTAGCTTGTGACACAATTCGGTCTAATATATCATCATCCAACAAAATAGAAGTATTTAGTTTCCACGAAAAGGACATGCAACATTGAAATTTAAAACTCAAACGCATCGTCACTGGGGCATGATCGCTCACCAAAATATTACCCATATCACAAGAAACAAAGCTTTTCATCACCGCCCCACCAGTCAAAAGCATGTCCAGTCTAGAATACACACCATGAGCTCGCGAGAAAAAACTATATTGGCGTTTATCTGTGTTCATAAGACGCCAATTGTTTTTCAGGTTGTGTTCCATTAAAAGCGACCTAAGTGCTCTATGATGATGATCACTCCCAGATACCCGCCTGACATGGCTTCTAGCTAGCAGATGATCAACAATAGTATTAAGTCTCCTCCAAGAAGGATATTAGGCGAGTTCAAATCTAAAAGCGTCTGTGCAACCATTCTAAAAAAGGAACCATCACCCACTGTGGGTGCATACACATTGCAAAGAGCCAATAGCTCCCCCTGGATCTCAGCCAACAAGGCAATCATTCTCCCTTCTTTATCAGCGCACTCTCTCAAAATCTTAATAGGCAGTTTTTTGCGAATTAAAAATGGCTACTCCCCCGGATCTTGACCCATAGGCCGACCCGACCCATTCTTTTTCCAGCTTTGATATTTCATCAGCTAAAATATGTGTTTCTTGTAAAAAGCATATATCTGCCAGCATATCCTGCAATATTGTAACCACTTTCCTTTTCTTCAAGAGGTTGTTAACCCCATTTACATTCCAAGACATAACACAGAGATCATCAATAGTTTTTTTTGTGAAGCCATCATCTCATCATTAGCAGAAAAATTAAAAACAGAAAAAATAAAAATAGAAAAATATAAAACAGAAAAATAAAAAACAAAGAAGAGAAAACAAAGAATTAAGCAACCAAAAAAAGAACAGTCTAGATCAGTGGTCTTCAAACTTTTTTGGCCGAGGCCCCCCTGTGAAGAATTTGGGCAGGTCGGGACCCCCCAGAAATGCCAAATGGACAGTATGTATTGCGCACCGTCACCTGCTCCCATCACAGTCGCTTGGCTCCCTCATCCCACTCCTACCCACTCGCTGTTCTCTCCCCACCCCATCACACCCTGGGCTCTCCCCACTCTGCTCCCACCACTATCCCAGGGTTCCCGCCCATTGTGTCCCACCATAGTCCCTGGGTTCCCCCCATCCAGTTCGCAACACAGTCTGAGGGCCGGTTACTTTTTTTATGTGGAGGGGCATAACTATTTCCCCCAAAAATGCCATAGCGATCGAGCTTAGTGAAGGGGAGCCCGAACCAAAAAGGGGCGTTCGGGGGGGTTTCCCCCTGTGATTTTCTTTTTAAATAATGGGTTAAAATGTTGCATTGTAGAGCATACATTTAACAAAAAAATGGGTAAATAGCCAAACAGTTTGCAATTGGTGCTGCGGGGCCCAGGGGGCAGGCATGACATTTTTTAACTGGACATCTATCATAGATGTCCAGTAGAAAGATACCATCCCTGCCCCTAGTCCCCACTGGGCCTAACACAATCAACATGATTATGTGTGTATGCAAGGCGCTGCACATTCATACAGCAATCATTCTATCATTCACACGAGCATCTATCACCATACAATCACTCATAACATAAGCATACAAGCATCCATACACATGTTTAAATAAAAACAATAAACATAAACGTACCTTCTGCATTGGCCTGCGTGTGGGTGCTGAAACGCCCTGCTCCAGGCTGCTCTGTCTGTATGTGCGAGTAGGCGCAGGAGCTCCCCCTTGGACATACAGACATGCAGTGCCCCAGCCAGCATTTCCAATGAGCTATGCAATGCTGGCGAATCAAAACGCTGCAGCACTTGCATGGCTCAGTGAGCATATGCGGCTGGGGAACTAAACTGAACTGTCAAAGGGAAACATTGTTTCCTTAGTTCCTCCATAAAGGGTGAGGGGCCACTGGGTGGGCGCCCCCTCGCCATTATGGATGAGCCGCCAGGCTCGGACTGGCCTATAGGGCAACGCCTGTACCAAAAACGTAAAATGCTGATGTGGGCCAGTTTGATGAGTTACTTAACTATGCAGTTAGTAATTTTGACCATTGTTGCTGAATATATCACCATTTACTTACATTTTAACACAAAGCACCCCCTTGGGTACTATTGAAACAGTGGGCCTCATTACAACCCTGGCGGAAGCTGTGCCGGTAAAACTGGCACGGCTGCCGCCGGAGTTGCATACAGGTCCAGCACCCGCGAATGGGCAATTACTGGGTCTTGCTGAGTTAGGCGGACCTGGTAATTGCCCTTTCGTGGGTGCCGGTACCTACGGGGCTCAGATGGGAATGGGGAGCTCGGATGCACCGGCACTGTTAATGATGGTGCCGGTGCATCTGACGAGCTGTGCTCACGGGTGCCGCACGGCCTGCCAGGTCAGACCTGGCGGGCTGTCAGGCACCCGCAAGCACAACTCGTACTATGACGGTACAGTAGCAACAGTGCTGGTAGCTTACCGTCACCAGTGTTACCGTACTGCCATAGTTCTAATGAGGCCCAATCTGTGACTAAAGGAATGAATATCCATTTACAACTGTGGGCCACTTTTTCATTGTTGCCTGAGACAGTTTCATGCTTCAGCCTGACCATGTGAGCCACCTCTGCCCATTTCTTCTAATCTAAAAAAAAATATTTATTTGTTTGTTTTTATATTTCATGTTGAGCTCTCATGGCTCCCCAGGGATGCACCCGCGGACCTCTGGGGGGTCGCGACTCACAGTTTGAATACCGGTGGTCTAGACTGGGAAGTCTATTCAGCCTAGAATATACTATTAAAAAACATTAAGACCATCTCTAGGACCTCTCCCAAGGTCCGATTATTACCCTATAACCAAAAATTGTATAGCAAATCACTAGCAATAAAAACCAACTAAAAATAAGCGAAAACAGTAAACCTAAACAATAATGTGTTCTTAAAAGACCCCAAAAGTCCACACCCCCGTCAAAGACACTTTAGCCCCAAAACTTCCAAAGTGCCTAAACAAAAAAGGCAAGGAACCAATCTAAAAAATACCTACATGAAGATCTAAGGCAATTCTGACAGAGCTATCAAATGAAAACAGGATTACCATAACATGCACATAAATTAATGAGTCTGGTGCCTACTTGAACAACATCTCTTTGAAATATCACAACATACCGCAATCTGAATGAAAAACTTATTAAAACAAACCTCCCAGCAGATCTGAAGGAGATTAAAGAAAGTCATAAAATACACTGTAATTTGTGTAAATCTGCCACGTTCCCCACATTGCCCTAAGATAAAAATAGTCATATATCCACAGTCGCAGAAAATACGTTGAAATGTCATGTTCATTACACCAATATGTGAAAAATCCCCGAGACCGCAGCAAACACAACAGTTATAACCATATTTTTTTTAATCAGGTCAAAGAAGCGATATTGAATGAACTTATAGAGTCATTGGGATTGTGATCAGATAATATCTTGTATCAGCCTGAATAGTGTACCACCTTAGAATTTCTGCAGACGCGCCTCCATGTACATAGAATGAGTGGAGGTGAAGGCAGGAACGATCTAGAATCCACCCCATAGTAAAGTCCAGTTATTCTAGCATTTGGCAGTAGTTTTAATATCTCTGCCATCTCAGCCATCTCGGCCATCTGCACTAGTCCGGAAATTCCTGAGTGCCATGGTGCTGCAAGGAAGTGCAGTGTGACCTCTGGCCGAGACAATAGACAATAGAGATGCCGAAATCGGTCTACTCTGAAGCCAGTACGGACCATGGGCGGGTGCAGACAGGAACTATGGACTATGGAGGCAGCCAGCTGAAATGGTGACTACAGCAACCTACCGGCGGCAGAGTTCCAAGTCAAGATTCAATAATTTAGTAACACCAAATTAAATGTAACAAAGGCTGCACAGAAAAACTTTTTCCTGTACTATTTTCATCAAGAAATTTCCAAACTTCCTTACTTCCTGAAAAAACAGATGAACCATGCAACAACTTGTAATTGTCTCCTGAACTCATTCATCCAGCGCAGAGCAGTATTTGTATTTGATGAACGCTAATCATAGTGGCAGAAAGCGGAAAAACTCACAGAACCATGTCCCCGGCAAAATCAGATGTCGTCCGACCCAGCAAACAATGGAGCGGTGCGTCCTTGATGACTGTCAGCCACGGCCCCTCAGGCGGAATTCACAGGTAGGCCAGCCAAGGCGGAAAGATGTAAAGACATCCGGGAAATCAGAAATCCATTACCGGGTCAGCTGATCTGTGTAACGTGAATCGTGCATCAAAGGTCCTTTACTCTTAAGCGACATCCTGCAACATTAAAACACTGACATGCCAAAATCCATACGCAGCATTCTTCACACAAACAAAAGACCACTGTTCCAGCACCCAACAAAACGGAACTCAAAATTAATCCATCACCGGAGTGAGATTTAATGTTCTAAGGTACGCGGGAGCCCAGCAGAGTAGAAGAGGTTCCATTGTAATTTTTCAAATGTGTTAAATGTTAACTGCCAAGTACACCGGCGCCATTTTAAAGTGCATAAATGTAATAATGAATGGTGAAGAATACAATTATATAAGCCAAACTGAACATGGGGGCATATGTAGAACTAAGAGACCATTTAACTAAGGAGAGAAGGCAAAGGGAGGTCCCTGTTATGCATTTCTAACCAGCTCAAGGCTTGTGCAGGGACTGAAGTGTTCTTTTCATCATCCGGCAATATAATCATAAAAATATTACTTTTGTTGAGAAAGACCTTCAAGTTAAGTTTTTTGGCCAAGTCTTTTGCACTTCTAAATTATTTCCTCTGAAGTAGGATCTCTTTGGGAAAGTCAGGATATATAAAAACAGGTTTACTTTTGAAAGAGGCATTTCCTTTCAGTCTGGCTGCATTCATCAAACACTCCTTTGAGCTTTGATTTAAAAAGGATACAAGAATGTGTCTAGCCTTGGTCACCATGTGTTTTCCAATTCTGTAGACATTATCAATGTCACCCTTTGTAATCAAGTTACAATTGAAATTCTCCTTAAACACTTGAATAATCAAGGAAGACAAATCTTCATTTCTAGCAGAGGCCCTCACTCCAACCAATCTCATGTTTTTAGTCCTCATCCTCGTTTCCATCTAAAAAAAGCTGTACCTTTTCTTTCTGTAAATCAGACTTCAAGTTGTTATATGCCTGGAAACTGCCCGCTATTTCAGTACTCATAGTTAAAGATGACTTTTCCAAATCAGTCACTCTGCCATCAAGTTGGCCTGTTTTTTCCGCAATCTGCTTGGGTTTCTTTGAAGCAGGGTTTTCAGCCCCTTCTAGCTTTTTCTTTGAATTCATAATAATTTCTTATAAATGTCTTCAGGGAGAGATCCAGGAGCTGTTGAGCTAAGCTGCTACACCATTGCCTGCCATTCTAGAACCACACTACTACGCTTACTCTCTCCTATACACCATCATTCAACTAGAACAAGCTATGCTATGACACATTCAGCCTAGCTGTTCGCATACTAACATGACCCCATGAACACCTCATCATCCTAATAAAACACAGCTAGATGAGCACATACCAGCGAGCTAGGCGTCTCCTCAGGCCTAACGCAGCCAGAACTCAGTCTGGGTGTCTACCCTCCAGACTGAACACATCCAACTGATTTCCTCAGCACTACACCCACTGCTAAGAAGCGGCTATCATGCAACAACCACACCAGCTGCACACATATCTGGTGCGCCCACGCACTATATTACACTCTCTCTCTCTCTACTGACTTGAACTGCAGTTCCCAAGGGCGTTCAACATACCAGCACTTTGAGGTCATACCAATGATACATAAGGCGCTATATAAATGCCAAGTAACATAACATAACATAACATAATATAACATAACATAGTTTATAGATGAGTGCTGTGAGGGGTCAGAAATGTAAGGTGGACAGCTTGGTAAAGGTTTTTTCACAAGATACCATTTTATTAACACAAAAGGGTTTGACAAATGCCTCACTATCCCCACCCTGAGGAGGATTTCCCTGCCTATCAAAATAAACAAAAGGAAACACTCTAACAAAAGGAATCTGTCCCTCACACATATACCTACATCAAACTCATAAAGGGAATATATGGCAATTGAAATATAACAGAAATAACCTTTATGTTCAGCATAAACTCAACAACTATATCCTTGTACCTGGGTTGGATCCCCTTCCCCAGATTCAAAGTCGGATTTTCAATCAACAGTTCTAATAGGAAAGTTGCAGTTTGTAACCAAGTTCTGATTATAAAGTTGTTCTTGCTCCAAAAGTCTTGCAATTGAACTTTAACCAACATGTGTGTTTCTCTCTACTTATAGCAAAGAGTTCAACACAACTGCTTGGGAATCAAAACACTTCCACAATTCAATTGCATCAACAACAATGTTTTGTCAGGATGATTACACAATTGTTCCTGCAACACTTTACTGATCTTGACACTTTTTCTTCTTCACAACTTTTAACCACACCACAGTCCTGCCAGGACTACCACTACAAAGGATCTGTCCTGGTTTACTCTCCTGCCAGGACTAAAAGCTCCTAGCACTACTACAATTACTTCTGTGGTAAAGTTTACTTCGAATAGTTTAGTCAAATCTTTTGACTTTCAACAACATCAGTATTTACTGCTTCTTCTGGGAAGACACGATACACATTGGTGCTGTTTGTTCCACTCTTGTAATTGGCACATGCAATGCAGGTTATGCTCCTTTCCTCTGGAATGCTTTCTATCAGGAGGGCTTCATTGCTGCCACTCCTGTTTTCCCACTTTTACATCAAACAAATGCTGACCATATCTCTTTGTCACAAGTGCTCTTCTTTGGCTTAGCCAATGCTTGTTGAGGTCCTTTTCAACTATTGCCCCTTTCTCTCTCTGGGAATAACGGTTATAATGACCTTGCTTCAGTATAGCCCTCTCTTTGCTTTGACAATGGTGGTTATTGTTAACTTCTTTTAATATTGCCCTCTCTTGGCTTTTCGCAATGTTGGTTATTATTAATTTCTTTTAGTATTGCCCTCTTTTGGCTTTGGCAATGACTTTGACATTGATATGTACAATTATAACCTTCTTGTCTTGCACAACTTTAAATAAGGGGAGCCAATCTCTACTGGGGACAACTTTTCACAACACTTCCCTCCGCGCACCTCTGCATTCACGGCCATCAAAAGGGGGAAAGCTTCTCACAGCAATGCTTCCCGTCACGTAACTTATGCATTCACGGCCATCAAAGGGAGAAACATTCTCTGGACTGTCATCCGCTCTGTAGATAGCAGCGGCTCCTCCAGCTTTGTTTCCCTTCTTCTTCTGCTGCCACAGCAACGTATAGTCTCTGCAACCACTCCACCTACTTCTACTCATGGCCTGCACCTGACGGGGTCCATTATATTCAAAATTCCCACTCATTTGTGAGTTATCAGAAACACTAGACTGCACTCTGCATTTAGTTCCTCCAAATCATTCTTCCTCATCCCAGTACTTCAGGCCTTGTGGGACTTGAAGTCCCCAATGTTCAGATTACCTTTTATTTTAAAAGTTTAAATTTTGCAGCAGTCCGTTAATATTGTAGGGTCTATACGGAGGTTAGTGAAGTGGTTCTCCCAGTCCTCCTGACTGGATTCCCCACTCATGTGATCCTTCCGCAGCACACCACCCGCAGGGTCAGAATCAGGAAGCGTCTGCCTTTCCCTGGCCACATGAGAGGGGTCTCAGGGCAGGTTTTCTGGGAGAATCATCTCTGATTCATCACAGTTCTTTAGGGAGTTCCACTTCTGAACTCTTTGGGAGTCCTTGTCCTCAAAGGGGGAGTCCCTCCCTTTGTCTTGGGAGGATAGCTCAACTGCAACGTGCTAGCCTTGGAAGCAAAACAAAAAGGAGCAACAGAGATTCGATTCCCGGGTCCGCGCTTAGAAACCTCTGGGTATTAAGCGCGTTATAAATAACCTATCATATCTTATCTCCCGGTGAGGTCTCGCTTGCCTCTAGACATCGCGTGAGGGTATCGCGTAGCGGGCTCACCTTCCTAGCCTCACAGGAAAAGGCTTCCCACTGGGGAGAATTGACTGAATCCCGCAATTCATCACAGTTGCCACTTCTCCAGCTGTTATGTGAAGGGGCCACAGGAAAGACGATCAGAGGTCTGGGTCTGCACACAAGTAGGAACAGGACCTGGGTGGTCACTTTCATTGCGTCATTGATCCACAAACATATGCTCTTTATGTTTCTTTCATGGGGACCGGGCAGTTGAGAGGTGATTGTGAAGTGGTAAAGGGGGAGTTCTTAGGGTCTCCCCCAAGAAATGCACAATGCTTGATCTTGAGGTCCTGGGAATCTTGCCTTTGAGAATAATCATTACTGGTTGTTAGCTGTTTTGAGGTGAGCTATCTCTTTACACATTTTTCAGGTTAGCTTTTTTGGGCTGAGCTATTTGTACCTGAACCCAACACAATATGCCAGCACTGCTCTCTTTCATGTTCACTGTATACAAAGCAAATCATGAGACATGCCAACAATATATGCCAGCATCGCCCCATTTCATGCTGCCTGTACCGAGTGAAAATCATGAACACTATCCCAACAATTTTATTCCAGCATTTCCTCTGTAAATCAAATTTCCATGATGGCAGTAATCCAACAACACAAGCTATCATTTCCACTGTAAAACACATTTTCATGATTCTAGTTCCTGAATAAATATGAGACCAGTTTCAAGAATATATGGCGATGCTGGCCCCATACTTGCTGGTCCTTCCTGAGGCAATTTTATATAGTCTGCCTCCACAATGTATGTCTCGCGCTGCTCCCTCCTTTCATGCTGTCAGTGCCCAAATCAAATCATGCCATCTGTTTCAACAATATATGCACAGCAATTCTTGACACTTTTATGCTGCTAGTGCTCAATTGAAATCATCTGTTCTGGCTCAACAATATATGTCCATGGTGCTTCCCCTTCCATGCACCTGTGCCCAAATCAAATCATGTGGCCGGTCTCATCAATATATCCCTTTGCTTCTCCCCTTCATGCTGCTAGTGCCGGAGGCAAATCATGTGGGCTGCCTCGATAATATATGCCAGTGCTGCCCACAGTTCTGCCTTACTTTTCGTTGTGCGTGCAAACTGCCCCCCCTACACATACACACTCTTAAACACTTTTTTTGTAAATGAACTTTTTTTCTGAGTGGTCACTTTGCACCACTCTGACTTATGCTAAAAACAGAGGCTCTACCACTGAATGTTCCTAGGAAGGGTATTGGGCTCCTGGTGTCTGTTCGTCTCCGCCTACTGAGGCTCCAACCCAGTAACCCTCATGGCCTCTTAAGCACCACCTAGGGTAGGGGTCTGAAACCATTGGTACACCAGATGTTTTGGACTACAAATCCCATTAGACTTAGTCAGCAGAGTCAATGGTAAAGGATCATGGGTGTCGTATTCCAAAACATCTGTGTAGTCATAGGTTGGAAAGCCTAGATCTAATACACATAAGAACAGAGACCGCTGAATGCCCATGCACTCTAGAGGCTGTCTGATGCAAGTAGTATAAACGTTACTGCATCAGAACGAGTGCCCCTACCTTCACTGTATTGTAAATAACAGATGTTAACATTACCCACTACATAATACTCATTGTATTGCTGCATAA
Organism: Ambystoma mexicanum; assembly: GCF_040938575.1. Classification (NCBI taxonomy): domain Eukaryota; kingdom Metazoa; phylum Chordata; class Amphibia; order Caudata; family Ambystomatidae; genus Ambystoma; species Ambystoma mexicanum. The sequence goes on from NC_090930.1 coordinate 136,554,210, forward strand.
TAATAAAAGGCAGACACTGCCCGTCCAAAATTAGAAGAGAAAGTTTTAGCAAGAAATGATTTTGCTGGAGAGGGAAAGCTATTTTTCAGCCAGAATTTGGCTCAATACTTACTTGAAGCCAAAGCTTGATAAAACCCTTAATATGTACAGTGTTGGGCACATGTCCACGGCCAAGGAGCGGAATTCACACAGGGAAAAATATCCATCTACAAACCAACACAAACAGCAAAGACATTCACCTCGAACTGAAACAATACGCAAAACACACATTAGGGGTTCAGTATTCTCCTGCATAGCTGTGAGACTTTGCAACTCGCTCCCAAAGGAAATACGAACAACAGAAGATCACCTAAAACTAAGGAAACTCTTAAAAACATGTCTCTTTAGCTCACCAAGCTAAAGAGGGAACGCCAGGGATGGAAAACCGCCAAATGGATCACCGAGAGAAATAAAACACTCGACCCCAAACACCACAGAATAAGATTAACCCAACAGATCCACCCAACGCACAGAAACAGACTTAGATGACCGCCGGCTAACCCTAATAAAAACCGGCTAACCCTAATAAGAACTAATACTCTGCATACCCACCCTCCAACACTGAAGAAACCAAATACCGTTGCCGCAAAAATCAAAAACACAGCAAACTACAAGCACTCCACTGACTCTCCACAACACTGAAAATGCACATAAACCACCAATATGCAACCACCCACCAAACATCACACTGCATCGATCATCTAAAAACAAACCAGCACACAGTGATCAGCCTTTACGAACTGAAGCGGCCAACAAGCCATCAAAGCTCTCTTGCGCTTTTCCCTCTCAATCCGACTAACTAACCCACAGAGCCGCCCGAGCGCCCGGAGACGATGAAAATGGCAGCAATGTGCAGTAGAAATCACAATAACATAATAACATACCATAACATGTACAACCTGCAAAACTTATACCACCAATGAGCCAGAGACTTCTACTCAATAAACATCTTAAGAAGTTTCGTTGAAAGCCACAGGAGGGCGACAGAGAGCCAATATTGGAAATTGTCAGCCCAACTAATTTACCTTTGCATTACACTTACTAATGATACCACATGCCTGGCAAGGTATATAGTACAAGGTATAAAACCACATGCACAACTGGTCCCATCACATGCCTTGTGCAGCTGCCAAGAAAGCACTGTATGACACTTCTAAATAAGTACCAGAATTTTCATGCAGGGAATTTTCGACAAAGTTATGCGTTACACTAGTGTCATTTTCTCGTAGCTGTTGAATTTATTTCTGACCGTATTTTGATTTTTACCTATAAAGCAACACTTCGTAAATCTGCTTTTAAATATTTTTTTTTCACAAATAAAAATTACATTAAAAAATATGTATTTCAGAATCCAATAAAATAGAATTAAAAAAATTAATATGAGTAATTAAATCTAAAATGAATACATTTGAAACTACATTTGTAAATGTCAATATATGTTACCCCTGTAAGCAAGTGACAGCCCCTTTCAGCCCCCACTCACTACATTGAGTGGATGTGCGTTTCCTGATCCCGCTATCATCATTTTAAATGTGTGCATGTTTATAGTGCCACAGAGCGCCTCATAGTAACCCAAGCGCTATATAAAATTAGGAGAAATGGAAGGAAGAGGCAGTGAGCAGCCAGGGGACGAGAGGTGGAGAGGGAGGGGCAGAGTGGCGCTTGCAGGCCCATCCCCCCAGATGTGCAGGCAGTGATTGGGTGGATGAAGGGAGAGAGGTCACTGAACGTGCTTCTTAGTAGTCCATGGGATGTGCAAAAGGATCTGCGTGATTTTTTCCGTCGCGGGGAGGAAAAGTTTGCATGAGAAATGTGTGAACCACTTCCCATGCGAACACGCATTCAAAACCCCTACATACCCACACCCCCACCCACACCTACAACATACCCACAACACTCCCCCACCCACACCCCCAACATAAAGAAACCCTACTTACCTTTTTTGCAGGTGCCGCAGTGCCCTTTTTTTTGTTTTTCTTTTTGTGAGCTGCAGGGGGGTCCCCTGCAACCCCTGGTCACTATACCACACAGTATAGCGAGCGTGAAATTGCAGGGGACACCCCCGCAGCGCGTTTCTTTTTTTTTCGGGTGTGCTGCGGGGGTGTCCCTCGCAACACCCCGCTCACTATACCATAAAGTATAGTGAGCGGGGTGTTGTGGGGGACTCCCCCGCAGCCCCTGCAGTCTTTTTTTTTTTTTACTTACCTACAATGCTACCACCAAAGGTTCAAACTTTTGGTGTTCGAACCTTTGGTGGTAGCATTTATCTGACTTTTTGTACGGTCGGACCGTTTTTTTTCGGTCCGATCGTACAATTCCGTGCAAAGAGCCATACACATCACTAACCGGATCCAGTAGAAACACTGGGAAATGGTCAATGGTCAAGTGGAATTTCCACCAAGAGCATCCTTTCTGTATTCACATTTATATTGGTTTTACTATAGTAGAGTGATACACAAAGGTCTACACAAACACGGGTGGGCGGCCAAGCACCAGTCCATTAGTTATACCAACTCCAAGAACCTCCCCCACATTCCTTCACACAGATTCAGTTTCTTATTTTTGGTCAAAATGACCCTCTCCATTGGAGACGTTCTGCATAAATCATCAATCCAAGCAGACCTGCTAGGGAGGTCACCAAGAGCACCCTTCCTTGGAGTCAAACAAGCCGAGAGAGCTGAGAGAGTTTGCCGTAAGTTGGGCCTCTCTGAGCTGTGAGTATCTCATGGTAGAGGAACTTTCAGTGGATGGCTGCCTCCTTCTCGCTCTGTGTCTGCTCCTTCTTTACTTGGCTCCAACCATCCCACGCCTGTGACGGCAAAGCACACATACTGCTCTGACACCGCCGTTCCCTTTCAGAATCAAGGCAGGTCCTTCCTCTTGGCGCCCTCTCCCCTCCAGCTCTTGCCCAGAATCCAGGAAGGTACTTCCTCCAAGCGCCCTCTCCCCTTCAGCTCTTGCCCAGAATCCAGGCAGGTCCTTCCCCCAGGTGCCCTCTCCCCTCCAGCTCTTCCCCAGAATCCAGACAGGTCCTTCCTCCAGGCGCCCTCTCCCCTCCAGCTCTTTGCCAGAATCCAGGCAGGTCCTTCCTCCGGGCGCCCTCTCCCCTCCAGCTCTTGCCCAGAATCAAGGCAGGTCCTTCCTACAGGTGCCCTCTCCCCTCTAGCTCTTGCCCAGAATCCAGGCAGGTCCTTCCTCCAGGTGCCCTCTCCCCTCCAGCTCGTGCCCAGAATTAAGGCAGGTCCTTCCTCCAGGCGACCCCTCCCCTCCAGCTCTTAGCCAGAATTAAGGCAGATCCTTCCTCCAGGTGCCCTCTCATCTCCAGCACCTGCCTAGAATCAAGGCACGTCCTTCCTCCAGGTGACCCCTCACTTCCAGCTCTTGCCCAGAATCAAGGCAGGTCCTTCCTCCAGGCGCCCTCTCATCTCCAGCTCCTGATCAGAATCAAGGCAGGTCCTTCCTCCAGGTGACCCCTCCCCTCCAGCTCTTCCCCTGAATCCAGACAGGTCCTTCCTCCTGGTGCCCTCTCCCCTCCAGCTCTTCCCCAGAATCCAGACAGGTCCTTCCTCCAGGCACCCTCTCCCCTCCAGCTCTTTGCCAGAATCCAGGCAGGTCCTTCCTCCGGGCGCCCTCTCCCCTCCAGCTCTTGCCCAGAATCAAGGCAGGTCCTTCCTACAGGTGCCCTCTCCCCTCCAGCTCTTGCCCAGAATCCAGGCAGGTCCTTCCTCCAGGTGCCCTCTCCCCTCCAGCTCGTGCCCAAAATTAAGGCAGGTCCTTCCTCCAGGCGACCCCTCCCCTCCAGCTCTTAGCCAGAATTAAGGCAGATCCTTCCTCCAGGTGCCCTCTCATCTCCAGCTCCTGCCTAGAATCAAGGCACGTCCTTCCTCCAGGTGACCCCTCCCTTCCAGCTCTTGCCCAGAATCAAGACAGGTCCTTCCTCCAGGCGCCCTCTCATCTCCAGCTCCTGATCAGAATCAAGGCAGGTCCTTCCTCCAGGTGACCCCTCCCCTCCAGCTCTTGCCCAGAATCCAGGCAGGTCCTTCCTCCAGGTGACCCCTCCCCTACAGCTCTTGCCCCTTCCTCCAGGTGCCCTCTCCCCTCCAGCTCTTGCCCAGAATCAAGGCAGGCCCTTCCTCCAAGCGGCCCCTCCCCTCCGATTCAGTTGCCAGCCCCGAAACCTGCTTTTCAATACTGCCAAAAGGATTCCCCCTGCCAACTTCCAATGACTGCAATTCCCTACAGGACGCTTAAGTGCTTGATGATCCTTTTCCCTCCAGACGGAGGACCTGCAATAAATAGCTGTCTGCCTTAAAAGAGTGTATAAAGGAGGGTAAGTCCCAATTTTTTGGTGAAGGGGGATTGAGCTGAAAACGGGACTTGGTTCTTGCAGAGGAAACAAAGGAACACAAGCTCAATTACCCCTCTTTTTGTCCGCCTCGCAGAAGGGCAGGGACAGAGGGATTTTTGGATAGATATATTTCTTGTCTATCTAAGAGTCGCATAAAAATATTTCATTATTCAGAGGGTAGTCACAGTAACAAACACATATTTTAATAGTATAATTTATACACTTTTGTAAGTGGTTGGTGCTTTCCACAAGGCACCTCCAGACTTAGAAAACAATACATACAACTAAAAAGTCCAAACTAACACACACATATTCTGCTTGTGGTGTCTAGGTTAGTAGAGTGACAATTCTAATGATGCACTTTGTCAATTTTAATTGTTGACTTTCGAAAAATGGGGAAACTAAGACATTAAATGTACAGCATGCAATTTTAAACGCTGCAAAAAAACACAGTTGTTTCAGTGTTAGGATGTCTACATATGTTTCGGCACATAATATGCATCAACACCATCCCTGGTGTTCTGCTATTTTAGTTGTGGCCCTCTTCAGGACAGAATGTTGTTTTTCAGAATGACAAAAGTTCAGAAAAACCCCAGGTATTCACGTTGTTTTTCAGTGCTGTAAAGGATGGAAAATATGGAATTTGTGTTAGTGATGTGTCTAGGACTCAACTTGCATTAAAAACTCTTCTGATAGAAATTTATGCGACATGGATACAGTCTTCTCCACATTCCCACTTCTCACTGACCTTTGTATGCTTTTGTGGTCGGACTTAAGATTATTATTTTTGTTCTAGGCAAGCGTCGGATTCGCTGTCATGCCCTAGATGTCATCATAAAGTTGGTTGCCTATATCTTATTTGGGCTTAGTGGTTGGTCCTTACGTCGAAGTAATTCAGACTTTCGAGCCTACGGACACAATTGAAATTTGAACAAAACGTTTATTGCGTTTATGCATGTTAGTATTTCAAACATACAAGTTGTCTTCATTGTTTACTGACCTGAAGGTTTCGTCAGAGGATATAATTTGGTTTGGCGCTAGTTGTTTTTGCAGAGATGCATATCCCCTGCATGTGGGTTCCCAGGGGTACCTTCTTTTCCTGTTTAACAGAACCTATGGGGGCAGATGGAATAAAACCTGCGTTTAGGAGGCCAAATCTCCACATGAGCCGTAATATACTTTTTTTCTCTTTCACTAGCGTGATTTCGTAGTTGCCTTAAAAGAGTCCACCCTGACTTATGCCTCTGTGGCATAGAGCACCTGTGCAGAAACACAGCGGAGGAATCTTCAAAAGGTGAAAAACAAAGCCCAGAGGATAGTGGCTGGAGCCCCACTTTTTACAAGAATAGCTGATCTACACAGGGAGTTGGGGATCAAGATGTGAGATGAACATCTAGCTAAGCTATGTGGGGTGCATTCAAAGGTCCCAAACTGAAGTCCCTTTCACATGAAAAGCTGGATTTTTCAATACTGACATAAAAACAGCTTTGCATGTGTGATTGCAAATGAAAACTGAAGGGCCCTATGAAAAAGGCTTACCTGTCATTACCCAAGGAAAAGCAGCATTTTAATTCACAGAGCAAGAAGAAAAATCAAAGGTCCCTTTCACATGAAAAACAGCATTTTTCAACACTGTCACAAAAATGGCTAGGCATGTGTATTCACAGTTTAAATGTGGAAATTGCACCACTGCTAACAGGAAACACGTCAGGGAAAAAGACATGGTGCATGCTGACAAAAAGTAATATATACTATGCATTGCATACAAAATAGCAGTGACATTTGAAGAGCTACTTTGTTTTCCATGTAAGAATGTCAGCCCAAGGCAAACCTTTTTGCTGGCTGTTGGACACATGTCACCATGTACTCCCCCAATGGGAGGCTGACATCCCCCAGCTAATTACAAACTGCAATAAGTGTCCTGCTAAAGGTGTGGAAAACCCAATGTTCCCCAGACGTGCTGGCTCTGAAGGCAGTTACTGCAAGACAAGTTCTCCTTGGCTGGAGCATGACTAAAAGGTGTAAAGACTGGGGGCTACAACTTCATACAGGCAACCAACTTCAAAGAGCAAGCTGCAAACATAAAGAAAATAATAAAAACTCTGGTTACAGGCTGACCTAGTGCGACCATATGGCCAGAAGGCAGGAGCATTGCCATTCGTCAAACTTGAAGATGTACTATTAATTTAAAAGATAAACTAAACCAAAATTTCAGGGTGAGAGGTCAGACACAATTCCAAACTAATGCAGGAAAAAACAGTTAGTCATACTGCAATCCTTTTTTACAAAATGCATTTTAATAGCATCTGGATAGTGTTATTGGGGATAGAGCACCCAGGAGGTATTATGACACAACAATACAAATGAGTATGGTCCAGTGAAAACAACTGGATCTCAATGTGATACAACAGGGGGTGTACTGCTATTTTGTTAAATCATAACAGTCATGCAGTTACAGTAATAAAACATAAACCCATATTCATGGACATGTATACAAAAGAAACATAAACAATGCTTCCAATGTGCACTGTTGACTGGTAATATCGTTGACACAACGGTGTTTCGGCCTAAAGAAGCTGCGCAATGCAGCTATGTGAGCAGGCCTTTATCAGGACGTGTGGTAACCTTAGAGGGAGTCCTGGAGTCTATCTATGGACAAACAAATAGGGAATTGTCAATGGAACAGTGACCTCATGTTAAAATGAAAATTCAAAAAAGCTCCCAAGGGGATGCTAAAGTAGAACGGGGTGGAGGAGACTCCATGGTATAGGAGTCTAAAATCTTACCAAAGATTTATCCAGTGCTGGGGTACGCGAGATAATCCATCATAAATATAGATATCTGTAGGGCACCGACTGCGTCGTGGAGGGACAGAGCTTGTACCTGTAACGACATATTCAGGAATCTGTAAGACTATTGTACAGTTTGTGTAGCCTCATATGGGCAGAATGGAAAACATGCGAGAGTCTTACCTCAAAGGGTAAGACGGAAATTCTCTGCAAATGTAGGTGGAAAAACACTCTGAATAATGGTTCCTCAGCCCAGAATGTCCGGAAGTGGCAAAACTGTGTGAGAGAGCACATGAAGGTAAAAGTAAGGACGCGTGTGCTACCGTAAAAGGTAGGCTCAAATATTGAGGTGCACTGAAGTGTGCTTAAAGGTTTCAGTGCCAGCCTGTAGAGGCAGAGCTGTATGTCACCACAAAAGCGCGAGCGCATAGTGAATTACTTACAGTTGTATATACGGGTCTGGGACGAGCAAAGTAGCGAGGCGTCGCAGGACGCGAGCACTGTGGAATGAAAACATCTCCAAGGAAACCGTGAGTAATAAAAACCCATGTGCGGTTCCTATTGGTTAAAGGTGGCGCTCCCTAGTAGACACGTGATCCCCAAATGGACCAATCAAATTATGACACGGAGGCTCTGGCGAACGTGTGTGTAGACCGTGTCCGATGCTAGAAGTATTAGGGGCGTGCCAACGAAAAACGAAAGCTCTGTGATGAGTGGCTCCAGTGGTGATGACACCTGGGCAATTAAAGCCGCACCAATTGTGTGGAGGCTGGACCCAGAACAGTGTTGTACGAAGTTCAACATACACAAGCACAATTTACGTAGAAAAAACGCTTAACCCAACGGGTCCAAAGACACAACAAGTTGAATTCAGTGCTAGAGCAGAAGACATTGTACATAGATATTAGACGTGCAGCCATTGAAGTTATTAGGTGTTGTCGTCATTGCATTAGACGGGTGTACTTGTAAAGCAGACATTATTCTGATCGAACATGAATAATATATATGCACACAAATGTTGGAGCAGAGAAACATTATTCTATGGTGTTAAACATACAACAACCAAAAGGGGGTTAATTTTGATTTTATGGTGCAGTCATCGTGTTGAAAAGGTATGTTCAAAGAGCACCAATCAAATAAGTCATTCTTACGGGCCAGACAAAGCATGTGCATGGATTATCTAATTAGAACTAACTTATTGGCCATGGATTTACTGGTTGTAGAAATGTTTCCAATATGAACAACATGCCGATGGCCTACAACTACGACTGAAGGAGAGAGGATACCCGAACAAATCTGTCAAACAGGCGAGAAAAAGGGCACTAAACACCGACAGAACCATGTGCCTCACCCCAAAAGACAAAACGGAAATGAAGATACTTGTCTGTGTCACCACATACAGCTTACTTGAAGCAGCCCCCTTCCCACCCCCCACCTCACAAAGAGATCCATGGTGGTCTAGTGGGTTGCTGGTCACGGATCGAGCGCTCTGCGCCGATCCGTGACCAGCAATGCCTCATATGTGGTGTCCTTGGAAAGGGGAGAAAGTCCCGTTTCCAGGGACACCACTTTCTGCTCAATCCCTGGTGGCCTAGTGGGCCCCAGGACCCCAAACCCCCTCCCACCTCCCCCCATCCCTCGGATTATTTTCACGTTTTCTTTTATACATTTCCCTGGGGGCAGATGGTCAGCCATCTGCCCCCAGGGTTCATTTTCATGTGTCCCCATGCTTTGGGGACCGGGGGGGGGAGAGGGCTGCTTACCTGAAGCAGCCCCCCTCCCCCCCAACTCGCAAACAGATCCATGGTGGTTCAGTGGGTTGCTGGTCACGGATCAGCGCTCTGCGCTGATCCGTGACCAGCAATGCGGCATATGAGTGGTGTCCCTGGAAAGGGGAGAAAGTCCCCTTTCCAGGGACACCACTTTTAGGTCAATCGCTGGTGGCCCAGTGACCCCCTCCCACCTCCCTCCTTCCCTCGATTTTTTTTTTTTTTTTTTTTTTCCCCCACCCCTGGGGGCAGTGATCATCTGCCCCCAGGGGTCCCTGGTGCTGTGGCCCCATGCTTTGGGGCCACGGGGGAAGGGGGCCGCTTACCTAGTAAGCAGCCCCCCCTCCCCCACGCGTCACAAAAGGATCTTCGTTTGATCCGTGACGTTGCTGCCCGCGGATCGAGGCGCCCTGCGCCCGATCCGCGAGCAGCAAAGCCACACAATGGGTACCGTTGGAAAGGGGAAGATCTCCCCTTTCCAACGATACCCGCCTCGATCTCCGGCTTGAAATACAGCCGGAGATCGAGGCGGAACAAGAAGGGCACTCACCTTCTCTCTCCAACGCAGCAGCCGAAAATGGCTGCTGCGGTGGAATTGCTTTCAGTTTCACGCCGACGTGCGTCACGCACGTCGGCGTGAAACTGAAGGAAATCCAACCCCCGGGCAGTGAGGGGGGACCTCCCCCTCACATAGCCCGGGGGTTGGATTACAGTTTTGAGCGATCCCTGCTTTGCAGGGATCGCTCAAAACAAGGTGCCGAAAAGGACGAGCTATCTCGTCCTTGGCACTGCGTGTGCACTTCCAAGGACGAGATACCTCGTCCTTGGCACTTAAAGGGTTAAGCAATCTTACTAAACAAACTATCAACAAACACTGGCATCTGATCAAAAATAATGGCACCCTCGAGAAGAAGCCTATTTTTGCATTTAAGAAAAACAGGAATCTAAGGGATTCTCTGGTTCATACCTACATCGAAGAAACCAAGACATCCAATACACTGTGGGACCTCCCCAGTGTTGTGGGACATTACCGGTGTGGTACCTGTATAGCATGCCGCTACACTAGCCCTACAAAAACTTTTGAATACAAGGGTTACAACCGGACTCTACGAACTCATACCAACTGCAATAGCAAGTTCGTAATTTACGGGATACAATGCCCATGTGATTTGCTGTATATAGGCAAAACCATAAGACCAGTTAAACAGCGGATCTCGGAACACAGGTCTTGCATCAAGAACAAGATTCTAGACAAACCCTTGGTCGACCACTACAGCCGACTAGGACATACCAACGATGACATATCCTGGACCATTATCCAGCAACTTACTCCACAAGAAAGAGGTGGGGATAGAGACAAGGCTTTGACAAGGCTAGAACAACAACTAGTCCATCAACTTGACACAGTTAAATCAGGGTTGAACATTTCTGTGGAGTGGAAACATTTCTACAACCAGTAAATCCATGGCCAATATGTTAGTTCTAATTAGATAATCCATGCATATGCTTTGTCTGGCCGGTAAGAATGACTTATTTGATTGGTGCTCTTTGAACATACCTATTCAACACGATGACTGCACCATAAAATCAAAATTAACCCCCTTTTGGTTGTTGTATGTTTAACACCAAAGAATAATGTTTCTCTGCTCCAACATTTGTGTGCATATATATCATTCATGTTCGATCAGAATAATGTCTGCTTTACAAGTACACCCGTGTAATGCAATGACGACAACACCTAATAACTTCAATGGCTGCACGTCTAATATCTATGTACAATGTCTTCTGCTCTAGCACTGAAGACAAGATGGATGCCCCCACATATTTCGGTTCCCAGAACTGCATGTGCAGTCTAGTCTTTTGGGTGTGGTTCAGCCCAGAGACACCTGGGATACCCAGAGACTATTTAAGCCACGCCCAGGCTGAGAAACATGCTTTGTGTTTTCTGCACCTGCAGCGTGACACTCACCGTGCTCGGATCGGTCTCCAGTAGGCATGCATATTTCTTCTGCGCTCAACTCCAGCAAGAACAAGAACACCTTTAGGAACAGCCTTACTGTGCGGCACTTCTGCCCATCATTCATCGCTCCTTCTGTTCTGCGGGCATCTTCAGCGGTGTCATTCCCATCCCGGCATGCTGCTTCCTAAGAAAAAGGGAAAAGAACAGAAAAAAGGCATTAGTAAGCATTCAGCAAATCTTTGCTTATTTTTAAAGACTGTACGAGCTTCAAACGCTTACCTGAATCCAGGCGCTCTGGGGGAACTCTGTCTCCGGAACTTCTCATCCATCTGCAAGAAGGAAAAGACACTCCAGGTTAGCGAGAAAACATCTTGAGGTGCCGCATACCGCGTTTATTCTTCGCATTTCTTCTTCATAACCGGCATCCACGCTAAACACATTGTGGCACCTAAAAGACACAGAAAAATAACTCAGCTCAATACAAATACGAAAGGGTTGCATCGCGCATCGCGCTCTCACTCACCTTCAGCGCCACTCATCTCAGCAGCACGTCGCATCCCCGGACGCCGACCATCATCTAAGGAAGGAAAGGAACGAAGATAGAGAACTGTTCAAAAGACTCATTATACTTACCTGTCGGACTCTTGCCAGTGAAGTAACTAGGCAGCAACAAGCCAGCATCAATCAACGCACCCCTGCGCTGAAAGCAGGACGGGGAGCACACTTTCCAAGAAAACAAGGTAAGCTGTGGATCAAAGGGACGGGTTGGACCCCGGGGAAGAAGGGGTTCAAGCACACAGAGACAATAGGGAGTTAAACTCTACCAATCCTGTGTTTCAGGCCCAGTCTCCAGTCGAGTAGACTCCAGGGAAGGGTTCGAGGTCGTAAGAGGTCAGAACAGGCTGAGTGATGTCCCCGTGGATACCAGGTGAGCGTTACATCATGCTATACTATATTTATCAGCTCACATCCCTCTGGAGAAGTGGAACTTGACTGCTTGACCACAACTACCATCAATGGGTTAAGAACATGGAAGGTACTGTGAGCATTCTTAGATCAGAGTAATGACCTTGGGGCTTGAACCCATGCCTCAGGAGAGTCCTCCTGATACTCCTGATACCTATGAATTTCAAATCTTCAAGGTAGATCACAAATAGTGGCACATTCTAGTGTTGGGCCTCCATCACAAGTGAGTAGATAAACTCACAGCCCAGACTCTGGATACACCAGAAAAGACCATGCCCTTTCACCCTGGATAGGGTTGTTGCAGGGCAAGGCAAGGCTGTCTTCTGGTAACTTCTGTCTCACCCTGTAAACCACATCCATTTGGAGTGAGGACCCTATTATCAATGCAGGTGGCGGGGTGTGTATATCATATAATCGATCCAGATCCACAAGATCCCACAGTATGAAGCCACCAGAGATCAACCCCAGCTGGAGGGTAGTGTGTAAACGATGTACGTCAACCCATAAATCAGGATAGCCCCTGTATACTACTCCACACATCCCCCACAAGAAAAAGTAGCTAATGTAACATTTTCAGCATCAAATCACTGTATTATGCATGAAAGCTGCATGTATAGCTACCTCAGAAGGGTGGCAAGTCGAGGGGGGCAAAAGGTCTCATTCTGGACTGTCATCAGTCTTAGACCATCCACAAATTAATTGGGTTACTTGTACCTACTCTGGGGTTCACCATAGTAAGGTGATCAAACTCAGCTATGCCAGTGTTTTGGCGAGAGTACCTGAAAAAGTGTGAAATGTCACATTCTGTGCCCAAAGATAAAATAACCCACGCTCCATCCAGAAAGAATCTTAAGAAAATGTTTATGCTACTGAAGGTTTGATTGATCATCAAAAGAAAAGCACGTACATCTTTTGTTGGGTTATGTGGGGAGGGCCTTTCACTGGAGGAAAACAGGGTGTTACGTTGGCACTATAAAGATACAGAGGAAGTTAACATGCAGGCGCGCTCTGTGGGGCAACTCCCAATGATCATACCAAGAAAATACAACCTGTTAGGGAAAAAGACTAGGTGCACTACTTTTGAGAAAGACAAGAGTTTTACTTTTGTATACAAAAAGAGAAAGGCGATAGGGTATTATGAATCCGTTGTTGCAGAGCTCTCTGATGTATTCCGCACAAGATTGAAGTTATAAACATACAAAACGTCACTCATGATGCAATCGATATACATTCATAATCTCCCACCCTCATAAACTGCTGCCTATTTACATGCTAATGATCGCATATAGCCCATTGTCCCATTGGTCTGGTTGTTTTCTCGCTCATCTTCACCAAACGTGGGTTACGTCTTCATCCATCATGGAATACTGCAAGTCAATTGGTTAACATCAATTGGAACCACCCTACCTTTTATCCTGACCATGTGACATACACCTGGTTATCAATATGAACTCGGTGGGACTCTTCGAGGTCAGCCTGGTCCTCGTGGACAATGCAGCTGTTTTCTCATCCCAGATACGCTGGCGCCCCCATCATGCCCTCCCCACCATATGGGCATAATTCTTGGCTCTCCCTGGCATAAAACATAGATCATGTTGTCGTTTGTTTTCCCTTTTATCAGTACCCCCTTCCTAAGAGTGAACTTTGCATCTCACTAATCAACCCAGTTCACAAAGAATGTAGAGCCGATTTCCCTGCACATCTGTTAGTTCAAATAGAGTGACCATAATTCTGAGGGGCGCTAGTGCCCTAAATCTTAGTTCATGTTTTGGCATCTCAAGATCTCTGCCTTCTCTCCCAAGAACATGACCATGGTGCTAGGCTGCATCCCTTTACGTCTTCGGCTGCACACATTCTTTCCTATTAGTTCAAAGACCTATCCGATGTGGGGGAATGTGTGTGTGCTCTTTTTCTTTGCCTGAGAATCGGGAGCCACTAATAAGATAAGAAATAAGGCCTACTTGTTTTGTGTTGTTTTAGGAGAACAAGGCTTGTGAGGATTCAGGCCTACCTGTAAGCGCGATGTTAGTTCGTACTATATCTATTGTATATATAAACATACTATATGTACTACTGAGGTGAATTGCAGCGTTTCTGGCCAACCTTTCAGCTGCATGGGTTTCTGCTCCCGCTATCTGTCCTTATCCATGACACCCCCCCTGCGCCCTACACCGTCCCGTGTTCATTTCCATATTCTAATATATTGTCCGCAATCTAAAATGCTGCGGTTTGGACATGTATCCCAACATTCCCCCCTTTAGTTAATCCTTCATTAACTAACTTATTTCGTTCTCTTTGTCGATCTGCTTCATCCTTGGGAACCCATGCCCTACACACATGGTGCAAACTACCCCCATCCCCTATGTACTTTTCTGGGGTACATGTAAGACATTAATTTTTAATACTTTATTTTTGCATTTATCAACAACAACAAACAGCCCAATGTGGAGTCTGAATCCCCCCTACCCTCTCCCAACCCCAGGGTGTATACAATTCGAAGCAGTGCATAGGTATCACAGTCACAAGAATATGAAATATAAGATGTCACTATCAGCTCTTTGTCTTTTTGTCAGTCTGCAATAGTGATCAGGTATTGAATATAAGGGCCCCAAACATCCGAGGAGCGCGCATGCAAGGGAAGGGTCCTGATGAATGCAGTTTCAGTCATGACAGTAGGCGAAATCTTGGAGCGACATTTCAGTACTGGGGGGCGTCTCTTCCCCAGGCCACGACCACTCTCCTACGTGCACTAACAGCAGGCCCGCTAGACGCCTTGCTGCGGGTTGTAGGGACCTTGTCCATCCCAATAGTGCTACAAATGGATTTATTTCCATTGGTTCCCCAAAAATCAGTGCAATCTTTGGCAGCGCTTCCGACCAGAACTGACGGGCCCTCAGGCACTCCCACCCCAGATGGAGGTGTGGTCACATCTAACACATACATCCAGAGTGGTTGGGAAGTGTTTGTGTAGCCTGGCTGGGGTATGGTACACCTGATGCACAAAGTTAAAATGAATATGTTTGTAGCTGGAATTAAGGGAGACCTTCTGGGTCTGCTTCAGTATATAGGCCCAATCTTCTTCTTCGATCGAATCCCCTAGGGTTATTTCCCACCTTCTCTTCGGTGCTTCTATCCACCCTGTCCTGTCTAACATCAGATCGCTATAGATCCGTGAAATCAACCGGCCCTTCCCTTGTGACTGAATCGTCCCATGCAAAAGAAGCCACATCGGTGATTGTGCTGGGAATGAAGGAAAGAAGGCCTTAAAAGAGTAACGCAGCTGAAAATACAGGAAAACATCGAGCGTTGAGTCACCTCCACGCTCTTTTGCTTGTTGAACCGTGAGGAACACCCCATCTCCAAACAAGTCTCAGAGGGTCTCCATTCTTAGCTTATCTTCCCATTGAAAATATACCCGCTCACTTGTTATGGCCAGATGGGTGTGCTTCGCTGGTAGGAGAAGTGAGTACAGGCTGAAGATGCTGCCCCTTCCGACCATCTTTGTACATGTAAGATATATACAATCCCCATCACCCGCTAAATCTACTTAGGGCTCAGTGTAATTCTCAGAGTCTGGTGGGAGCGAGGTTAGTGTTCCCGGGGTGTGGCGGGATTGTTCAACCCTAACCATGCGTGGTTTATTCATATTTTTGGTTTGGGCCGGCCCCTCTTTTGTACCTGGGAGAGCCACTCTTGCCCCAATAGGTATCATCATTATTGCCCTGCTCAGGATACTCTTGGCACAGCATCGAAGCATCATCTGGCAAATGCAAATGACCACCAACAGGAACACCATGATCGGAACCAGCAGCTTCACCAGTGCCCCAAGCCAGGACAGCGCCCATGAGACCAACGTACCGAACCAAAC
Organism: Ambystoma mexicanum; assembly: GCF_040938575.1. Taxonomy (NCBI): domain Eukaryota; kingdom Metazoa; phylum Chordata; class Amphibia; order Caudata; family Ambystomatidae; genus Ambystoma; species Ambystoma mexicanum. The sequence continues at coordinate 136,569,949 of NC_090930.1, forward strand.
TTAAGGCTGTACTCCTGCTACGTTCTCCATTCCGGTCTTCAGCTTGTGCAAGGCCTCTATGATATGCGGCAGGGACCCGTTCTCTGCATCATTTGGGGGTATGTACATGCAACATGACAACCCAACCTTCTTACACTTGCCCCCTTCCATCGCCGTCAGGAGATCTAGTACGTATAATTTTGAAGCTTCATCAGCCAGATTGCCCTCACTTCACTTTTGATAGCATTAATACCTTGTTCGGTGTCATTCGCCAACTGGATCACTTCTCACCAGACGATCTGCAGCCACTTGGCATTCGCTGCAGCCTGGATTTCTGGAGTCAGAAGGGAGGCAAAGAATACTTCTGTTTTAGTGTACAGCCGGTACTTTTCGGGAATTGCCTTGAGAAGTTTGGATGAGTCTTTCGACAGGTAGTTCGATCTCTTTTTCTTAACCTTACCAACCGTCTGTTCTTCTTTGCCTGTGGGGGTTGCATAGGTGGTGAAATTGACCGCATCACCTCTTGTTTGGATGGTATTCTCAAGTGTGCTTTTGGCTCCACCAGGGTTGTTAATGCACAGGTGCCTCGCCAAAAGGGTGGAAGGTGCAGGTATGCTTGCTGGCCGCATACCCAGTACATGACCATCAATGCCGCTTTTCCTCTTGCAGGATCTGGAATGAAAAGTGTCAGTGTTAGTGCTTACTGGAACGGTCCCATGCCCTCGAAAACAGAACTGATTTTCATCCCTCACTTTCACCAGTGTTTCATGTCCCTCAATCCATGTCAGTTTAGACATGTTAGCTGACATTATCTCAAAACAGGTTTTATTGACATTCCATATGACTTCTTCTCTGAACCCTGCCAACCCCCCTGCAGCACAGCTCACCAATGTCTTCTCCCTTCTGATCGATACAAACAATACTCCATTCAATTTCAGCATAGGCTCAGGCTTGCATTGAAGGGCACTTTTGTCTTTTGCACACTTCTCTTCATCTTTTTTTCTTTGTACAACTTGTACTTTGTGCCCTTGGAACAGACTCTGAACCCGACACAGCGCTAAATGTACCAAATACTGAGCCTCTAGGGGCCATAGCTCCTGGGGTACTAACAATTTGGGTGCTCCTGACACGTGAGCGATGAGGGAGCAGACATAACTACTTCCGTTGTACCTCCGTTTCCCAACCGATTTCATATACCTATACAAAACATTGTTAAACTCTGGGTGGTGCACATTGGACATTGTTTCAAATACTACCCCCTTATACTGATTGTATTCATTTTCTTCCTCAAAACCTCTTTTCAGTCATACTTTTGAATCCCATAATAAAGTATCCTGTATCTTTATACGCTTAAAATTCACCACTGTGGTTAGATATTCATAATTTGGTGTTATAGCTTCAAAAAATGTATCAAAAACAGGAACATATGCACATTCTTTTGCGACATTGCTACTACATTCCTACGCCTCCCTTTTGTATGGCCTACCCATTTACCCGCACAACAAATGTATATGAACAATCCAAAGACTACAAAGGTCACCAGCCGTGCGCACCCGCGTGCGTGCACACATGCTGTGCGCAGTCGAGTGCTGTGGCAAGTAATGACTACTGTGGCATTCTGTTTACTCCCAAATGTTTACTGCGGATTGATTTGCGCAACAGACCCAAATCTGTGGATGCTGCTTAATTTTCACAAACTGCGTGGCTCAGCCACATCCCCTCCTCCCTTTGCGACTACAAAAGTCAGCAGTGCGCGCACCCGCGCGTGCACACATGTGGCTAGCACAGTCGAGTGCTGTGGCAGGTAAGGACTACTGTGGCGTTCTGTTTACTCCTGAGGATTTACTGCGGATTGATTTGCGGAACGGACCAAAATCTTTGCATACTGCTTAATTTTCACAAACTGGTATGCTCACATTGAAGCATCAACTTGTTAAACGTCTTGAAATCCACTTGTAATCCACTTTAAGACCCATACTAATAGCATTTATATCCATTTTCCTTTTAGTGTGGATCAGCCACGCCCCCTCCTCCCTTTGAAACTACAGAGGTGCCCAGATGTGTGCACCCGTGCACGCGCGTACACATGCAGTGCACAGTCGAGTGCTGTTGCTGTTGCACTGTTGCAGTACTGCACGGTGCTCGACAGGGATTTATCACACCACATGTTGCTTCTAGGGTGCCTCGGTTTTTCCATCCAATATACACTCGCGAAGCGAAGCTGTGTAGCTCGCCTTTATTTCTATTTAATCTGCGCCAGCAAAGTGAGTGTGATTAACCCACCCAAAGGCAGCAGCACAGTGGCGGCATACATTCTTTGTAGTAATATGCTGACCCGGGTAACCATGAACATTGAAGAGCAAGCAGTGCTCAACGCGACTGAAACGGCACGCGTTTCCTGAATTTCTCGCTCTACGCCCAATGCATCAAAAACAAAACAAGGCCTAACTGAAAAAGGAATAAATGATATCAGTCAATTCTGTAACAAGACTAAAAGGTCAATTCACACAATTGTCAACATTGGTAGGATGGCCAGTGTCACCAGTAATGGGCCAGAGTGAACAACCTAAGCAGTTCTTGCACAAGTGAGTCACAAAGGCAACCATCGGACGCTGAAGTCCTGGATTGCGTCATGCCGGTAAATCTAGAATCAGATCAAGAACTATATGGGCGCATAATGGCAATTGGCGAAACACAGGAAAACAACGTTGTGATTAATGAAACTGACAATACACAACGCCCACTGCTTTACTCCCAAGTAATAAAAAATGGAAAACAAGCAGATACGATCAACGACAATGGCAGCGGTGGAAACATTGCTGCACTTGAGCCCAGGTCACAGAGAGACATTGCTCAACCTTCGAGGAGTCAGCTCAATGAGGAGACTTTAACCCTTCTACCTGCTGAGGCGCCGAAGACTCAACGTCCCTCAAAAACCGACTCAAACTTGTCAAATTCTCAGATTCTAATTCCATCATTCTCCTCGAGCTCATCAGCAGCTTCCTTTGTAAAACCCACCCCACGACTGTCATTTGGATTTGTGCAACCGTCTTCCACAATGATAGAGTGTGCGTTCTCTGCAATCAACACAACCATGTAGTCTATTTTGAAAATATATGAAGTGCAGGAGAAAAAGATTGACTCAAACACCGAATTATTGAAATTGTTATTAGCAAAGGTGCAGAATTTAAATGACACACAGGCAGCGGAAAGGTTACTTGGAGCTCGAGGTCAAGAGTTAACACAGAGCATCAACACACTAATTACAATTATTCCCCTCTCAAGATATGGTGTCCAATGAAGCAAATGGCATTCATGCTGAAGCAGCTGCAGAATGGGCTTTGCCTGAGGCACATCATGAAACTCCATCACCTGAAGTATTGGAAGCTTCAATGTATGAGCTATTCAAACGCCTACCGCGAAAAATGTAAGAGCAGGAAAAAGAAAACGAAAACTTTACTACCATAACAAAAAGAGACAAAAAAACTAAAAATCAACCAGCACTAAAACGAACTACCAGAACCAGTGATTAGAAATTTGCAGAAAAGATAGTAATTGCTAAAAGATGTATGTCCAAAAAACAGGATCGTACAAAAGATGATGTTACAGAGAGCCACCCACTCAGTTGATGGAGGAGGTAAATGAGTACCCCAGCCAAACCGCCATAGAGCATGACAGACAGGAAATGGCAGAGGTAGAGGGCGCAGAAGAGAAAGAAAATGATGCTGAATTAATTAATTCATCTACCTACTCAATCTCTTCACTTCCTCTAGCTGATGCTATTATGGAAAGCTTACAGCACCCGCAACTAACGCAACCAAAAAACAGAACTATCTCCACAAATGAAGCTGACGATTCAAATAACTACCAAACACTAGAACAAAAGAGTCTCCAAATGCAAAATCATAGTGTGAAAGGGAAGAGTCGAGAAATAGCAAAGGAAGGAAGAAGAGACATTGCTTAAAATTACACCCATGACAACAATAAAATAGGGTGCAATGATACTTATAATGACAGGTAGAACTAATCTAGATCTGTTCCCAAAAAGAACAAATCTCATCACAGTGTTCCACTCCATTCCTAAATTAGCAAACATCACGTCAGAAGACATTAAATCAATTCGTTTCATACCAAGTGGTAACTTCAATAGAGTGGAACTGCAAATTCCCTCTCTCATAGTTAAAGGATTACTATGGCAAACAAGAGACACACTGCTACATTGGTGATTTGAGTTGCAAGTCAAACCACAATCCTTTAACACTGATTGTGAACAAGATCATAGACTTAAAAGCCAAATAAGAATGATAGGTCGTGATAAAGACAGGTAGGAAAAGAGAGCTCCCCGACCTACAAGTGAACACTCAAGAATAAACATTGAACCGAAACACTACCAGCCATTACATATTAATTATAGCTTACTAAATCCCCAACCCGCTCGAGAAGTTGGCATCAAGGAAAGAATTGTGCTACAAATAAAGTGGTCTTGGCTGTCTAAAGCTATACAACAGACTGACAAGATAACTAGCTGTTAGCGCCAAGCTCAGGTCATTTATCAACCTATAATCCTAGCAATATGGAACACCAGAGGGTTCTCTCATTTAATGAACCCCTAAACAAGTAGTTTGAATAGATACCATGTTATTATGTTGCAAGAAACATGGATATTGACGCAACCAGTCTGGCCAAACTTTGAACTTGCCTGGATCAAAGCAACTAAGCAATCCTGAGGGTGACCGGTGGCAGGGTTACTAACAGCCACACATCTTGAGGGCGATCTAACAGTTATTACGTGGGCTTCTCCACATTCAGGTATCCAACTGTTAAGGCTAGTCCCTTCAAATCCTGAGTCTCCTTTTATCCCCCAAACAGCAATACTCAACATTTATTGGAACCACAAGGCCAGCGATGAAGATACGTTCATCACTTTAGTCGCTGAAATGTTAGAAACAATTGCCCTAGATAGACAAACACATATAACTATCATTGCAGGCTATCTAAATATAAAACGTATACCTACAGAGTTTGAACCTTTAACAGGTCGAGCTGCAGAATGGATCAGGTTAATGGATACCTGGCTTTAACCATATTAAACAGAACCATCCGGGGTGATTGCCTCCCGGCACCCACATGGGCACGAGGACGCAATTATTGACTATGCCCTCATTTCGAAGCATGCAGTAAATAAAATCTCGTCATTTGAGATTATTCCTAATACAAATAGTAACCGCAACATTTTCGAAATTACATGGACCCAGGCTACGCAAGCAAAACGTGACGAATATCAGTTTCCCTTGAAAATAAACAATGGTCGAAACAGAATCACATGGTCTCCTTATTCACTTAGCTCGTTATCTGACCAGGTTAGGCCACATTTGAAGATCCATTTCCTTCGACCACGGAATATTCAGATATGTTGAATATAATCACGGAAACCTCTAGAAAGAATGCGAGACCTAGCTTCACTCACAAGTATCCATGTGAAGCCATGTTCATAGCATTGTCTAAAAAATCAACAAAGCAAATATGGGAATTGTTTAGAAAAGTAGCAATCCCGTGATAATGGTGAATGCGGCCAGCGATCACATTTGGGTTTCCCATTTCTCCACACTATATGCCAGTTCGAAAAACCTGACTGAAAAATTGAATGATACAATACAGAGGGATTCCATATTACCTTCGATCAGATTGACATTGTGATGCTCATTAAGAAACTTAGTTCCTTGTGGGCCCCAGGACCTGATGGACATTCAAATTGGGCCCTAAAAAAACATCCAGGGGAATGGGCCAGCGACCCTTCAGGATATATTTAAAAATATTCACACAATGGTAGCATTTCGAAATCATGGAAGAAATCCATTATTCTACTAATTTTTAAAAAAGCTAATCGAACGGACCCTCTTAATTATAGGCCTATTGTGCTTTTAGACATTCCTGGAAAGATCTTTGCTCGTTTAATATTATAAGAACCCACTCAGTGGATAGAAGAGAAAAACCTATTCGACATAAGCCAATCAGGGTTTGTAAAGACCATAGGAACATCATTAAATCTAATGCTACTGTCAGTTATAAAAAAACAAGCCACCGCCATGAAACACAATATATTTTTTGCCTTCATAGATTTTAGACAGGCCTTCCACTCCATAGACAGAGAAACACTATGAAGTAAATTAAAGAAAGAGCAGTGGCCATAGCACATTTTTAATGCCATACATCAATTCTACACTAATACATCCATTCAAATAAAACTAATGAAAGAAGGTCTTTTAAGTAAAGATAATTATAGTTTCAATGGTTTGAAACAGGGCTGCATTTTAGCGTCAACGCTTTTTAACGTTTATATTAGAGATTTTATCAAAGCCTTACAGAATATAAGATCATTTCCACCCAAGATAGGATGTTTTAAATGTGATTGTTTGTTTTATGCTGATGACCTGGTTTTAATCAATAAGACACAGATAGGCCTACAAAGGAAGCTGAATGCACTTGAACAATACACTAAAGTCAACAGGCTAGTCAAAAATGTATCCAAATCAAATGCCATGCTGTTTATTTAAAAAAGAAAAAAAACGAAAGTTCAAGTTGTTAAAGTATATTTCACATAATACCGCTTGATAACGGACATTGGCCTAGGCTCATTCGCATCGCACTGAAAATTGCATTTGAATGAACCTGAATAAGGTTGACTTTGATGCCATTTTAGAATCATCCACCATTTTGATTAACTCCTGTTTCTGTCTCATATTAAACTTTGTGTTTTTGGCTGCAGCAGAGCAAAATGAAGTTTGCACTGTGTCAATGTAGATAAACATGTTGAGGCTGCTGAAAGTGGATTGTTTGTCCTGCACTAAGAAATCTTGGAGCTAAACTAGAGTTGAACTGAACAGTAATTTAGATGTTGTCTGTATCAATAGTGTCATCCTCGTTCAAACAGTGGAACAGAATGTTGAATAGCTGAAACCGTGTACCTTTGCAGAAATCTTTGTGTTCGTTCCTTGAAACTGGATTAACTTTAAGCTTGAAAACAAATGTTACCATTGTTTCATAAGTGCAGAAAAACATATCTAGTATTTGAGGAAAACATTGGACAATGTATAGCTATTTGAATCTGCATTAGTATGTGAACTGCTACGAACCCTAAAATTAATATGTAACTCGGAGGGCGGCTGGATGATGTAACTGGGACTGTGGCAAAATGTATATAAACCTGTGTCTTTGTATTGTCCAGCACTCTCCCCCCTCACGGTGTCTGCTGGTACACACTACGAGGCATTGAGAGCCAGATAGCTATCTGACCAATAAACTGTACATGTACTTCTGAACTTGTGACTGGCGTATTTCATTTTTTGTGGAACTAAGCCCCGATATTTCTTTTGATCTTTCAGATGGCGCCTGAATAGGGACCCTCAAGATTGATGTCACATCGCCAGACAAAGACAAGGCTACCGGACTGGGATCGGAGAGTGACGGGCCCTTGCAAAATGAGACATGATTCCTCTGCAGTACTACACGACTGGACGGTGAGCATCGTTTAGGAGGATATCTTGACGAGGGTCCCCATATCGAGGCCTGTTTATTGAAATCGCCAGCCACAACGATCCTTTGAAATCCGATCGGACCCTTTGTATTTTGAAGTCAGGTGAGTCGTGCCCCAATTCCTAAGAATCCTGATATTGGTTGCAGCTTTGTAATTGCAAATACAAACGATGCCAGGTAACACCAGTGATCTGATATCCCTGGGAAATTGTCATACTGTTTCAAGGTATTATTCCGCAGAGATAGGCAATCTTTGGGACAAGGCCAACCTGGGCCACCCGATGGGTCGCCGGCTTATTTTATGTATTGTAAGTACTGCCTAGGAGTTATTGTATTTAATGATATTTGGCACAGACAGACCAGAAATGTTTCCGAACTTCAGTGGCCAGTTTATGGCAGTTTTAAAATTGCCCGCCTAGAGCATTTAGAATCCGTATTGTTGAGAAGCCTGCAGCATTTGATGCAGTTAAAGATTGGAGAAAGGAAACTATGCAGCAACTTAAAAGTAAAGAAAAGCATGCACGTAGACACATGACAAATGCTGAGAAACAGTCAGAATCTATTAGAGGTATGGATAGGGCTTTCCAACTTGATGTGTAAAAGATATATTCATCTCAGGATTTTCATACATCAGATGAATTAATTAATAAATTGTTGGATGAACATAGAACTGTTTCCACTGCACCCCCTCCTTATGTACCTCCTCCCGATGTAGTTCCTCCTCTCCCCGTTGTTGTTCATCTTCCTGTTGTTGTTCCTCCTCCTGCACCTCCACCCTTACTGACAGTTACCATCCCCATAATTCGGTCTGCAGCGCTAGCGGTATTGCCTCTGCTACCTATTGACTCTTTGTCAGGTGGTTCTGCTTCACCTGTAGTGATTGAAGGGGCGGGAGCTGATTCAAGAATAGTGACTCGTGGCAGAGTATCTAAAGACAGAAAAAGAGAATTACATACATGGGCTAAAAAGTACATAGAAGAGGGCGATGAATCATCTTTTCTAGTTGTGATTTCTGACCAAGGGGGTATTCCTGAACAGACTATTTTGATAGAACGGATGGGAACGCATTTGCTGATGTATGGAGTGATTTGACGGACATGAATGTCCCACAGGGGTTGAGGGATTTGAATGTCCTAGCCCGCACAAGGGACACTGCAGAGAAAATGTATGAGCATGTAGAGAAGGTATTTGAGTTTAAGAGGGAGCTAGCTCGGTTACAGAAAGATGAAATGGATGGTAATGGACGGGAAGCTTCTTATGTGCAGAAACAATTTCTTCCTCCATTGATACCAATGACGGAAGAAATGCGCATTTGCACAAGAGATGCTCTTAGATGGATTTCGGATGTTTCAATTTCTCCCATTGAAGTGCATGACACGTTTAGTCAGTATGCGCCGGCAATGCAAAGGAAAGTGTTACAGGTAATGGTAGAGTATCTAAAAGATGAGTTTATGAAGAGAAAGGTTTCTTGTCCCGCAGATTTGATGGTCATTTATAAGAGAGCATTTTTGCCTGGTACTGTTTTGACTACTTTGTCTTTTTTTTAAAATATGTTTATTCATTTTTGACAGCATATAAAACCAAAGCAAGTCAAACCATAACACTCATAAATGTAACAAAAATATCACACACACACCCCACTACCCCACTCCATCCCCACCCGCCCGAGGCTACTCTTTAACAATCTCTGTCACAACCTCTGAGGGTATACGCACGTCTGCACCGCCAGAGGAGTCTTCCTCTCCGGATTCGTTCCACGCCGATTCAAACAGTGTGGCCACTAAGTGTCTCCAAGCCATCAATGACTCCCCTAAATCATCCCCTCCTCTTGTAGCTGCTTCGCTCCACACCGCTGTCTCCGCTTCTAGCCATTTCTGAAGGTTGCTCCGCCACACCTCCAGCCTTGGTCTGTTGATGGCTTTCCAACCCATGGCGATCCTGCGCTTGGCAAGAATATAAGCCAAGTATTTTAGTTTATTCACATGTTTAAACTTATGTGACCTGGGAAAACCCCTCACCATGCATGCCCACAGGGACTCCACTTCCAGTTTAATGCCTTTCTCATTCAGACATCGAGCCACCTCCACCCAGTATCTCCTTATATCATAACATGCCCAAAACATGTGTATCATGTGTTCACTTCCCCACATTTAGGGCATTTCTGTGTCCCCGAATCTTTGAATCGTGCAATCCTCCGGGGAGTCATATACGCCCTATGGGTGATATACAACTGGATTTGTTGCAATCTTGCATTTCTAGACACTTTCATGTGGTACCGCTGGGCCCGCACCCACAACCCGTCCCACATGGGTTCTCCGGCTTCTTCCTCCCAGTCCCTCCTCACCTCCTTCCCAACTCTAAACATTAACAGTTCATAAATCCGTGAGACCTCATGACCCCCTTCTGACATGTCATAGATCGTTTCTACAGCTGCGTCTGGCTGACCCTTCAGTACCCCTTCCTCCCATGTACCCATTATCATCCGAATCAACCTAGCGTAAGCAATATATTGTCCTCGACCCAGACCGGTGCTCTCAACTAAGATGTTGAATTCCCAAAATGTCCTGTCTTGCCACACATCACCCAACGTCGCAACACCATTCGGTTCCCAGTGTCTACGGATCACGCTCCGCAGCTGGTCATCCACCGCAGTGAAAGCAACCAACGGTATCTGTGGGGAACACGGGGTCGGGATCCCCATGGCCTGGCTCGCCCTCTGCCAAACCCTTCTTCCCAATCTCAGCATGCTCTTGCATTCCCCCTGCTTTGGTTTCGGCAGCCAGATCCATTCCTTCAGAAAAAGCGGAGTGCATTCCGCTTTCAGTAACCTAGACTCCGCTGTTGAGTCATCTGATAACCACCTAGCAACATATTGTAACTGACTAGCAAGGAAATAGATCTCGAAGTTAGGCAATTTAATGCCCCCCGTATCGTATGCGTTTTGCAATTTCCACAGGGCTATCCTATTTCTTGCGTTGTACCATATAAACCCCCTGCACAAGCTGTGGAGCTTAACAAAGAATCTCTTGGGTATCATGTATGGTATGTTCCCAAAGAAGTGCAACAACCTGAGCAACACCACCATTTTTAACAATGCCACCCTGCCCATGATAGTCAAGGGGAGCTTGGCCCAAAACTTCATATTATGTTCGATATTCGCCACCGACTGCACTGTGTTATGTGTATACTCGCCCTCGGTCGTGTGATAGACACCTATCCCCAGGTACCTAAAGGTCACCGTCTCCCATGGTATTTGGAGTACCGGTAGCTTCTTTCGTGGAATCCCCTTATATCTACCTAGGGGAAACATACAAGACTTCTTGGGGTTTATCATTATCCCGGAAAATGCGGCATATTTGTCCATCACTTCCAATACATATTCTAAGTTCTCCTCGGGGTACTTCAAGTACAACAGCATATCATCCGCATACAATGATATGAAATGTTGCCCTCCTCTCGTGTGAATACCCACCTCCCCATACTGTTGCCTCAGATAGATCGCTAGGGGCTCTAGGGAGAGGATAAACAGCATCGGGGACCACAGGCATCCCTGTCTGATGCCCCTACTAAGCTGCCATTGATCCGAGATTATCACGCCCGTCTTGACCCGAGCCAGTGGTGTGCTGTATAACAAATGCACCCACCTTAAGTACACTGGCCCCATCCCGTAGCCCTTTAGGGCCGTTACCAGCCAAGGCCACTTGACTGAGTCAAAGGCCTTCACCGCATCTAGTGATATGATTGCAGCCTCCTGTGGGTCCTCTTCCCTGGTTCCATGATATAGTGGAGCCTCCTGAGGTTAATGGATATGTTCCTATGTGGGACATACCCATTCTGATCAGGATGCACAAGTCTATCGATGACTGGCATCAACCTGTTTGACAACACTGCAGTCAGGATCTTACTGTCCTGGTTAAGCATGGATAACGGTCTCTACGACCCACACTCCATGCTCGGTTTGCCAGGATTGAGGAGCGGAATAATGATCACCTCTCTCAGGGATTCTTGCAAGACCCCATTCTCCAGTGATTCGTTCAGCATTGCTAGCATCGGGGCAGGAGTTCCGCCCTTTATGCTTTGTAAAACTCACTAGGGAGTCTGTCCACTCCTGCAGTCTTATTGGTGAGCAGAAGTTTGATCACTCCCTCTAATTCCTCTATTGTAATTGGGGCTTCTAATATCTCTCTGTCCGACGCCTCTTTCTGGGGGAGGCCAATTTCCTCCAGTGTGTCAACGATGTCCGTATCTGACTCCCCACCGGCATCGGTGTACAACTGCCGATAGAACTCTACAAGGCCCTCATTCACTCCTCTGTGGGTATCCAGCACTTGCCCATGTGCATCCCATATCGCTCTAATAGGCTGCCTGGGCGTCTCACATTTGTATAACCAGGCCAAAAGCCTGCCCGGCCTATCTCCTCCCGCATGTTGTCGTTCCACATCATTTTTATAATTTAGGTTATACAGTCTCCCCCAGTGGGTCTCAATTTCCTGTTTCAAACGTCTGACAGTCTCAATCTCCTCCGGTGAGTGCTCCCCCTTTTGCATTATTTCCTCCAGGTTTTCCTCTGCCTTGCATAGCTTTCTAGTAATCTCATCCAGCAACCCCTGTGGATTTCGATATTGCTGCCCCTCTCACCACCACCTTAAATGCTCCCATAACATACTTGCCAACTCTACGCTACCTGTATTGTGCTTAAAATATTGAACTATCTCCTTCTTCAAGTCCTCCCTGAACATCCCATCTTTCAAGGCCTCCGCTCTGAGTTTCCAAGTCGGAATCCTCGCCCTGGGCGGAGAATACTGCCATTCTACAATCAATGCCGAGTGATCTGAAAGGACTCTCGCTTTATACTCTGAGCGAGCTAGCTCCCCCAACAATTCTTCCGAGTCAAACTTATAGTCCAGCCGCGTATGTAGGTCCTGTGGCGCTGCATAGTGACAGTATTGCCTGTCCTGTGGGTGATGCATCCCCCATACGTCTATCAGGTGAAAGTCTTCCAACAGGGTCCGGTGGGCCCTAGCCGGTGGGCCTGGGTGTATTACCTTCACATCTGACCTATCCATCCGGGGGTCTAACGTGCAATTCAAGTCCCCCCCCAATATGACTGCTCCCCCCATATATGGGCTGAGTTTGCCATATAAGGTCCTGAAATATCCCACTGTATCCTGGTTCGGGGAATACATGTTTATAATACTCAATTCTCTGTTCTCCACCAGGCCCTTTAACAATACCATCCTCCCATCCTGTTCTATGGTAAACTGCAGCAGCTGAAAGGGGACATGTGGTGCTATCCAGGCGAGAACACCCCTTACATATGCAGAGTATGTTGCTCCTATAATGGTGCCCCTCCACTTCCTTCCCACTGTTTCTTGCTTCTCCTTCGTTAAGTGAGTTTCTTGCAATAGGGCGACATCAATCCTTTGTCGTTTCAAATACATCATAACCTTATTCCTCTTCAAGTAACTGTTGAGCCCCCTGACATTCCAGGTAACTATCTTAAGGTCCCCTAGCTCAACCATATCCCACCCCTCCCTCACTTGTGATTCTCCTCTGCCACGCTGGCATATAGACATAAGCTTGGTACCCAACCAACCCTATCAAAGCAAACTTCCCAACTCCCTTCCCACCCTCAACCCACTCCCATCCCAACTCAAACTCCCAAACTACTTACCCCCTCCCATCCATCCCTGGATCTCAGGCTACCCTGCATTTCGCCCTTTCCTCAGCAAGTGCCAGTACTTGGGACACAGCTGGGGGTATCACCCTACTGGCGATTCAACTACTCCAACTTCTGGGGGTCAGTCGTGCTTCTTCTGTGTCTCCTGTCTTATTGCCAACACGCACTCCTAGCACATGTCTGACATTGCACAACTCTATATTCCAGTCCAACAAGTCCACATGATGAGTGTGCCAAATTGTCCGTATCTACAACCTACTACTATGCCCCACACAACACTTCCAGTTAACTGCCACATTGATCCCTAATCCTAGCAATCAGCAATATGTCACCGGTTCACTTATCCTGTCCGCCCTGCTCCGGTCAATCTGCATCCTCTGGGCAGCCTTGGGCATCCAGCCAGCTCGTCGCTTCTTCCGGCGTTTTGAAGAAGTGCGCCTTGCCCTTGTGTAGAACTTTAAGCTTCGCAGCATACAAAAGCATGTATTTGAACCCAGCTGTTCTCAATCGTCTCTTCACAGCGACGTAGCTAAAATGCTGCCTCTGCACCAGCATGGTGTAATCCAGGTACACGGTGACAGTTGCCGATGCTCAGTTTATCGTTCCGCCCTTACGAAAGTACTCCAGGATATTTTCCCTATCCCCACAGTTCAAAATCTTGGCTATAACTGCTGGGGGCGGAACCCCAGGCTGTGGCCTCCTCGTCTGGGCCATATGTGCCCGTTCAACCGCGAACCCTTGGGAGAGCTTACCAGCCCCTATTTCCTGGATCAACATATTCTCACGTAGTCCGTAGGGTCCGAGCCCTCCTCACCTTCAGGCAGCCCCACCACGCGGATGTTGTTGCATCTAGCCCGCCCTTCCGCCTCCTCTGCCCGATTCTCCAGGTGGCACACCTGTTGTTTTAATATGTGCTGATCTCCGTATTCGTTTTCACAGCACTTTCTAGGTTAATCGTGAGTTCCGCCAGCGCTCTCACGTCCTGTCTCAGGAGGATGATGTCTACGGCCAATGCGTCAATCTTGGATTCCAGTGCAGCTTTCAAGTCCGCTATCGTGGTCCCCCATGAAGATTTCAGCTCTGTTATGCCATTCAGGATCAGGTGATTATCCTGCGGCGAGGCCACTGTTTCCTGTGCGTTGACTTTACCCTGTGCGGGCACAGTCGGGGATTGCGGTGGTTTGGCGAAGATGTCCATCGTCGGCTATTTGCCTTTACCTTTACCACTTTTAAGCGCCATCGCTCCCAAATATTCACTGTTGCAAGGCCTCAGCACGTCCAACGCGGGCTCGAGTGATAGATATATTATTGAGGATGGCCACTACAGGCATTGAGCGGTGGACCCGGAACGCTCACACCCTAAGGTCTGGTTGGCCTTGGAAGGCCGCGGTCTCACCCGCTTATGTTGGCGCCGGACTTGCAGCAGGTCTGCCAGTGGTCGTGCTTATTTCAGGGTCAGCAACTATTCAGAGGGGGCAGTGTAGATCAAGCTGTTGTATAGCAGCAATTCTGCTTCTCATGACACCACCGACCAGTCTTATTGGAAGAGCTTGTACACACTCTCCTCGCTGCCCCATGTGTCATGTCGCTTACAGTTCAATGACACCTTTGCAATCATTGAGTGCAGCTGCTACCTCACCATCACTTCTCTTTATGAGTGTCTAGCACCGGTGTACCACTGTCCTGTCCCAATCTGGGGTGCTCTGTTGTTAGCCTTATTACACCAGTTCTTATGCAGTTTGCGCTGCAGACCTTAACGCCTCTGTGACTGCCTCCCAAGTCCCCCGCTTTAATTACCCAACCGCTGACTTATTGGGAGTAGTACCAGGGGTATCCAGCACTCGTGGGTTCCAGGTCCATGGGACTTCACTTTGGTCATATGCACCACCACTGTGTCCAGTAGGATCTTAAACGTGGGGCTATTTCACCTCCAAGCCTCGCTCAACACATTGAATGCTGCCACTGCAGTGTGTCTCTCAGCAGTATACAATTTCCAGATCTCTATCCCTTTCCAGTTCCTTCCTAGTCAGGCCACAGCAGGTTCCTGCCCATTGATGGATTCAGCCCGTTTCATTACCATAGCAGCACAGATGGCTCTTTGTATCATTAGCACTCTGTGGTGCGGTGCCTGCTGACTCGTCAGTTTCGGTTCGCCTTAAGCGTGAGCAGCATATTTGTGCGTGTGTTATAGTTGCAGATACGGGCAGTTCTGTGATATCCTCCGGGGTTTGCTGTGCATATAGCTTCGACGCTTACACCCTATTTCTCATGGGCATTGAGTGACACTGTGACTGCGTTTCTAAATAATGACGCCCAGTCCAGCAGACACCGTTTTCCGTTTATGCATGTGCTAGTCACCGTCCGATAATCTCAGATTGTGTCTTCCCTCATTCTGTGATGGTTCGCGCCCTAATGTCTGTTACTGCATGCACCTTCCTCACTGTGCGTTATAGTGGGCACTTCAGGCCTCTCGCTTGCCGCCGCGGGGACGGGCGCCTCCGCTGTGCTCACCATTCGGTTGTCTTCGAACCTCCATTGATCGCTGCAACTCCTTCGGGGCGGGAGTCCGTTCCAGCGCCGTATGCACCTCGCTGATGGGGCTCTGTGCACTGTGCCTTCAGTACCTTCCCAGAGGTCCCCTTAGCCATCGGATCACAGTATGGTCGGGTGCCCTTTCCCTTTATGCTCCGTCCGCTGTCTGCAGCTGGCCGTGATCTGTGTTTATTGAGGCCCCACCATAATCCGTTAAAGCTTCGTGACGGCACACTAGCACTTGCCTTTGTTCTGAAGCAGATGCCATCTTGCTTATACAGTCGCACTATCAGACTACATTTCTTTAATTTATAGCTGCATTTCTGCACATCGGTACTGTGCACGACTGGTCTCATTTCTTTCCCCACATATTCGCGTAGCTGTTGCTTCGTTCGTATTGCGGGTGACTACTTTGTCACTTAGTTTAGCCTTGTTGCTTAATAAACGCTCAGATTTGCCAGCTTTACAATTGCCGATGAGGGAGGTTCCTCCCACATTTGTTCCGAAAGTAGAAATTCCAGCTAATGCTGGAGCAGGAACACCTGCCACTACTATTGAAGCACCTTATGTCTCACACTTTGTTCATGTCCTGTTTTCTAGACAGGTAGTGAATACTATCAGACAAATAATTCCAGATATTAGGAAGAATCCAACTGAATTTTATAAAGAAATTGAATCTGTCTTGCATTTGTCAGTTTTCACGCTGGGTGATATAGATTTGTTGTTTCCCGTGATCCTTCCTGCTGATTTGTGGAAGCAGACTAGAACTGTAGATGTTCAGACAGCGTTGGGTGATACATGGGATGCTTTAGTATGAGTAGATGGGGAAAGAAATGCTGGTGAGAAACCGCCACAGGTGATACTGATGTTGCCAGATAGAATAGGGACCAAATTGAAAACTCTGGTTCCTGAAAAAAGAATCATATGGGATAAACTTACGGCTTGCAAGCAATTGAAGTCAGTGGGTGCAACAGAGTATTTTAATAGGTTTGAACAAGTGTTCTCAGATTTTAGTGGTCAAGACTTAAGTACAGAGTCAGGAAAGAGGTTGTTCGTAGACAGGTTTGTGTGTGGATTGTTGCCTGAAATCCAATCACAGAGTATGACTTCTGAGAGTGCTGGGCAAGCAAAATCACAATCTGAAGTATTACATATGGCTCAGTACTATGAGAATAGGGTTAATACGGAGAAGGCGGAAAAGAAAAAGGGAGACTTGAAAACTAGAGTATTATTGCAGCAAATAGCTAGAGGAGCCAGAGTTTAGACAGTATAGACAGTTTCGAGGCCAATTTGCACCACAGGGTAATTCACAACTGAATCCTGTACACATAATGCCATATAATATCATATCATATATCTTGAACCAATGTGCATATTGTAGACAGGTGGGTCATTGGCAAACACAATGCCCCACCCTTCATCAGAGATCAAATAGCACATATTGTGCCATAGGTAGGCGATCCAGAGGCCTCCCTGGGATAGGGGTCCTGGTAGAAGTCAATTTGCACAGAATCAACAGGCACCTTTACAAGATGGTCAGCGACAGAGTGTTACTAGTGGGAAAACATTTGATAATCCTTCGACTGCCTATTTTTCTGAGGATCTTACATTTGACGATATATTGTTCCGTTAGGACAGCCCAAAGCAGAGTCTGGAACTAGTACCTATTCCCATCGATCAGAAAGGGCACTAAATTGAAATGAAGGTGGGGAATAGGGAACATCTATTCTTGATAGATACAGGCGCACAGAAGTGTTCTATTCATCATTCACGGGTTCCAGATATTCCACTGTCAGGGCAGAACAACATTTCTGTAGGGTTCTCTGGTATGCCAGTGGTTAGTCTGGTCTCTCGGCCATTTCTGTTGATGTCAAATTGTGGCAAAAATTTGTTGGGATTGAATTTATTAAAGACGTTGAATGATGTGATTTACAGTTCTCCGGATGGAGTGCATTTAACGATTTTGCCTCAACAAACTTCCGCTCCACAACTTTTGTCTAGGCCTTTACCAACTGAAATGATTAAGGTTCCGACATGTTCATGGGCGGTTCATGATACCGACATAGGCATTTTACAAATTGAACCAGTTAAAATTGTGTTGAAACCAGGTGTTAAATTGACACATATTCCGCAGTATAAAATTTCGGTTGAAAGTGAGCAGACTTTGAAGAGTATTATTTCTGATTTTGTACACGTAGGTGTGATTGAGGAAATTGCAGGGAGTGTGTGTAATAGTCTGATTCTATCCGTTTATAAGAAAGGGGATAATGTGATTCCTTTGCGTTTCATTATTGACTTGTGCACCATTAATAAGGTTGTTGCTCCACAGTTTCCAATTGTACCTGATGTTACTACAATATTGATTGTGATTCCAGCCACGGCTACACATTTTAGTGTCGTGGATTTGAAAAATGTTTTTTTCAGTATTCCTGTACATGTTGAAAGTAGATATTTGTTCGCATTCATCCTATGGGGACACTCGTTCACATTCACTCGTGTGCCACAAGGGTACACTGAGAGTCCAAGCATTTATAGTAGAGCATTGAAAGACCAGCTTGATACGCTTGAGTTACCTTCTACTTGCACATTGTTGCAGTATGTTGATGATCTACTTCTAGCTGCTGATTCTGAAGTTGCTTGCAAAGAAGGCACCATGTTGCTGCTTATTCCTTTAGCAGAACCTGGGCATAAGGCTTCACTGAAAAAGTTCCAGTATTGTTAACAGGAGGTCGCCTATTTAGGCTATCTCCTGTTGAAGGAGGGAAGAAGGCTGACACCTTAACGGATACAAAGCATCTCTAGTCAGTCCCAAATATGCAGAAAGAGGTCAGAGCTTTAATAGGCATGGCTTCATATTGTAGACAGTATATCCTGAATGTTTCATTAATGATAAAAACCTATGTTGGCACTGACAAAGAAGGGCATTTCTTTGCCTTTGCCATGGAACATGGGTTGCGAGAATGCTTTTGATTTGCTCAAGGCTGCGTTGTGTTCAGCACCGGTTTTGGGCACACCAAATTAAGAAAAGATCTTTGTGTTGTATGTGTATGAATGTGATGGATGCGCTTTGGCTGTTTTGACGCAGAAACATGGGGGCGAGAATAGACTGTGCGGTTATTTCTCCTCCACGTTAGACCTTGTTGCATACGCTTTGCCGAGATGTTTGAGAGCTGTAGCTACTGCCACTGCATCTGCGAAACAAAGTGAGGGTATGGTTTTAGGTAATTCTTTAACCGTGATGGTATCCCACTCCGTAGATGTTCTATTAAACAGAACACAAACGCAACATCTCTCATCGGCTCGGCTAACAAGGTACGAGCTGATTCTATTTGCTCCGCATATCCAAAATTAAGAGATGTTGCTCATTAAATATGGCTGAACTACTGCCTCTTCTGCAAGAAACAGACTGTAGTGACAAGATGTCACATGATTGCCTCTATATCACAGAACAAGAAACTAAGGGCAGAATTGTTTTAAGTGATGCACCCTTAAAGAATCCATAAGGGGAGCTGTTTTGTGATGGGCCCTGCTTTTAAATTTCTGGATGTTACATCCACTGCTGCTTACTCAATGACGACATTAATCACTATTATGGAAAGCAAAAGAATTCCGCATAATTCTGCACAGGCCGCAGAAATTATTGCGTTATCCAGAGCGTGTTAAATTTCTGAAGGACTTCGTGTGAATATATACACAGATAGCCAATATGCATTCGGGGTAGTTCACAACTTTGGTCGACTATGGGCTGAGAGAGGGTTCTTGACCTTGCATGGAACAAAGATTTAGCATGGTACCTTAATAGTTTGGTTACTTTCAGCACATTTGCTTCTGACACAGTTAGCAATAATGAAGTGTGTCGCACACCAAAAAGTGACGGACGATGTGGGGAAAGGAAATGCCTTTGCTGACAGAATAGCCAAACAGACTGCCACTGATTCGCATTCAAAGATGTTAGATGTTAGAGCCAACAAAGGGAGTCACTGACACTTGTATGATAGATGAAGGGATTAGCTGTATAAAAGACATTCAGACTGAAGCTACTCCAGAAGAAATCAAACAGTAGGCTGAGGGTCCAGCGGGTCTAGATGACGAGGGATGTTGGGTGGATAGTGAAAAGCAAAGATGGATGCTACCCAATGCTTATGTCACTGGTATGGTCACTATGGCCCATGGCCCAAAACACATATGTGCCAAAAAGATTTGCAAACAGTTAGATCCTGTCTGGTATAATACTAATATTCAGAAACTGCTGAACATTTTGTTCAGAGTTGAATGATATGCTTGCAACATAACATTGGGAAGGGAACACCGACACCAAAGGGCAGTTTTTGTCCCCCCTACATGCCTTTTGAGGTGATTCATTTTGATTTTATTGAGATGGAACGTTGTCAAAACTATAAATACATTTTAGTCATCATCTGTGCTTTCAGTAAATGGGTTGAGGCTTTTCCTCCAAAAGACGCCACAGCAATGTCAACAGCAACGACCATAGAGAAGGAATATTTCCTAGTTTTGGCTTGCCGAGGGTATTTTTGTCTGATAATGGTCCACACTGCTGTCATCCTGCAAGTTTGTCTGGGATTACAGATTGATAAACGGTTCCACTCGGCCAGACACACTCAGAGTGTCTGTCTTGTGGAGAGCCATAACGGAATCTTAAAGAACAAATTCGTGAAAGTGTGTGCACATAGTAATTTGAAATGGCCTGACACTTTGCCACTAGCCCTACTATCAATGCGGACGACAGCACAATCAAAGACAGGGCTCTCCCCCTATGAGATTGTCATGGGGAGACCAGCCAATATATGGAATGTTCCAAAACCCAAGTAGTTGAAAGAATCCAGTATCCGCTTTTGTCTAATTATTCTGACCAGTTGACACAAAACGTGGATTTGATTCATCAACAGGTGCAAGCAGCCATCCCTGTAAAATGCAAGGGTCCAGGTAATCGACTTCGACCTGGCCAGTGGGTCCTACTGAACAATTTTGAAAGGGGCTCCTGTCTTGCACCTCGTTGGAGGGGACCACATCAAATCCTTTTGGCCACACAGACCGCTGTACGATTAACTGGTAAGAAGCACTGGATCCACGCGACACGTGACACGTGAAGAGGATTACTTTTCCTCTGCCCTACGGCAAAGGGGAGGAGAAGGGAATTGGTGATCTTGATGTTCACAGTGAGCCTGCTCTGATCGACACTGAGGGTGTCACGGAAATCCTTCCTGAGCCCGTGGGGCCTCGGGGGACTGCTGTTTCTTCTACGAAAGACCTTCCTGAGCCCGTGGGGCCTGGGGAGATTGTTGCTTCTTCTCAAAATTCGTCTTCACTGTCGATCGATCTTGCTTCTGCTTCTTCATTTTCTTCAGGAAACGACGACACTTTGTTCACCGATCATTCATTTCGAGTCTCAAGGTACGATCTGCGACCACGGAATTGGATTTAGATGTATAGTTGCTGGCATTACATTAATGTAAACATTTATTTATTTATTAAAATTTTTGTAACGCGCTGCATGCCCGTAGGCCTCAGGCCGACAAATAGAATAGGAAAGTGCAGCTAGGCTGTGCCCACAAGAAACGCACAAGAAACCACTGTTGAGCCAGTCCCTCGTCATTCCTCTGCTGCATAACTACGAGGCAGACCCGACACTGCAGAAGGCGTGAGGAGACAGGAATTCCCCTTCCGACGCAGGGCAAGAACGAATTAACGTTTCTACATGCCGTGATCGATGTGGCGAAAACCGTGAGATTTAAAAGAAAACAAAAGGCGGATTTCATCATTTAAGGCACAACGTCCGCTACAATTTCGAAACACTGTACTACACCTACAAAACTCCTTGAGAAAAATGAAGGTATTACCACCATCAAGAAAGACATTATGAAGCAGTCACAGTAAATAGACTGCAGAAAATTGAGGAAGACATCCCAACAACCTGCAAACTCACTCACCTTCTAAATACATGGAGGGCAGAATTTATAAAAGGATTTGCTTCACGCAATCTACAGGAAAGGAAAACATTTCCTGCAATAATCAATAACGCTCCAGTCCAACCATAAGATACTGACAAGTTTTCGACAAACTTTGACCTATTGAGGAACCTTTTTTGAACATCTTGTCGACTAACTAAGAAATCACTCGTCCTGAAGAGGGCTATACTAAGACGAGCAGAACACCCGGGATGGTGTTGATGTAACCCGTCAGCCGAAACATATGTAGACATCCAATGATGTTTCCTGCAGTATCCATCATTGTGGACTGAACTCAGCCACTTTCCACTCAATCAAGCAACCTCCAGTGTGGTTTGACTGGTTTGATCTATAAGGAGTGCCTGCCCTACAGCGAGATTTACTTCAAGGTTTCTGTGGGGCCACCCATTTGCCCTGATGAAGGCGGTTCATGTTGAACAAAATGTGTCACTCAGAAGCATTTCCTAATGGGACAATTCTTCCGCCGAAACGTGTACCATCTGCAAGGGGGCCGTATCGATCTATATGTTTGACTAATACCTATTGAACAAATATCCATAGGCCAGTAATTATATTCTATAAACTGACCTAGCTCCCCCTGTCACGTTGGCACCAGCAAGATGATATGCTTCCATGGATAGAAGCAATTTCAGGACCTAGATGCCTACAGGTCCCATAAACCTTCTTGACTCTTACATGCACTATACATGGAGCATGTTCTAAATCCAGAACTATTTGGTTGTCTAGACTATTGATATTTGTTTTTACACATATTGCCTTCAAATGTTTTTTGATATTCTCAAGTATTCAACTAAGTTATTCACTGTCTAGATTATTGAAATCTGTCTTATTCATATTGTTTTTCAAATGTATTTCCTTGATGTTCTTTTGCTTTAATACAAACCTTTTATGTTTACAACCTTTAGAAATTTGTCTCATACATATTGTTTCCAAATGTATTTTCTTGATGTTTCTTTGTTTCAATACAAACCTTTTATGTTCACAACTCTAGACATGTGTGAATTTCCTTATTCGATCTTTTTTCTTTCTGGACAATCCTTTGGGTTACTAACCTAGGAATTCATTCCATTAGTACAATCAAATCAGGCTCCCCGATTTCTATTTTGTTTCATTTATTGACAAAAATTGGGTAGGAGCCTTGATGGTAGCAGTTCTACTTCCTTTTTGTCTTTGTAACTACGAGGCAGGGACTGGCAGTTACCTTCAATCAACATAGGCCACGTGGTCAAGTGCCACCCATGGATGCACTAAAAAAGCCTAACAGTGAAGCTTCTTAACGGACGCTGAGAAACTATGCCTATTTTACAGGCCACTCGAACAGAAAAGAATTTTGGTCACTTTTCAGATGATAAATCTGCTCATCAAGGGTTATGGTCTCCTAGGACCAAATGGGCACTGGTCACAGTAACAGTTGTTTTATAAATGCATTGACATTTGGATTTTGGCATTTGGAAAATGCACATCTGCTTAATGTCTTGTTACTGTCTGCAAGTATTTCCACTGTGTCTCCACCGTATGCGCATTTGCACACTCTTCATCCCCGAGAACTCCAACACAGAGGGGGCTATTATAATAACACTTTTTTAATGATTATGAATGCAACCCTTGCCATTCTAAATAAGACGAATTGCTGGGTGTGTTCCCCACAACATGGGGAAAAGGGACTGGGCTGGTATGTACATCCTCTCCCTTTAACTACTGCTTGCTACGCTTCGCTTAGGGCATTATTCTTTGGCTGATGGAACAATAGTGTCACAGGGAATTTTAATGGGACTAATCTCAACAAATTTGAAAAATGAGTTTTAACACCTTTAGGATGTTCTTTATTTGTGAATAGGAGCAAGCTGAATGTTGCTTCTATTAGGCCTTCTGAAAGACTCTCTAGACCTTTTCAGCCATTGATTACCTTCAAAATGGCTGTGGTAGGTAATAGGGATGCCATGCCTCCTTCCTATACCATCAACCATAGTCCGAACTCCGTTCCATTCTGCATACAAAGAGAGGGTTCCCAACAAATGGATACATTTGAGGGATGTACAAATACTGCTGTACTAACCAGTGAGGATAGACCTTTGTATGCAGGAGATCCTGTTTCCTTCATTTGCGGTGATGAGGCATATCTGTGGTTACCCAGAGACGGGAGGGTACTTGTTATTTGGGTATATTGTTGCCAGGAGTATATGTCGCCACCACTGCTGAAGTCTCTAAACTCATCCCAGGCGGGATGGGAATGGTGACACTCCTTCACAAATTCTGAGTGATGTTGCCAAATCCTTTTTGCCGTTCTGAGGACAAATAATAAATTCCCAAGATATTAGAAAATTGGCAAGAGTGTTAGAGAAAACCATCAATGAAACCACTGACATCCTTTATAATATGACGCTAGAGCAAAAGGCTATTAGATGAGTGGCTCTCCAAAATAGGATGGTGCTAGACATTATTCTAGCTGAGCATGGTGGGGTATGCAAAATGGTGGGATCTGCGTGTTGTACCTGATTCCTCCTGCACCATATTTAAGGCGATTAAGAATTGACATGTCTTAAGTACTGAAGTACACGTTCCAGAGGGAAACTGGGATATTAGTAAATGGTTCTGGGACTTGTTGCGATCTTGGGGTTGGAAAATATGTCCAGTCTTAATGGTAATCATTGGCATTATACTGTTCTGCTGTTGTTGCATACAATGCCTGCCTGTCATTTGTTCTATGATAGGAGGAAGTTGTGCACAGGCAGTAGGTAGACCTTCAAAGTGGCACCTGGCTGGACAACCATTAATAATTGTGGATGAGTACAAATATCTAGGCCTGTTAGTGAGTAGTAACATAGCCGAGCAACCATATAAAGAAAATCTTACGCCTCAAGTGACTACTTTAACCTCACAAGGAATACTAATCCAGAAACCTCCAGGCAAATTCTCATCTGTACCAAATATAGGTAGTTTATAAACAAAAGGTAGTTCCAGCAATAGGATATGGTGCAGAAGCAATCTATCCAAAGAATCAGCCTAACTGGGTTGTGCTTGAAGGAAAATACTGGAAAATAATACTAGGTGTATCACATAGTGTGCCGATAGCACTCCTACGCTATGAGTTGGCTCTATCATCTCTTAAGGCAACGATAATTTGGAAAGCTCTAGCGCTCCTAAGGAAAAGTGTCATATTAAAGAATAAAACCACTAAGTTAATACCAATGTTGGGTCAAATTTTGAATGATCCAACACTCAAAGCAGTATATACATGGCAAGATCATTAAAGAAACATCATGATGGAAGCAGACATCCCACTAAAGGTGCTTTTAGACGATCCAAATAAGGCCAAAACAAAGCTATGATTATGTGATTGGAGGCCAACATAGCCGAGATAGAAAGTTACCCATTATTTAGTTAGATTTCCCAATACAGAGTATGCCCTCATAATATTAAGACTATGCTTAAACCTATGGCCAACCAGAATCCAGCTGGCCAAATGGTCTAAGACAGTGCCCATAGACACAAGATGTTGATTCTGCAGAAACTCTGAAGGCCAAGAATCATTGAAACATTTATTAGTTGAATGTACAGCGTTAAGTTTGAAGAGTCGTGAATATTATTACAAACATCTTGGTCAATTTTGGCTTCTGACACACAAATCAATGTGGTCAGGAATTCTAAATGCAACATCTATAACTTTGAATATTGCCACTGTAAAATACATGCTCATGCTGAAATTAAATGAGAACGAGTAAACTAATATGGTCGAGGATGCAAAATTCTGGTAAAAATGAAGATTTATTGATGATATCATTGCAAGACTTTCATAATGTAGATCCGAGTTAAATGCAACAAAATGTGAATGACCAAATTTTGCAAAGGTGAAAGTCGTGATCAATATGAATGAAAATGAACCAAGGGTAATACTGATATATATATATATATATATATATATATATATATATATATATATATATATATATATATATATATATAACGTATTAAGAAATCAAGTCTGGAAAAGGGAGACTCATTCATCAAATTGCATTAGAAACATTGTGCTTAGAGAATAATTTCTGAAATGGTCACCATTACAATAAGTACATCATATATTCTTCAAATGCTTTTGTTATAGATATGCACCTACCTAAAATGATTTGTAAGAAAGGGTAATGGATTATTTTTTTTAAGTGCCTAAAATGGATGGCTTTTTAGTATGTGTTTTAAGTATTGGTGGTCTAATCCTCACAAAGACAGATGGATTTTGTTATTAGTATATGTGAACTGAGAACAATCTATGCATGGAAATCGGAGTCTTAGCCAATACACAGCCAATGTTATTAGAAATAATATTGCTCATCCCATCAGTGAACAATGACATGTGAAGCAGTGATTATTTTTTAATGGGTTTCTTGAACTCTTCAAGGCCTATATCAAGAATTTGAAATGTTAAAAGAAACTCCTGAGTAAAACTCATGAAATTGTTAAACCCTGGTTTGGATTCATATAAGGTTTATGTGTTTTTAATATGTTGTTAACAAGAACTGTGATATTTGAAAAGTTGTAATGTACAACTGAAACAAATAAAGTATTAAAAAAAGAATAATCGAATGAAAGCCTGGAATTGGTACCTTTGACAAAATTCTAAAACATTTTGGTTGATCAAATGATGGTGGATACATTGTGCATGCTTCCAGCTATCATTAAGAGGCTACATTCAAGACCCCACTTAACTGTAAGGCAGCATACTGCCGACACCTGCCTTCCCTGTAGTGGAACACTTCCTACAATCGCCTAGAATCCATAGCATGGTCGCACTCATGGACTCGACTACGTGCAGCACCCTGGTCAACTGCACAACCCTTCCAAGGTTGCCCTCCTGATTTAGTCCAAGTGCAGCACAATGGCCAACCGCACCAGTCTTCTAAGTGTAACAAGTTGGCTACCCTAATGGCTACACGTATAAATTATCCAAGATCAGAAGCAATGGGCGCCTTTCTAATGATTATGTACAACGCATTGGCCACCCTCAGAAATACCTCCAGTGCCATACATTGCCAACCCCTCAAATCCATCTCAGTGTAATACCTTGCCCACCCATAAAATCCATCTAAGTGCAATACATTGGCCACCCTCAAGATACATCTAAGTGCACTGCATTGCCTACACCCAAAATACATTTATGCACTATACATTGCCAACCCCCAATCTATCTAAGTGCAATACCTTGCCCATTCTGAAAATCCATATAAGTGCCATACATTGCCCAACCTCAAATACATTTAAGTGCACTGCATTGTCTACCCCTGAAATCCGTCTAAGTGCAATACTTTGGCTACTCCCAAAATCTATCTATGTGCAATACATTGCCCACCCTCAAATCCATCTGAGTGCAATACATTGCCCACCCTCAAATACATCTAAGTGCAATACATTGCCCACCCTTAAATCCACTGAGTGCAATACATTGCCCATCCTCAAATACATCTAAGTTCAATATACTGCCAACCCCCAAGTAAATGTAGTTGTGACCCATGGCCTGCCCCATAATGCCTTAAGTAAAACACAAAGTCAGCCCTCCAAAAATACATCTATCAGGCTATCTAAGGAGTGCAGCAGGTAAATGAAATGAAATTATATTTTATTTACATAACGCTCATACAAAAGTGTTTCAGAGCGCGTAATCCACACAATGTTCTGATTTCAAAGTAGTGAAGGAGAAGTGGCAGAGTTTTTATTGAGCACAGTAATGGCTGTACTCACTGCCCATACAACCTTTCCTTAGTTGTTGCTGCCGGGTGCTATGTCAGGCGTATATAAACAAACTAGTGGAACAGCCTGTGTACATGGGCAAAAGTGCATGAAGAAAGACATTTTCAGAGTGTTAATAGAGACATTGCGGAGGCGTGATATGCTGAAAATAATTGTATTTACAGAAAGCCCTCTGTATGGGGAAAAAGTAATTTGTTTTGTTGGAGAAATAGTGCTTAATAAAATGAATTTCTGTTGATAATTTTTCTTTATGTATATATTTTCTTTGTGTAGGCAACTAGAAGTATGCTATTAAAGTGGTATCCCTGTCTTGGGCCTTTTCTGCAACTAATTGTATGTTATCATTGTTGAAATACACATTTTGTTCACCTGGAAGATGAACTTGAAGTCTCATTATTTTATGTGTAAGGCAACAGCTCCTGCTAGCGGTGATAACAGCCGAAGCAGGCAGTCTCTACTGGGCAACTTGAAGTTTTATTGCTATACGCGTAAGGTAACAGCTCCCTCTTGTTGTGTTAAAAGGCAAGCGGTTGCATGATGGCTTTCGGTCATACATATTATACTTATTATACTTTTATTATATAGTATGATGTGGGATTCCATGAAATTTATTATGGTTGCTAGATATATTATCTATTTATAGCCCATATCGGGGATCTGGTCATTTAATATAAAAGGTATATAAAAAATGTTGGGGGTCAATAAAATGTATATAAGAATGATTGGGGGGGCAATCACATGTATAGGGGTTCAGGGGGTGGGGAAAGGGGTGGGCCACATGTCACTTTTAGCATTGGCGCAAAAAAGTATCTCCTACAACTTACAACTAATAGGGCTTAAGCCCACAGCAAGTGAAGGGCACGCTGCTGTTTTTGCTGTGGAGTGTGGAAAATCAATGAAGATTTCCCTTTTTTGTATCCCGTGCATCCCGTGTTAAACCACGTTAAAGACTGCTTTTACTGCCGTTCATATCAGCTCCTACGACTTTAAGGAGTTGAAGAAGCTGAACCCCGCCCCATCAGGAAGTTCGCTACGAAAACAGCATCAACCCGCCCTTGCGGCGTTAAGCCCACAGCAAGTGAAGGGCACACTGCTGTTTTCGCTGTGGAGTGTTGAAAATCAATGAAGATTTCCCTTTTTTGTATCCCGTACATCCCGTGTTAAACCACGTTAAAGACTGCTTTTACTGCCGTTCATATCAGCTCCTACGACTTTAAGGAGTTGAAGAAGCTGAACCCCGCCCCATCAGGAAGTTCGCTACAAAAACAGCGTCAACCCGCCCTTGCGGCGTTAAGCCCACAGGCAGTGAAGGGCACGCTGCTGTTTTCGCTGTTTGCCTGGAGGCTGGCGCCGGAGGTAGGGAATACTCATTTCCTCACAAACATTGCGACTTACACCCGGAGGCGTCCCGAAACACAGAGCACCTGTATTGATACCCTACTGAATTGTTTATACTTTGCACGCTCCACTGTGCACAAGATCGATGAGCGCCTAAACTGAGCATAACAACTCGAAATCACGACTGCACGATAAAAAGTGCAAAGGCACGCGAGAAACATCAGTGCAAAATGCAAGGCCTGCCCCCCTGAGACCAGAATCATAGGTAGATCTGCTAGCATTTAGTAATCCCCATTTCCTTGTACCTGTTAAACAGTTTTAACAAAAAAAAACAAAAACAAAAAAACGACCGAAATCTGAAGCAGAGAACGCACTGCTGGCCTGTTATCCACAGCCCCCGAAATGGTGCACACTTTCACGGCTGGATACTACCCGCCCTAACGAGCACAGTATTACATCTGCGCATCGGTGAGTACTGTGGGCTTTCTGCCCCTTGATACATTGTACTCCTAGAAGAACTTACACCAAGTGTGTGCTAGCACTGACCTGTGGACTTCTACGGTTGCATACTGGTGGAGACTGCGGGCCCTTTGGCCTTTGATCCACCTCACCCTAAGAGGAACATACATTAAGCATGCGATAGCACTGACCTAGACTGCTTACTTTTACGCCTGCATATTGGTGGAGACTGCGGGCCCCCTGGCCTTTCATCCACCACACTACAAGAGGAACCAACACCAAGTGCGCTCTAGCACTGACCAAGACTCCTAACTTCTACGCATTGCTTACTGGTGGAGACGGCGGGCCCCCTGGCCTTTGATCCTCCAGTTTTTACAATCAGCAATCACAAGCAACACGCAAGCCTTTACCAGTATACCTGACCATCCACCAGACAAGCTCCCCGGCAGAGCCCGTGGATAGTATTGCATCGCAAAAATAACTAGTAGAACCTAAAAGAGTACTTCGACCAACGATAAATTCGGAAATGACTCCACCACAAACAAGACTCCAGACAAAGAATACAGGCACACCCAATAATAAGATCACAGGACCAAAGAAGCAGGGCGCAAACAGCTCAGCAGAAAGTAATAATCGAATAACAGAAAAAGGCGAAATTCAAAATGAAGGTGGAAGCGTAGACACGAAACAAATTGAAGCATCCAAAATATGTGGTAAGGAGTTGGGAAAGGATTCATCAAAGGAACATGATGACAATAGCACACACTTCAATGTAGCGAAAGCCCTTCCTCACCCAACATTCCCAGGGAAAAATGACAGCGCTTTAAATCAACAAAAAATTAAGGACAAGGAACAAGTTGAAGCAAATATTAAGGAAAAAAGCGACGGAAATGAGAGGAGAGAGGAAATAGCGACAGAATACAAGAAAAGTGAGAATAACACTAGCC
The DNA here is from genome assembly GCF_040938575.1 of Ambystoma mexicanum. NCBI lineage: Eukaryota > Metazoa > Chordata > Amphibia > Caudata > Ambystomatidae > Ambystoma > Ambystoma mexicanum. Next base: position 136,600,143 of record NC_090930.1, read on the forward strand.
CCAGAACAACCGATGAACAAAATAAGCCAATGGAAAAAGCAATGTAATTGAAATAGACCCAAAAAGTGATAGAACAAATACCACACCAAAAGAACTGAGGCATGAAAAAGAAATATGGAAATACCAGATAGCACATGAAGAAAAAGAAAAGGAATTAACCCAGCAGCAGAAAGCCAAAAAGGCAAGAAGAAAATGGCAATCACTCTATGAGAGTAGAAGACAATCACATGTGCCATCAAACAAAATGGACCAACAAGTAAACCCCAAGGCAGCGCGTCTATCGCTTGATATAACCGAAATTGAAAATCTAACGAAAAGCCACGAAAAAAGGAATGAGGTATTTGGCAACAAACAACCACAGAATGCAACGGACGCGAAATACAGAAACCCCCAAGATATACAAGAGAGCAGAAAATCAATCGAGAGAGAATACAAAGATAGACAGCAGAGGATAAGCAAAGGCAACTTCTTTGTAGACGAATCAGCTAAAAAAAACAATAAATCATTCCATCCAGAAGATTCATCAACACCAAATATATGTGGATGCGAGAAAGGGTATAACCACGAAATGGCATCAATTCCAACATCGATGCTGGATCTTCAAAATATGTTAATCACGACAACATCAAAATCTCTCATTCCATACATGAAATTGCAAGAAGCCCTAACCGAAACAATAAAAGATCAAGCCACCTTATTAGCATTAATACACTCAAAACAAACCTATCAAGATGCATACATGAAGAAACTGCAGGAACGCCTAGATACAGAAGCAACGGCCAGATACTTGTGGCAAACAAGACTGAGTGACATTGCAAGAAGCGAACGTGCTGAAAAATCAGATCTAACGCACGCGCTGATCACAATGATGACTGAAAGAAATTACCATAGAAACCAGCCCAAGACTGACATGACAAAAGGGAAAATAAATAATCAGCTGAGCAATAAAGAGCAAAAAAGGGCCAAGAACGATGCTGCTGAAGAGATGGACATGCTGCACATAAAACAATACACAAAATCCCAGTGGATAATTTAATTGATCTAACTGAGCCTTTGAATCCTCTGGTAATTCCGACAAAAAAAAACTTAGAAAAACCAGAAAACTATGACATCTTTAGTAAAGGTTATAAAACGAAGGCAGAAGAGGAAAAACAAAAAAACGGCACTAATGGGAGAAACAAAAGGAAAACTGGCTCACAAGCATTTCTGAGAAATTTAAGAATTCCAGAAAAGGAAAGTGCTGAAAAAAACAAACCACAGATGGTAAAAACATCCCTAAAGGACGGAAATAAGGAGAAAATAGAACCCCCAAGATGTGAAGGCAATTCAGAAGAAAGACTAATGGGAGAACTGATGGAGATGTCAGTATATGAAGAGGAAGTTATTGATCTATCAGAAGAGGCTCAAATCCAAATGAGCCAAGCCTCAATGATCACCTTAGATAACTACGAAGAAATCCATTTGCAGGAGTCTACGGGATATGATTTTTCACTCGAAGATATATCAAATGAAGAAACACAGGACACAACATACACCCAAGAAGATTCAGAAGAAGAATATAGAACGGACGAAAGGAATGAAAAGTCACATAGAAAAAATAGACCCAAGGAAAATGAAATCCCGATTGAGAAAAACAGAAAGAAAAAGGAACAGAGAGAGCTGCCGGAACTAGAAGTGAAAACCAAACCTCAACTGCCGGTAATCATTGATCCACTTGAAAAAATAAAAAGCCAGCAATACAAGATAAAACTGCAAAGAATAACGAAGAAAAATGATAACTTGATATTGAATCGAACAAATGTACTAAGACTGCTACATGTGATACCGGATCTGAAAGAAATAACGACCAAAGACATCAACACGGTAGAATTCTTGGATGAAAGAACAACAGATCAAGTCATGATTGATTTTTCCAACAAAGAGGCACTAACAAGGATGACTGACAACATGATGATATTAAAAGAACTGGGATTCAGCCTAACGCCTCCTGACTTGGAAGAAACAAGGAATAGAGAACAAAAACCGAAACCTAACACTCAAGAAATGACCCGACAGAAAGACAAAGATCAGAATCAAAGAACTGAAATCCATAACAAACCCAAAGAGATCGGCAAGACATCAAGAGAGATAGAGGGGAAAATACTAGAGAAAGAAGCACAGTGGCATGAACCGACAGAGAAAGAAATACAGAGAAAGTGGCAGGAATCGCGAAGCAAACAAGGAATATGGCGACAACTCGAAGATTCAGACATAAGTGAACAGGACTACGACACCAAACAAAGATAACAACTAAAGAATGTGAAGACGACAACACTCACAATATGCTCCTGGAATACCCGCGGCCACAGCCATCTTTTTAGAGAAACAGGGCAAATGCTACATGGCGGAGACATTGTCTGTATACAAGAATCATGGCTGACAGAACAACCTATATGCAATGGATACAGTGTGCTGATGAACCCGGCGATAACAAGGAAAAAGGGTCGGCCATCAGCAGGACTCATGACTATGATAAAGTGCACAGCAAACATAGAAATAATTGAGTGGGAAAATATCACCCCTTGGGTTCAAGCTACCATGCTCAAATTAAGGAATACACAAGCCAGGACCAATTCCAACAAAGACGCCGAGAAAGATCTGATATGGTGCATTTTAAACGTTTACTGGAACCCCTTAGCAGTAAAAGAAGAAACTTTCATAGATGATGTCTTCACAACAATTGACCAAGCCAAAATCAAATACCTAGACTCAGAATGTATAATTTGTGGCGACTTAAACATACACTTATGCAATAAAGAGGGTATCGAATTAAACGATCTTGCACTAGAAAATCGGGCGAGAAAATGGAACAAAGAGACAGCTAACAGACAACTATTCAGATCAGACTGCTGGGACACAACAGGAAGTCAAATGATTGAAACCTGGGCAAACGGCAACAAAACTGCAATAATAGACTATATTTATATGTCCAAAGGACCATACGACGAGACAAAGTTTCCTATCAACCTTAAAAACTCCAACAGCGACCATTATATATTGAAAAGAGTTCTGAATACCATGGCTAATAAGAAACCTGTTCCCTACCTGATATGGAGATAAATGAAGGAATGACCAGATTAAGGATCAGCCAGCACAAAGTGGGAAAGATACCAAGCATAATGTCCAAAACAAACCTGGAGGACAAGCAAAAACTGAACTATGCTCGACTCCTACTTCCATACAGGAAAGAAATGAAAAGAACTCAAATATCAACAAAGAGACACCAACATGCCTACAATCACAAGGTAGTTCAAAAGAAGAAAGATCTGAGACATGCAATAAATGCACTAAAGAAAGAGAATTCATGAGACTTAGTAAAAAAAGTGAAATGGGTCAAGCGTCAACACAGAAACTGGATGAAAAACAACAAAGCAATGATTCTGAAAGATGATGCGGAGAACATGCTTTATGCCACAAGAAACCAGAACACAAGACAATTATGGTCATTGCTGAATGCAAAGCCACAGACACAAGATGTCATGATAGCAAATGTCCCAGAGGCAAGCTGGACAAAATATTGCATGGACCTGTATGGTGAAAAGACACGAGGGAAGGAGATCAAAAAGTGCGCAGTGCCTCACTCATGGCACCTTGTTTGGGATCTAGATGATATTACTGACGCAATAAAGAGCTTGAACGCGTCAAGAGCACCAGGGCCAGATGGACTGACCAACATGATCATCAAACAAAATCCAGAGCCCTGTGGCCTAATATGTAACAGCATCTTTGACCATATAGAGAAAACGAAAAATATACCAGAAACGTGGCAGCAAGCCACCATAATCCCTATATATAAAAGTGGAAAAACTGAAGAACCAAGCAACTATCGCCCACTGGCCTTACTGGACCCGTTAGGGAAAGTTTTCGCAAAAATCCTACTAAGAAGCTTGAACAACTGGGCTACTAAGGAAAAGAATGTTGCCAGAAGGCAAACGGGATTCATAAAAAACATAGGAACGAACATCAACCTTTTCATTTTGAACTTGCTCAAACAGCAAGCGATACAATCGAAGACGCAAATCTATGCCGGATTCATAGACCTCAAACTTGCATTCGACTCAGTCAACAGAGACCTTCTCTGGAAGAAACTGAGAGATTGGGATTGTCCAAGCAACATCCTGGAGCTGATCATGTTACTGTACCAGAACACCTCCATAAGAATAAGAATGTCCAAAGAAGGCACACTAAAAGACTAGATAAACACAACCAAAGGACTGAAACAGGGATGCCCCTTGGCTGCCACGCTTTTTCACCTTTACACAGCTGATTTAGAAGAATGCATATATTCACCCTGGATCAATCCACCAAAACTGAATGGCACAACACTGACATGCATTCTGTATGCAGACGATATCGTCGTACTCGCAAAAACACTGCAGGGTCTACAGATAGCTCTAGAAAACATACAGACATACATGGTCAAAAATCAACTCGAAATAAATGTAAAGAAAACCAAAATCATGACACTGATGAAGCAAAGATGCAAGAAGGGGATAGCGAACAACTTCAGAATGGGAAAAGAAAAAATCGAGGTAGTAATCAAAGTCAAGTACCTTGGAATATGGCAGAATCAATCTGCAGTTGAGACTGGCACGATACAGCTTCTCAAAGAAAAAGCCCTGGCATTAGCAAGGCAAGCTAAAGCGCTACATGCAAAATACGGAAAATTTTCTTTGATACCGGTCATAAATTTCTATAAACTAAAAGTGACGGCAATACTCACATATGGTTCAGACGCTCTACTAAACATAGAAAACAACATTTGGCAACAGATCGAAGGACAGTTCTGGAGGAAAGTCTTAAATTTACCAACATCATTTCCAATGCCACGTTTACGTGCAGAACTAGCGTTACAGTCATTGCAATCTCTCGTCACCTGGGAACAAATGGATCTGTACAGAAAGATCTCGAGTGAAAACTATGCTCCCCCTTTAGAAATCTTCCAAAAAACAACAAACGAGATAAAAGCACAACCACTCGAAATCTGGAAAAAATGTATCGAAGCAAAATGCGAAGCTGAAGGCATATCTGGAGACGAGCTCATGAAAAGACCACAGAGAGCAAAAAAGAGACTGATAGAAAACGATTGGATAAAGACAAATGAGATCAAGTCCACATACGTCTTGGACGTCCCGTGTATACGAGACATAAGACCAATCAACAAACTACCAGAATACCTCAAATGCTTCCCGTCAGCGAAAATCAGAGATACTTTCATGCGAATGAGATTGAACATCCTTCATACAAGAGAAATCATGGCTGCCAGAAAAAAAATACCTGCCCAAGAAAAATACTGTAGGTTCTGCAGAGATGAAGCGACAATAGAAACCTTGTACCACATAATAATGATATGCCCCGCCCTAAGCGAGAAAAGAAACTTAGCTGTAGGATGGTTTATTCAAAACCACATACCGCTCTCGCAAGAAGACCGATGGGCATCAATTTTAGCTGGAAAAGAAAAAAAATTGATATATGCGGTTGTTTCATACTGGAGTAGTATCATGGAGCTTGCTCAGATGGGGTAGGAAACAGAAACCATCTCTCAAAGGCAATAAGAGTGAACAATGGGAAATTAAAAAATGAAAGGTTTGAAAGACAAACCAAAACATTTTATATAAAAAAATAAAAAAAAATAGGGCTTAACAAGCTCCTTTTCTATATGTTCTTTGAGGTCCAATCTGAAAGAACTGTCCCTGCTTAAAGTACCCCACCCTGGAATCGGGACATTACTCTCATTGCGGGTCAACCAAGCCCCATGTAAACAGTCAGAAAGGTGTCAAGAATCAAGGTTAGGTATGTGATGAGCTTTGGAGCCGACTCGGGACCTTTTTCCAACGTTACAGTGGCGCTCTTACAGGAATATGTCTTATTTATAACGCACTTAGTACCCAGAGGTTTCTAAGCACAGACCTGGGGATCGAATCTGTGTTGCTTAGTGTCACCTTGTTTTCATGGCGAGCACGTTGCCACTTTAGCTATCCTCCCAGGACTTCCCCATTATGAATACAGAACATTAAGCCGGGCAATGCTAAAAAAAAAAAAAAAAAAAAACAGGACTGGACATGCCTCACCAGAATAGTATGGGACAAGTTGGCGTAAGTGATTTGATCTGATTTATTGATTTATAGAGCGCTTTACATCAAGGCGCTTGTTGAGTCTCATTTTATGAATCAGATCCAGCTGCCCTAGTCCAAAAAGTATGCTTGCTCCTGGCTGCTCTCATAACTCGCCCTTCATGGTTCAAGACTGCTTGTAGTTAGTCTTTTTCTATTTGTTTATAATTGAACGTGTGCCCATGAGGTGATAGCATCCGCCCGCGGGAGCTATTCGGAGGGTCGCACTGGGGGGGACTCAAAAGTGTCACGGCGTCATTTGCGCCATGTGTGCCTCCCAAGTCATCAGACGTGCAACAATGGAAGCCAATCTTCAGACAATAGCGGCAACATGCAAAGAAGAAAACACATGTTTTACTTCCACTATGAATGTGCAAAGGAAATTGGTATTACAAGCGTATTTTTGGCATCGCGCCGAAGTAATAATTAGATGCTAATTGACCCCACCGCATCCCCGCCTGCCTTGAATAGCTCATAAAAGCCGTGGGCTTAACAAGTCATTGATGAATGCTTCGTGCTATCAGCTGGCCGCCAGCCTGCCTCCCACGTGTTAAACGAGATCTCATGGTACACGCGCCTTCATGCGACCAAACAATAATTGCACTCAAAAATAAGGCCCTCCGAGGGCCTGGCAAGATTTGTGGAAACGTATACACCCGACTTTGTCTCATAAATCTGTTCCTACTGTCAGCCAATATGTCACCCCCGTGAGCTTGTTTAATTTCTGAGCCGTCCTGCCTGAGTAATTTGTTTTTTCTTCAAGCAGTATTGTATACACAAAGCGACTCACGTTATATTTTCTAAAAAATGACATTTCTAGCCAGTGCACTTCTGCAGTGTTAATAGTACGCCCTCACAATGGGCAGTGCTGTAATGTGCAGTACAAAACAGGACATTACACAGCTATCTACCATGTCCTGATATTCATGCTCAGCCTGTCTGTTCTGGCCTCAAAGGACGACAGGACACCCAAGGTAGTTACAACTGCTTTTATTCAATAACAGAACGCGGGTAGCAATAGTCCAGGAGATGGGACAGGGCGAGTACTCACAGTCTTGGCTGGGCTTCCCAGTTAACCTCACTGGAAGCGGGTGTGCAGTAGGCTGCACGCAGTGTACTTCCAGGGCCCCCAGAAGGCCTCCTATGGCATTGATTTACGCCCTGGAAGTGAGCTGGTATTGGCTTGGGCCTTCAGTCACATTGGCCCCTCATAAGGAGCAGCGCTGTCCAGACCAACCTGTCTGGCGCTCCACCAGCCTCCTACTGGCGCCAAGAGTTCCCGCTCGCAGAGCGCGGGTCCGCGAGATCACGCTGGCCGAGATCTCGCGAGACCGCGCTCCCGCGATCACGTGATGTCACCACCCACCTCCTTTGCTGGGAAAAAGGACAGAGAGTCATCCCATGACGAAGTCTGCAAACCTGCTGGGTTTTCTTTTCTCCCTTTGCGGTCTGCCCTGGTGTAGGCGTGGAGCAGGGTTGTGGGGGTACTCCTGGGGAGGTGCAGGTGATTCGGGTGCTCCTTGTCTTGCTTTCCGCTGCAGCTCTCTGAGTGGAGCGGGGGAGCTGTTGCTTGAGGACTCACTGCTGTAGGGTGGCTCCGGGGCATCCCTTTCTGGCTGGCAGGGACTTTCAGGTGGCTCTGGAGGGTCTTGGTCTTCTCCGGTTTCCCAAGGTGGCTGTACATGGCCACCCTTTCTAGGTTCCATTTTCTTCCGTCGCTGGTGCAGATGTGGTTTGGCCCTTTGGCTGTGACTTCTATGGGACTGCTGTACCTGGAGCCTGTCACTGTGTCCTTGTGGGGAAGCCGTATCTTGACCAGGTCGGCTTTGTTGACTGATGTGCGACGGGCAGCCCGCTGCATGTCTCCTTGCGTCCTCGTGGCTTCCTTGCTCCGCTACATGCGGAAGACTATGTCTTCCATGTGCACTTCTTTGTCAGCTCTCACTTGCTGGATCCACGGTGGTACCAGTGTGGATGCTGCCCTTCTCCACCTCAGCAGCTGGAAAGGAGACACGCCGGTGACGGCGTTTGGAGTGATGCGGTGGGCTGCGACGGACTCTTTGACTGTCTTGTGTGGATCCAAGCCCGAGGCATTCGCAAGTTGAAGCGCCCCTTTGATGAAGCGGTTCGCCCGCTCGACCAGGCCGTTGGCCTGAGGATGGTAGAGACTTGCTCTCCGCTGTTGAATGTTGTTGTGTTTGAGAAATGTTTCCATTTCACGAGAGGTAAGATGGACCCCATTGTCCGTCACAATTTCTTCGGGTAGGCCCTCGCGCTGGAATATGGCGGTGAGTGCTTCAATGACGGTTTTGGTGGTGATGTCCGAAGTGAAATCGACTGCGACACACTTAGAGAAGTAGTCAACCGTGACTATGCCATATTTGTGTTCTGGGGGCATGTTATCCAGCGGTCCAATGAAATCCAATCCCAGTTTTTGCCACACACCTTTGGGGACCTTGGTGGGTAGCATGGGGGCTTGCCTTATGGACAAGCGCTTGTCACTGTTGGCGCACTCATGGCACCTCTCAACCATTTGCCGTATGTCCTGATCCATGCCTGGCCACCAGTAGGCATCGCGTATTCTGCGCCTGGTCATGTTGCACCCCAAATGGCCTGAGTGCGCTCTGCACAGTATAACTTTGTGAATTCCGTTGGGCGGGATCACTCGGTCGCCTCTCAAGATGAGGCCGTTCATGACAGTGATTTCTTCGTTCACCTTTTAGTAGGCCATCTTCCACGGACCCAGGCTGTTACGCACCTTAGGGCATCGTCCTGATCACTCTCCTCCTGCCAGTGGCGCTCACTCATGTCCATATACTCGCCGTTCCTTAGGTCGCTTATTGAGGCTAGCACACATTCGTCTTCTAGGAATGTGGTCCCTGGGGCATCTTGTTTAAGGAGCCTGGACATGCAGTCCGCTTGTGCGTTTCTCCAGCCCGCAATGTGGGCTATTTCATACGTGCATTCTTGGAGTTTTGCGTCAATTCTGGCCAGTCTCGGGGTGGCAGTCTTGGTGCCACCTGGGCTCAACATGTGGATGAGGGGCTTGTGGTCATGACCAGCCTAAACTTCGTGCCCCAAACGTATGAACTGAAGTAGTCGACGGCCCAGGCACACGCCAACATTTCTTTCTCCATGGTGGAGTAATTCTTCTCCGCTGGCGACAGAGCCTTGGATGCAAAAGCCACGATGTTTTCAGTGTCGCCTGTTCTCTGGGTCAGGGTGGCCCCCATTCGGTATGCGCTGGCATCCGTGGTGATGCAGGTGTCCCATTCGGGGTTGAAGGGCTTTAGGCACGGTGCGTGTAGAATTCTGCGTTTGATTTCAGAGAAGGCCCCGTCTTGCTCTGGGCCCCAAAAGTAGGTTGCCCCTTTCTTCAAGAGATCCCTCATGGGGGAAGTGGTTTTGAAGAACCTAGGGACAAACTTTGCGTAGTACTCTACTAAGCCCAGGAATGCGCGGAGTTCCTGTCTGGATCTCGGAGCTGGGGCATCTGCTATGGCCTCCATCAGGATTTTCTTGGGGCTCACTCCTTCGCTCGAGATGCAGTACCCTAGGTATTCTACTTTCCTGACTCGGAAGACGCATTTCTTGTGGCGAAGATGAACTCCTGCTTCCTGAAGCCTGCTTAGGACTGCCTTGAGGGCCTGGTCATGAGTCTCGTTGTCTCTGGCATATACGAGGATGCCGTCCTGAACGAATGAGACATTTGTGAGGTCCTTGAGGAGGGCATTCATCATCCTTTGGAATGCTGACGCTGCCGAGGACAGCCCAAACGGCATGCGGGTGTATTGAAAGGTACCGAACGGAGTGATGAAAGCCGTTTGGGGGCGCGAAGACTTGTGCAACGGAATCTGGTGATAAGTGTCACGCATGTCAAGCTTTGAAAAAATTGTTGCTTCCTTCATCATCAAGACAATTTCGCTGATGCTGGGGAGCGGGAAGCTATCGGTAACGACCTCTAGGTTTAGACTCCGCAAGTCGATGCATATTCCGAGGTCGCTGCTGGACTTCTTTTTGACTAGAACCACCGGACTCAGCCACTCTGAGGATTCCACGGTCTCAATGGTCCCTTCTTTGACCATCTTTCGGAGATGGGCCTCCAGTGCCGGTCTTGCTGTGGCGGGCACCGGTCTGACCTTGTGTTTCACAGGTACAGCATTTGGTTTCAGCCGAATCTTGTGGACGAAGTCTTTCACTTTCCCCGGTTTCTCGGAAAACAGGCTTGGGAACATCTCCTTGAAGTTTAGCGCTGCTCCTGAGGAGACCATGAGTACCTGTTCCGGACTGCTGGGGTCTAGTTTGATGCTGAGTCTGTGTTTATCGTCCCACCCGAGCACGACCGGCCCTCTGGTCGAGAAGTACACTTTGGAGTTGGTAGACCTCCCTTTAAATTCAATTTGGGCCCTGATGTAGCCCAGTAGGTCGACGGTTGCACCACCGAACACCGTCGCTTTTTGTCGGGTCGATCTGATCTCCACTTTGTCCTTCCCCATCATCTCCTTGTATGTGTCTATTGGAAGGATGGTGAGGTCCGAACCGGAGTCTGCCATGACACGTGTTTCCATCCCGTCGACTTTAATGGTGCAGTGGTGCTTTTCCCACCTGGCGTGAAGAGCGTTAACCATGACGACCATCGGTCTGTCAACTGACTCGTCCTCATCGCTTGAAGCACAGTCGCCATCGACGCGGGAAACGGTCTTTTCCTGCCCCGTGCATGCAGGAGCCACGTGACCATTGCGCCCACACTTCGAGCATTCCTTGTTTCTGGCAGGGCAGTCGCGATCGTTCGCCATGTGTTTGGTACTGGCACACCTGTAGCATTTGGGAAAGTCCCTTTGCTTGGGGCCCTTTTCTCTGGAGCTGTCGCGGGACTGCTTGTCTCTGCGCCCTCTCCATTGCAGCCCCGTCAACTCGGGTGTGGGTGAATGGCTTCCTGCCTCCTTGCGCCTGCTGGAGGTTTCTTCTTCCGCCCTGGCGATTGGTCAGCCTTGTCAAGGGTTACCTCCTTTTCTTGTATGAGCTTGTCTTGTACTTTTCTAGAGTTTGTGTGGACGACCAGCATGTCGCAGATGACCTGTTCCGTGTTTTCACCGAAAGCACATAAGGATGCCAGCTCCCAAAGGTGATGTAGTCGTCCATGGGTTCGCTCCCTTCTTGTTTGCGGGTGTAGAACCTCAGCCTGTGTAAGACTATGTTCTCCTTGTTGGTGAACCGCTGTACAATGCGACGGATCGCCTCTTCGTAGACGTTGTCGCTGTCGTCGTCCACTGGTATGGCTGACAAACTGGCAAAAATATGCTGCCCTTCGACTCCCATTGCGTTCAGAAACATCGCCTTCTTCCTGGCGGGGCGTATCTTGTGCCACCTACAGCCGCAAGGTACGTGGAGAAAAGTGGCTCCCACTGCATCCATGGAATTGTTGGGGTCCCGGGTGAGGTGAGAAACGCCGGGGGCGGCGTGGCACCTTGCATGGTGGGCCGTGGGTATTCAGGTATCCTCGTCACCAGTTATGTTGTGGCCTCAAAGGACGACAGGACGCCCAAGGTAGTTACAACTGCTTTTATTCAATAACAGAACGCGGGTAGCAATAGTCCAGGAGATGGGACAGGGCGAGTACTCACAGTCTTGGCTGGGCTTCCCAGTTAACCTCACTGGAAGCGGGTGTGCAGTAGACTGCACAAAGTGTACTTCCAGGGCCCCCAGGAGGCCTCCTATGGCATTGGACTTACGCCCTGGAAGTGAGCTGGTATTGGCTTGCGCCTTCAGTCACATTGGCCCCTCATAAGGAGCAGCGATGTCCAGACCGACCTGTCTGGCGCTGCACCAGCCGTCTACTGGCGCCAAGAGTTCCCGCTCGCAGAGCGTGGGTCCGCGAGATCACGTTGGCCGAGATCTCGCGAGACCGCTCTCCCGTGATCACGTGATGTCGGCACACTGTCCGGTGTTTTCTTTTAGCCAAAAACACTTAACATGCTCTGGCGATTTAAAGTGGTTGGAACTCGGGGCACGCACATACATGTGCCTAACCCCAAAGCCAAATAAAGTACGAGATTCATGAATCCCGCCACCGCCACATCCCTTTATCATGATCACAACAAAGGACAGCGTCGGTACCTTTCATACTTGTCAGTTGAAATGGGCGCGAGCCTCAAGGGGCGCAGAAGCTGCCCCCATGTTGGCAGTCTTACTACACAGCAACATATTTCCTTAATTCAAGGCTTTAAATGTGCACTTAGAGTCTGCATTTGCTGGCGCCGCGCATCCAGCATCACTGCGATCACCTTGTTGCTTTTTACTCAGGCTTCATCTGAATTAACACCTTGCTGACAAAGAGCAATTACTAACGTTTCAGTGGCCATTCAGCCCTTTCTGCTCCCTGTTGGCTGTCTGCCCCGTGATAATCTGCAGCTATTAACATCCTCGCCACATTCTTTTGTTTCCATTATTATTTAGCACCCAACGTGTGCCTCTGGCTGTATTCCCAGAACTGTAGGGAAGGTAACCCCCAATTATTATATTGAAATGGGCCCCATGATCACTGACAAATCTTCAGTCAGTCCTGATTACAGCTCATAGCTTCATAGGCTGTGCTGGCAGCGATGAAAATACAAAATAAGCACACAGTTGCCAACATGCTCATTCCAATCTGTAGGTGCTCATCCAAGCTTGGCTTTTCCTTTGCATCCCAGTGCCTGTAGTCTCTCAATACACAAGCAGTCACACTCCCGTACAGCTTCTCTCAATCATGAATGCTTGAGAAGAAGCTGCATGGGTGTGTGACTGCTTGTGTGACTGCTTATACAAATGTGTGTAATTGCATGAGTAAATGTTCTCGTGGATGTTGTATGATTCACACGGCATCCACCAGAACACTTACTCACTCAAATGCGCACATTCATATACACATTCACAAAGTCATGCAATGATACAGCTTCTCTCGATCGTTTACACGGCGTCCACCAGATGCACGTTGTCACTCACATGCACGCACATTTAAAAAATCTCACACACATATACGCATATCCACCAAAAGAAATCTTACCTGGATGGGCTGCAGCAGTAGTCTTCCTTCTTCAGCCTGCCCTTCCTTCCTCTTCCTCCAGATGTCATCACATTGGAGGAAAAGGATATGGTCAGGGCACGCCCTTCACCCATCCTTTTGTTGTTTCAGGCAGAGGGTAGGGTCAGCAGTAAGACCCCACCCCTAGCCCCTGGCGTGAAATACTATGTGCAACTCTCTCTTACTAAATATTCTCCAGCTAGACCTCTGTGCTCCTCTGGCACCAAAACTTTGTGTGTAAAACAGTTTGCTAAACAGAGGGCAGGAGGTCGATGGCTTTCCTCAGCTGGCTCCCTTCTTTGGAACAGCCTCCCCCTCCATCTTGTCTTGAGCAGGACTTTCTTAAATTCCAGAAGTTCCTCAAGACCTTCCTCTTTACCTCCTTCTTCCCTCCCTCTCTCTTCTGCTAATCTTACAGTTGCTTGGTTGGCAGTCAAGGCCCTTATGCATCCTCGGGGCCCTTACCTCCCACACTGAATTGCCCAGCATCTATCTATCCTCAGCACTTGCCACGGCTCACCCTCCACCCTGGAGTCTCACACTTACTCTACATTGCATTTCACCTGTTGCTATCCCCTGAGCACACCAGCACCTATCCCATTCCTCCTCCCGTTCTGTACACTCACAAGGCATAGTAGGTTAAGCCCGTTGTCAAGTTAAGGGCGTTGTTTCTGCTGTTTGGGCTGTTTGGCAGGCTGCGGGCCGCAGAGAGAAAATAAACGTTCGGTAATTGTCTCCGCTTATGTGTTTCCCACAGGCTTTGGTCACTGAAATCTAATAGAATGTATCAACTGGCTTCCATCTGTGATCTACATTTTATTTTCTCTGTGGATGTTATTACTTGGAAATTGGGACTGACCCATTAGTAACCAGGTAAATGAATGCCCGTTGGGCGGCTGACTGCAGGAGACCGATGGGAACTGGGGGGGAGAGTCGGATTAGGGCAGCTCCCTAAACTGTCGGGCGTGCCCTGCCACTTCAGTCTTTTTCAGTGAGAATAAACACGCACTGGTCAAAGAAGCATTAAAACTGATTTGGGGCTGCAAGGGTATTCTCTCCCCCTTTCACTGTGGTTTGTTGGAACTTGGCTTATGAACTAACCATTTTTGAAGTGCTCTGATTACTCCTAAATCAGCATATATTGTATTTGGGACATTGGATTAGGAGAACGTTAAGGATTTTCTTCCTCCGTGATTCTCCTTTTAATATTTTACATGTTTTTTTTGATAAAACACAGCATATTTTTAATATATATATTTTAGAATTTATAACGGGTATATTCTTGAGAAGTTTTATAATATTGTGAGTTTTATCTCCTATTTCATGGTCACACAGCACTTGCACTTTGGTTCTAGAGCACAACATTTAAGATAAATGTATCACTGATAGACCTATAAATCCTGCACTGTGCACTTTATAGGGTACATTTTTCAAACCCTTTCTGTTTCTGTTTAAAATTGCATAGTGAAATCTACTTCTCTCCGAAGAGGACCTTCTTAGGAAAATACTTTACCATCAAACTTTACTTTAATTTTGTTTACTAATCAATATCTGCAATTTCTTTGATTGTCTTAGTGATGGTACCTAAGCTAAGATCACACAATAAAAAAATGAAAAAAGGTAAAGGAAATATATCGGTAAACAAAAAGAAATTAGGGGAGGGGGCTCGGGGAAAAAATGGGACACCTTCTCTGGAACAACCAAAAACGTTGAGCTTTCTCACTAAAAGAAATGAACCCAATGATCAATCAACGGACAGTATCCCCCTGGGACCGGAAAATAGTTAAATAATTGACAATAACTCCTTACTGAATTTGGTACATGATTTTAGACGTCCATCTATGGTACTTGATCTGGGCCCTGTACTCCACATGATGAGGTAAGTATTGAAAATACTGTAAACATTGATAATGTTATTGGTATGAATCTTTTGGCTACACTTGACTTGGAGAAATTTGCCCAAGAGGAGGTGGAAAGTTATGAAGAAGACGAGTCGTGGGATGAACCAGGAAGAGAAAATATAATCTCTCTAAATTCTGACTCAGGGAACACAATGGGAAAGTCGCTAAATTTAAATGAAAAGTTTGATGCTTTAGCTACAGCTATAGATATACTCTTGGGTATATGCAAATAATTTATGAAAGAACAAGATGTGATTAAGGATCTGCTGATTGAAACGGAGGAGAACACAAGAGCCCTGGGTGTGATGATAGATTCAATAAAAGGAGCCCCAAAGAAGAAACAAATGAATGGGGGTGGGCGGGGTGGCAGAGGAAAATCTGGGTAACCTTAATGAACTATGTCTGATAATAGAAAACGAGGATGGAAATCTGAATATTTAAGAGAAGGAGGGGTTGCGGTTGGAGGGAAATAACTCTGAAAATCTGGACATAAAAGAAAATGATGCCTCTATTGAAGGTGATCAGAACCCATTTTATGGGTCAAAGAAATGAACAAGACGTAAACGAAAGAATAATAAAGGTGCTAAAAGTAAAGGAAACTTGGGAAAAGTTAGAAAGAAGAAATGTATAAAAAGAAATAGTATAGCCCTGGCAGAGACATCCGCCGCGGATATAGAATGTATGTAGGCAGAGGATAAGGTTGAGATCATAGAAGATCATTAAAAAAATGAGTGAAAATCAAAATTCCCCTCCAAAAAAAGGGGCTGGTCTAGAAAAATGGTTGAAAGGGAACTCATATGAGCCAGATGAAAGGGAAAATGAAGAAGAAAAGGAAGGGGGAAATGATGTGAGATGTCTAAATATCCCTATGAGTAAGCTAGCACAGTCCCTTAAAATACAGGAAAAAGATATATATATATATATATATATATTATATATATATATATATATATATATATATATATATATATATATATATATTTATATATATATAATGGAAATGGAAAGATTGGCAATGTGTAAAAATAATTTAAAGGGAAATGCAACCATATCTTATGCTCCAAAAAATGATCACCCTGATAATTGTATTTTGGGCAAGAGCATAAATATGATAGAGAAAAATACACGGGAGGAGAGTGCCTATATGAATAGGATCTGGCTGCTAGAAAAATTATATAAGATTCCCCAGTTATATGCTATCAAATCATCACATATAGAATGAGTGATACTACTGGAACAAGGTAGTTGGGGAAATTGGGTAATTGTCCAATTTGGAACTGCAGTGATTGTAGATCTGATTAGGGAACACTCAAAAATAATGTGGGCAAACGGGTTTGAAATTATAATCTGCAGTAATGTTGTAAACCCCGAGCTAAAAGAATATATACCATCCAAATCCCCTGAGAAAAATTAAAAAGTAAGGGATAAACAATTGGGAAACGTGGATTCCGGATAGTGATTCTTTTCTGAATTACTGAGATGAGGAAACTGGAAAGGGACCCGCTTTCATATCTTGGAATAGTAGGGGTTTTAACTCTCTCATTCACATAGACAGAATTAAACTTTTAAAGGACTGCAATGTGTTTGCCCTTCAGGAAACTTGGTGAGTGGAGAGATGTTTTTGGAGGGATATAACATTTTGAATAAAGCAGCAATTGGTGGAAAAAAGGGAAGCTTGGATGGTGGTCTATGTATAGGGGCTAAAGATTATATACCTCTTCGAGCTTATGAATGATCTGAATACTCCCCTTTTGTTATTTGTGTCATTGTAGTAAACATTGGGTATCTCAGTGAAATATTAATTACAAAGGTATATTAACGTCCGGGTGGGGTAAATCTGATAGACATAGGAGAGATAGTAACTGACACTATAGAAGGTTGGTTATTGTGATCTCCAGTCTGAAGTGCTGATTATGGGAGACTGTAATGCCTACTGTGATGTAGCTAAGAAGGAGATGGATAGGTGGAATGAGCTCTGGGATGTGTCCATTAATACCTTAGCCACCGAGATGGGGAAATGTGGATCAAATCGAACACATAAAAGAGTATTCAATGCAAACAGGGGAAACCTCATCTGAACAAATATGATAGCTTAATTGTGGAGAAGAAAAAATGGGTAAAGAAGGAAATAAAAAACTTCAAAGGGAGTCGTGAATTAGAGGAAGAAGAAAAACTGCATATATATGGTATAAAGACAAGGTATAAAAACGGGTTAAAAGCACATACGCATAATGTAAACAATGCGAATTGGAAGATTATCTATGTGCTTTGTAAAATACACAATTAAAACAAATGTGTTACCTATACCACCAATATCTGTTAGAAGTTACAAATAGAGATAACAACGATGTAGGACAAAACATATGGGAAACATATATCACTAGACTTTTCTATACAGAGAACGGGAGGGAGCCTGGGTATAGAGAGAACTGGGTAAATAGGAAACAGACATTCCAATATGGGGTTTTAGATATTTTAGAAATAATAAAAAACATGAAGGGATCCCAAGCCTCTGGACCTGATGGGTTAGCTAATATTGTAATGAAACACAACCCAAAAAAGTGGGCAGTATTTCTACATCTCTTATTCACTGATATCTGGGAAAAAGGCAGCGTTCCAAATAGCTGGCAGAAGGCAATAGTTGTCCCAATTTATGAAAGGGGGGATAGGAAGATCCCAGACAACTATCGCTTACTGGCTATGACAGATAGTCGCTGCAAAATATTCTGCTCCCTATTGATAGGCAGCATAATTAAATGGAGTAATGAAAATGGACTCCTCCCAATCCAAAAAACTGGATTTAGAAAAGATCACAGTACACTTGATAATCTGGTGATGCTTAAACACATAGTATCAGACACTGTCGATAAAAAAGATATGAATCTCTATTTATTTTATTTATTTATTACATTTGTTACACGCCCAGACCCTGAGGTATCACAGCGTAGTTGCAGACAATTCAATAATTACAGATCTTAGCAGTGCCAAACAATTCAATTCAAGATGCAATTTTTAGCCATTATTGGCAATACAGTTCAAACTTCAAATCTTGGTAGTTATCAGCAACTACAACAAGATACAATTCTTAGCAGTTATAAGAAATACAATTCAATATGCAAATATTAGTAGTTGTCAGCAAAATCAAGTAAAAATACAGTTCTTAGGAGTTATCAACAGGAGTGGCAGGAGGAGACCTGCGAGAGAGCCTAGAGGAAGAGAGGGACTGGTAGCGGGGTGGGTGGTGATTTATGCTTGTTTTACTGACTATTCTGATGCATTTGATTGCGTTGATCGAAATCTACTCTGGAAAATGTTGATGGACAAGAAGATATGTCCTATGATCTTATATGCATAAAAAAACCACTGTGGAAAACTGTTTGGGTAAAGGTGAAAAGATCTCCCTAGAAATGAAAACAAATATGGATCTCAAGCAGGGCTGCATTACCTCACTGGTGTTATATAACCTATACGTCTCAGATATGTGGGATAGGTTTGTCGTTATAAATAATTTTCCACCGAAAGTGGGAGGGCTGGGAATTAGCTGTCTTATGTATGCTGTTAAAGATTCATTTAAATAAAACATTGGTATTGCAAAATATGCTTGATGTATTGTACCAGTATTCCAATGAAAATAATCTGAGTATTAACATAAATAAAACTAAGGTGATGGTATTTGGGGGATCAAAAAGGAAAAATGATAGAATATCATATAAATGGAAGATAAATGCAGAAACCCTCGAGGTGGTAGATCTATACACCTATCTAGGGATTGACATCATTAATAAATCCCCAAGAAATGTCTATTATGATATGGCTGAGTCCAAAGTGCTAAAGAAATGGAATGTCATGAAAAAATATATGGCAAGCAAAGGTGGATACTCCATTGAAGGATATTTGGAAGTTTATAAGAGATGCATAGTGCCAGGAGATATATATGCATTAGAATCTGTGGGGGGTAAAGAAATGGAAAATCTAACCTCGAGGGGACATTTTGAAAACCACTGTTGGGCTCAATGGGAATGGGGAAGAATGTTTTCTGGCGCCCGTAATGACCCGGTAATTGCCCATTCCTGGGAGCCGAAAATAAATGATACCGGCGGCAGCCGTACTTTTACTACAGTACGCTCCTTCTTTAAAGAAATAAATCTAAAGCTACCCACAAACTTACAAGAAATTAAAGTTATGTATAAACATCTTAAAAAGAAAGCTTTCAAATGGGCTGACATGGCTTCAATCCATTTTTTGCTGACAGCTGTGTGTATTGCACAATTATTATTATTTTAGCACTTATATAGCACATCAAGCCCTCAGGCATCAGGGAGAATTTACATACATGTTACTCTTAGTGCTTCAGTTTGTTATGTTATGAATCTTTGGTAATCACCACCTTATTGCTTCCACGTCAGAGAGGCATGGCCTCGAGATGGCTTGTTCCTGTTGCTTTCACATCAGAGAGGCATGTGCTCGAGATGGCTTGTTCCTGTTGCTTTCACATCAGAGAGGCATGTGCTCGAGATGGCTTGTTCCTGTTGCGTCCACGTCAGAGATGCATGTGCTCGAGATGGCTTGTTCCTGTTGTTTCCACGTCAGAGATGCATGTGCTCGAGATGGCTTGTTCGTGTTGCTTCCACATCAGAGATGCATGTGCCCGAGATTCCACGTCAGAGATGCATGTGTTTGAGATGGCTTGTTCCTGTTGCTTCGACGTCAGAGATGCATGTGCTCGAGATGGGTGTTCCTGTTGCTTCCACGTCAGAGATGCATGTGCTCGAGATGGCTTGTTCCTATTGCTTCCACGTCAGAGATGCATGTGCTCGAGATGGCTTGTTCCTGTTGCTTCCACATCAGAGATGCATGTGCTCGAGATGGCTTGTTCCTGTTGCTTCCACATCAGAGATGCATGTGCTCGAGATGGCTTGTTCCTGTTGCTGCCACATTAGAGATGCATGTGCCTGAGATGGCTTGTTCCTATTGCTTCCACATCAGAGATGCATGTGCCCGAGATTCCACGTCAGAGATGCATGTGCTTGAGATGTCTGTTCCTGTTGCTTCCACATCAGAGAAGCATGTGCTCGAGATGGCTTGTTCCTATTGCTTCCACTTGTTCCTATTGCTTGAGATGGCTGGTTCCTGTTGCTTCCATTTCAGAGATGCATGTGCTCGAGATGGCTTGTTCCTGTTGCTTCCACATCAGAGATGCATGTGCTCGAGATGGCTTGTTCCTGTTGCTTCCACATCAGAGATGCATGTGCTTGAGATGGCTTGTTCCTGTTGCTTCCACATCAGAGATGCATGTGCCCGAGATGGCGTGTTCCTATTGCTTCCACATCAGAGATGCATGTGCCCAAGATTCCACGTCAGAGATGCATGTGCTCGAGATGGCATGTTCCTGTTGCTTCCACATCAGAGATGCATGTGCTCGAGATGGCTTGTTCCTATTGCTTCCACTTGTTCCTATTGCTTGAGATGGCTTGTTCCTGTTGCTTCCATATCAGAGATGCATGTGCTCGAGATGGCTTGTTCCTGTTGCTTCCACATCAGAGATGCATGTGCCCGAGATTCCACGTCAGAGATGCCTGTGCTCGAGATGTCTGTTCCTGTTGCTTCCACATCAAAGAAGCATGTTCTCAAGATGGCTTGTTCCTATTGCTTCCACTTGTTCCTATTGCTTGAGATGGCTGGTTCCTGTTGCTTCCATATCAGAGATGCATGTGCTCGAGATGGCTTGTTCCTGTTGTTTCCACATCAGAGATGCATGTGCTCGAGATGGCTTGTTCCTGTTGCTTCCACATCAGAGATGCATGTGCTTGAGATGGCTTGTTCCTATTGCTTCCACATCAGAGATGCATGTGCCCAAGATTCCACGTCACAGATGCATGTGCTCGAGATGGCTTGTTCCTGTTGCTTCCACATCAGAGATGCATGTGCTCGAAATGGCTTATTCCTATTGCTTCCACTTGTTCCTATTGCTTGAGATGGCTGGTTCCTGTTGCTTCCATATCAGAGATGCATGTGCTCGAGATGGCTTGTTCCTGTTGTTTCCACATCAGAGATGCATGTGCTCGAGATGGCTTGTTCCTGTTGCTTCCACATCAGAGATGCATGTGCTTGAGATGGCTTGTTCCTATTGCTTCCACATCAGAGATGCATGTGCCCAAGATTCCACGTCACAGATGCATGTGCTCGAGATGGCTTGTTCCTGTTGCTTCCACGTCAGAGATGCATGTGCTCGAGATGGCTTGTTCCTGTTGCTTCCACGTCAGAGATGCATGTGCTCGAGATGGCTTGTTCCTGTTGCTTCCACGTCAGAGATGCATGTGCTCGAGATGGCTTGTTCCTGTTGCTTCCACATCAGAGATGCATGTGCTCGAGATGGCTTGTTCCTATTGCTTCCACTTGTTCCTATTGCTTGAGATGGCTTGTTGTGCCTCTGCCATAGTTGTTCAGACCATAGTCTTTAGTGGGAAAAGAGAGCAGGGAGGGGGATAAAGTGAGTTTAGTGTTAGACCTATAGAGAGAATTCTGGACAAATACGAGTACATAGTTGAGGGAAAAGGATATTGGTTGTGAAATATATGATTCCTGCTTATCCAAAAATGGATCAGCAGAGAATGAAGAAAGAGAAATACAAATCATATTGTGTCTGTATTTGTAAATTGAGGCTCTAGGCTTATCACTGGCACCAATGGGATATGTGAAACCTGAGAACTAATTTAGAAAATGCTCTGATTATAATATAGTCATGAAGAAAATCAAATTGTTATTTCTTTTCAAATACATTTAGATTGAAGTAGGCATGCATATCATTGGATGGGAACACACAGAGGCGTGCGTTTGCCATCACTGTAGGTAAAGAGATGTCCAAGCCGAGAAGGCCGACCATCATCTGAATATTTAGTGGAGTTGTGAACAATAACAGCACACTCATCCTATGCCCCATATTGTTTCTTTGGCCACCATGTTTGATTGGACATACTCCATAATCTAGATGTCTTTGTGTTGTTTGTATACCTGAAACTGTGCATTAAGAAATATGTCCATTTAGAGGACAATCAATAATCATCATCCAGTTTGGTGATGATAATATGATATTTTCACCGACAGCTGCTATCACGGGCTCCGCGGATATAGTTCCCACCTACATGAACATTGACATTTCTATCCCATTGAGAAGAAAACACTGGATAGACCTGTTACAATGTCTTTCATTTGATGTGATCATGGGGGGAACTTAAAGTTAGCAGAACAATTAAAATGAAGGTTTCTTTTTTATAAAATCAATTTGGTGACAACATTGGTAATTGTAGTTAATATTATTTCTGATCCTTTTATAGATTAACACGGTTTATAGTCATAATCTCGAATACAAATATGTCGAAAGTCATAATGTCGAAAAAATAAAGTCGAAAACAAAAATGTCGAATTTCTTTTTTTTGTTGATTTTTATTCGAAATGGGGGGGTTCCCCCTCCAACCCCCCTTTTTAAATTTTTTTTTATGTTTTACCCCTTTTTTTTACCACCGGAACCCCAAAAAAACATGTAAATTAAAAAAAAAACAATTCGACATTTTTGTTTTCGACATTATTGTTTCGACATTATTGTAATTCGACATTTTGTTTTCGAGATAATGACTGGACACCGATTAACACATCTACACTGGAAATTAGAAGAAATAGTTAAAAAAAGGTTTGATTGGCCTTAATAAAGGTGTGAATAGTTATATACAGACAACTAGTGTGAAACACGTCTCGGTTGTTATGTTGCTTGCATTTTGCATCTATTAGGATGTAATCATTAAAATAAAAATAATCTGTTTGTACTGGTCCAGAATAACTTAAGTATTTGTTCAAGGACCTATATGTTACTGGAATTTATGGAGTAGTAGAATTTATGGAGTGTAGAACACATGAAATACACTTTATGTAGCACCAATTGTAGTTTGCGTTTTGATTGTGTCAACAAGAATGAAAACTACTTTTGTAAGGAAAGTTTTACACAAACAAGTTCGAATTAATTAATATATTTGTTAGTTAGCACATATGTTCCTGTTCTCTTGTTAATACTGATTTTCCATACTTACGTCATAAAAAGTCAAGATTCGATTAAAGGCGGAGGACACAAAAAACTTCAATTCCCATGAAAACAGTTTTTTGTAGTCCATTTATGATTGGTAGAACTTCTATCCATGTGACTTTTCTATCCAACCCTCTCTCCTTGAATCCATAACATTGGTTTGCTTCCTCTTTTCTGCCTCTTTTTTTGTCTGTCTTGAAAACTTTAACTGACGTGCCCCAACCGGCTGACACTGAAACATAAAGTCTCTTGTCCCTGTTGCCCTTAGAATCCTGCTGGCTTAGTTTCTGTTCCTGCCAGAAAGCATAAACAAAGCAAGGCTGAGGATACCCATGATATGGTGGGCAATCGCATAATCAAATCTCTTCACAATGAACCTTGATTAGGATAACATCAGAATTTTTTAAGCAATCATTCAACATGTGGCGATTGACAGGGTGGGAATAATCCTTCGTCTCTGTGTCCTTAATAGAATCCTGACTTTCTATAATGTTGGTATGGAAAATAAGTATTCCATGTCAATACTGAAGGTGCAGATTATGCTTGTTTTAAAGTTTACTCACCAACAACGACATTTGATCAATTGGTCTGAAATAAAAATCTTTAAAAGTTGACTCTTTCGACAAATCTGCTGCATTTAGGATGTACTCCAACCGTGCTCCTGCGGTATAGGCTTTCAACGCCATTGCTCCTCTAATTGAAAGAGCTCTGCATGCTTAAATGCCAATGCCAGCATGTTCCATCTTACCCACCTGGCTAGGGTTACTAATGTTACTGCTGCAAAAGGCTTCTGCAGTGCGATATGTAGCTGGGTCACTCATGTTAGCCTCATGCTAACTGTCATTGCTTCATAAACCTTCAGACAAAGCACTAGGCAAAGTCTCGGTTGGACTGGAAATGCTGTGTACAAGAACGATTTAAGACCTGTCTTTGTTCTTTTATTAACTTAAAATGTCACACCCAAGGGAGTAAAGGATTTTCGTTCCACTTCTAAAGGTCTAGCATCTGATACCTTTTTACAGGATATGAGGCAAAGCAGTGTGGTGAGATTTGCGATAATGCTTTCCTCGATAGATATTAATTGTCTGTCCAATCCCGAAATAGTTTTAGTACTTCGTTTACGTACAATGTCTGAGAATACCTAGGCGTTAGGAGCCGTATAAGCCATACTCCTCTGAGAAGTCTGCAAACTAACGGTGTTGCCCAATTGGGAGACCCTGCATTTTAGGGTGTCCCGCGGATATAACTGATCTACAGGTATTAACAGTTTTGTATGCTTTTCCCTGAGCTGCCAGCGCAGCTAGAACATTCACTACAGGAA
Source organism: Ambystoma mexicanum (assembly GCF_040938575.1). Taxonomy (NCBI): domain Eukaryota; kingdom Metazoa; phylum Chordata; class Amphibia; order Caudata; family Ambystomatidae; genus Ambystoma; species Ambystoma mexicanum. The sequence goes on from NC_090930.1 coordinate 136,624,654, forward strand.
TTATGTAGTTTCATGATACACAGCTATTACATTGTGAGCAAGTTGATCTGTAAGCCTTCTTGGTGCCTGGAGCACATGCCTCTTCAATGAATCTCTCAGTGTCTCCCGAATGTCTTGCCATCTGCCAGACTCTCCGGAAATCGCCCATGCTATCAATCTCACGTTCCCCACCTCTACTAGAGGGTGAATCTCGCCCGCTGGCCCCTGGACTATCGTTCTGAGGTGTAGTAATATCAGCTGCTTGTTCAATGACATCTCTAGAAGGTCCGGGAACCATACCTGACTCCTCCAGACTGGTGTCGCCAACACTAGCATTGCTTGTTGTCTCCTTATTTGTGCTAGCATTCTCGGAATCATGGAAAGCGTATTCCCTCTACAGACCCCATTTCTGGAGAAAAGCATCTGCCGCTTCTTTTTCTGGGTCTGGTCTCCAGCTGAAAAAGCATAGTAGCTGAGTGTTCAGCCTGGACGCAAACAAGGCTGTCCTGCATGGACCCTGCTGATTAATTTGGGTCTGAAATACTGATCTGTCCAGTTGCCAATCGATGGAATCTCTCAAATATCTTGAGTTCCAGTCTGCCACCTGATTCTGCAGACCTGGGATATACTATGTCATCACGCTGACCTTGTTCTGAAGGTACATGTGCCAGAAATCCTTTGCTAGCTCTGATAGCATCTTGGACCTTGTTCCGCCCAAATTGTTTATGTGCCTTACCGTGGAGATGATGTCCATTTTCAGTAACACACAGCAATTTGCTCTGTCTTGGGTCCAACACTTCACTGTGATTGACCCTGCCATTAGTTCCAGGCAATTGATATGGAGCTCTACCTCTCTTCCTGACCACCTGCCTCCCGTTGACATCTCCCCGCCATGGGCTCCCCAGCCCCACTGGCTAGAATTCGATTCTATTATAAGGTCAGGGGAGGAGCCAAATATCGCACTCGCGTTTCAGCCCTCCATGTGGTGGAACCACCACCACAATTCTGTTTTCGGGCCTACACAGTTATCACTATTCTCTGTTTGTATGATAGTCCCTGACATAGGTGTTGAATTTTTAGTTGTTGAAGTGCTCTGTAGTGGAGAGGCCCTGGGAAAATCGTCTGAATTTATTTTTTATTTATTGGGTTTTCATAATGCGCCTATACACAATGTGTTTCAAGGTGCAACGAGACAAGGGGGCGGGAAGAGGGGTGACAAAACAAAAATGGTCCTACTAGGCCTTGTGACATTCAGAATGTACAAAGGCAGTAATAGAAGTGCAGGGGAGAGGGAAGGGAGGGCGGAAGTCTTGAAGGGTTAAGCGAATGCCAGGGTTGGCCAAGTGGACAGATCCCAAGGAGAAGAAAATGCATGTCATGATGCCAACCCCTGGAGAACCAGACCAGGTCCAGCAATCCCGGAAGCAGGCATCAAGTTATTTTGAGCAAGCCCAAAAACCCCTGCTAGGGGCTGTTTGGGTGCGGTCCTGGCGCCTATGGCGCCAGGCTCATATGGAGAGTCAGTCCTGACGCCAAAGGCGCCAGGCTCATAGAGTAGAACCTACCTGATGCAGACCATGCTGCAAGCTTACCTGATGCAGACCATGCTGCAGAGCTCCAAGCCAAATGAGACTTGGAAGGGACTATTTTACCTAGGGACTATTTTTTACTCAGGTGGGGCTGAGGAGGAATACTTACCTGGGACTACTTTGGTGCTATTTAAACCACGCCCGAAGAGCAGCACACGCTTCGCGTTATTCTGCATCCAGCAGCGTAACGCTCACTGTGTCTGCAAGCCTGCATCCAGTCTTCTGCCACGCCCGCCTCGAGTCTGCAGCTCCTAGAGAAAGGGAGGAACAGAAGGAGAAGAGGTTAGAATAAGAGCAAAACCTTCGATCCTTACCTGAATTCCGGATCCAACGGGCCTTCGAGCTGGAAGAAAGAAGCATTTTACGCGCGCCGCCTCGCCTGCAGCAGCGCTGCGCTGAACTCACCGACCTTTGCAGCATCCTCACGATCCACCGCATCCTTCTGCACGTTCCCGCCGCACTCTGGCACCTAAGGGGAACACAAGAACAGCAAAGGTGAGCCAAGGGAATAAACAGAGGCAATAGTAACTACCCTCATAGACTTACCTGATTACCGCCGGGGGTACTATTCCTCTTCACGGGTCGGTGCAAGGGGAACAAAAGGACAATAAGGTGAGACAAAGGGACAAACAAGGGGAACACTTCTCACCACAATAGACTTACCTAATTTTTACCGCCGGAGGCATTATTACCCGAACTTCATATTTTCTCTCCACACCTGAATAAGGGAGCAAGCAACAGGTTACATTCTGGCCTTATTTTATTGAACTGTGTAGGATAAGCCAAATCCTTACCTGAACTTCCTCAGCTACCACGAGGAACTCTTCGCTGGGGTCAAGCTGCAAACTGCAAGGAATCGGACAAGAGTGAAGGTCAGACATGTGAACTCTTACGAACTACATACTTTCGGAGTCAATATTGTTCTGGAACTCACCAATTCCTTCAAGCCAGTGAAGCAACTGGTTATCAACGCGTCCTGCGCTCAATGCAGGATGGAGAGCTCATCTTTTCAAACCATCAGGTGAGACTATAAGAGGGGATATCAAAGGTGATCTGTGGGGAGAACAGCGGTGGTGGGAGGATTTACGCTCAACTCCACGGGTGGTTAATCCCCTTTCTCCATTTGCAGAAGAATATTCCTACGGGCCAAGCAAACGAAGCAAGGTGGGCCAGTCCAGTCCGTCATCTCAGCCCTACGCATCACATTGGTGGGGACCGCAGATGTCCAGTTCAGATCGACGCCTCTGTGGGAGCCAGGTGAGCGTAACAGAACGCAAAGCCTACCCACAAATTCCCACCCGGGCGTTATGGATACCTCAGAGACTGACCAATTGGCCCAATTACTAGGGGAACTGAGGGCTGAAGTGCATTCCGCCCGTCAAGAAACCAATGCTCTTAGGAGAGAACTGATTTTGTCAAAGGAGCGAACTGATGACCTTGCTAGGCAACTATTGCAAAGCCAGGCTGGACAAGCACCTCTACCTGGTTCAGGGGGAAATCCAGCTCCTGTGTTATCGAGTAACCCTGTGCAAATAAACCTACCAGGAAATATTCCATTAGCTCCACCCGAACGCTTTGCCGCAGATCCCAAAAGGTTCGCCGTGTTTATGAACCAATGCCGCTTGCACTTTTTATGCAGATCTGGAGCCTTCCCAAACGATCAAGCCAAGGTAGCCTTTGTATTGTCATATCTCAGCGGCAGTGCAGCTGATTGGTCAATCCCACTAGTTACTCAGGATGACCCAATTCCTCGGGATTTTCAGGGCTTTCAAACTAGCATGGAAAGACTATTTGCCCGGCACTCCCAAGGACAGGCCATGGATAACAAACTTTTGTCCCTACGACAGGGTAACCAGGACCTTCTATCCTACATCGCAACCTTTAATAGGTTGATAGTGGAAACTGGATGGCCTGAGGTAAAACGAATCACGTTATTTCATCGAGGGCTTCGAGGAGAACTCAAGGATGTCTTGGCTCAAGTCGTGAACCCACCTCAAGACTGCGCTGAATATATAGACTTAGTGGTCCAGTTAGATCACAGACTTCAGAACAGAAAGGCTGATCGAGCCAAGTTTGAGAATCGGATGTTGGTCAAAACCCACGCTAACCCCAAAGGAGCAGATGCTTCAGAACCCATGCAAATCATAGGGGTTAAAGGACCCTTAACCCAGAAGGAAAGAGAAAGGAGACGGCAAATGCAATTGTGTCTATATTGTGGAACCTCTGGGCATTTTCTACGGGATTGCCCTGTAAAACCACCCAAGAAGGTTGTAGGAGCTGCTGATAAAAGCCATGTGGAGTCAGACTCGGGAAACGACAATGCCCGACAAGCGTAGAGGTCCGCTTGCCGAGCTTGAAGAAGGATACTCAGACCTCGCATTTCATCATACCAATGGTCCTCGTAGATCCAGGGCAGCCATCACGCAAGCACGCAGTACGGGTATACATTGATAGCAGGGCCATAGGAAACTATGTGGACTATGAATTGGCTTCCAGGATGAATCTACCTCTCTGCCGAAAAACAACCTCAGATGTCATCACCACAGTCGATGGAACTAAAATTGCTTCTGGGCCTGTAACTCATTCCACCGCAGAGATGACACTATTGGGTCAGGATGGGCATCGAGGGACGATTGTGTTTGATCTAATCAAAGCCCCAGAGTTCCAAATAATACTGGGGATACCTTGGTTGGAAACACATAATCCTTGTATTGATTGGCGAGAGAAGAGAATAACCTTCCCGGGTTGTGCACAAACCTGTTACCCAAAGAAAAATCAGAACGCAGGCCTGGCCACAGTAACCACAGCAGTCATGCAACTGCCTCCAGAATACCAAGAATTCCAGGATGTCTTCCAAAAGGAACAGGCAAACATCTTACCTCCTCACAGATCGTACGATTGTCAAATCGATCTCATACCCGGTGCACAACCCCCTTGTAGCAGGATCTATGCCCTTACGGAACCTGAGAACCTTCACCTATGACAATACTTAGACCAGTACCTTGCCCATGGTTTTATTCGCCCATCCAAGTCCCTTGCATCTTCAGCTTTGTTCTTCGTGCCCAAAAAGGAAGGTGACCTCAGAACATGCATAGACTACCGCGCATTGAACCAGATAACTGTTAAGAACCGATACCCATTGCCTCTGATCCCTGAACTACTAGACCAACCGAAGGACGCTTGTATATACACCAAATTAGATCTCCGGGGGGGCATACCATCTGCTATGTGTAAAAGAGGGCGACGAATGGAAGACTGCTTTCCGCACTAAGTATGGGTTATTCGAATACCAGGTGATGCCTTTCGGGTTGTGCAATGCACCAGCAGCCTTCCAATACTTCATGAACGATGTCCTTCGTGAACTCATTGACGTTTGTGTTGTCGTGTATATCGATGATATTCTAGTATACTCCTCTTCAGAATCTGACCATGTGAAGCACGTCCGAGCAGTCCTTGAGAAATTGCGCCAGCACAATCTATATGCAAAACTAGAAAAATGCGTTTTTCATGCCACAGAAGTTGAATTCCCTGGGTTTATCCTGACCCCAAAGGGAGTCCGAATGGACTCACGAAAGGTAGACACAATCCTTAAGTGGCCATCACCAAGTTCAGTTAAAGGAGTACAAAGCATGCTCGGCTTTGCCAATTTCTACCGCAGATTCATCCCAGATTTTTCACATGTCGTACATCCCATCACAGCACTCTTGCGAAAAAATAAACACTTTTTGTGGACTGAAGAAGCTGAAAAAGCCTTCCAGGAGCTGAAAGCGAAATTCACGTCTGCACCTGTGTTAAAGCACCCGCGCCCTGAACTTCCATACATAGTGGAAACTGATGCATCCAGTCTACCCATGGGAGCTGTCCTGTCTCAAAAGGACCCTGAAACTGGCCATCTTCACCCAGTAGCATTTTGGTCCAGAAAGTTCTCGGCACCCGAGTTAAACTATGCGGTTACCAACAAGGAGTCATTGGCCATTAAATCCGCCTTCAAGGCTTGGCGGCACTATCTTCTCGGTGCCAGGATTACCATTACTGTGATCACTGATCACCGGAACTTACAGTATTTAAAAAGAGCCAAGGCCCAATCATCACGTCAACTCCGATGGACATTGTTCTTTGCCGAGTTCGATTTCGTGATAACCAGGTTGTAAGAATGAAGAATGGTAAAGCAGATGCCTTATCCCGAATAGGGATGGGAGAGGCAGAAGTGAACCCAGAAACGGTACCTATAATTTCCGAACAAAGGATTCTTGGCATGACTACTCTACAGACAGTAGAGGACATTCAGGTAAAGATCCAGCAACTCTTTGATCCTACAGCCCTGCAGGACTGGGTAAAGAAAGGCCCTGACTACTCTGTCACCAATGATCTGCCTTATTACCAAGGGCGGCTATTTCTGCCACACAAGGAACTACAAGAGCTAGTCATTTCCTGTTATCATGATACCCTAATGGAGGGGCACCAAGGTATTGCAAAAACTGAAGCTAAAATTAAAAGACAATTCTGGTGGCCTACCTGGCGAAAGGATATTAAATCATTTGTGATGTTTTGTGGCATTTGCGCCCAAAACAAAAGTCAAAAGAAAAAACCAGCTGGACTCTTACAACCTTTAGACATTCCGCCTACACCATGGCACACCTTATCGTTAGACTTTATTACCTATCTACCTCCTTGTAATGGGTTTAACACCATTCTAGTTATTGTGGATCTTTTTTCCAAGATGGCCCACTTTATTCCTTTAAAAGGACTACCTTCAGCCTCAATCCTGGCCAAAGAATTCCTCGAAAACATTTTTTGCATACATGGATTTCCGTCCGTGTTGGTCTCTGACCGGGGCAGTCAATTCATTTCACATTTTTGGAAGAAATGTTGTCGATTGGCGCAAATCGACGTGAGATTATCGACCAGTCACCACCCCCAGACCGATGGTCAAACGGAGAGGACCAACCAGACTCTTGAACAATACCTGCGTTGTATGTTACATCAGACTGAGCGTAATTGGAAGGACATTCTTTGGATCGCCGAATATGCATACAATAATTCAGTACATTCTGGAACTGGACAAAGCCCCTTTTATACCCTATATCGAACCTCAGACCTTGACTCACCCCAACACTTAGAAATGTCCGCAGTGCACCATCTACACGCTACGATTACACAAGCCTTTAAGGAGGCAACTGCACATTTAAAACAGGCGAAGGAGAAATATAAGAAAGATGCTGATCGGCATAGTGATACTCCACAGTACCAGATACGGGACCAAGTATGGTTGGCCACTAAACACATACCTCTCAAGGGAACGCGGACCTTTAACCCTAGATATTTGGGACCTTACTCTATTAAGGCCATTATCAACCCAGTGGCCGTCAAGTTGGACTTACCTGCTAATATGCGAATTCACCCCGTCTTTCATGTGTCACTTTTGAAGCCAGTGCAACCAGGGACAAGACTAACCAAGCCACCAGACCCATCCTTATAGACGGGGAACCCGAATTTGAAGTTAAGAACATCCTGGACTCCAAGACGGTGAAAACAAAACTTTTTTATTTAATCGACTGGAAAGGTTACGGACCACAGGAAAGGTCTTGGGAACCTAGTGACCACGTGCATGCACCTCGATTGGTGAAAAGATTCCACTGAAATTTCCCAGACAAACCAAAACCACGGGGAAGAACGACTTTAGGAGAGGCCTTGGGGGGAGTGCTGTCATGATGCCTACCCCCGGGGAACCAGACCAGGTCCAGCAACCCCGGAAGCAGGCATCAAGTTATTTTGAGCAAGCCCAAAAACCCCTGCTAGGGGCTGTTTGGGTGCGGTCCTGGCGCCTATGGCACCAGGCTCATATGGAGAGTCAGTCCTGGCGCCAAAGGCACCAGGCTCATAGAATAGAACTTACCTGATGCAGACCATGCTGCAGAGCTACAAGCCAAATGAGGCTTGGAAGGGACTATTTTACTTAGGGTCTATTTTTTACTCGGGTGGGGCTGAGGAGGAATACTTACCTGGGACTACTTTGGAGGCTATTTAAACCACACTGGAAGAGCAGCACACGCTTCGAGTTAATCTGCATCCAGCAGCGTAACGCTCACCGTGTCTGCAAGCCTGCATCCAGCCTTCTGCCACGCCCACCTCGAGTCTGCAGCTCCTAGAAAAAGGGAGGAACAGAAGGAGAAGAGGTTAGAATAAGAGCAAAACCTTCGATCCTTACCTTAATTACTGATCCACCGCGCCTTCGAGCTGGAAGAAAGAAGCATTTTACACGCGCCTCCTCGCCTGCTGCAGCGCCGCGCTGAACTCACCGACATTCCAGCATCCTCACGATCCACCGCATCCTTCTGCACGTTCCCGCCGCACTCTGGCACCTAAGGGGAACACAAGAATAGCAAAGGTGAACCAAGGGAATAAACAGAGGCAATAGTAACTACCCCCATAGACTTACCTGATTACCGCCGGGGGTACTATTCCCCTTCACGGGTCGGTGCAGTCTCCATTGCATCCTCGCCGTACCCCGGCCCCTAAGGGGAACAAAAGGACAACAAGATGAGACAAAGGGACAAACAAGGGGAACTCTTCTCACCACAATAGACTTAACTAATTTTTACCGCCGGAGGCATTATTACCCGAACTTCATATTTTCTCTCCACACCTGAATAAGGGAGCAAGCAACAGGTTACATTCTGGCCTTATTTTATTGAACTGTGTAGGATAAGCCAAATCCTTACCTGAACATCGTCAGCTACCACGAGGAACTCTTCGCTGGGGTCAAGCTGCAAACTGCAAGGAATCGGACAAGAGTGAAAGTCAGACATGTGAACTCTTACGAACTACATACTTTCCGAGTCAATATTGTTCTGGAACTCACCAATTCCTTCAAGCCAGTAAAGCAACTGGTTATCAACGCGCCCCTGCGCTCAATTCTGGATGGAGAGCTCATCTTTTCAAACCATCAGGTGAGACTATAAGAGGGGACATCAAAGGTGATCTGTGGGGAGAACAGCGGGCGTGGGGGGATTTACGCTCAACTCCATGGGTGGTTAATCCCCTTTCTCCATTTGCAGAAGAATATTCCTACGGGCCAAGCAAACGAAGCTAGGTGGGCCAGTCCAGTCCATCATCTTGGCCCTACGCGTCACATTGGTGGAGACCGCAGCTGTCCAGTTCAGATCGACGCCTCTGTGGGAGCCAGGTGAGCGTAACAGTGCAGGGGCAGAAGGTTCACATGCTAAGTGTGAGGAAAGGGGCTGGAAGGGCTCCGGGGGTGCAGGCCAAGCCAGGCTAGTGCAGGGGGATGGAGCTCGGAAAGGCAAGCGCAGGTAAGGTGGTTTGGGTGGTTTGGAGGGTCAGAGGAGACCAAGTGCAGAGGTAGACTAGTAGGAGAGGGCCTGGTGCCCTGTAAGCATCTGAAGGAACCAGGCAGCCAGTCAAGAGGCAGAGGGGTAAAATGTGCAGAGGAGGGGGAGAGGAAAGGAGGGAGAGAAAAGGAGGGTCTTGGGAAGCTTCCGGAACTTAAGGAGATACAGCTCAAGTTTGAGAGGGGCAGGGAGGCCATTCCTGAGGGAGGCACCTGCGGAGGAGAGAGATCTACTCCCACTTTCTGCTTGGAGAAGCGTCTGATCTGCAGAGATTTCGAGCTATAAGACCGAGGGGCTCTAGCAGGGAGGTATTTAAGGAGGGAGAGTTGGATGTAGCAGGGTCCCACGCCCCAGAAAACCTTGTGAATGATGCAGAGGGTCTTGAACCTGATCCTTGCAGCAACCAGGAACCAGTGGTGAGATTGTAGGGCTGGAGAAATGCGGTCCCTGGGCTTGAGGACAAGGATAAGTATTGCAGTCCTATTCTGGATTAGTTGAAGGGTGGAGTTAGGAAGGATGAGGAAGAGACTGTTACAGTAGTCCAGCCTGGAGAGGATCAGAGCTCTGAGACATTGATTTTCTGGGGGAAAGTGAGGAAAGGGAAAATGCCTCTGAGGAGGTGCAGCTAGAAGTTGGCCTTCTTGGCCAGGTCTGCGATGTGAGGAGAGAAGATAGAGACGAGACAAAGATGACATCAAGGTTTTTTGCCTCACAGGAAGGTGAGGGGAGGGGGCCCATGGAGGGCAGCCAGAGTGTAGGAGGGAAGGAGGGAGCTGGAGTCCCAATGAGAAGCATCTCAGTCTTACTGGCATTAAGGCAGAGATCTTTAGCAGTGCTCCATGCCTGAATAGCAGTCAGACAATCAGGAATGAGAGAAGAACAGGAGGAGGCATAGGAGGGAAGCTTGAAGGAGAGTTGCATGGCATCCGCATAACACTGGAAGTTAGGAGAGAAGGCAGAGATCAAATGGGCTGGGGAGCAAGGTAGATGTTGGAAAGCCAAGGTGAGAGAATAGAGCCCTGAGGGACACCGAAAATGGAGAGTGAGATGGAGGAGAGAAAAGGGCCCAATTGAACCTGTGAAGGTCATTCAGAGAGGAAGGAGGTCAGCCAGTCCAGAGCCCGGTCCGTGATCTGAAGGGTATCACAGAGCCTATTTATAAGGGTGGCATGATTGACCATATCAAAGGTTGAGGAAAGGTCAAGAAGGATGAAAATGGATGGAGGAAGCCAATCTGCCCACCAACCTGGCTAACTCCCTCAGTGAAATGACTTCTCTCGCTTGTATTGATCAGATTTACCTTTGTTATTGGTAAACTGGGGGTGGCTGCCCTTGTGTTTATCACAAATCGTAGAAATTCTATCTACTGGGCTGGGGACAACTCCCAATTGATTAGGAAACCTAAACTCTGCAACAGATCAGTTGTTGTTCTCACCTGTTGGTCTAATAGCTCCTTGGTCTGGCCCAGTAGACAGAAGTAATCCAGATACACTATCAACCTGATTCCCTGCTCGCTCAGGTGACTGACCACTGGTTTCATCAGTTTGGTGAAACACCAAGGGGCTGATGCCAGCTCGAACGGGAGACTTGTGAACTCCCATCTCCGACCTTGCCAGAAGAATTGTAGGAACTGCCGATGCTCTCTTGCGATGGGAAGATCGTCAGATAAGCGTCTCTAAAGTCTAACCGCACTAACCAGTCTTCTGTCTGTAACACATCTCTTAAAAGATGGATTCCCTCCATCTTCAAATGTCTGTAAAAAATGAAAGCATTTAGGTTTCTTATGTTCATCACTGGCCTGGTTTTTCATCTGCCCTTCACTAGGACCATACTGCTTATAAAACCAGCTGTGGAGTCTGACATCTACGTAATGGGCTTTTTTCAATCTAGTTCTGAGATCTCTCTGTCTAACATCTCCTCGTCCTCCTTCTTGAACATAGTAGGTCTTGGCCACTCTCTTTGTATTGGGTCCTGACAGAACTCCAGCTGGAACCCTAGTACTGTCTGTTTGACCCAGGCATCTCCCGATAACTCTTTCCATTTCTCTATGAACTGTGGCGTCCACCCCCTACCTCTGAGGTCACTGTCGCCACTCAAGTGCTGCAGCACTCTCACCCAGTCTCACCTATTTTTGCTTGTTGACCTCTGTTGCTGGGTCTCCAACATCTTCCACTGCCCCTTCCCCTCAATTGGAAGAAGGAGTTTGGTTTGTGTTTTTCCTGCTCTCTCCAGCCGTTTCTGTTACTATAGTTGGACCTGTAGGTCGAATAGTGGCTGGCTGAGCAGCCCTTCCAAAAACCTTGCTTCCAAATACTTTCTTCAAAGTGGCTTGGCTTTTTCTATCGCCACACAGGTAGTCAAATGTTGGCCAATTGTGGTATTTCTTTAATGAAGGCATCACAGAAGAGCTTGCCTTTTGCAGCTGTTGCTGACTCAGATGTAGCCAACTCTCCCATTTTGGGGTCTATGTTTACTAAAAGAGATCTCCGCACCTCTGTGGTTAACATGCTGTTGACGTTGTATTGGAGGCATATCAACCTTTGTGCCCAACAAGCCAGAATCACTGGATCAACTTTTTGATCTGGCTGCTTCGCTTATTCGGCCAGTAGCCAGCTGCCAGATCTTAGTTAATGGTCCCACGATGTCAAGGACATTATCTTAGCGCGACCTTCTGAATCTGTCTATACCTTTTTTCATGTCTCTGCCATACCTTCCCATGAAGGAAAACATCTCATCTATCTCAGGTGTCTTTGTCACTCCATCACGCACGTGAGGTCTGGGGCCTCCTGCCCTGAGTTTTTTTCCTGGCCTCTTAATATAATGGATTTTGTATCCTCTTTTAGGGGGGAGGTTCCCACTCTGACGGCCTGGCATGTGTGAGGGAATCCGGGTTGAACACATCGCTCTGCTCCTCTTCCTCCCTTTGTCTTTTAATTTTCTTGCCAGTCTTTTCTCTTGGTGATGGGCTCGGGGTTGATAGCTCTCTTTCTTCTGAGCTTTCCTCAGACTTTTCGTCCCAGTCCTTATCGGTCTGTTCTTCCAAACTGGACCCTTCATCATTGTGATATCTGCCCTTCGTCTCCCAGGACCTAACTCTTCTACCACAACTTCTCTTCTTTTGTGACAAGCCTGGGCGGGTCTGGCTACTGCAAGCCTTGCAGGCTTTCTTTTTTTCCCTTTGACCACCATGACCTCTGTATGAGGCCTCCCCTCTGAGAGCTTGCATACCCTGAGAGAATGCAATCAGATCGCCCACCAAGCTCCTGCCCTGAGCTAATGGCCCCAAGCCTGCAGCTAGTACTCTCTGTACGGCTTTTCCCATGCTGGGTTCTGCCCTCTTTCGGCTGGTATGGGGCTCGCTTTAGTCATCACTGGAGCTACGCATTTCTGTATGCTGGAGGGTTTCTGCAGGTGTCTTGGGCACAACCCCGTCAAAAAAGCAGCTTTTAAGCTTGTCTGGGTGTGCTTTTATGCACTGAAGGTTTTCCTGGGTCTGCGCTGCGCCCGTTTGTATATATATATATATATATATATATATATATCTGCCTCGTTCTCTGCTGACACAATAAAGTGTCTCGTTAGTCTGCACCAGTATATGGCATTAGCCCACATTACTCTGATCGAGCTCGAATGAAAACTACGAGGGCTTCTGCCTCTTGTTTGATAATGTGATCGTTGAGCGTACACACTAGACTCTCTCAGCAGCATGTCAGTGCTCCTATTTATTATTGCTGCACACAATATAGGGCCTACAGCCGACAGGTATCCTACACATAGTGCGGCTCCCACTGAAGTGACACAAAGCGGTGCAGAATTGCGATACCATCGTGTTGCGGTATCTTCTGCAGGAGAGTGCCCTCACCCGTCACCAAGCCCCAAGAATCACGAATATGATCCACCTCCTTAACGGGGCGACAGTATTCTCAAAATTAGACCTAAATAAGGTCTACCACCAACTGCAACTAACACATCACCACCTTTGTCACTCACATGGGGCTATATCGCTATAAGCGGCTCTATTTCGGAATATCATCAGCGGCCGAAATTTTCCAAGAGGAGGTCCACCAGGTAATAGTACATATTCCGAATTGTTTAAATTACAGCAAGGACATTTTAGCATTTGGTAAAACCCCACAGGAACATGACGACACACTGCACATGTCCTGCAAGGCGCTGGAAGCAGCCTGTGCAACCTTCAACAAGGACAAGTGTGAGTTTGGAAAACGGACTCTAAAATTCTTTGCCCACATATTCTCCGACCAGGGCATGCCCACTTCATGTATTGGTCATTCCAATATTTTTTTATTTTCAAACCGACCCAGGCATGGGCAGAAACCGGCCCCCACTTCCCAGGGACAATTTCGTACCCGGCCACGGCCGAAAGGCAGAGGGGCCAATCCGATCCTGGTGATCTATCTGATAACTGCGCCGTGCTGTAATTGGCGTAGAAATTTTCTACGGCGCAGTTACGGGTGGCGCAGTGATCACATAGATTCGAAAAAGGACAGGACTGAGTGAGCATCTACAAATGACATGTAGCATGTTGTCATGCATGGGAATTCCTCTGGTTAAATGGAAAGGCATAATATTTGAAAACACAAGAAAAGGTAGAGGAGGCAGCATTTGAATGTGTGGTGGGGCAGCAAGAATTAAGTAACAAGCATTTGCAAAGCCAACAGCATTGGCCTTTGAGTAGGCATGGGATGGCCAATTGCCATAATGATACGACCCAGTGTGACAGGGTCATGGGTCTGACCCTGTTAAGAGGTGGCAAGACCCCTCCAATCACAGGGCAAGAGGACAACCATGGCAATGGCCGAGCCAGGACCAGCTAAGAGGTGATGTCTGTGAGTTGAGGGAGCCTCTGATCCCGGCTCGCTGGCATGCGTGGAGCCATGCCAGTGTATTGGTACCTCTCTTCCTGACCCAGTGCCTATCAGCCTCAGTCCTGGCCAGGTCTCTTTCTCTACTCTTTTAGATAGTCCCTGAGAGGCAGCACCATCCAGAAGACTACAAGTACCACAATGCAGCTGGGCCAAACGGACAAGACCCCGCCTGGAACAGAATAAACAGACTGGTTACCGAAATGGGAATGGACTAGGCTTCCCCATTCAGGCACAGAACAGGAGACCAAACACCCGCCCCATAAAACCCAGACCGGCTACTGGAGGGCAGTAGGGGTGTGGCAGCAGAACTGTGTCTACAAAATATTGCACAGAAGTAGGGGAGACACAGGAACACTCCACAAACAGTGCTTGAGCTGTGACTCACAAAGGAAAGGAGAGAACCAGAGAACAAGCAACCACTGTGAGCGCATGGCTGGCTGGAAGAAAATGGAGACTGCAAAGGGGGATACCTTAGGTCCCTTATGAAGACTTCCTGGAGACATTCCAGGCCAACAGGAGAGAATATGCGAGGAGTTGAGATTAGTTTAGCTAGAGGTTGGCAAGCAAGCAGCTGACTCGGTTAGGCAATGGGAGCAGAGAGAATTTTCTATACAGGACGAAGAGGGCTATACAAAGCCAGCAGAGCTAGTCTGCGATGAGAAGTGTTTGTGTGAGGTCAGAGGAGCTGAAGGAGGATCAAGAGACCAGAAAGGAGGCTATAGCAGGTGGAGGAGGTCTTAGAGGAGACTTTTGGAGTGCTTGGACAGAGTGAAGGTAAGGTGTTGGGAAGGCAAGGGCAGTACCAATTTGGTTGTTTTCTTTGTGAGTGAGAGAGTGATTGAAGATCATTTTGGAGGCAGAGCCACAGGACGGGGGTTGAGAGTAGGAGACAGAGAGAGGCAGAATGCAAGTAGAGGTAGGAGTAGGAGAGAAGTGAGAGACAGGAGAGTGGAGAACAGCAGAGGCAAACATTTTGCGGGGAGAAGTTACACCGGGAGGGAAGCAGATAAGATCAGGAGGGAAAGTGGAGATAGGAGAAGGCAGAGAGAGATAAGACCAAGAGACAGTGAGTGGAGGGGAGACAGACAGAGAGAAGGATGGTATAGAGAGAAGCGAGGAGTGTGATGAAAAGGTTGAGAGACTGTGAACAGGAGAAAAGGCCCAGCAGGACAGTCAGACTAGCCACTAGGCCACTTAGAAAGGTCCTGAGGCACTTAGATATGCACAGCCCTATAGTATGGCCAGTTTACACAGCTACCCTGCCTGTAGTGAAGCAGTATTTGGCACCAGACCAGTTTGAGTAGGTAGACTGGACTAGGGAGACAAGAGATGCCTTCAAGAACAAAGGAAAGGATGGACTTCTGGCCAAATTGACTATTTTGTAGTTTTTGTAAATAATAAAAGTTGAAAACCTATCTCCATCATCACGTGGCTTATTGACAACTTTGTCACACTGGCCATAAAATGGTAACGGGTGGAACATGGAGTATGTATCTGGGCATATAATAATAATAATTAATAATAATAATAATAATAATAATAATAATAATAATAACAATAATAATATATGATAGCAGTGCTTATCAAATGCCCATCTAATACCCATAATAAAGCTAAAACTGTTGGGTTTGCACATTTTTTAATAGGATTTCATTACAAGGAATCAATATAAATCAGGTGTCGTCTGAAGGCACACTTGGTCAAGACATTTTTATTACATCAATAGCGCATTTAGAGCTAAAATTAAGACATTAACTCTCAGAAGAATACTTAGAAATAAAACTCACAGACCAAAAGTTGATGTTACTGCTTCATAAAACTAGCTCGAAGAGATCCCAGGAGGATGTGTTTTGGGCAGGGAGGGGCAGGTAATGGGTTGGAATAGCCATATAGATGAGCATGGCCATGGGCAGTCAATGGAAGGGTAAGTACCCAAACAACACCACAAGTTGTGTCTCCCATTTTACCTCTACTAGTTGCACTCCAATCCAAAAAGTTGGGCTTGTAGGTTGTGCTAAAGTGCCACATAACAGTCAAAACTAAAAATACAGTAAGCGACAGTGGGTCTAAAGGAGGTCGGTCAGGAAGTATTCTGAGATGTATGTCAAAAGAGAGGAAAATAGCGGGAAAGCAACAAAAAAAAATCAGGAAACAGAAAAAAAACATGATTACAGAGCTCTTAAGTTTCCAATTGAGAACATGCACAGTGCAACCAGTCTGGGGCTTCTAGCTTTGCCTGCTCTGTTTTAATTCAGGGAAACTAAATATTTTAGTACCAAATATCTCTGCAGACCATATCCCCGGACCTATAAAAACGGGTAAAAAACTGTGTAGTGGTGCCCAACTTTATGCAGTGGTGGGTGGCCTCGGCAGACGGCAGGGGTCATTATTTGTTTAGAAGAGTGTGGGATCTGAGAATGCGAGAGGGAGAGTGTTACGTTCTGGCTCCGCGCAGAGGCAGAACGTTGAAGGCCTCTAAGGTAGGCCGCAGTGTCGCAGCTCCGGCCGGAGCGAAATGACACACGCCACACGTTGTTAGAGTCTGTGCCCAGAACTGCCGCCCTTGCGTGGGGGCGGGGCTTTTATTCAGACACCCTGCGTCACCGCGTTGCGGGGCGCAGGGCGGATATAACATTCCTCCTTTATATAAGAGAATTCAATTCAACACTACAGCTAAGTCAATGCCTAGTCTGGAATACTGAATGGAAACCCTTATTGATATATCTTTATGTCCAGTTCATGAGTTCTGGATGACTACACCTATATAACACCCCTCTCTTAGAATCCCCCTGACCCCACTGAGCCAAGAAGTAGTTCTGTTTTGCAAGTTTAAAAGGTTTATTTGAAAAATAAAACAAAATATAGATACCACGCTTTTATAATAAATTAATAATCGATATCGCCCTTATAAATATAATGTTAATCAACAATGGGTAATCTGACACTAGCACACTTCTTTATAATCAATGAGGAGTTAGTATAGGATGGATAAAGTAGCAAAAATACTTTTATGGTTTCAAGGGAAAAGCAATGAGGAATCAAATGCAGTACAGAAATACTTGATATGATTTTAGCAAAAGATAAGATAATCACTTTTTCTCTGGCAATTGACCCCCTCCCCTATGCAATGTAAGAAATGGAAGGAGATGGAAAGAGGAGCACACAGTTCTCAGGAATGCAATCAAATACAATACGAAATTCAGTTCCCCCCCAGCAAGCCTAGAGGAAACAGGTAGGAGTTTGAAACACAGGCCCAAGTGCTTTGAATGTGGTGGCAATGAAGTGAGAAATATGCTGAAAATGCTTTTAATTCCCTTTAGGAGGTTCAGGGTGAGTGAGAGATACTTGGGATGAGCTCAGGCTCACTTTAGCAATGATTCAGGGATGGTTATTAAGAGGCAAACACATTTTTAGCAAAGGAAAGCAAAAGGCTGCTATCTTTTTACAGGTAAAGAAATCAGGCCAAATCGCAAATCGCGGCACAATTTGCGAGTGCGTAAATTTCGTTCCTAGCCCAAACGGTTCCAGAGATACGGACGATTAAATAAAGGTCGTTTTTCGAATTTTAAAGTAAACTCAAAATGACAGGTGACAGCTTGCAGCTTCAGAATTGACAGGTGACAGTTGTGCAGCTTTACACATGACAGATGGCACGATTTCTAGGAGGCTGTTCTACTTAGGTTAAAATAGTTTGGATTAGATTATTTTAACTTAGAGATTGGTTCTGCACAGTTCTGCTAGGTACTCACAATATAAATTTGAAATAGGCCTCGCCACGGATCTGGTCAGGTTTTGGACTGGACTCCGGTTCTGGTCTCGGCACTTCACAGTGATCTGGGTCAGCTCTCTGGTTCTGCTCACAGCGGTCTGGGTCACTCTGGATCTCTGGTCTGGTCTCTGGCAATTGTTCTTGGCAAAAGAATTCAAACAGCTCGCCCGGCTGTGGAATAGTTCGCAAATGATTTTAAGGTTGCTGAGGCCTGCTGAGAAGAGTTCTCAGTTTGTAGGTTTAGGCCCTTGCTTTAAGTTCTGAAGTAAAGTTCTGGTCTTTGGAGATTGATGGATTTGAAGTCTGGATTTCTGGATGTGAAGTCGTCGGTCAGCATGCTCCGCAGCAAATGGAATTGAATGTCTCTACCTGTCCCAGCAGTCTCTTTTTATGTGTTTTGAAAATGGGTGTGTGCCTGGGCCTAGCTAAGCCTGCCCCTCTCTATGTAACGCTCACCTGATTCCCGCAGAGGCGCCGGTCTTGACTGGGTGAATGCCGTATCTTCAAAGGTGATGTGTAACACACGGTTGGCTCTTTGGGCTGGACCTCTGTGCACTGTATGTCTGACTCGAAGAGTAAGATGTCTTAGGTAAGTGAACGCCGAGCTCTCCATCTGCCTCTGGGCAGGGTGCCGTAACCAGTTTCTTCACTGGATAAGGGTGCAGGCCTCTTGACCTCAGAGGACTGCTGTCCGTCGTTAACTGCACGAACGGTAAGTTCTGGGCACTTCAAATGTCCTAAAAGTCTTTTGTAATGATATCTCTTGTTTTGCAGGGTTCCGGCGAAGGCGGATGGCGGGCTGATGAGAGTTGAGGATCGAACCCGCGTGAGCAATAGAAGCGCCTGGAAGCACGTAAGTAAGCGCTTGTAGCCTGCTTCACGATGCGCACTAACTGTCCCTTTTATCTTGCAGGTACAAGTTCGGAGCTTTAGAGAAGCTGAAGGGTGCTGGAATACCCACTGGATTCGGCGTGGGAAGGAGTAATGGCACGTGAGTAATAAAGTTGCCCAATGTCTTTAAATGCACCTTCTTTTGTCTTTCAGATGCGGGATGCAGCGCCGAAGGCCTCCGGAGCGTGCGAAGAGCTGGTAAGCTTTTGTCTTTCAGATGCCGGAATGCAGTGCGAAGACCTCCGGAGCATGCGAAGCGTAGGTAAGCCTTTGTCTTTCAGATGCCGGAATGCAGCGCGAGGCGTTGGTGACAGCCGATGGACCATGTAAGAGATGCGCTGCCACTGAAGACCGTAGTGCTAACCTGTTCTTTCTTTGTCTTTACAGGTGCTGCTGAAGACTGGATTCCAGGATGGTAAGCCTTTGTTCCCTTAGGCCCAGGATCAGAAGCAGAAGACACGATGAGCGTTCTGCTGCAGAGAATGCAGAATAACACAAAGCAAGATTCATCCATCGGGTGTGGTTTGAATAGCCTCCTATAGTGCTTAGGTGTCTCCTTCCACAGCCACGCCTAGGTAAGAAAAGAGTTCCTGCTTTCCAGAAGAGTTCCAGTGTTCTGAACCTAGGGAGTGGCTCCTGCCCCACCCAACAGGAAAAGTAGTCCCAAACAGAAGAGGATCAGGGGTTCAACTGGCAGGTAAGTAAGCAGCATGGTCTGCTGCAGGTAAGTCCACCCAAGCATTATGAGCCCGGCGCTTCCAGCGCTGGGACTGGGCATCTTTATGAGCCTGGTGCCACTGGCGCCAGGACACGGTCCAAAAGGTCCCAATTGGGACTGGCTGGCACTCGGAACCGGGGTTATGGGTCTGCTTCCAAGGGAGTCGGGCAAGTCCTGATCTTTTGGAAGCAGAGATCATGACAGCACCCCCCCTCAAGGCCCCTCCCAAACCGGGCTTCTCCGGGGGTTTGGGCTTGTTAGGAAATGTTCGATGAAATCTTTTGATTAGACGAGGCGCATGGACATATTCTGCAGGTTCCCAGGATCTTTCTTGGGGACCGTAGCCTTTCCAGTCAATCAGGTAAAATAGTTTAGATTTGGAGATCTTGGAATCCAGGATGCTTTTGACTTCAAACTCGAGTTCTCCATCAACTAGAATAGGTTTTGGAGATGTAGTTAGTCGGGTTTGAGGTTGCACGGGTTTTAATAGAGAGACGTGGAAGACCGGATGTATCTTCATGTGAGGGGGCAAGTCCAACTTGACCGCTACTGGATTTACTATGGTAGTGATGGAATAGGGACCAAGGTATCTTGGGTTGAATGTGCATGGTCCTTTTAGAGGTAGATATTTGGTGGATAACCAGACTTGATCTCCTACTTGATATTGGGAGGCTTCCTTCCGATGTTGGTCAGCTCCTTTCTTGTATTGTTCTTTAGCCCTTTGAAGGTGAAAAACGGCTTCCTTAAAGGCTTGGGTGATTGTAGAATGCAGGTGGTCTACTGCTGGTGTTCCAAGATCTTGGAGTGGATCCAACTCCGAGGTTCGAGGGTGACTACCGTATAAAAGAAAAAACGGGGTCTTCCCAGTTCCCGAGTGGACAGAGTTATTGTAGGCATATTCGGCTATCCAAAGGATATCTTTCCAAGTTTTTTCAGTTTGTTGTAGCATGCAGCGCAAATACTGTTCCAGAGTTTGATTGGTCCTCTCGGTTTGTCCGTCGGTTTGAGGGTGGTGGCTGGTCGAAAGTCTCACATCAATTTGAGCCGACCGACAGCAACTTTGCCAAAAATGAGAAATAAATTGACTACCTCGATCCGAAATTAGAACTGAAGGAAAACCGTGCAGTCGGACGATGTTTTCGAGAAATTCTCGGGCCAGAGTTGCTGCTGTTGGTAAGCCTTTGAGTGGAATGAAATGCGCCATCTTGGAGAATAGGTCCACGATTACTAGGATCGTATTGTATCCGGAGCATGGAGGTAGATCGGTGATGAAGTCCATAGAAAGCGTATGCCAAGGGCGAGGCGGGATGTCAATAGGGCGTAAGAGGCCGGCTGGTTTTTCCTTTTGACTCTTGTTTTGGGCGCATACTCCACAGGACATTATGAAGTCTCTGATATCTTTTTTCCAAGATGGCCACCAGAAGTAGCGCTTGATCTTTTCCGAGGTCTTGGTCATACCGGGATGTCCTTCCATTAAAGAATCGTGATAACAAGAGATTACCTTTTTCTGTAAATCTGTGCTGGGCAGGTATAACCGTTCTTGGAAATATAATAGGTTGTCCTTCACCCTAAAGTCCTTTCCCTGCAGATGTCAATTCTGTATGTCTGCTGGAGTTACCAGTAGCCTGGCTTTATCCTTAACTTCCTCTATGGATTGTGTGGCGATTACACCTAGAATTCTTTGTTCGGGAATGATAGGTACAGGTTTAGGATTGATCAAATGTTCTTCCACTCCCATCCGAGAAAGGGCATCAGCTTTACTGTTTTTTGTACCAGGTCGATAGGTAATTATGAAGTCAAACTCGGCAAAGAATAGTGCCCAACGGAGTTGCCTAGAGGATTGAGCTTTTGCGGTTTTCAAATATTGCAGGTTTCGGTGATCTGTAATCACAGTAACGGTGTGTCGGGCCCCCAGAAGATAATGCCGCCAAGCCTTAAAGGCGGATTTGATAGCTTAAAGTTCCTTATCAGTAATAGTGTAATTGATTTCAGGAGGCGAGAATTTGCGGGACTAAAATGCCATGGGATGCAACTGATTGGTTACTGGGTCCTTTTGTGATAGAACTGCCCCCATGGCAAGGCTCGAAGCATCAGTTTCAACGATGTAGGGGAGTTCTGGGCGAGGATGTTTTAAGATCGGTGCAGAGATAAATCTAGTCTTCAAATTCTGGAAAGCTTGTTCCGCCTCGGTAGACCATTCAAAACGTTTGTTTTTCTTTAACAAGGCGGTGATGGGCTGGACTATTCGAGAGAATTCGGGGATAAACCTGCGGTAAAAGTTAGCGAAGCCTAACATGCTTTGAACACCTTTTACGGAGGATGGCGATGGCCATTTGAGAATTGCATCGACCTTCTTTGAATCCATAAGCACTCCGCTAGGTGATAATATGAATCCCAAGATTTCAACTTCAGTCACGTTGAAAACACATTTTTCCAACTTAGCGAAAAGTTTGTGTTGACGCAATCTCTCGAGGACCATTTTCACGTGTTTCCGATGTTCAGTTTCCGATGAAGAATAAACGAGGATGTCGTCAATGTAAACAACAACTGTAACGCTCACCTGATTCTCGCAGAGGCGCCGGTCTTGACTGGGCGACTACCGTATCTTCAAAGGTGATGTGTAGCACCCGGGTGGCTCTTTGGGCTGGACCTCTGTGCACTGTATGCCTGACGTGTAGAGTAAGATGTCTGCAGATAGAAAATATGGGGTTAATGAACTGGGGTTATTGGGGTGTCCCTATCTCTTTCCTCTTCTCCTCTCCTGTAGACCCCCAAAGGTTAACGCTCTCACCTTAGGTAAGTGAATGCCGAGCTCTCCATCTGCTTCGGGGCAGGGTGCTGTAACCAGTTTCTTCACTGGATAGGTAGCGCAGGCCTCTTGACTTCAGAGGACTGCTGTCCGTCGTTTACTGCACGAACGGTAAGTTTCGAGTCATTCAAATGTCTTTAAAGTCTTTAGTAATGATGTCTCTTGTTTTGCAGGGTTCCGGCGATGGCGGATGACGGGCTGAAGTGAGTTGAAGATGGAGCCCGTGTGATGAATAGAAGCGCCTGGAAGCACGTAAGTAAGCGCTTGTTGCCTGCTTCACTATGCGCTCTAACTGTCTTTTTATTTTGCAGGTACGAGTTCGGAGCGGCTGCAGGGTGCCGGAATACCCACTGGATTAGATGTGGAAAGGAGTCATGGCACGTGAGTATTAAAGTTCCCCAATGTCTTTAAACGCACCTTGTTTTGTCTTTCAGATGCGGGATGCAGCGCCGAAGAGTAGGTAAGCCTTTGCCTTTCAGATGCCGGAATGCTAACCTGTTCTTTCTGGTCTTTATAGGTGTTGCTGAAGACTGGATTCAGGATGGTAAGCCTTTGCCTTTCAGATGCCGGAATGCTAACCTGTTCTTTCTTGTCTTTATAGGTGTTGCTGAAGACTGGATTCAGGATGGTAAGCCTTTTTCCTTAGGCCCAGGACCGGATGCAGAAGACACGATGAGCGTTCTGCTGCAGAGGTTGCAGAGTAACGCAAAGCAAGATTCATCCACCGGGTGTGGTTTAAATAGCCTCCTGTAGTGCTTAGGTGTCTCGTTCCACAGCCACGCCTAAGTAAGAAAAGAGTTCCTGGTAAGAAAAGAGTTCCTGCCTTCCAGAAGAGTTCCAGTGTTCTGAATCTAGGGAGTGGCTCCAGCCCCACCCAACAGGAAAAGTAGTTCCAAACAGAAGAGGATCAGAGGCTCAACTGGCAGGCAAGTAAGCAGCATGGTCTGCTGAAGGTAAGTCCACCCAAGCATTATGAGCCCGGCGCTTCCAGCGCTGGGACTGGGCATATTTATGAGCCTGGTGCCACTGGCGCCAGGACTGGGTCCAAAAGGTCCCAATTGGGACTGGTTGGCACTCGGAACCTGGGTTATGGATCTGCTTCCAAGGGAGTTGGGAAAACCCTGACCTTTTGGAAGCAGAGATCATGACAACAACACACACATCTATGAGCTCTCTGAGGACATCGTTCATAAAATATTGAAAGGCGGCCGGGGCATTGCAAAGTCCGAAGGGCATGACCTGATATTCAAATAGCCCATACTTGGTGCGGAAGGCCGTCTTCCATTCATCGCCCTCTTTTACTCGTACCAAGTGTTAGGCTCCTCTAAGATCCAGCTTTGTATACATGCATGCTTTTCTGACTTGGTCCAGGAGTTCAGGGATCAAAGGTAACGGATATCTATTCTTAACGGTGATCTGGTTCAGGGCGCGATAATCTATACAAGTTCTAAGGTCCCCTTCTTTTTTTGGAACGAAGAACAAAGCTGAGGAAGCAGGGGACTTGGAAGGATGAATAAACCCATTCGCTAGGTATTGATCCAGGTATTGTCGGAGGTGAAGATTCTCAGGCTCGGTGAGGGCATAAATTCTACTACAAGGAGGAGTAGATCCAGGTATCAGGTCTATCTGGCAGTCATAAGACCTATGAGGAGGTAGAGAGTTAGCCTGATCCTTCCGGAAAACATCTTGGAATTCTAGGTATTCAGGAGGTAACTGGGGAGCCTCCGAGGAAATTGCTGCCAGTGCAACACCAGGTCGAGGGTGACAAGTAGAGACACATTCTGGAAACTGAACCGTTCTTGCTCGCCAATCGATCTGAGGATTGTGCTTCTCTAACCAAGGAATTCCTAGAATAATCTGGAACTGAGGGGCCTTGATCACATCGAACACGATCTTCTCATGGTGTCCATCTTGACTTACTAGCGTCACTTCTTGGGTGGTATGCGTTACTGGTCCGGAGGCTATCTCCGTACCATCCACCGTAGTAATGACGTCCTTTACACCCTTTGGACAAAGAGTCAGATTCATCCTCAAAACCATTTCATGATCCACATAATTGCCGATGGCACCGCTGTCAACGTAAGCTTCAATCGCATGAAATCGATCCGGATGTTCAGGGCTAATGAGGACCATAGGTATCACGAAATGCGAGGTCACTGAACTGATTTTAACGCTCGGCAAGAGGACCTCTATTCTTGTCGGGTGAGGTCGTTTCCCTGCTCAGAGTTTGTGACCCTGGTAACTGCAGCTCCTACTGCCTTCTTGGCTGGTTTCACCGGACAGTCTCGAAGAAAGTGCCCCGAGTTTCCGCAATAGAGGCATAATTGCAGCTGTTTTCTCCTTTCCCGCTCCTTTTGTGTTAGTGGTCCTTTCAGGCCCCCTATTTGCATGGTTTCCCCGGAGTCTACTCCTTTGGTAGGAGTTGGTGGTTTGGAAAATACTCGAGCATCAAACTTGGAACGATCGGCCTTCCTGTTCTGCAGTCTGTGGTCAATTTGAACGACTAAGTCAATATAGTCCGAACAGTCTTGCGGGGGATTCACTACTTGGGCTAACACATCTTTGAGCTCTCCACGTAGACCTCTATAAAACAGCGTAATCCTTTTGTCCTCAGGCCATCGAGTTTCCACTATCAGTCTGTTGAAAGACGCAATATAAGCCAAAAGGTCTTGATTACCCTGTCGCAATGAAAGGAGCTCATTGTCCAAGGCCTGCCCCTGTGAATGTCTTGCAAACAGTTTTTCCATACTGAGCTGAAAAGCTGGAAAATCATGGAGAACCGGATCATCTTGATTAACTAGAGGGATCGACCAGTCTGCCGCATTGCCACTAAGGTACGAAAGCACGAAAGCTACCTTAGCTTGATCAGTTGGAAAGGCTGCTGGCCGGCATAAGAAGTGCAACCGGCACTGATTAATAAATACTGCAAACCACTTTGGGTCACCAGAAAATCGTTCGGGCGGAGCCAGGGTACATTCCCAGGTAGGTTGATCTGCACTGGGTTCGTAGAGGATGTTGAAGGAAGATTTGCCCCTGATGCGGGTAACGGAGTTTGTCCGGCTTGTGACTGTAGCAATTGTCTAGCTAGATCCTCTATTCGCTCCTTGGAAATAATCAGTTCCCTTCTTAGAGCATTCGTTTCCTGACGGGCTGCATGCACTTCTGCTCTTAGTTCCCCAAGTAACTGGGCTAGCTGGTCGGTATCCGAGGTTTCCATAGCGCCTGGGTGGGAGTTTTGCGGTAGGCTTTGTGTTCTGTAACGCTCACCTGATTCCCACAGAGGCGCCGGTCTTGACTGGGTGAATGCCGTATCTTCAAAGGTGATGTGTAACACACGGTTGGCTCTTTGGGCTGGACCTCTGTGCACTGTATGTCTGACTCGAAGAGTAAGATGTCTTAGGTAAGTGAACGCCGAGCTCTCCATCTGCCTCGGGCAGGGTGCCCTAACCAGTTTCTTCACTGGATAAGGGTGCAGGCCACTTGACCTCAGAGGACTGCTGTCCGTCGTTAACTGCACGAACGGTAAGTTCTGGGCACTTCAAATGTCTTAAAAGTCTTTTGAAATGATATCTCTTGTTTTGCAGGGTTCCGGCGAAGGTGGATGGCGGGCTGATGAGAGTTGAGGATCGAACCCGCGTGAGGAATAGAAGCGCCTGGAAGCACGTAAGTAAGCGCTTGTAGCCTGCTTCACGATGCGCACTAACTGTCACTTTTATCTTGCAGGTACAAGTTCGGAGCTTTAGAGAAGCTGACGGGTGCTGGAATACCCACTGGATTCGGCGTGGGAAGGAGTAATGGCACATGAGTAATAAAGTTGCCCAATGTCTTTAAATGCACCTTCTTTTGTCTTTCAGATGCGGGATGCAGCGCCGAAGGCCTCCGGAGCGTGCGAAGAGCTGGTAAGCTTTTGTCTTTCAGATGCCGGAATGCAGTGCGAAGACCTCCGGAGCATGCGAAGCGTAGGTAAGCCTTTGTCTTTCAGATGCCGGAATGCAGCGCGAGGTGTTGGTGACAGCCGATGGACCAGGTAAGAGATGCGCTGCCACTGAAGACCGTAGTGCTAACCTGTTCTTTCTTTGTCTTTACAGGTGCTGCTGAAGACTGGATTCCAGGATGGTAAGCCTTTGTTCCCTTAGGCCCAGGATCAGAAGCAGAAGACACGATGAGCGTTCTGCTGCAGAGAATGCAGAATACCACAAAGCAAGATTCATCCATCGGGTGTGGTTTAAATAGCCTCCTGTAGTGCTTAGGTGTCTCCTTCCACAGCCACGCCTAGGTAAGAAAAGAGTTCCTGCTTTCCAGAAGAGTTCCAGTGTTCTGAACCTAGGGAGTGGCTCCTGCCCCACCCAACAGGAAATGTAGTCCCAAACAGAAGAGGATCAGGGGTTCAACTGGCAGGTAAGTAAGCAGCATGGTCTGCTGCAGGTAAGTCCACCCAAGCATTATGAGCCCGGCGCTTCCAGCGCTGGGACTGGGCATCTTTATGAGCCTGGTGCCACTGGCACCAGGACAGGGTCCAAAAGGTCCCAATTGGGACTGGCTGGCACTCGGAACCGGGGTTATGGGTCTGCTTCCAAGGGAGTCGGGCAAGTCCTGATCTTTTGGAAGCAGAGATCATGACACTCTACTTGTCATTGGCCCAATTCTCCCCTCTCCCATGATTGGGGGAAGGAAATGTGAGTCAGAGTGATGCTGTAGGTTTTATGGTCAGAGGAACCTCCCCTTGTCAGTTTGCCCACAAATCTATATTTGATTCAAATATATCCTTCCCAGTTGAAATTACATGTGCACATTATATATTCCTTATGGTCCATGCTTGTCCGCCTCTGATCTTCCTGGGGGCTTGCATTCAAAAATGACAACATTTTGCGCTTTTTAACTGGTTTTGCAATATCGGACATTTACCCAAAATTACACACATGTGCGCAAGGAGTATGGACATTAATTGATGAAGTGTCCGATTTTTAACATGCAGACATTTGGAGTGAGACCCTATTTTCCGCTAGCAACCCCCCAGAATACACCACAGGGTCCTAACGTCTCTCAAAATGTTCACAGAAAAATCACAAAAATAATGATATTACTTATATAATTCTGACAAGTCCGCACTATGAGTTATCTATCTTTTTAAAATTATGCCCTGGTCAAAAAGGGGTGTGGCTTCCCCCATCACAGGGTGGAATAACTGGTTTATCCACTTCCCCCAAGCTCAACTGCTAGCAGAGGCACTGCCCCTCCCAGTTTCCCCTAAGAGGAAGCCACTTTTATGGCGCCCCCAATATAACATTTGCCTGAGTCCAGTACAGGCCTTTGTTCAACTCCCTGTAGTCCTCAGCTGCCACTCTCCTTTCAATCAACAGGGCCATGTGACCTCAGGATGCAGCCAGGCCTGGCAGGGAACACAGCTGTTGATCAGGCAGAATCCAGTTTCATTAAGCCAGGTTTCAGCTAAATGTCACTTTTTGTTCCCAGTTTTCTACATTCAAATCAAACTGACAATTTTTACCTATACATTAAATAATTACTTCCTTCAAGTCATTTCAGAATATAGTTTTACATTGTATCCACCTCTTAGCAAGTCTTTCCTTGGTCTGGTTTTGTTTCATTTGTTCAGTTTTACACAAAAGTCTGGTTTTAAAATGCCGGCTTTCTGATAGTGGTGAGTACTGGTAATGCAACCATTTTTGGGATTAAGAAAATTAATTCCCCACAGTTCTGAGTTGCTTTGTTTTGCAATCAGCATTGCCATTCCAAATGGTTTCAGGCTACTGTGTGTGTAGCCCACTGGTGGTTTTAGCCAGTGCCCTCCTGTGCTCACAACATAGGCAAAATGGGTGGCAGCCTATTCTTCATGTTTTCCCTGTGCACTCTCTGGGGAGTTCTGGCCATCATGATGTTTTCCATGCCAGTACTGCACAGTTTTATTGTAGGGCTTGGATGCATGGGTAAAAACATCCCACATCCTTTCGCTGATGGAACTCGCAAGATCTGGGATGTTCGCCTCCTCTTCTTCCAATTCCATGGATGGCACAGTTCAGCATCTTTTCCTCCCTCCAGTCAATCAATCAGTTCTCCTTGCTGGTTCTGATGGGAGGATTGGGCGGTACCCTGGGCCCCTCGGGTCTCTGCTCCCGGTCCCGTGTCGTCCTCCTTGGTCAGTCTCCATGGTTTCCTCTCTCCTAGGATGATAAAGCAAAAGCGGCAATACACATTCCTAGACATTTTTCCACCACTATTAATGGTATGGCGAAAATGTACATTTTATACATCCAAATGCATTTTGCAGTCTGATTTTAAAAACAATATATAACAGGGCACATTTGCATTACGTTACTATATTTTTGATATGTGGAATATTTTAGAGTTTGAACTGACTTACTCTGGAGCGGCCCCCACTTGTATTGCAGAGGACTCTTCCAGTTGTTGCAGAGTGTGCCTGGGATGGCAACACTAACTATATGGACCCACTTGTCTTCCCCCTCTGCCAAACCGCCTTTGGGGATGCAGATCTTGTAGGCTACAGGGGAGATTTTGTCTATAATTTCAAACGGTCCCTTCCATGTAGGCAAACATTTTCTCTGTTTGGCCTGGTTCCTTTGGAAATTGTATAGATAGACCCGATCACCCACCTTATATTCCTTTCGGGTAGTTTTTAAATCATAGTGGGTCTTCATGCTCTCGGCTGATCTTTCTAGATTCCGCTGAGCATAGGCAAAAGAATGCTGAAGGTGTTTCCTTAAATTCTCCACATACTCATGAGTTGTGGAGGCATTTATCAACGTTTGCTCTTGGGTTCTGTAGAGCAAATGCTGGGGAAGCACCATCTTGCGTCCAGTCATCAACTCAAATGGTGACATTTTGGTTGCAGATGAAGGGGTAGATCTGATGGCCATTAGGACCAGAGGTAATCGGATATCCCAACTTGGCCCAGAATCTGCCACAAACTTTTTAATATGCTCACAATGGTTCAGTTGTATCTCTCCACTGCTCCAGAAGAAGCTGGCCTGTAAGCAATGTGTAGCTTCCTTTTAACCCCCAGTATCTCCCACATCTTTGTCATTACTTCACTGGTGAAGTGGCTACCCCTGTCTGATTCAATCCTTTGAAGTAGACCAAAACCGGAAAAGATGTGTTTAATCATCAGGGCAGCTGCTGTTCTGCCTTGCAGTTTGGGGCTGGGAGACATTCCACCCACTTGGTAAACAAGCATGTAACGGTCAACATGTACTTGTTTCCTCTAGACGAGCGAACCACAGGGCCTACAAAGTCGATTTGCAAATCTGACCATGGCAGTGTCATCCCCCTCTTTTGGGGAGGCGCACGGTGTGTGAGGGATGATGGCTGAAATTGTGCACACACAAGACACCCCTTCAAGTATTGGTCGAGGTCCTGCCCCATGTGTGGCCAGTATGCAACCTCTCTTAAGATTTCCAGTGTTGTGTGAAACCCCCTATGACCGGCGGTGGCCGCATCATGGGCGTGACTTAACATCAGGCTTCGGAATGAGGTAGGAACCACCCACTGATCGTGGCCAGCTTTGGATTTCCTTACCAACAAACTGTCTTGGATTCGGAACATTTTAGGACATTTCATCAACACTCTTAGGTCCTCTTTCCCAATGTAATCGGTATCCGTCAGGGGAAAGTTCTCAGGGTCCTCAAGGTGTTGGTAAAACTTACCAATTATTGGATCCCCCTTCTGAGCTGTAATCAAATCAGCATCAGAGGTCTCCTTACTCCATTGTGCAGTTGAAAGATCATTGTGAGCATTGGTCTGGGACCTAGTGATGGCAGTGACCTGGATTTCCCACAACAGGGACTCTATTTCTATTAGATCCCCTTGGATGGCCCCGGTTTTGGCCAGCTGATCAGCTAAGTCATTTCCAGTTTTGTCTGGTCCCTCTACTTTGAAATGACCCTTGATCTTTTTCCAGTAGATGGTCATCCCATTCGATGTGACCAGATCATCAATATTTTGGATTAACTTCCCATGTTTCAGGGGTTTGTTATTAGCGCATAAAATGCCTCTGGTTTTCCAGTTGACCAGGTGCTCCACGAACCCCTTCCGTACATAATCCGAATCTGTGATTATGACCAGTTCGTGGAGTTGATGTTGGACAGCAGTGAGGATGGCCTGATGGACAGCCATCAACTCTGCCACCTGACTACTTCGGGGACTAATTTTGTATCCAGCGGAGGGTTCTGGGAACTCCTTCACCCATGCATTCCCTACGCCAGCCAAAAGTTCTTTCTCCCCGTCGTTGTCAACATGGTAAGAGCATCCATCCACATAGACAGTGGGCATTCCCTCACACTTGTCTTCTTCAAAGACTTTGTGTGGGGAATTAAGGTATGCCTCCATATTGTCCTTGATTTTTAGACTTTCGTCCTCGAGACAGTTTTCTCTGGCACAATCATGCAAGTCAGCCAGACCTTGCGCGAGGGGACTCTTCTTGTGTTGGCAATATCTGACCTCCACAGGAAAGCCTTGCATTGACAGAATCCAGGAAGTAATTCGGTAATTACTCACATTTCCGGCCCGGATTCTGTCACTTTGGAGATATTGCAGAGGCTGGTGTGGAGTCTCCACTATGATGTGTTCCCCCTGGATAAACGGGCCGTAATTCTTCAATGCCCACACTGTTGCCAGGAGTGCCTTCTCACAATCTTTAAATTTTTCCTCCACAGAGGATAAAGTTTTGCTCACATAGGAGATTACTTTATTGACCTTGTCATGCTTTTGGTATAATACTGCTGTCAAGCACGTATTAGAGAACCCCGTCTCCAGGAAGAACTCCTTGTTTCCGACAGGGTAAGCTAGGCAAGGCGCTTATGAGAGGCTTCTTTTGAGTTGTCTTACCGCCTCGGATTGTTCTGGACCCCATTCCCACTTGACCCCCCCCCTTCAAGAGATGACTCAGGGGTCTAGTGATCTCTGCGTAGCCTTCAATGAACTTTCTGCTGTAATTAGTCAGTCCAAGGAGGCTCCTTAGTTCCCGCAGAGTTGTTGGGTCTTTCAGCTTTTGAAGTGCTTCCACTTTCTTTTCTTGGGGACAGAGGCCCTGAGGAGTAATCTCATGCCCCAAGAAATTAACACGGGTTCTACACCACTGTGCTTTCTGAAAGGAAAGTTTTGCTCCGGCAGCCCTCAACTGTGTCAGAACATAACGGATCTCTCCTATGTGTTCCTCCACAGATGAACATTTGATGAGGACATCATCTACATAAGCCAGGTTACCCCTCGCACCCAGGTCGGGCATGGCCTTATGTAGAGAAATGTTGAATTCATTGCCGGAGTTGAGGTATCCGAAGGGAGTCCAGGTCCAGGTGTACTGCTGGCCCCCAAAGGTAAAAGCCAGTTTGTATTGGTCCTCCCTACTGACAGGCACGGTCCAGTATCCATTGGTCAGGTCTATTGCTGTGAATACCTGTGACCCCTGAATCTGGGCCAGCCCTTGGTCAATGTAGGGCAGAGGCCATCGGGAAGTATGGACCCGTTTGTTGAGCTCCCTAAGGTCGGCGCAGAGTCTCCACTGGTGTTACGCTCACCTGGTTCCCACGGGGGCGTCGACCGGAACTGGGCCGCTGTTACTTCCACCAGCGTGACGTGTAGCGCCGAGATGACTGACTGGACTGGCCCGCTCAGCCTAGTTTGTCTGGCTCGCAAGAATATTCTTCTGCAAAGGAGAAGAGGAATTAACCACCCGTGGAATTGAGTGTCAACCCACCTTCCCCACTCCCGTTGTCTTCCCACTGATCACTCTTGATGTCCCCTCCTTAGTCTCACATGATGGTTTGGTAGAATGAGCTCTCCATCCTGCATCGACCGCAGGGGCGCGTTGATGACCAGTTACTTCACTGGCGTAGGGGAATTGGTGAGTTCCAGTATTGACTCTAAAGTCCAATTGTTCATAAGAGTTCAAATGTCTGCTCTTCACTCTGTCCGATTCCTTGCAAGTTGCCGATTAATCCACTCGAAGATTTCCAAATGGCACTCGGTAAGATTCAGGTAAGTCTATTGTGTTTTTCCCCTTAGGGGCCGGGGTACGGCGATGAAGCAGAGGTGACTGTGCCGACCCGAGATGAGGTGAGACCCCCGTGGTAAATCAGGTAAGTTTTGTGGGGGGTAACTGGTATTGTCCTTGCTTTCTCCCCTTAGGGGCCCGGGTACGGCGATGAAGCAGAGTTGACTGCGCCGACCCGAAATGAGGTGAGTACCTCCCATGGTAAATCAGGTAAGTCCTTGGGGGTAGCTTGTATGGCCTTAGAGAGTCCCCTTGCTAACCTTGCTGTCTTTGTCTCCTTAGGTGTCGGAGGGCGGCCGCGAGATGGAGAGAGTGTGATGGAATGCTGAAGTACCGCCAAGCAGGTGAGTTTAGCGCGGCGCCGTAGGAATGCGAAGCGATGCTTCAAAGACTTCCGTCTTTCAGTTCCGTGGCAAAATGTATCAGGATCCAGGTAAGGATTAAAGTTAAAACTCCTGTTCTAACCTTCATCCTTTTTGTCTTCTTGTTTCAGGAGTCCCAGGACTGAAGCGGGCGTGGCTGAAGACTGGAGCTGCTGAAAACACGGTGAGCGTTACGCTGCAGCAAGCAGAATAACGCGAAGCACGTGTGGCTGTCCGGGCATGGTTTAAATAGCCTTGGAAGAAGATCCAGGTGAGTATTCTTCCACAGTGTCACGCCACTTTTTGGGAGACCGGGGTCCGTTGCACCCGCTCCCTCTCCCATCTCCTGGCGGATCTACCCGTGCTTTCACGCTTGGGTGTTCGCCGGGGGGAGAAGTGCTGGGGCTGGTGCTAGAGGGCTGCGGCGCATGCGCGGGAAACCGCTGTCTCGGTTCCGCGCATGCGCCGTAGATTGGGCCTCCGCTCTGGGAAGGGCTTGCCTTCCAAGCCTCATTCTGGGTCCGCCGGCGCTCGGAAACGAAACGGCTTGCGTTTCAGGCCTCGCGAGTGCCGGCGGCCCATAAGAGGTGCCGCGAGCAGTTGCAATTTGCGTCTCAACGCGGTTGCTTCGGTCGTGTTGCACGCTCCAGCCACTTGTGGTTCGTGCTTTCCTGTGCCTGGCCTTGCCTTGCACCAACCTGCTCTTTGTTCTCCCTGCCTTGTGGGTTCCCTGCCTGCCTGGTCCCAGTCTCCTACTACCTGCCTGGGCCCTCCTTGCTCCTGTCTGTTTTTGAGCCTCCCTGGGTCAGGTTTTCAGTTTCCCTGCTTTTCCCTGGGGACACCCGCTTTCTTTCCTGGGCTTCTCCCTGGGTCTTTCTGGGCCAGCTTCTCCTCTTGCTTCCTGGAGCCCTCGTTCACTGTTTTGGGACATACCTTATGGATCCCTACTCTTGGTGGTCTCCCCTCCCGATCTGGTTCCCTCTTCCTGTTTGGTTCTGCCTGGTGCCTCATCCTTTGGACCTACTGTACCTCGAGCAGATCCGTCATCCCTGACCAGCTACGTGAATCTGCTGGAACTTGTCTTCCCGTGGACTGGGGGCCTTTCCTTGTATTCATCTGAGAAGTATCCCGGACTATCTTGCTTCTTCACTGGATCACGTACTTCTGGAAAAGACTCTTTTGGACGTCACCAGTATCCAGTAACCTTCCATCAGACTGTGGCCTCTCCTGCCTGTGCTTGCACAGTCCCTTCGTCACGTTAATCAGGAGAATGTCTTCCGTGACGTTGGGAGTTGGTCCATTCACCACCCTGTGTCATTAGGGTGGTGGAGAGGCTGGTTCCCCGAGTCACATGCTCGTCAATTCACTGGATGCAGCCTGGCGGTCCCAACTAGAACCACAGTCAAGAAAACAGGTACTCAGTTCTCACGCACTTCTCTGCTTGACACACAGCCCCACCCAAGTAACAAAATAGTCCCTTCAGTAAAAAAGTCCCTCCTAAGCCTCATTTGGCTTGAGTCTTCAAGCAGCATGGTCTGCCTCAGGTGAGTATGCAGCATGGTCTGCTTCAGGTAAGTTATCAATAATGAGCCTGGCGCCCATGGCGCCAGGACTGACTTTATCTTTATGAGCCTGGCGCCATAGGCGCCAGGACTGTACCCAAACAGCCCTTAACTGGGGCTTTTGGGCATGCTCCAAGTGGCATGATGCCTGCTTCCGGGGCTGCTGGGCCTGGTCTGGTCTTCCGGGGGCAGGCATCATGACAACTGGCCATTTGGCTTCAATATTCCCAGCACCGGATTATTGAAGGTGCTGTGTACTGGACGTATTATTCCCCGGGACTCAAGGTTCTTAATTATTTCAGTAAGGGACTCCATGGATGCGAGAGGCAAACGATATTGCTTCACAAACACTGGAGTCATTCCAGGGTCTGTGGGAATTGTTGTTGTGTGGATGTCGGTGCGACCATAGTCATATGAGTCTACCGCAAAGAGATCTTGGAAATCGAAGAAAACTTGTTTCAACTTTTGCTTCTGTTCCAGGGTCACACAGGCATCAGCTAGGTTGACTCTCTCTTCCACCATCTGCCTGAAGCCTGGAAAGACTTCCGGTTTGGCTATCTCAGTGGCCTCCTCCAGCTGGGTGGAGAAGTCGCTGGTCAGAGTGCTGATTTGGACTGGAGGCTTCAGGTGGGAAAGGCAGCACTCATGGACCTGGAAAATCACCTCATCCCTCCTGAAGTCACAAGTCACATCTTCCTTACCGTAAGGGCAAAAAGTGTACACCAGGAAGTTCCCCCCATGCCGGGTGAAGATCCTGTCTGGTGTTGTTTTGTCATCACTGTCACTGTCAAAACAGTCCTTGGGGATTGATCCTAACAGTTCATTTCCTAGATCAATGGAGAAATGTCGGTCATCAACCGCCATTCCAATAATGGTGCCTGCGGCTAGAGTAATACTCTTTAAGTCGCTGTTATCCACCTCTATTGGAATGGTGTCATGTTCTATGTTGACTAATGGAGTTGGGTTTACCCACAACCCTTGCTGTTGGAGAGAAGCATTTAGATGAATATAAGCATCAGGGTTTTGCAATTTGTGTCCTCTTTTAACTTTCACTTCCAGGGAGAATTGTCGGGTCCTTTCTGGGATGGTGACTTCCTCTTTGATCTGAATTTCAACTGCATAAGGTAGCAATTGAGCTGACCTAAATGCTTTTTCTGGATCATCAAAGCCCATGGGATTATCTGCTAATCGGGACCAAGCTTTGAAGTTTATTAGGTCCAAACTAATGGCAAAGCGATTGAGAATGTCACTGCCTAAGTAAAAGGCGGCAGTGACGTCTCGCACGACCCAACAATTATGGACTATGCTCTTGTTGCCAATGGAGATTTTGAGCATACACCTGATTGGCAGGAGATGTTTGGAATTAGGTGCTTCCAGGTCCATTTCCCATTTGTCTATCAGTTTGAATGTGGGAATGGCTGGATCTTTTGGGAGTTGGCGGAACATGGCTTCGCTGATGAAGCTCTTACCGTTGTTCACAAACACTCGAGCGAGAACAGAGTCCTTCCCATCATTTAACTGAACAGGGATGAACAACTGCTCTCCAATTTGCTGAATATCAGCCAGGCTCTGAGCTGATTTCACATCTTTCTGGACTATAGGAGTGGGAGTTTCTGATTGTGGATTGGTGAAGAATTTCAGAGTATTTCCTTCCAGTGTGGAATACCACCTTAAACTGGAAGGAAGGTTGATTTTCAGAAATAGAGAGGACCCCCCATCACCAGTCTGTTGTCCTACTGCTATTACTGTCACGTCTGGAATTTGGTTGTTCTGGAAGTGAAATTCTACTTGGTCAGATTTCTGTTCAACCATGTGGCAGGTGCCGTTTAAACTAACATGGTTGACACTCTGTTTTAATTTTATGGGTCGGCTAGTCTGGGTCCAGAGGACCTTGTTTACACAATCTATTAGGGGTGACAACCTTCTCAGGAGGTCATTCCCTAGTAAACAAGGGGTGCCCTCTGGAGTCACTACTATGACCGGGTGTTTCACCTTGTGTCGCCCAATTTTAATGTCCAAGTCTGCAGTCCCCTCAACGGGAATTTCCTTCCCGTCAAAGTTCTGCAGTTGTCCAGGAAGAGAGGTGAGAGGAATTCGGTAATTCTCCCCCCTTCCTGCATTTAGTTCCTCAAAGGCCCTTTTGGGCAGAAGGGTAGCTTGGGATCCAGTGTCCACCAGTGCCAAAATTGTACCCTGCCCCTGTACTTGTACCGGGGCATAGTATCTTCCCTCCTTCTCCTCAAGGGGGCACAGATAATGCACATTTTTGGACAACTGGTGGGCTAACTTTCTGGTTTTGGACATGGCGAGAGAAGAGATTTGGGCAGAATTCTGTGGAGAGCCTTGGGAATCTGAAAGAAAAAGTTGGCAACTGGAGATCAGAGCCATTGTGGGTTCCCCTGGTTCCGGTTCTGGGCCGCCCCCCCTTTTTGAAGGCAGTCACCAGGATGGGTTTGAAGGAGCGGATTTCGGTATTGTCGGTTCTGGGATGAGATGATGGGCGGCGGTAGCTGAGTCTCCACATCTCCCCAGTCTGGATTGGAATCCCTTGGGACCCATTTTTGCTTGGGAGGAGTTCCCCCATCTCTGAAGGAGAAGATCCTTTTCTCAGGATCTTCTGAGGATCCCTCTCCCTCAAATTGGAAGACCTGTACCTCCTCCACAAAGTGGGTCTGTTTGGGTCCTTTGTTTCTCCTACCTCCCCTCTGCTCCTTGGGTGGCAGACTTTCAGGGGTAGGAGATTTAGTTTCCGGTTCCTGGTTTTCCAGGGGCTGTTTACAAGTTGGGAAGGAAGCTTCCTCCAAGGCTTTACACACCCCTTCCCCTTGTGCCTCCTCCCTGGGAACCAGTGTGTTATCGGGGTGCTGCCCCCATCATTGTTCTGGAGCACCAGGTCCAGAGTTTGGGGCATTCTGCGTTGGCATGCTCATCTGAGGGGTCTGTTGAGCCCTCAGTATGTGACCCAGATCCCGTGCCATATTTTGGACCTGGCGCTCTAACTGGGAAACCCGCTCAGGCTGATACGGGGCTCTATTTTCTCCCCTGGGCTGATCCCGGGAAGGGTAGCCATCCCTTCTGTGGTAGTACCCCTGGTTGGGAAGATTTTGGTACCCCTCCACCCTTGGCCTCCCCTCTCCCGGATTAGGTTGTCTGGGCTCAGGGAATCGGGGAAAGAAGGATGGATGATTTTGGAGCGGGAAATTGGGTCGATACCTGGGGAAAAAGTTCTGCCCAGGATTTGGAGAATTTCTGCCCTCCTGTGGGAAGTTGGGAGGGAAGTTCCCTGGGTTAGGTGCTTGGCTGGATCCCCCCTTTGGGCTGGAGGAGTCCACACATAACCCAGGATTGGTCGGTTTCCCTTTTAGCGGGGACTTACATAGTCAGGGGAGCGGGGGACCCCGTTTGTGGGACTACCTCCTCGACTCCCTGTCTGTGACTGGCCCGAGGGCCTTCTGGGCTGTGAATTATTTGGTGCAGGCAGGTTTTTAGGCCCCCCCATCTCCAAATCTAAAACGGGGGCAACCTTTACCTCTGCCACCTTGGCAGCAGCAGGGGTGCTGTTGGTTTTAGGGTTTTTCGGCGCGTTATTTTTATTTTCGATAGGCTTCTGCACCTCATAGATCCGGGTAGCCTATTCAATGACCCAGTCTAAAGATCTTTTCTCATGAAAATCTCTCACGAGCTGGGTCATTATGTATTTGGGTAAGGCATGGGAAAAACGTATTGATAAATTCTCTGCTATCCGTGCGTACCCTTCTGGTGGTCTGCGCAAAAGCATGCTTTAATTCTTGCACAAACTCTTGTGGGGCCTGATCCTCCCCACATTGCAAATTGTAGGCTGCCTTGCGAGCCTCTTGAGGATTTCTGTGCACAGAAAAATGTTTCAAGATGGCCGCCCTGTATGTGGAGCACCTTGAATGGTTTTGATCCTCCAGCCCCGCAAAGAAACTGGAGTATTCTGGTGAGAAGGTCCACTTTACATATTGAATACAGCTTTGGCTGTCCTTCAAATGGAAAGTCTACATCATTTGCTCATAGTGCTCCAAGTGTTCCCAAACAGAATACTTGGCGTTCTTATGATAAGGCGTGATGACACTCCTTATTGCCTTTATTTGTTTCAATGGGTCCTTAAGCAAGGCCCTTTTTGCCTTATTGGCCTTTTTGGTTCGGGTAACGCTGGTCCATTCATCCTCCGACTCAGAAGCGCTGCTTCCAGAGGTGCCCGTCTAATCTTCCACGTTTTCCCGGATTCTGCGAGCCTGGGAATGGCTGGCAGAATGTGGGGACCTGGTCTCCTGTGTCCTGTAATGCTCAGAGGAGTCTTCAGATCCCTCCTTGCTGCCAGGATTTGATGGGTACCACCCCACTGACCTAACTGGGCAGAGGTTTTCAGGATGCCCTTAATGGGCCTACTCTCATGGGGTTCCCCACTAAATTGCACTGTGCTTGGGTGCCCATACCCGGATGCCCGCCCATCCATTCCTGGGAGGTACTGGCCTATGAGCCCCATACTTCTAGCTGGATAGTAATCTGCCGTCTCCGTGGCCCTGGGCTCATGTGCGCGAGGGGACATGGGGGTGGCAGAGTCCAGGGACTGGGAGAGATGAAGGCCTCTGGTACCAGGGCTCCTGAGGTTATGCTCAGGCGTTTCCCTTTCCCAGCGCACCTCTTCTCTATCAGCCCCTCCTCCCTGTTGCAATGCAAGAGCCTGCGCTTTCAGTTCCTCAGTTAAGGCCTTACTAAACTCTATCAGTCTCTCCTGCATCGCTACCTGTTGCTGGAGCCTATCATTGTGCTGACAGAGAGCCTCATTTTCTCTCTGTGCCTCCTGATTGGTCCTGGAGTACTGGGCCAGTCTCTGCTGCAGGAGGGTTACCTCCTGAGCTCTGTCCCTATTGGCCTGCTCCTTTCTTGCCAGAGCATCCTCCACCCTCCTGGTGTGCTCTAACAAGTTCTGGTGTTCTTTTTGGAGGTCACCCAGTCCCTGGAGGGCCAGGTGATTTTCTTCCATTTTCCTTTTTAAGTGGCAGACTTCCTGGCCTAAGGTATCCCTTTCCTGACTAAGAGCCTGCATCTGTGCCGCCAGGTCGTCCCTTTGCCTTTGGAAGGCATCAGCTTTCTGGCGCTCCTGGTCAAACTCTGCCTGGGTATCCAGGTCTTTCAAAATCAGTTTATTGCTCTCTGCCTTCTCCCTATCCAGGTGGCTTTGCAGGGTGACTACCTGCTCGGCACATGCCCTATCGAAATCTAATTGTTGCTCCAGCTTTTTCTGGCTCTGCAGTAGGGAGTCCAAACCTTCTTGGTACTCCTTCTGCAAGGCCAGAAATCTGGTATCCTGGTCCGCCTTTTCCTGTTGCAGCACATCCATATCCTCCTTTATTTTAGTGATGTACTGTCTGCTGTCCTTTTCTGACT
Source organism: Ambystoma mexicanum (assembly GCF_040938575.1). Classification (NCBI taxonomy): domain Eukaryota; kingdom Metazoa; phylum Chordata; class Amphibia; order Caudata; family Ambystomatidae; genus Ambystoma; species Ambystoma mexicanum. Next base: position 136,664,010 of record NC_090930.1, read on the forward strand.
CCTGGCTTCTGAGCAGCCTCTGCTCAGAAGAGTCCAGATCAGATTGGGCCTTCTCTAACGCCATCTGTTGCCTATTTGCCAGATCTTGGCCTTCAGCACATTTGTCCTGTATGGCTCCCATATATAGATACAAATATGCCGCTATCCTGGCAATCTTATTATGTTCATCTTTGGCTTTAAGGGCCATATATAGTTCACTCAGGGCCACATGTAGGGGACCCTGACCTCCCCATATATCTGACCCTGTTTCAGTGACCTGTTGTGCGATTGCCTGCAACCAGACCGTTTGGTCCTGATGAGTCCACTCACCTCTCACAAATAGCTTATGTAAGAAGTGCTCTCTGGCTATTTTGATGTCCACCAGTGTCGTCATTCTGGAATTTGAGTTCCTTCCTGACTTACAGAAGTTTGTATTTTATTTTTGCAAAACAGACCGTTTCCTTAGAGCGTTCCTTTAAGGAGTGCTTTACAGCGTAACACAGCGTGGTGATCCGACCGGATGTATGTATCTTGTCAGTTAGCACACTGTATTAATCTGCACAAGTGATAGATCTAATCCGGAATCCCCGGCTACGAGCCCCCAATTTGTAAGAGGATTCAATTCAACACTATAGCTAAGTCAATGCCTAGTCTGGGATACTGAATGGAAACCCTTATTGATATATCTTTATGTCCAGTTCATGAGTTCTGGATGGATGACTACCCCTATATAACACCCCTCTCTTAGAATCCCCCTGACCCCACTGAGCCAAGAAGTAGTTCTGTTTTGCAAGTTTAAAAGGTTTATTTGAGAAAAAAAACAAAATATAGATACCACGCTTTTATAATAAATTAATAATCGATATCGCCCTTATAAATATAATGTTAATCAACAATGGGTAATCTGACACTAGCACACTTCTTTATAATCAATGAGGAGTTAGTATAGGATGGATAAAGTAGCAAAAATACTCTTATGGTTTCAAGGGAAAAGCAATGAGGAATAAAATGCAGTACAGAAATACTTGATATGATTTTAGCAAAAGATAAGATAATCACTTTTTCTCTGGCAATTCACCCCCTCCCCTATGCAATGTAAGAAATGGAAGGAGATGGAAAGAGGAGCACACAGTTCTCAGGAATGCAATCAAATACAATACGAAATTCAGTTCCCCCCCAGCAAGCTTAGAGGAAACAGGTAGGAGTTTGAACCACAGGCCCAAGTGCTTTGAATGCGGTGGCAATGAAGTGAGAAATATGCCGAAAATGCTTTTAATTCCCTTTAGGAGGTTCAGGGTGAGTGAGAGATACTTGGGATGAGCTCAGGCTCACTTTAGCAATGATTCAGGGATGGTTATTAAGAGGCAAACACGTTTTTAGCAAAGGAAAGCAAAAAGCTGCTATCTTTTTACAGGTAAAGAAATCAGGCCAAAATCGCAAATCGCAGCAAAATTCGCGAGTGCGTGAATCGCGATTACGGCAAAAGTATAAGGAGTAGTCGGTTCTAGGCTCGTTGGAAAACTGAGATTCTAAGCTTTCACAGGAAAGTTAAATTTCGTTTCTAGCCCAAACGGTTCCAGAGATACGGACGATTAAATAAAGGTAGTTTTTCGGATTTAAAGTAAACTCAAAATGACAGGTGACAGCTTGCAGCTTCAGAATTGACAGGTGACAGTTGTGCAGCTTTACACATGACAGATGACACAATTTCTAGGAGGCTGTTCTACTTAGGTTAAAATAGTTTGGATTAGATTATTTTAACTAAGAGATTGGTTCTGCACAGTTCTGCTAGGTACTCACAATATAAATTTGAAATAGGCCTCGCCACGGATCTGGTCAGGTTTTGGACTGGACTCCGGTTCTGGTCTCGGCACTTCACAGTGATCTGGGTCAGCTCTCTGGTTCTGCTCACAGCGGTCTGGGTCACTCTGGATCTCTGGTCTGGTCTCTGGCAATTGTTCTTGGCAAAAGAATTCAAACAGCTCGCCCGGCTGTGGAATAGTTCGCAAATTATTTTAAGTTTGCTGAGGCCTGCTGAGAAGAGTTCTCAGTTTGTGGGCTTAGGCCCTTGCTTTAAGTTGTGAAGTAAAGTTCTGGTCTTTGGAGATTGATGGATTTGAAGTCTGGATCTCTAGATGTGAAGTCGTCGGTCAGCATGCTCCGCAGCAAATGGAATTGAATGTCTCTACCTGTCCCAGCAGTCTCTTTTTATGTGTTTTGAAAATGGGTGTGTGCCTGGGCCTAGCTAAGCCTGCCCCTCTCTACTTGTCATTGGCCCAATTCTCCCCTCTCCCATGATTGGGGGAAGGAAATGTGAGTCAGAGTGATGCTGTAGGTTTTATGGTCAGAGGAACCTCCCCTTGTCAGTTTGCCCACAAATCTATATTTGATTCAAATACATCCTTCCCAGATATACAATTTGTTGAAATTACATGTGCACATTATATATTCCTTGTGGTCCATGCTTGTCCGCCGCTGATCTTCCTGGGGGCTTGCATTAAAAAATGACAACATTTTGCGCTTTTTAACTGGTTTTGCAATATCAGACTTTTACCCAAAATTACACACATGTGCGCAAGGAGTATGGACATTAATTGATGAAGTGTCAGATTTTTAACATGCAGACATTTGGAGTGAGACCCTATTTTCCGCTAGCAACCCCCCAGAATACACCACAGGGTCCTAACGCCTCTCAAAATGTTCACAGAAAAATCACAAAAATAATGATATTACTTATATAATTCTGACAAGTCCGCACTATGAGTTATCTATCTTTTTAAAATGATGCCCTGGTCAAAAAGGGGTGTGGCTTCCCACATCACAGGGTGGAATAACTGGTTTATCCACTTCCCCCAAGCTCAGCTGCTAGCAGAGGCACTGCCCCTCCCAGTTTCCCCTAAGAGGAAGCCACTTTTACGGCGCCCCCTATATAACATTTGCCTGAGTCCAGGACAGGCCTTTGCTCAACTCCCTGTAGTCCCCAGCTGCCACTCCCCTTTCAATCAACAGGGCCATGTGACCTCAGGATGCAGCCAGGCCTGGCAGGGAACACAGCTGCTGATCCAGTTTCAACTCCTGTAGGGGGTAGGTGTCAGGCAGAATCCAGTTTCATTAAGCCAGGTTTCAGCTAAATGTCACTTTTTGTTCCCAGTTTTCTACATTCAAATCAAACTGACAATTTTTACCTATACATTAAATAATTACTTCCTTCAAGTCATTTCAGAATATAGTTTTACATTGTATCCACCTCTTAGCAATTCTTTCCTTGGTCTGGTTTTGTTTCATTTGTTCAGTTTTACACAAAAGTCTGGTGGTTTTAAAACGCCGGCTTTCTGATAGTGGTGAGTACTGGTAATGCAACCATTTTTGGGATTAAGAAAATGAATTCCCCACAGTTCTGAGTTGCTTTTTTTTTGCAATCAGCATTGCCATTCCCAATGGTTTCAGGCTACTGTGTGTGTAGCCCACTGGTGGTTTTTGGCAGTGCCCTCCTGTGCTCACAACATAGGCAAAATGGGTGGCAGCCTATTCTTCATGTTTTCCCTGTGCACTCTCTGGGGAGTTCTGGCCATCATGATGTTTTCCATGCCAGTACTGCACAGTTTTATTGTAGGGCTTGGATCCATGGGTAAAAACATCCCACAAGCCCCCCCTCTTGCGATGGCCATTCTGTCCTTTCGCTGATGGAGCTCGCAAGATCTGGGGTGTTCGCCTCATCTTCTTCCAATTCCATGGGTGGCACAGTTCACCATCTTTTCCTCCCTCCAGTCGATCAATCAGTTCTCCTTGCTGGTCCTGATGGGAGGATTGGGCAGTACCCCGGGACCTCGGGTCTCTGCTCCCGGTCTCCGGTCGTCCTCCTTGGTCATTCTCCATGGTTTCCTCTCTCCTAGGATGATAAAGCAAAAGCGGCAATACACATTCCTAGACATTTTTCCGCCACTATTAATGGTGTGGCGAACATGTACATTTTATACATCCAAATGCATTTTGCAGTCTGATTTTAAAAACAATATATAACAGGGCACATTTGCATTACGTTACTATATTTTTGATATGTGGAATATTTTAGAGTTTGAACTGACTTACTCTGGAGCGGCCCCCTCTTGTATTGCAGAGGACTCCTCCAGTTGTTGCAGAGTGTGCCTGGGATGGCAACACATTAGCTGATTTATATGGACCCACTTGTCTTCCCCCTCTGCCAAACCGCCTTTGGGGATGCAGATCTTGTAGGCCACAGGGGAGATTTTGTCTATAATTTCAAACGGTCCCTTCCATGTAGGCAAAAATTTTCTCTGTTTGGCCTGGTTCCTTTGGAAATTGTATAGATAGACCCGATCACCCACCTTATATTCCTTTCGGGTAGTTTTTAAATCATAGTGGATCTTCATGCTCTCGGCTGATCTTTCTAGATTCCGCTGAGCATAGGCAAAAGCATGCTGAAGGTGTTTCCTTAAATACTCCACATACTCATGAGTTGTGGAGGCATTTATCAACGTTTGCTCTTGGGTTCTGTAGAGCAAATGCTTGGGAAGCACCATCTTGCGTCCAGTCATCAACTCAAATCGTGACATTTTGGTTGCAGATGAAGGGGTAGATCTGATGGCCATTAGGACCAGAGGTAATTGGATATCCCAACTTGGCCCAGAATCTGCCACAAACTTTTTTAATATGCTCACAATGGTTCGGTTGTATCTCTCCACTGCTCCAGAAGAAGCTGGCCTGTAAGCAATGTGTAGCTTCCTTTTAACCCGCAGTATCTCCCACATCTTTGTCATTACTTCACTGGTGAAGTGGCTACCCCTGTCTGACTCAATCCTTTGAGGTAGACCAAAACGGGAAAAGATGTGGTTAATCATCAGGGCAGCTGCTGTTTCTGCCTTGCAGTTTGGGGCTGGGAGACATTCCACCCACTTGGTAAACAAGCATGTAACGGTCAACATGTACTTGTTTCCTCTAGACAAGCGAATCACAGGGCCTACAAAGTCGATTTGCAAATCTGACCATGGCAGTGTCATCCCCCTCTTTTGGAGAGGCGCACGGTGTGTGAGGGATGATGGCTGAAATTGTGCACACACAAGACACCCCTTCAAGTATTGGTCGAGGACCTGCCCCATGTATGGCCAGTATGCAACCTCTCTTAAGATTTCCAATGTTGTGTGAAACCCCCTATGACCGGCGGTTGCCGCATCATGGGCGTGACTTAACATCAGGCTTCGGAATGAGGTAGGAACCACCCACTGATCGTGGCCAGCTTTGGATTTCCTTACCAACAAACCGTCTTGGATTCGGAACATTTTTGGACATTTCATCAACACTCTTAGGTCCTCTTTCCCAATGTAATCGGTATCCGTCAGGGGAAAGTTCTCAGGGTCCTCAAGGTGTTGGTAAAACTTACCAATTATTGGATCCCCCTTCTGAGCTGTAATCAAATCAGCATCAGGGGTCTCCTTACTCCATTGTGTAGTTGAAAGATCATTGTGAGCATTGGTCTGGGACCTAGTGATGGCAGTGACCTGGATTTCCCACAACAGGGACTCTATTTCTATTAGATCCCCTTGGATGGCCCCGGTTTTGGCCAGCTGATCAGCTAAGTCATTTCCAGTTTTGTCTGGTCCCTCTACTTTGGAATGACCCTTGATCTTTTTCCAGTAGATGGTCATCCCATTCGATGTGACCAGATCATCAATATTTTGGATTAACTTCCCATGTTTCAGGGGTTTGTTATTAGCGCATAACATGCCTCTGGTTTTCCAGTTGACCAGGTGCTCCACGAACCCGTTCCGTACATAATCCGAATCTGTGATTATGACCAGTTCGTGGAGTTGATGTTGGACAGCAGTGAGGATGGCCTGATGGACAGCCATCAACTCTGCCACCTGACTACTTCGGGGACCAATTTTGTATCCAGCGGAGGGTTCTGGGAACTCCTTCACCCATGCATTCCCTACGCCAGCCACCAGTTCTTTCTCCCCGTCGTTGTCAACATGGTAAGAGCATCCGTCCACATAGACAGTGGGCATTCCCTCACACTTGTCTTCTTCAAAGACTTTGTGTGGGGAATTAAGGTATGCCTCCATGTTGTCCTTGATTTTTAGACTTTCGTCCTCGAGACAGTTTTCTCTGGCACAATCATGCAAGTCAGCCAGACCTTGCGCGAGGGGACTCTTCTTGTTTTGGCCATATCTGACCTCCACAGGAAAGCCTTGCATTGACAGAATCCATGAAGTAATTCGGGAATTACTCACATTTCCAGATTCTGTCACTTTGGCGATATTGCAGAGGCTGGTGTGGAGTCTCCACTATGATGTGTTCCCCCTGGATAAACGGGCGGTAATTCTTCAATGCCCACACCATTGCCAGGAGTGCCTTCTCACAATCGTTGAATTTTTCCTCCACAGAGGATAAAGTTTTGCTCACATAGGTGATTACTTTATTGACCTTGTCATGCTTTTGGTATAATACTGCCGTCAAGCACGTATTAGAGAACCCCGTCTCCAGGAAGAACTCCTTGTTTCTGACAGGGTAAGCTAGGCAAGGTGCTTGTGAGAGGCTTCTTTTGAGTTGTCTTACCGCCTCGGATTGTTCTGGACCCCATTCCCACTTGACCCCCCCTTCAAGAGATGAATCAGGGGTCTAGTGATCTCTGCATAGCCTTCAATGTACTTTCTGCTGTAATTAGTCAGTCCAAGGAGGCTCCTTAGTTCCTGCAGAGTTGTGGGGTCTTTCAGCTTTTGAAGTGCTTCCACTTTCTTTTCTTGGGGACAGAGGCCCTGAGGAGTAATCTCATGCCCCAAGAAATTAACACGGGTTCTACACCACTGTGCTTTCTGAAAGGAAAGTTTTGCTCCGGCGGCCCTCAACTGTGTCAGAACATAACAGATCTCCGCTATGTGTTCCTCCACAGATGAACTTTTGATGAGGACATCATCTACATAACCCAGGTTACCCCTCGCACCCAGGTCGGGCATGGCCTTATGTAGGAAAATGTTGAATTAATTGCCGGAGTTGAGGTATCCGAAGGGAGTCCGGGTCCAGGTGTAGTGCTGGCCCCCAACGGTAAAAGCCAGTTTGTATTGGTCCTCCCTACTGACAGGCACGGTCCAGTATCCATTGGTCAGGTCTATTGCTGTGAATACCTTTGACCCCTGAATCTGGGCCAGCCCTTGGTCAATGTAGGGCAGAGGCCATCGGGAAGTATGGACCCATTTGTTAAGCTCCCTAAGGTCGGCGCAGAGTCTCCACTGGTGTTACGCTCACCTGGTTCCCACGGGGGCGTCGACCGGAACTGGGCCGCTGTTACTTCCACCAGCGTGACGTGTAGCGCCAAGATGACTGACTGGACTGGCCCGCTCAGCCTAGTTTGTCTGGCTCGCAAGAATATTCTTCTGCAAAGGAGAAGAGGAATTAACCACCCGTGGAATTGAGTGTCAACCCACCTTCCCCACTCCCGTTGTCTTCCCACTGATCACTCTTGATGTCCCCTCCTTAGTCTCACCTGATGGTTTGGAAGGATGAGCTCTCCATCCTGCGTCGACCGCAGGGGCGCGTTGATGACCAGTTACTTCACTGGCGTAGAGGAATTGGTGAGTTCCAGTATTGACTCTAAAGTCCAATTGTTCATAAGAGTTCAAATGTCTGCTCTTCACTCTGTCCGATTCCTTGCAAGTTGCCGATTAATCCACTTGAAGATTTCCAAATGGCACTCGGTAAGATTCAGGTAAGTCTATTGTGTTTTTCCCCTTAGGGGCCGGGGTACGGCGATGAAGCAGAGGTGACTGTGCCGACCCCAGATGAGGTGAGACCCCCGTGGTAAATCAGGTAAGTTTTGTGGGGGATAACTGGTATTGACCTTGCTTTCTCCCCTTAGGGGCCGGGGTACGGCGATGAAGCAGAGTTGACTGCGCCGACCCGAAATGAGGTGAGTACCTCCCGTGGTAAATCAGGTAAGTCCTTGGGGGTAGCTTGTATGGCTTGTCCCCTTGCTAACCTTGTTGTCTTTGTCTCCTTAGGTGTCGGAGGGCGGCCGCGAGATGGAGAGAGCGTGATGGAATGCTGAAGTACCGCCAAGCAGGTGAGTTCAGCGCGGCGCCGTAGGAATGCGAAGCGATGCTTCAAAGACTTCTTTTATTTATTTTATTTTTACATTTATAAAGCGCTCACATAGCCCGCAGGCATCGAGGCGCTGTTACAGGAATTGTTTGTTTTTCTTAGTTTTTTTTTGTCTTAGTTACGTATTTATAACGGGCTTAAACACCCAGAGGTTTCTAAGCGCGGACCCGGGGATCGAACCTGTTGTTGCTTCGTGTCGTCTTGCTTCCAAGACGCGCACGCTGCCGCTGAGCTATCCTCCCGGATCTGTCTTTCAGTTCCGTGGTGAAATGGATCAGGATCCAGGTAAGGATTAAAGTTAAAACTCCTGGTCTAACCTTTATCCTTTTTGTCTTCTTGTTTCAGGAGTCCCAGGACTGAAGTGGGCGTGGCTGAAGACTGGAGCTGCTGAAAACACGGTGAGTGTTACGCTGCAGCAAGCAGAATAACGCGAAGCACGTGTGGCTGTCCGGGCGTGGTTTAAATAGCCTTGGAAGAAGATCCAGGTGAGTATTCTTCCACAGCCCCACCCAAGTAACAAAACAGTCCCTTCAGTAAAATAGTCCCTCCTAAGCCTCATTTGGCTTGAGTCTTCAAGCAGCATGGTCTTCCTCAGGTGAGTATGCAGCATGGTCTGCTTCAGGTCAGTTATCAATAATGAGCCTGGCGCCCAATGGCGCCAGGACTGACTTTATCTTTATGAGCCTGGCGCCATAGGTGCCAGGACTGTACCCAAACAGCCCCTAACTGGGGCTTTTGGGCATGCTCCAAGTGGCATGATGCCTGCTTCCGGGGCTGCTGGGCCTGGTCTGGTCTTCCGGGGGCAGGCATCATGACAACTGGCCGTTTGGCTTCAATATTCCCAGCACCGGATTATTGAAGGTGCTGTGTACTGGACGTATTATTCCCCGGGACTCAAGGTTCTTAATTATTTCAGTAAGGGACTCCATGGATGCGAGAGGCAAACGATATTGCTTCACAAACACTGGAGTCATTCCAGGGTCCGTGGGAATTGTTGTTGTGTGGATGTCGGTGCGACCATAGTCATATGAGTCTACCGCAAAGAGATATTGGAAATCCAAGAAAACTTGTTTCAACTTTTTCTTCTGTTCCAGAGTCACACAGGCATCAGCTAGGTTGACTCTCTCTTCCACCATCTGCCTGAAGCCTGGAAAGACTTCCGGTTTGGCTATCTCAGCGGCCTCCTCCAGCTGGGTGGAGAAGTCCCTGGTCAGAGTGCTGATTTGGACTGGAGGCTTCAGGTGGGAAAGGCAGCCCTCATGGACCTGGAAAATCACCTCATCCCTCCTGAAGTCACAAGTCACATCTTCCTTACCATAAGGGCAGGAAGTGTACACCAGGAAGTTCCCCCCATGCCGGGTAAAGATCCTGTCTGGTGTTGTATTGTCATCACTGTCACTGTCAAAACAGTCCTTGGGGATTGGTCCTAACAGTTCATTTCCTAAATCGATGGAAAAATGTCGGTCATCAACCGCCATTCCAATAATGGTGCCTGCGGCTAGAGTAATACTCTTTAAGTCGCTGTTATCCACCTCTATTGGAATGGTGTCATGTTCTATGTTGACTAATGTTGGGGGTAACCCCAACCCTTGCTGTTGGAGAGAAGCATTTAGATGTATATAAGCATCAGGGTTTTGCAATTTTTGTCCTCTTTTAACTTTCACTTCCAGGGAGAATTGTCGGGTCCTTTCTGGGATGGTGACTTCCTCTTTGATCTGAATTTCAACTGCATAAGGTAGCAATTGAGCTGACCTAAATGCTTTTTCTGGATCATCAAAGCCCATGGGATTATCCGCTAATCGGGACCAAGCTTTGAAGTTCATTAGGTCCAAACTAATGGCAAAGCGATTGAGAATGTCACTGCCTAAGTAAAAGGCGGCAGTGACGTCTCGCACGACCCAACAATTATGGACTATGCTCTTGTTGCCAATGGAGATTTTGAGCATACACCTGCTTGGCAGGAGATGTTTGGAATTAGGTGCTTCCAGGTCCATTTCCCATTTGTCTATCAGTTTGAATGTGGGAATGGCTGGATCTTTTGGGAGTTGGCGGAACATGGCTTCGCTGATGAAGCTCTTACCATTGTTCACACACACTCTAGCGAGAACAGAGTCCTTCCCATCATTTAACTGAACAGGGATGAACAACTGCTCTCCAATTTGCTGAATATCAGCCAGGCTCTGAGCTGATTTCACATCTTTCTGAACTATAGGAGTGGGAGTTTCTGATTGTGGATTGGTGAAGAATTTCAGAGTGTTTCTTTCCAGTGTGGAATACCACCTTAAACTGGAAGGAAGGTTGATTTTCAGAAATAGAGAGGACCCCCCATCACCAGTCTGTTGTCCTACTGCTATTACTGTCACGTCTGGAATTTGGTTGTTCTGGAAGTGAAATTCTACTTGGTCAGATTTTTGTTCAACCATGTGGCAGGTGCCGTTTAAACTAACATGGTTGACACTCTGTTTTAATTTTATGGGTCGGCTAGTCTGGGTCCAGAGGACCTTGTTTACACAATCTATTAGGGGTGACAACCTTCTCAGGAGGTCATTCCCTAGTAAACAAGGGGTGCCCTCTGGAGTCACTACTATGACCGGGTGTTTCACCTTGTGTCGCCCAATTTTAATGTCCAAGTCTGCAGTCCCCTCAACGGGAATTTCCTTCCCGTCAAAGTTCTGCAGTTGTCCAGGAAGAGAGGTGAGAGGAATTCGGTAATTCTCCCCCCTTCCTGCATTTAGTTCCTCAAAGGCCCTTTTGGACAGAAGGGTAGCTTGGGATCCAGTGTCCACCAGTGCCAAAATTGTACCCTGCCCCTGTACTTGTACCGGGGCATAGTATCTTCCCTCCTTCTCCTCAAGGGGGCACAGATAATGCACATTTTTGGACAACTGGTGGGTTAACTTTCTGGTTTTGGACATGGCGAGAAAAGAGATTTGGGCAGAATTCTGTGGAGAGCCTTGGGAATCTGAAAGAAAAGGTTGGCAACTGGAGATCAGAGCCATTGTGGGTTCCCCTGGTTCCGGTTCTGGGCCGCCCCCCTTTTTTGGAGGCAGTCACCAGGATGGGTTTGAACCAGGGGATTTCGGTATTGTTGGTTCTGGGATGAGATGATGGGCGGCGGTAGCTCAGTCTCCACATCTCCCCAGTCTGGATTGGAATCCTTGGGACCCATTTTTGCTTGGGAGGAGTTCCCCCATCTCTGAAGGAGAAGATCCTTTTCCCAGAATCTTCTGAGGATCCCTCTCCCTCAAATTGGAAGACCTGTACCTCCTCCACAAAGTGGGTCTGTTTGGGTCCTTTGTTTCTCCTACCCCCCCTCTGCTCCTTGGGTGGCAGACTTTCAGGGGTAGGAGATTTAGTTTCCGGTTCCTGGTTTTCCAGGGGCTGTTTACAAGTTGGGAAGGAAGCTTCCTCCAAGGCTTTACCCACCCCTTCCGCTTGTGCCTCCTCCCTGGGAACCAGTGTGTTATCGGAGTGCTGCCCCCGTCATTGTTCTGGAGCACCAGGTCCAGAGTTTGGGGCATTCTGCGGTGGCATGCTCATCTGAGGGTTTTGTTGAGCCCTCAGTATGTGACCCAGATCCCGTGCCATATTTTGGGCCTGGCGCTCTAACTGGGAAACCCGCTCAGGCTGATACGGGGCTCTATTTTCTCCCCTGGGCTGATCCCGGGAAGGGTAGCTATCCCTTCTCTGCTAGTACCCCTGGTTGGGAAGATTTTGGTACCCCTCCACCCTTGGCCTCCCCTCTCCCGGATTAGGTAGGGGAAAGAAGGATGGATGATTTTGGGGTGGGAAATTGGGTGGATACCTGGGGAAAAAGTTCTGCCCAGGATTTGGAGAATTTCTGCCCTCCTGTGGGAAGTTGGGAGGGAGGTTCCCTGGGTTAGGTGCTTGGCTGGATCCCCCCCTTGGGCTGGAGGAGTCCACACATAACCCAGGATTGGTTGGTTTCCCTTATAGCGGGGACTTACATAGTCAGGGCAGCGGGGGACCGTATTTGTGGGACTACCTCCTCGACTCCCTGTCTGTGACTGGCCCGAGGGCCTTCTGGGCTGTGAATTATTTGGTGCAGGCAGGTTTTTAGGCCCCCCCATCTCCAAATCTAAAATGGGGGCAACCTTTACCTCTGCCACCTTGGCAGCAGCAGGGGTGCTGTTGGTTTTGGGGTTTTTATGCACGTTATTTTTATTTTCGATAGGCTTCTGCACCTCATAGATCCGGGTAGCCTGTTCAATGACCCAGTCTAAAGATCTTTTCTCATGAAAATCTCTCACGAGCTGGGTCATTATGTATTTGGGTAAGGCATGGAAAAACGTATTGATAAATTCTCTGCTATCCGTGCGTACCCTTCTGGTGGTCTGCGCAAAAGCACGCTTTAATTCTTGCACAAACTCTTGTGGGGCCTGATCCCCCCCACATTGCAAATTGTAGGCTGCCTTGCAAGCCTCTTGAGGATTTCTGTGCACAGAAAAATGTTTCAAGATGGCCGCCCTGTATGTGGACCACCTTAAATGGTTCTGATCCTCCAGCCCCGCAAAGAAACTGGAGTATTCTGTTGAGAAGATCCACTTTACACATTGAATACAGCAATGGCTATCCTTCTAATGGAAAGTCTCCATCATTTGCTCATAGAGCTCCAAGTGCTCCCAAACAGAATACTTGGCGTTCTTATGATAAGGCGTGATGACACTCCTTATTGCCTTTATTTGTTTCAATGGGTCCTTAAGCAAGGCCCTTTTTGCCTTATTGGCCTTTTTGGTTCGTGTAACCCTGGTCCATTCATCCTCCGACTCAGAAGCGCTGTTCCCAGAGGTGCCCGTCTGATCTTCCAGGTTTTCCCGGATTCTGCGAGTCTGGGAATGGCTGGCAGAATGTGGGGACCTGGTCTCCTGTGTCCTGTAATGCTCAGAGGAGTCTTCAGATCCCTCCTTGCTGCCAGGATTTGATGGGTACCCCCCCACTGACCTAACGGGGCAGAGGTTTTCAGGATGCCCTTAATGGGCCTACTCTCCTGGGGTTCCCCACTAAATTGCACTGTGCTTGGGTGCCCATACCCCGATGCCCGCCCATCCATTCCTGGGAGGTACTGGCCTATGAGCCCCATACTTCTAGCTGGATAGTAATCTGCCATCTCCGTGGCCCTGGGCTCATGTGCGCGAGGGGACATGGGGGTGGCAGAGTCCAGGGACTGGGAGAGATGAAGGCCTCTGGTATCAGGGCTCCTGAGGTTATGCTCAGGCGTTTCCCTTTCCCAGCGCACCTCGTCTCTATCAGCCCCTCCTCCCTGTTGCAATGCAAGAGCCTGCGCTTTCAGTTCCTCAGTTAAGGCCTTACTAGACTCTATCAGTCTCTCCTGCATCGCTACCTGTTGCTGGAGCCTATCATTGTGCTGACAGAGAGCCTCATTTTCTCTCTGTGCCTCCTGATTGGTCCTGGAGTACTGGGCCAGTCTCTGTTGCATGAGGGTTACCTCCTGAGCTGTGTCCCTATTGGCCTGCTCCTTTCTTGCCAGAGCATTCTCCACCCTCCTGGTGTGCTCTAACAAGTTCTGGTGTTCTTTTTGGAGGTCACCCAGTCCCTGGAGGGCCAGGTGATTTTCTTCCATTTTCCTTTTTAAGTGGCAGACTTCCTGGCCTAAGGTATGCCTTTCCTGACTAAGAGCCTGCATCTGTGCCGCCAGGTCGTCCCTTTGCCTTTGGAAGGCACCAGCTTTCTGGCGCTCCTGGTCAAACTCTGCCTGGGATTCCAGGTCTTTCAAAATCAGTTTATTGCTCTCTGCCTTCTCCCTATCTAGGTGGCTTTGCAGGGTGACTACCTGCTTGGCACATGCCCTATTGAAATCTAATTGTTGCTCCAGCTTTTTCTGGCTCTGCAGTAGGGAGTCCAAACCTTCTTGGTACTCCTTCTGCAAGGCCAGAAATCTGGTATCCTGGTCCGCCTTTTCCTGTTGCAGCACATCCATGTCCTCCTTTATTTTAGTGATGTACTGTCTGCTGTCCTTTTCTGACTCCTGGCTCCTGAGCAGCCTCTGCTCAGAAGAGTCCAGATCAGATTGGGCCTTCTCTAACGCCATCTGTTGCCTATTTGCCAGATCTTGGCCTTCAGCACATTTGTCCTGTATGGCTCCCATATATAGATACAAATATGCCGCTATCCTGGTAATCTTATTATGTTCATCTTTGGCTTTAGGGGCCATATATAGTTCACTCAGGGCCACATGTAGGGGACCCTGACCTCCCCATATATCTGACCCTGTTTCAGTGACCTGTTGCGCGATTGCCTGCAACCAGACCGTTTGGTCCTGATGAGTCCACTCACCTCTCACAAATAGCTTATGTAAGAAGTGCTCTCTGGCTATTTTGATGTCTACCAGTGTCGTCATTCTGGAATTTGAGTTCCTTCGTGACTTACAGAAGTTTGTATTGTATTTTTGCAAAACAGACTGTTTCCTTAGAGCGTTCCTTTGAGGAGTGCTTTACAGAGTAACACAGCGTGGTGATCCGACCGGATGTATGTATCTTGTCAGTTAGCACACTGTATTAATCTGCACAAGTGATAGATCTAATCCGGAACCCCCGGCTACGAGCCCCCAATTTGTAAGAGGATTCAATTCAACACTATAGCTAAGTCAATGCCTAGTCTGGGATACTGAATGGGAACCCTTATTAATATATCTTTATGTCCAGTTCATGAGTTCTGGATGACTACCCCTATATAACACCCCTCTCTTAGAATCCCCCTGACCCCACTGAGCCAAGAAGTAGTTCTGTTTTGCAAGTTTAAAAGGTTTATTTGAGAAATAAAACAAAATATAGATACCACGCTTTTATAATAAATTAATAATCGATATCGCCCTTATAAATATAATGTTAATCAACAATGGGTAATCTGACACTAGCACACTTCTTTATAATCAATGAGGAGTTAGTATAGGATGGATAAAGTAGCAAAAATACTTTTATGGTTTCAAGGGAAAAGCAATGAGGAATAAAATGCAGTACAGAAATACTTGATATGATTTTAGCAAAAGATAAGATAATCACTTTTTCTCTGGCAATTCACCCCCTCCCCTATGCAATGTAAGAAATGGAAGGAGATGGAAAGAGGAGCACACAGTTCTCAAGAATGCAATCAAATACAATACGAAATTCAGTTCCCCCCAGCAAGCTTAGAGGAAACAGGTAGGAGTTTGAAACACAGGCAAAGTGCTTTGAATGTGGTGGCAATGAAGTGAGAAATATGCTGAAAATGCTTTTAATTCCCTTTAGGAGGTTCAGGGTGAGTGAGAGATACTTGGGATGAGCTCAGGCTCACTTTAGCAATGATTCAGGGATGGTTATTAAGAGGCAAACACATTTTTAGCAAAGGAAAGCAAAAAGCTGCTATCTTTTTACAGGTAAAGAAATCAGGCCAAATCGCAAATCGCTGCAAAATTCGCGAGTGCGTGAATCGCGATTACGCCAAATGTATAAGGAGTAGGTTCTAGGTTCATTGGAAAGCTGAGATTCTAAGCTTTCAGAGGAAAGTTAAATTCCGTTCCTAGCCCAAACGGTTCCAGAGATACGGACGATTAAATAAAGGTAGTTTTTCGGATTTAAAGTAAACTCAAAATGACAGGTGACAGCTTGCAGCTTCAGAATTGACAGGTGACAGTTGTGCAGCTTTACAAATGACACATGACACGATTTCTAGGAGGCTGTTCTACTTAGGTTAAAATAGTTTGGATTAGATTATTTTTACTAAGAGATTGGTTCTGCACAGTTCTGCTAGGTACTCACAATATAAATTTGAAATAGGCCTCGCCACGGATCTGGTCAGGTTTTGGACTGGACTCCGGTTCTGGTCTCGGCACTTCACAGTGATCTGGGTCAGCTCTCTGGTTCTGCTCACAGCGGTCTGGGTCACTCTGGATCTCTGGTCTGGTCTCTGGCAATTTTTCTTTGCAAAAGAATTCAAACAGCTCGCCCGGCTGCGGAATAGTTCGCAAATGATTTTAAAGTTGCTGAGGCCTGCTGAGAAGAGTTCTCAGTTTGTGGGTTTAGGCCCTTGCTTTATGTTCTGAAGTAAAGTTCTGGTCTTTGGAGATTGATGGATTTGAAGTCTGGATCTCTGGATGTGAAGTCGTCGGTCAGCATG
This sequence comes from Ambystoma mexicanum, assembly GCF_040938575.1. Taxonomy (NCBI): domain Eukaryota; kingdom Metazoa; phylum Chordata; class Amphibia; order Caudata; family Ambystomatidae; genus Ambystoma; species Ambystoma mexicanum. Next base: position 136,680,234 of record NC_090930.1, read on the forward strand.
CTCCGCAGCAAATGGAATTGAATGTCTCTACCTGTCCCAGCAGTCTCTTTTTATGTGTTTTGAAAATGGGTGTGTGCCTGGGCCTAGCTAAGCCTGCCCCTCTCTACTTGTCATTGGCCCAATTCTCCCCTCTCCCATGATTGGGGGAAGGAAATGTGAGTCAGAGTGATGCTGTAGGTTTTATGGTCAGAGGAACCTCCCCTTGTCAGTTTGCCCACAAATCTATATTTGATTCAAATACATCCTTCCCAGATATACAATTTGTTGAAATTACATGTGCACATTATATATTCCTTATGGTCCATGCTTGTCCGCCTCTGATCTTCCTGGGGGCTTGCATTAAAAAATGACAACATTTTGCGCTTTTTAACTGGTTTTTCAATATCGGACATTGACCCAAAATTACACACATGAGCACAAGGAGTATGGACATTAATTGATGAAGTGTCAGATTTTTAACATGCAGACATTTGGAGTGAGACCCTATTTTCCGCTAGCAACCCCCCAGAATACACCACAGGGTCCTAACACCTCTCAAAATGTTCACAGAAAAATCACAAAAATAATGATATTACTTATATAATTCTGACAAGTCCGCACTATGAGTTATCTTTTTAAAATTATGCCCTGGTCAAAAAGGGGTGTGGCTTCCCACATCACAGGGTGGAATAACTGGTTTATCGACTTCCCCCAAGCTCAGCTGCTAGCAGAGGCACTGCCCCTCCCAGTTTCCCCTAAGAGGAAGCCACTTTTACGGCGCCCCCAATATAACATTTGCCTGAGTCCAGGACAGGCCTTTGTTCAACTCCCTGTAGTCCCCAGCTGCCACTCCCCTTTCAATCAACAGGACCATGTGACCTCAGGATGCAGCCAGGCCTGGCAGGGAACACAGCTGTTGATCCAGTTTCAACTCCTGTCGGGAGTAGTTGTCAGGCAGAATCCAGTTTCATTAAGCCAGGTTTCAGCTAAATGTCACTTTTTGTTCCCAGTTTTCTACATTAAAATCAAACTGACAATTTTTACCTATACATTAAATAATTACTTCCTTCAAGTCATTTTAGAATATAGTTTTACATTGTATCCACCTCTTAGCAAGTCTTTCCTTGGTCTGGTTTTGTTTAATTTGTTCAGTTTTACACAAAAGTCTGGTAGTTTTAAAACGCCGGCTTTCTGATAGTGGTGTGTACTGGTAATGTAACCATTTTTGGGATTAAGAAACTGAATTCCCCACAGTTCTGAGTTGCTTTCTTTTGCAATCAGCATTGCCATTCCCAATGGTTTCAGGCTACTGTGTGTGTAGCCCACTGGTGGTTTTAGGCAGTGCCCTCCTGTGCTCACAACATAGGCAAAATGGGTGGCAGCCTATTCTTCATGTTTTCCCTGTGCACTCTCTGGGGAGTTCTGGCCATCATGATGTTTTCCATCCCAGTACTGCACAGTTTTATTGTAGGGCTTGGATGCATGGGTACAAACATCCCACATTTATTATAAATAAACATAACAACTAAACACACCCCTATGAGTATACCCATGCTTGTGAACACAACAAATACCAACACTTTTCACTTTCACAGTTTCTCGTGGTGCCAACTACCACACATAGTCCTTGAGCCGAGCTGGTGGCTGAGTGGCGGTTCTTAGTCCATATCTCCCACCCCGGGAGCTGGGCTCCTCCGTGTCATCTGATCTCTCACCTTCCACCTCCAGCTCACCCAGGTCCGGTTCACTCCATTGCTCCCACGTCCTGTCACCTGCATTTTCTTCGCCCTGAAGAGTGGCAGGATCATTGTCGACCAGCGGGGAGCCCTCATCTTCTTGAGGACAGTCCCCATCAGTCCAAAGGTTGCGCGGCACCGCCTTGAACCACGATGCATTGCGCGTCACCTGACGGTGCCCTCTTTGCACGGTTATCATGGTCCCTTGCGTCTCGCAGACGTCCATGGGAGAGTCTCATAGCGGGAGTCCATCTTGGACTTCATCGGGTTCCGTAACATGACCACCTGGTCGCCCACCTGGTGGTTGGATGGTTTAGACCTCCTCTTGGCACTCATGTGGGAATTAGCATCTGTTCTCCTTCTTTCGGTGCGCCCATTGTCAAGCTCGTCCGGTCTTCTGCTGGGGTGATGTGGAATGGACGACTTTATGACGGTGCCGAACATGGGATTAGCTGGGGGGACACCAGTTGTGCAGTGCGGAGTGACCCTGTAGTTTCTCAGGAAACGATAGAGGTCGACTTTCCACGGACTGGCATTTGCTTTTGATAACCTCAACACTATATTGATTGTTCTCATGAACCGTTCCACATCCCCATTTGCCTGGGGCCACCTTGGCATGATGTGGTGATACCGGATGTTCAGATCTTGCAGGTAGTGTTTGATCACCTCCCCTTGGAAGGGTGTGCCATTGTCACTTTTGATCGTGGTGGGTAGTCCATGTGTCGCGAACATCTTCTCAATGGCCGGGATGACCACTTCCGCCGCCGTGGATTCGACCACCTCGACTTCGGGGTATTGGGAGTGGTCGTAGATGGCCACCAGGAGGTAGAGGCCCTCTGGCAGTTTGCAGAAGTCAATGCTTATTGCGTCCCACCAACCAGATCCACGTTCCGCCGACTGGATAGGTTCTGGATCCGGTGTGGCTCTGGTTATCAGACATGGTAGGCAGGTGTTGACTAGTTTTTCCACTTTTTCGTCTACCGTGGAAACCACACTTGGTGTCGAATTTGAGCTTTCGTTCGAGCCATCCCTTGGTGGCCCCCATGGGCGAGGGCCACTATTCGGTCGTGCAGGCCTGGCGGGATGACGATGTGATTTCCGCAGAGCAGCAGACCTTGCTCTGTTATCGACAGATCCTGGCGGATGGGGAACATCATTGTGAGGAACGCCTTTGTTTCTTCCGTCCTGTTGTGCGTGTTTTTCATGAAGGACCTCCAGTCACCTGAAATGATGGCATCCTTTACCAAGTCGCAACAGGGGTCATTGCATGTTTCTTCTGCGATGCCATCAATGCTGACAGCCTTCGGCCTCATGGCCCGCACCACCTGGCAGATGTGCTCCTCGGGCTCTTCGGCCACCCTAACCTCGTGTGGCATCAACGCCCGAGGGTGCCTTGAGAGGAAGTCCGCCGGATTGCCGCTTCCAGGCTGATACGTCAACTCAAAATTATACTGCTGGAGATGGAGCAGCCATTTGGCTATTTTGGCCGGCGGGTGCAAGGAGGTGCCCATGAAGATTGGTAGGAGGGGTTTGTGATCCGTGATCGCCGTGAACCTGCGGGCGTACAGATAGAGGTGGAAATGGCGGCACCCCCGCAGTACGGCGATTGCCTCCTTCTCAATGTAAGAGTATCGCTGCTCCGTCGCCGTGAGAGCTTGTGACGCGTAGGCGATGGGTCTCTTCTCGCCCTCTTTGGTGACCTGCATGAGGATGGCCCCCAGGCCGACAGGGCTGGCATCCACATAAAGTTCAGTCGGAACCGCTGTGTCGTAGTACGCCATTTTTGTATCCACGGAAAGCGACTCTTTGATACTTTCGAAGGCTTCCTGGCACTCTTTCCCCCATTCCCACTTCACCTTGAGCTTGGTAAGTTCTCGAAGGGGTTCCGACAGTGTGGCCAAGTTCCGGATGAATCTCCCACAGTACGTGGCCATCCCCAGGAAGCTGCGGACGTTGGTGGGTGTCATGGGCGGACTCGCGGCCTGTATGTCAGCAACCTTCTGGGGGTCCGGTGAGATGCCAGTGCTGCTAAACTTGTAGCCAAAGAACGATATCTCTGTCTTGAAAAACTCACATTTTTCCTTATGGATGGTTAGGCCCGCATCTTCTAATCGGCCCAGAAGCATCTGTAGTCTTCTCAAGTGTTCACCTTTGTCCTGGGCATGGATCAGGATGCCGTCACTCACATTCAGGACACCTGGTATGCCCCGGATGACTTCTTGAATAGTCTGTTGCAAAACTTCGGCCGCCGAAGATATCCCAAAGCTTAGCCGCTTGTACCTTCACAGACCCAAATGTGTGGAAAATGTGGTTATGTACCGAGAGTCTCGGTGCAGCTTCAGCTGGTGGTATCCTGCTTTCAAGTCAACCTTCGAGAAGACTCTCGATCCCGTGAGAACAGCGACAATTTCGACGAGGGTTGGCGCGATGTGGCACTCCCTCTTGATGGCAGTGTTCGGGAGGCGCAGGTCTATGCAAATGCGGACCTTTCCCGGCTGTTTAGGTTTCTTAGTGACCACCATCGGAGACACCCATGGTGTCGGTCCCGTCACCTCCTCTATAATTCCAGCTTCTTCCAGCACTTTAAGTTCAATCTCCACCTGTTCGCGCATGTGGAAGGGGGTCCTCCGGTGTCTGACGGCCTTTGGCTGGACCGAGTTATCAATATGGAGCTTGATCGTCTTTCCTTTCAGACACCCAATCCCGTTTTGTAGGTTGGGATACTGTGCAAGGATGTTCACGACCTCTTGGGCTTCCTTGACTTGACTGACGAACTGTACCAGCCCTAGATCCTCAGCTGCATCGCCACTCAAAAGGCATTCAATCCCTGCATTCACTACGTATATTTTGGACGGTAGCCTGTTTTCACCATGGCTGAGGGTGGTGCGGAATCTGCCAACCACCGGTAACAGCTTTCTGCAGCCATATGCAAACAAGAGAGTGTCTGTGTTCTTAAGGGCTGGTCGTGGTTGCAGTGTTTGGAAGATGCTTGTGGGCATGACGTTCACCGAGGCTCCCGTGTCTATGGTCATCCATATCTGCTGGTTTTGGAGGGTGACCTGGCATTTGCGCCTCCGGAGCCCTTTCTTCTTCGTAGCATGCCCACTATCCAGGGCTGACACCAGGTAGACTTTCCTCCCTTTTTTCCGCTGCTCTCTACCGGGGTCCTGTTGAGTCCCTGTGATGTCATCCCCTTCTTCCTCGGTCGACGAGTTAGTCGTTTCGACTCGCCTTGTGATCGCCTGCTTCTTTTTCTTTGTTCCACTCTTCTCCTGGGGGTTTGGCGGAGGCGGTAATGGAGCGCCCGATTATCGGCACACCTTGGCATAGTGGTCCTTTCTGCCACATGCCCCACACGTTGTGCCTTGCGCCGGACAGTGACATGGGCCACCATGGATGACGCAAGGGCGGGTTGTAGATTTTGCAGAGTCATGCCCATGTTGGCGGCCCTGGCATGTGCCAGTTCCCTTTGATGACCCAGCTCCAGAATGCATGTTAGGGAGATGCCCCTCTCACCTAACACCATCCTTCTTAGTTTCTCCGATTAGATGCCGTTAATGAGTTGTCTCCGGATTTCTTAATCGACATCCGTGAACTCACACGACATCGCCAGCTTCCTGAGCCGGGTGTGGTAGGCATCTAAGATCTCCTCTTCTGCCTGAAATGTGGTGCAGAATACGAAAGTCTCATAATCAGGGTTGAGTTGCGGGAGAAAATGAGCCTTCAAAGCGGCTTTCGATATTTGGTAAATGTCCTGGCCATCCACAATGGTTAGCGAGTTGACGATTTGTAGCACCTCGTCCCCCACATTCAATAATAGGTGCAATCTCATTTTCCTGGCGGAGGTTACGTCTTTGCACTCCATTGCCATCTCAAATTTTTGGAGCCATAGCTGCCACCGGGGGCCAACCGAAGATGGATCCGTGAATGGGTCAAATGGCTGAATCATTGTGGAGGAGCTGCTTTGTGGGAGAGCCGGCGGTGACGACATTGACAGATTCGCCGCAAAAGTCTAGATGGCGTGTTGGGCCCGGGGGTGGACGTGCCGGTCTCCATGGTGTGGTGTCGTCGTCACTTGACGGTCCCTTTTGGGGCCGACCTACGAAGTGTTGGCGGATGGGGCCGCTGCCTCGTTCCAGATGCCCGCTGCCGTGATCGCACGTGCGCACTGCGTGTGCGGTGGGCTCACACGACCAGGCGCAGTGCCAGTGGCCTCTGGATGCCGATGTGTCGTGCGTTGCAGGAGGAATGAGATGGTAGGGCACCGAGCACGTGTGCTGCGTCCCGTTTCCTTCATCGCCAGTTTTACGTTCTGGCTCCGCACAGAGGCAGAACGTTGAAGGCCTCTGAGGTAGGCCGCAGTGGCACAGCTCCGGCCGGAGCGAAATGAAACACGCCACACGTTGTTAGAGTCTGTGCCCGGAACTACCGCCCTTGCGCGGGGCGGGGCTTTTATTCAGACACCCTGCGTCACAGCATTGCGGGGCACTGGGCGGATATAACAGAGAGGAGACAGAATCGGCGAGGCAGGGGCAAGTACACGGATGCATTTAACATCCAGTTAATTGGAAAGGTTGTGCACTCAGAGCCACTCTGCATGGTGGGGGCCAGCAGAAGTGGGTCGAATTCTAGCGACTGGGACTGTGCTGAAAGACTGAGACCCACAGGGACGTACCCCGAGAAGCTGTGAGAAGTAGCCCCAGAGACATTTTATACAGATATTCCTGAGGAGAGACCAGGAACTGGGCTTAACAAGGACTGAAGAAACTTTGCATTGAGTTCTTTTGAACGTTCCTGAAAGACGCTCATCTTGTGAGTTTACCTTGGGAGCTGACCACATCCTGGTGAATGCCTACCCTGTCATAGATTGATTTATTTTGTGCACATTCCTGGCACTGGGGACAATTATTTGTCTCTCGCCTCCATGATAACCCTAAAAAAGAAGTGTGATGACAGTTAATTTGCATCTGACCTGCGTTTGATTCCTTTGTGAAAAGGACTAACTATCAAAATGACAGGGATTTGGCAAGGAAGAGTAGGGCTCAGAGTAATGGTGATCACTGGTAAGTAGCATATGTACCTGCTTCCTGGCGAAAGTCCTTTGCTCTCCATCTGTAGTTAAGACTGCTGATCCCTTCATTCCAGCACTCAGTTTCTGTCCACAGTTCTTTAGTTCATGCACTCCGACTTGAGAAAATAACGTTGCAGTTGCCGGGGGTCCTACGGTTCCACTGCACGGCAGGAACCAGGAAGCTCTCCCTGTTTCCTGTCGGTGTGGTGGATACTGAAGTGCGCAGCCGGCTTCCAGAAAGCCTTTCTGGAGAGGAGTCCCTCTGGGAAGATAGATTCATAAACAGTAGGTAAGAAAAATAAATTGTGTCTATGTGTGCGTTTGACGGTGTTGCGTGTTTAATATGTATGTATGTTTGTTTGTGTGTGTGTGTACGCATGCAATGATGTGCTATGTATTATGTAATGTATGTGTGACTGAGTGAGTGTATAATGTATGGCTGGTGGGTGCGTGTGTGAATGAGACTGTACGGGGCAAAGGCGTGTGTGTGAATAAGCCATGAATGGTGTGAGTAAATGAGTAAATGAGCGAGTAAATGCTATGTCTGTTTGTGCTGGGCCGGTCACCAAGGAGCTGATTTTGGTGGGTGGGAGGTGAAGAGTATGGGGGGTGCACTATTTGCGCACATTTAATGGACATCCATCCATGACAAAGCAAGCATGTTATGTGTTACTGTGTGGCTATACTGGCATTTTGGTAGCCAGTCTAGTCATTTTGTACTGTGGCATGACATTCAGCATTGATAATAAAGCAAGCAAGATAAGTGTTATTACCTGGCTAGAATGGCCTTTGGGTGCAGCCAGTCTAGCTATTTCTTACTGTGTGACATGGCATTTATTGCTGGGCAGCTATGATAAAGTAAGCATGATAAGTGTTATTAGGTGGCTAGGCTGGCATTTTGGTGCAGTCAGTTTGGACATGTTTTCTTATTGTGGCACAGCATTTTCAATGGCAAATCCAACAGAAGTAAGTCCTTACGTGGGCATACTGACATATATTGGCAGAGGCAGCCTGGACATGTTTTCTTATAGTGTTATTACTAGCACTATTTTAAGGGTGTCCCTAATTACGCTCACACCAGAAAAAATACACCCTTTAGGGAAATAAGGCTAAAAGTCTATCTTGTAATGATAACAAGTTTAATCTTACAAAAATGAGGATGGTAGCAAAGGACTCTGCTGCCTGAACAGTCTTCCCCTGTCCCTCTTCCGTTTCTCCTGCCAAAGTGGTGCCAGGCAGGAGTTTATATAGGCCTGTCTTGCTGTATTTGCGTCACTGCATACAGGCTATGGCTTCATCCCAATCCGTCCTCCTTCCATAATAGGGATGCTCAAAAACATTATTTTCTTCTTTGTCAGGGGTTTTGTCAGAGCGTGCTGTTGCTAGCTTATACAAGAATACACCGTGGCTCATGCTTTCCTTTATTTTGCTACCTATGAACATTTTATGTATAAAAAGGTTTTCCAGTCATTGGACATCATTACAAGTATGCAGTAAAAAAACATAATTACTGGCATGCCGGTGCTACTGTGTCCGTGTGGCACTGCTGCCGGAATCAACGGTTAATTCTGTGTCAGCCTGCACGCGCATTCCAGCATGCCAGAAACGGTTGCACCGGCATGCCGATAATACCACCAAACTCCCCCCAAAAAAAACACACCGGTACCTTTGGTGCCAGTGATTCCGATTCCTCTGGCTTCACGCTGTTGTTACCAGTGCCCTTATTACCATGAACGGAAATAACGTGATCGCTGGAACAAAAAATGGACTGGCGGCCATTAACAAAACACAATCCATTGCAATCCTCTGTGCACAGGAGTCACAGCCAAATCCCAAGCACAGAAACCCGACCAGAGACATGTCTTCCAGGGTACCAGCAGCACAGAGGCATAAGTCGCAGTTCAGCGAGGCTGAACTAAACATGCTGGCCGCCACGATAGTGGAAAATGCAGATAAAGTGTTCAGCAGTGACCTACGGCAGCAAGCACAAATGCGCACAAAGGCCATCTGGGCGAAGATGGCCTGCAAGGTCACGGCGGTCGGGACAACCCCTAGAACAGTCCGGGACTGCCACAAAAGGTAGGACAATCTACGTCTCAGGGTGCAGAACCTCCTGTCAGCACAGCGCACCCAGGGCACGGCCACAGGAGGCAGACCTGCATCTCCCATCCACCTGCAGCCATGGGAGGAAACATGCAGCAGCATCATGCACCTCAAGGCCATTGAGGGAGTAGGAGCAGTGGAGGCTGGAGGTGTAACATCGGATGAGGCTGGTGAGTACCCGTAAGCCCAATGTCAGATCACACACCCTGTACCCTGTGTACAATTGAGTAGGTAAAAATGGCAAGGATGTTGTACCCAATGCCAGGACAGCCCTGCTGGCGGCCCACCCCCCCTGCAACCTGGTTGCACACATCCACATAGAACTTGCTCCCAAGCCACATTCATACACCACTCACACATCACACAAGCCACCAGTATTGCCCTCACAGGATGCACCTGCAGGCACTCAGACACACATCCCCCTGACACAGCACAACTTCTGCTGTCACCGCCGTGCTAGCACATGCCCAAAGTCACATCAGTGTCAAGCACCTCCACCACCAGAAAATGACCAGATGCACACATCAATGATACATGTGTCCCATTCGTCCCATCCACCACAGCCCATCCCGCTAAATCATCACCAACGCAGCAACGTCCATAGGCAGCAGTCACATGTGTAACACATCTGTGCACAACCAGCCACACCCATAACACCCAAACCGGGAAACACCAGTATCCCATTCAACAGCCATTGTACACACCATGTTCGCACACCACACATGTACCCACACAGCATCCCCGACACATGCATGTGTGCACCATGCCATGGCCACCACCATGCCCATGACACAGCATTTACATCGAAAAGTACTAGCACTTTTGTCTGTCTCATGAATCCACACCCAGACACATCATCTGCCAATGAGGCTGAACAGCCTAGCACATCCAGGACCACCAGGCCACGCCGCAGCCAGACCACCACCACGATCACCCAGGACTCGACTGCATCCTCCGGCAGACAAGAGCAACAACTCCTGCACCCCAGCCACTCACAATCCAAGAGGCACCTGCCCCCCAGCCACCACCCACCCAGGTGGCACCTGCCCTCCAGCCACCCCCAAACCAGGTGGCACCTGCCCCCATTCACCACCTGACCAGGAGGCACCTGCCCCAAAGCCACCACCCGACCAGGGGGTACCGCAAGGGGGCCCACCAGGAGGTCCAGCTGACAACATTGCGGATGACGGTGGAGTTGTAAGTGTTGTAAGCGACCACAGCTATGAGAAGGCTGAGGGCTTCGGTCCGGTGGGCCTAATGAACCTGCAACCCACAGAACCCCCACCCCTACGCAATGTCAGTAATATTGAGGGGCACCTGTCCATAATGTAGGCACAACAGTAATCCCTGGCCTCAATGGTACAACAACACTTGCATGAGGCCCAGCTCATGCGGGAGGGACTTCAGGCCAGCTCCAGGAGGTCTGTACGGTCACAGGGCAGAGCCACAGGTGCCATTTTGCATTTGGCACGGCGTGTGAGGGAGGGGAACAGTGTCATGTCCTCCCTGGTCCCAACAATTTCCGTGTTGGTGTAGGCCCTCGTGGACCAACGGTACATGCTCATGCCACTGGCTCCCTCCACAAGCTGAACTATAGGGAGTTCCCTTCCAAGCAGCCCAATGTGTCGATCTGAGTGGCTGACTCAGCCAGCAGAAGGGCACCCACCTGAGCCTAAAAGGGGACATAAATAGGACACTGGTTTGGTAGGTGTAGAGAGGGATAGTTGGGGAGGGGGTGTGGGGATAGTTGGGGAAGAGGTGTGGGGAAGGATAGTTGGGTGGGATTGTAGAGGGAGTTAAGGCTTTTCACTAATGTAAATAATTGTTTTTGTCACAATATATTTAGTGTTGAATAAGAAATCAAGATTGGACATTGATCATTCAGTGTGAGTGCATGTATTAATGTACAGTGCCCAGTGTGCTAGATGTCATGTGCCATGTGTGCAATAGGTGCTCAAAAGTAGTGGTGCATGGGGTCTTCACGCCTGACACGTCCATCCATGCCATCGCGGCGCGGTGCAATAGGCTGCTCATCGTCACTGTCGTCTTCAGCCTCTGGTGGGTGCATGTCCATGTCGGGGGCAGTGGGACGTTGCACATGATGCACATGTTGTGCAACATGGCACAGGCAAGCACAATTTTCCCAACCTTTTCAGGGCTGTACAGGACCGCGCCCCCCGATCTTCTGAGGCAGCGGAACCAGGCTTTCAACAAGCCAAAAGTCTGTTCAAGGGTGCAGCGAGTACCTACATGGGCATGGTTGTATGCCCTCTCATGGATGTTTTGGGGTTGCCTGACGGGGGTCATCTTCCATGACATCAGGGAATACCCAGCATCACCTGTATGGGAGCAACAGAAAGTGTACATGTCAATTGACTGCACATTTCATGTTGGCACAGGCTGTATATTGTTCATTTGCAGAGTCAAACATGCACAGGTATGAATGAGATTAGCTAGCATATGTAAGAAATCGGGTCCCAGTACGACACTTTGTCAGAAAGCGTGGGGGGGGGGTGTTGTAAAGTGCCATTCACATGGGCCATACAAATACAACATGACCTCTGACCCTTATTGTACAACTGACACACAATGAATGGATGGAATGCGTTACATATTCATTCCAGCTATATGGCCATGTACGACGGTACATTTGCATTACTATGAAATGCATGTGTGATTGTGTGGTTGTCACTGGCAGTGTACCTGTCCAATGTGCGTGCAGAAAATATTTTAGGTGGGTGCTACAGTATTCTCTGGCTGTGCATCATGAGTTGTGGTTTTGCTTCACTTTGTTTGTGCCTGACATTGCCACTATGGTGTGGTGCATTCTGGTACATGTAGCTCATTACTGCTCCCCCAATTCAACACTGCACATGACCTAGTAGTTACACTCACCCAGCAGCCAGGTATGCTATGCTGTTTATTGCCCCCCCCAATTCAACACTGCACATGGCCTAGTAGTCAGACTCACCCAGCAGCCAGGTACGCTATGATGTTTACTGTCCCTCCTCTCCCTGATTCAACACTGCTCATGGTAGTTAGACTCCCCCAGCAGCCAGGTATGCTATAAACCGCAGTTCTAACTTGTTGTTCACTGAGTCCTCTGTTATTCTGGGGAGGGGAGTTGGGCCCCTGAGAGTCGGGTGGACCCCCAGACAACCCCTGGTATACCCGTGAGAAAATACCCCAACAAGTTAGTAGCAGAGGTAATGGTGTGTTACACCAGCCCTGCGCGAAACCGACTCCTCCGCCGCAGAAGCTGAAAGACTGATGGACCCCCTGCATGTTTCGAGAAGACAGGGAACTCGTGTCCCATGGAAAGGCTGTCAGGAGCCAGCCTGGGAAATATCCTGCCTGAAGTTCTTGAGGTGTGCAGCAGACCAGGAAGGCGAAGTGACAGCTATGGGGAACGTGGCAGCCGAGCTGCTTCAGCAGACCACAGAGTGTAAGTATTGACTCAGTCACATGGCAACTGAGAGTCTGAGGAGGGCATTGAGTATTGTGGAGTATTATCTGGTATTGTTTAGCATTGTCAAGTATTTTCAAAGTATTGTCTAGCATTGTCAAGTTTAGTAGGGACAGGAGCGGAGGTAGACATGATTATTGGTGGTCAGGGCCCATTCGGTTTGGAGGTAAAAGTTTCTGGTGAACAACCTAGACTATTGACTCGAGGCACGGATGACAGAAGTTATGTAAATAGTGGATTTCCTGTGGGTTGGGAATTTTAGCTCTGGTCATAGATGATGGCATCCCTGAAAGATTTAGCAAGGGAGCTGCTCTAGATTATAGAAGGTGATTCGACTGGTTAAGTCTTGGGGAGACGTTTTACTTGCGTGGTGATGCGTAGGTACAGATCGAGCACAAGAGAAAAGTGGTATGCTCTGCTAGGAGGAAGGCGGACAGCTGTGGAGTTTTTGCGTTGCTGTTGTGTGCATTTTGGGGAAACGCGTTATAGCATTCTGTGCGCGGTAATTAACTTCTTAGCACTTCCTTGTCTAGTAAATTGGTGAAGTCACCCGTAAACTTGAATGTAGGATTTGGAGAAGGCAAGACGGTGAGGAGCTAGCATTGGAAAGCTTGGGATTGGCAGAGGTGGTGAGGCAGTGGCAGTGCGTGGTAGGCGCATGCACAACATTGTGGGTGTGCCAGAATAGGCAGTGATTATGAAAGGGGCGGTGCATGGCGCATGCCTGAAAGGTTGTGGAGCCAGAGAGGCTTGTAGTGAATTAAAAGTCATTGGGCCTCATTAGGAGTTTGGAGGTAACCATGGCGCTATTAGCGCCATGGCTGCCTCCAAATCCTTACCGACTCCGCCCTGGTGAATGGAGCTATTACCGCCCCATTCCAAGGTTGGCGGGGACGGTAATTCCCCATTCACCAGGGCCCTTCCCCATTCCCATTTGAGCCCCAATAGGGCTCAATGGGAATGGGGAAGGTGCTAATAATGGTACCGCAAATTGCAGTACCGTTATTAGCACCAAAGTCCCTTTGCGGGTCCCGACCTTAACGCCTGGTAAAACCAGGGGTTAAGGGAGGACCCACAAAGGGAACTCGTAATAGGGCGGTAAGGGATTACATTTTGTTTCTCCCTTAGCAGCGGACTATCAAAACCCTCAATTTGAGGTCAGGTAAAAGCAAGAGCATTGTACCAAGGGAAGTACGGGGGTGACACGGCCATACAACACCTGTGAAAGACCCTCCCACCTTATAAAGACAAGATTTGAAAATATAGTGTAGGATGGACCAAAAGCACAGAGGGTAAATTGACCAAACCATGGCCAGAATGCAGAGGTTTCTCCACGGATGTGCAGCAATCACTCAAGACACACATAATGGGTACCTATAAGGAGAAGAAGCTAGTCAGCCGCATTGCGATATTCAAATTATGGAGAATGTTTCAGGAGGGCGAGGGGGATGCAGCGAGGTGTCAGTGGATGCTGAGCCAGCAGTATGTGCAGAGCCCTGCACCCCCAACTTCAGCTCCCCCACCCTGTCCTGCAAGCGACAACTCAGATGATGAGCAGGGGATGGACCCATTGCGAGAATTTAAAGCCGCAGAGGGGTATTCAAACACTATATATAAACCGCTACCATACACCAAGGAAGAGGTACAGAAGGTGATAGGGCAGCCGACCCATGAGAGAGGAGCGAGCGGTGAGGCGCATGAAGGACACGAAGGAGGGGCTAGTAGGCATAACCACAAACGATGGGGGTAGGAGGACAGATCCTCCGAAACCTGGAAGGGAAGATGAATGGAGAGGCAGATGGAACAACCAAAGTAATAGAAGGCCTTAAGGAGAGCAGCGAAGCAACAGATTGGGCTGATATTTGTATTGTATTTGTATTTATTGGTTTATAAAGCGCTTTACACCAAAGCACTGTACAAGTGAACAACTTAATACATAAAACATAAACGTAAACAATATAACAGTCGAAGCAAAGTTACAATATGAATCAGTCAACTAAACAGCAAGAAGAGTAATTAACTGAAGGGAATAGGGAGAGTAGTGGAGTGGGACTGGGTAGGGAGGGGACGGGTGAAGGGGTAGGAGGAGGGGAGGGGAAGGGAGACAGTGGGGAGGTGGAGGGGGGGAATAGTCAAGGGGAAGGATAAGGGAGGGTGGGGAGGTAGGAAGAGGACACGGACCGGAAAGAGCGGGAATGAGAAGGGAGGATAGAGAGAGAGCACAGGGAGAGGAGAAGGGAGGAAGGGAAAGAGCAGAGGCAGAGGGAGCATAAAGAGAAATTGGAGGGGGAGTGCAGAGAGAGGAAGAGAGAGGATCAGGAACTGCAGGAAATGAGGAAAAGAGAACAAGGAGAAGTAGAGAGTCGGAGGGAAGCAGCTGAGTAGGAAAAAAAAATGATAGACCGGGAACTGAGAAAGTGGCAAATAGAGCGACTAGCATGAGAACGCGTACAACAGGAGGAGGAGGAGAGGAACGCCCTTCAAGAAATAAGAGAGCGACGGGCACCATGCATGCGAGACAGTGTGAGCACGGGGTGAGGAGGTAGGCGCACAGAACCAGATAGTACGACCCTGCCAAACAGAGCAACGACTGCAGCAGGAGGCATGGGCTCCTATGGAGATGGGGGTGGCATAGATTTGATCAATCCAAAGGGAAAGACTGGGGAAGACACAACTTCTAGGAGATTAAGCTTTGTGGAGAATTTCTGCAGCGATATAGAGACAGAAGCGGAAGATGATGCAGTTGGAAGTGAGGATGAGAAAAGAGGGCACCCAAAGTATAGGTCTCCGGGGGACAGTGCAGGAAGAAGTATAACATGGGGTGGGGATAGAAAAACACGGGAATGACGAAGGACGACCAGGACGGTAAGACACCACAAACGAGAGCGGCATCACACAACTCGGACAGTGTACACCCATACGTTGAGAGACTCAGAGACCTCCAATGATGAAGGAAGGGGGGACATTTATAGTATGTTCTAGAGAGAGGTTCATGGGGGGGGGTCTGACAACCATGCTTGAATACCCATAGAAGAACCCATAGATGTATACACGGACATCATGAACACTGATAAGCAGATCCAACTGACTAGGAGTGCGTATGGGGAGGTACGATTCACACAAATGCCCCTACTAGAAAAGAGAGGGGGCGACCTCAGTATATACCATGGAAGCACACTGACAAGGAAAACATGAGATGTAGGTTACTTTAGTTGTCCGTGGGTGCTGGGAATGGATATATGAAATTGAAAGAATGACAGCAGGACAGAGCAGTGGGGGACATAAAAGGACGACTAGTGGCAATTTTCAGGGAAGCTGCTGATGACGTATGGAAGAGGGCGGGGTTCCCCGGAATGACAAACCAGAACATGGCACACAATAGTTTTCTGTTTGCAAATTGCAGAGCTGCCGTATGGCAAGCTATAAGGACACAATGCCCCGACACCTCAGACATTGGGCAATCATGTCCCACAAGATGGAAATAAAAGATGACACCTTACACTATATTCAGGCGATCCAAGAGCTTTGGCGCCTTGAAACGCGAGAACCGTGGGACAAATCAATAACAGTATTTTACCACATATTATGCCAGGGACTTGCAGAGCCCGTTCAGAAGCAGCTAAAGATGTTAGTAGGCATGGAAGCAAAATCTTGTCCAGAAATGCAGCTCACGGTCATTCATCATCATAGGCTATTGCAAGAGAAAATTAAGAAGACGGTTGAGGACAGAAAGTTAGAGGAAGCAAGCTTAATGCAGAAAAAGCTATCAAAGTATGCCCTGGAAGGGATGGTACTGACAAGCGCAAGCGCACAGAAGACACAGCAGCATTAGTATGCACCGCCGCCCGCTGGGGCAGGATTTATGGGGTGGGGGAACATGCAGCACAGGTTCCGCGGAAGAGGGGGCAATCAAGAGGATGCCGGTATGGGCAGCAGATACATCACAACCAAGAGGGTTTCCCAGGGGGAATTGGAGGATATGGACCACAGGTGCAGCAAGGCACAGGGGACTATGTAGGGGGTTTCCAATGGCAAGGAAGAGAGCCACCACAATGTTGGTTGTGTGGGCAGAAGGGGCACATTTCGAGAGAGTGCAGAAGCAGGGGGATGCAACAGAATTGGGGAGCACAGTACCAGCAAGCATATCAGGGAGACGAGGACAGCTATTATACACAGGACCAACCACAGCAACAACAAGGACCGACACCGAGCGCACACCAGCCAATGGCACAGGAACCACAGATGCAAGCACCCATACCACAGTATTTGCAATCACCACAGAATTGAGGCAGCACACAGCAGGTGTCACAGGTACAGAACAGCATGCAGATGAATGACGGGAAGTGGCACACATGGACTCCCTAGCAACAACCTCTATTAGGAAGATGGGCGGATCACCATTGTGGGGAACAACCCATTGTCTGGGACTCGGATGTCCTTATACCTTCAAGAGGACAGCCCACAGATGGACTTGATGTGTTCCATCCTGTCGATCACACCAAACCCTGCGGATGAACCTCACATAGGGGTGGCGATAGGTGACAACACTTTTTCCTTTCTTGTAGACAGAGGGGTGACTAGGTCCTGCATTTGAGAGGGAACCTTTGGGTTGTCGGTTGATGCCATGAATACTCTTCTCTGGGGCTAAAGAAGTGGTTTCTTTTACAGACAATATATCCCTCTCTATAGGGGAACATGATTTGCCCTTGCCTTTACTCTACTCTCGACAGACACCTGTGAACATACTGGGATGAGACATTATGAGCAGACTAAACATGATAATTTCATTCACAGACAGGGGAATAGTGTGCCTAACACCAGGAATACACTCCCTCAATGTAAAATAAATCATTCAAGCATATTGTGGATGGCAGGTACAGAGGGGGGTGCCAGTGGAAGAGGAGCGGTTCCAGTATGGAACTGAGATTGCAATTGCATAGCTCCCAGGGATTCAAGGGAAGATGTGACGAGTTCCAAATGAATATTTGTTCATACCTGAGATACCATTGCATGAGGCAGAAGGGACAATAGTACGAATAGAAATCGAGGCAGTAATTGTGAGGGATGAGTGGAAAGCAGTACATGGGATGGATGACACAGGATGACCATGGCGAGCAGTGATCACTGTAGCAGAAGGGTACAGGCTAACCACAGTGACAGACGAAGAACTATTCAGAGACGAAAGGTCAGAACATGAGATGGTGTTCAAAATGAGAGTGACATACTGGCTAAAAATATACTACAGAGAGGTACCACAGAGGATGGCAATGGCACTGGAAGCACCACCATCCTTCTGCGCAGAGGATTTGGCCAAGGTGCCCGACATCCTATGGACCACCAGTCCCTACGATGTGGGGCTGCTGAAAGGAGTGAAAATACCCAGAGTAAAACAATACCCACTCTCAAAGGAGGCAGACAAGGGCATTTATGAGACAATTGCAGCACTAGTGGAGCAAGGCATTCTGGTACCATCAGAATCCCCATGCAACACAGCTGTGTACCCAGTTAGGAAATCAAAAGGGGGTCTCGGAATTTTATACAGGATTTGTGCCCCCTTAATCACATTGTAGAAGCTGAATATCCTCTGGTTCCAAATCGAGTGACAATTTTGTGCAGCATTCCAGCAGAAGCTGCCTGTTTCACGGTCATAGAGTTGAATAATGCCTTCTTCTCTATACCACTACACCCAGACTCACAAGATTTGACTTCCATTATGTATAGAAATACTAAGTGGAAACATACAAGACTTCTCAAGGGTACTGTGAGTAACCCTTCATATTCAATAGGGTCCTCCAGATGGACCTAGGCAATGTAAAGTTGCAGAGCATGGTCATACAGTATGTAGACAGCATGTTGATCTGCAGCACAACAGAAGAACAGTGTAGAAACGACTCAGTACACATGTTGACAGTGTTAGCTGACAAGGGATACAAGATGGACAAAGCCAAACTACAGTGCTGCCAGAAAGAAGTGCTGTACATTGGACAGATGATCTCACAAAATGGCTGACAGGTGACTCCAGAGAGGGCGGAGAAAATACGCAGGACAGCAAAACCCATGGCAGTGACAGAAATGCAGAAATTTGTGGTGTTGTGCAATTACTGCAGGGCATGGGTCTTTGATAACAGCACTTACACCAGGCCTCTTCTGGGGGCTCTGAAGGAAGCACAAAAGGGACCAAGACAATAAAATGGACTACAGAGATGGCTGAGGCATTTGATGAGCTGAAAGAAGCTATATGCACAGCTCCAGTGTTAGGGATCCCAGACTATAAAAAGGAATTATTTTTGTTCTCACATACAGATGGAGTGCTAATGAAAGCAGTACTGACACAGAAGACAAGTTTGGCGTGCAAGCCACTAGTCTACTACAGTGGGAAGTGTGACCCAGTAATGAGAGGACACTATCCTTGCAAACAAGCTTTGCCTGCTGCCACGTTCGTAGTAGACAAGTCAGCTGGTACTACAATGGGATGCAGCACCACTCTTTACACAGAGAATGCCCTCTTTGTGATGCTGGAGTAACCAAAGAGCCCACTGACAACACAGAGAGCATCAGGGTATGAGGTGTTACTATCAAACCCATCACTCAAGGTAGTGAGGTGCAGACTCGCTAACATAGCAATTATTTCTCGCAGTCATCCTACAGGACGGTGACTATGCACATGACTGCACAGAAAACATACAGGAACTCAGTGACACCTGTAAGGTACAGGAGGATGCACTTGAGGGGGGAGATGTGCTTTACATTGAAGTTTCATCGACAATTGACCAGACAGATGGGGCCAGACATACATCAACTCCAGTAGTGAGGCTCAGAGAGGATGGGAAAAGCGAGGTAGTGGTCAGTGTGCCTGATTGCCTTTACACTACTCAGCAAAGGCAGCAGAACCAGTGGCCATAATACTATCCTTGCAGCACAGCAGAGGAAAGTATACTCAGACTCCGCGTACATGACACCAACAGTACACTCAGGACTGTCAAGATGGATGAGGAGAGGTTTCAGGAGAGCAGACGGGACACCAGTGCAGCATGCACTTTTATTGGGCAAATTAATTGAAGTTATACACTATCCCTCGCAAATAGCGATTGTGAGGTGCCAAACTCACACAAGTGGGGAAGACCCTATCTCAAGGGGAAACATAGCAGCAGACTCAGAAGCGAAGTATACCACATATTTTGGAGAACTATTAGAAATGGAGATTGCACCACATGCCCGTGACTATCAAGAACAATGGTGCTAAAGGAAGGGTACAATGTACTGCCAGAATCACAGATAATGGAGTTTCAGGGAGCTGCACCCAAGAAGGGGAAAGACTTGTGGACCAAAAGGGGATGTACGGTATCCCCTACAGATGCCCTATGTTGACAGAACAACACAGGGAAAGTGGTGATGCCACTAGCATTATTGCACACTGCACTGACACAGTTGCATTATCCAGCACACACAGGGAAGGAGGTAATTGCCACCCATATTGGAGAAAAATGGTTCTGTCCTATTTTGGCAGAACATGTGGCAGAATGTATGAGTAAGTACCTGATTTGTAAACCATTCACTGCAGGACTTACATTGAGAGTTGTGAGAGGAGCCAGACCTCGCCCAGCAGGCCCATTCCAGCATCTCCATGTCGATTATATTGACATGATCCAAGTTAAGGGTACTGCTACATGATTGTGTTTGTTTGCCCATTCTCTCGGTGGATTGAGGTAGGTCGCTATTCACATCCTGATGCCCTGAAGGCAGCCAAGTTCCTGGTCCGGGATGTATTCCCACAATGGGGCATGTGTGAGGTCCTGTGGTCTGACAACGGCCCTCACTTCGCCAATGAGATGTTAAAGCACATTACAACGTTGCTGGGCATTCAACATAAATTCTCCTGTGCTTATCATCCACAAGCAAATGGTATGTGTGAAAGTTTTAATGGTCTTTTGAAGGAAATGCTTGCCAAAACCAAACAAAGCACAAATAAAAATTGGCTTCATTGCTTGCACCTGGCACTTTTGTATTGCGCAATAAGCTCGGGTCCGAGCACCATTTAACGCCCCATGAGGTGGTGACAGGATGGCACATGCAACTTCCCCTGGCTCCTCCCACTAGAGCACTGAAAGATGCTGAGCGTAGTACAGTCGTGCTAGGCCAGGAAATATATGTTTACATTACTTCCTTGATTGCTAGTGCCTCTTTTATCTCCTGCCAGATACAACGAAACCAGGGAGGCCCAGAAGACAGCCAGAGAGACCAACAGTGCCAAAGAACCAAAGGACTCATTGGGCCTTATTACGATTTTGGAGGTAGCCATGGCTGCCTCCAAACTCGGTTCCGTGGTCCCTGAATGGGGAAATACCGGGCCATTCCAACCTTGGAGGACCCAGTATTTCCCCATTCAGGGAACACATCCCCATTCCCATTTGAGCCCCCACAGGGCTCAAAGGGAATGGGGAGGGAGCTAACAACGGGACCGTTAATAACGGGCCCGTTGTTAGCTCTCTGGTCCCCTCGCGGGACCCGCAAAGGACGGGTCCCGCAAGGGAACCTCATAATAGGGCGGAATGGGTTTAACGGCACCGGCACCTTTACCGGCGCTGTTAAACCCATTCCGCCAGGGTCGTAATGAGGCCCATTGACTGAACGACTTGTTCGCCCTGGTGATAATGTACTTTTGAGGATTTTATCCAGAGATGGGACACACCTAGGTTTACTGGTCCCTACATCGTTGAGAGGGTGGCAGACAGAGCAATAAAACTGGAAGGTAAAACAGTCTTGAATCATCTCTCAGACATCAAGCCCTACAAAGCGGAGGCCTCACCTGGCAAAGAGATTGACAAGGCCAATGATCCTCAGCAAGAAGAGCAACAAGATAATTCTGAACTTACACTGGTGGACACCCACTGGTTACTCGCTCAAGGGCAGCAGAGTTAGAGCAAGGACTTTCTGAACATCCAGATTGGGGATACCCTGTCTGTTTGTTATTTTATTCTCTACATACATTCTTTGTGAAAGCCGACTGTAATATTTGATGACTGTTCATGTTGCCCAATGATTTCCAACCTGATACCTTTTCAGGCCAATTCGTTCATTTTATTAAATGACCCAGTAGATTTTGAACACGTTTCCCTAGAGTATATTTTCTTGTCTTTATAGCATATTTGGCCCAAGCTTACCCACAACATGAACGAGGAAACCCTTCAGTTCTCGCAATTCTAAGAGACCCTGGAAATGGGAACGTGTGGGAACAGCTATTTGTTTTCGCTATAAATGACTACATGGTCTACAGGGCTTAAAACTAAGCCACTAACACAATAGCGCTCATTCTAGCGCATTTCAGGCGGGCAACTCGTATCTTCAAGCTGCACAAGGATCCAGCAGCAAAGGTAAAGAAGAGCGACATAATAAAGAAGTGCTTATTTTGTCATGTCTCCTACTCCCAAGTGGGGTATTAGTGTTTATATTTTGGAGAATATAGCTCATAGCTAGTGATGCCGCTGCATCCTCTACTTACATTACCCCGACTTCAGCAGGTGGAACAACCATGTCAGGTGGACAGGAGAGCACTGAAAGCATGGTAAGGAGAGGTAAGTGCAGTGCTGACACAGACATGAGGGGGGTGGATGTCTATCTCACTCACGTTGCTCGAGTGTCTAATAACATGTGGTAAAGGCACATGACCAACATAGGTAAGGAAACCATTGGGGAGAGCTGTTATGTCTGCTCATTAATCATCTACGCCATGTGTGCCTCCAGAACGTTTATAGCTACTGAAATACCAGCAGAAAGAGCTCAATACCTGATGTACCTGTTGATGGTAACAGCTCGAGGAAGATTTCAAGAGAAAACAGCAACATTGAAATGGATGATATGATATGATAGTTTATTTATAACGCGCTTAATACCCAGAGGTTTCAAAATGTGGACCCGGGATCGAACCTGTGTTGCTCCATGTCGTCTTGCTTCCAAAGCAAGCACGTTGCCCCTGAGCTATCCTCCTGAGACAAAGAATGTCTCGAGCCACGTTCCCATAGGAAGCCAGATACATAAAGACTCTTGACGGGCCTCAAAAAGGTGACACGAAGACAATAACATTGAAGGAAAAGTGCTGCCTGAAGAGCGGGGTGAAGGAAATAGGTGGAGAACCAGGATGCTGGGAGAGACCACAGATGATTGTGTATGGCCAAATATACACAGAAGACAGATGGAAAGATGGGGTAGTGGGAAGCAAGGCACACACACTAGTGCAATCAGCAGTGAATACAGTACAAGGAGAAAAAGATAAGTGCCTGAAGGAATGGAGTGCGAGTGCAAAGCTGATGACTTGGGTAGAAAATGAAGCTGGACCAATGCCTATAATACCTCTGAAGAAGCCAGCATTGTTCGACAAGAGTGATGAAGCAGTGAAGGTTAGTGAAAACACAGAATGTAGGTACACTGAAAAGCACCCAGCCATAAATATAGGCACAGCAGTACTGATGGATCATTATTGGGCGTACAGATCCAAGGCATAGGAGAAGCTGCCACCGGAATTAGGAGGAGTTTGCTCATTGGAACACATCAACATGCCCTCACTGGTAGTGCCCCAGAAGGATGTAAAACTTGATGACATTCCAAAGGTGGACATTGACAAAAGAAAGAAAAGGACGGTGAAAACCGAAGATGAAGAAGGAGAGAAACGACCAGAAGAAGTGAGCGAGTGAAAAGAAGCCGTAACTACTTTTCAGATGCATCAGAAACAGCACTAGATGACGTGCCACCAGAATATAGGTTATTCAGTAGAACTCAAATGTTCTTTGCATCAGTGGTTCCAGCAATTTAGAAGTATACAAATGCAAAATGGTTACAAATAACCACATGGGAGCTGATGATGATGATAAACTCAATGGTGAATGGCTTCAATGCAATAAAAGAAGAGCTTCGAGCAGTAAGGCTGATGGCGCTCCAGAATAGATATGTTCTGGATCTGCTCGCAGCAATGGAAGAAGGAGTTTGCACAAAAATGGGGAGTTCCTGTTGCACATTCGTGCCTGCCAATGATGGAGAGAACAACACTCTGACAGAAGCAGGGACCCAGTCAAAGGTGGATGCCAAGAAGGAGGAAGAAGCAAAGGGGACAGGAAAGGACCAAAGCTGGATAGCATATCTCTGATCATGATGCCTTAATGGTAGCAGATGAACTGAAGGCACTACTGGGAGCACTAATATTGGTACTAGTTGCAATGTGTGTGGTCAAGATCTGTATGGCGGAGAAATCGATAGAGATGAAGGTGATGATGAATGTGAATATAGGAGGAGCAAAGGACAAAAAAGTGGAAGAAAGAGACAAGCTGAGAGCGAGAATAGCAGAATGTCCACAATTCCCACATGATGCGATGAAGCTAGACAATCCATTTGATGCTAAGATCTATGAAGGGAAATGGGTATGGTGCAATCCAGAAGGAGTGTGCAGTTATATGCACTAGACTTTTGACAATCATGTACATTATTATGGACACCTAGGAGGGATAAAGAAGATTTGGCAGACAAGAGCAAAGGGTGTGAAATATGATGATTTGGTTGACAGGTCGGCCAAAGGGGGGACTGAAGAGAGGGTCCCGAGAATGCCCCTCCTCACCCCCAGATTCATGACAGGACAAAGAGCCAGAAACGCTTGCAGCCACCCATCTTACTTCGGATGAATCCCAAGTGCACCAATGATTGACAAATACATAGAAAGGTATCCTTTCAGCCAGTCTTACAGACCGAATCCAATACATGCCTTCACAGGTAACGAAGAAGAAACTGAGATCGTGGACGGAAATACCTTTCTGGATAGTCTCGATTAAGCACCAAGCAACCATTATGTTTATGTCATTAGTGACACAAGAACGTAGCAACATTAGACATGAAGCACACTCATAGTCCTGCACCGCATTACATAAACACACATTTGCATACACAAAGAACATGCTTACCCAGTTCTATAGCTAGAGGATGTATACCATCAAACCTTTATTATTTTTCTCATCAGCCAAATGCAGTAACGCAGAACCGCAAGGCACAAGAGATCCTGAGCAATCTTGCTGATGCTTAAAGCCAATAAATCGTATGGAACTTCGGGAGTATACATGGAGCCTGATTGAACCACGTATGACTAACCTATAGGGAACCTATCATAACACGAACACTGTAGAAACCGCATTATAAGTTTAGGAACATTTCAGAAGGCTTCAGGCCACAGAGCATGAGATGAGAAGAGCTGATTCAGGCTGCAAGATGTGCAAGCCAAGCTCGCAGCCAAGGTCACAGATACACGGACACATTCCAATCCTCATACAACAAACGGACCAGCTGCAGAAAATACACATAATTTCTCATAAATGCAGGCTCAAGAGCTCACTTTTGTGGTCTATGGACACATGATTCAGCCGAGCCAGACAATGGACATTCACCTGTGGTGGGAAAGCAGAGCCGGTCCCAGCAAACCAGACGACGACGGCAACAAGTGTTGCAACGTAGGAGCGCATTCTCATAGGCAAAGGTGGTACACACAAGTTACAATACAGACACATAGTCGTTCACATCACCTTGAAGAGGTGCACAGAGGGCTGAGAACCGAATCGAGTCCCAGGCCTGGGGAGATCAGCCCTAACCAATCACAGCTTAGAAAGTCAGGGGTGGAAGGCAATGGGCATGAACCAATGGTAAGCCCATTGCTCTGCAACAATATAATAGATAGTTTATTTGGGGACTGGACTGGCCAGCCACCTGACATGTAAGGGCCAGTAGAATAACCTCTTTAGGGGACTACTATAGGTATTATTACTCTAGAACCCAATCCTCTGTGGTGATAGGTTTTTGGGGACCGGCCCAGGTGATGACACCATACTTGTACAGTTGAAAAATACTGGAGAAGCTCGATTGTCTTGTATGATCTCTGTTGGTTTTTGCAATAAACTGCAGTTTTAACTTGCCGTTGACTGAGTAGTCTGTTATTCTGGGTAGGGGAGTTGGGCCCGTGAGAGTCAGGTGGACCCCCAGACGACCTCTGGTATACCCAGGAGAAAATACCCCAACAACTTATTATACCCCAACTGAAATACCTTGTAGGATACATGCAGCATGGTCTTCCTTACGAGTTTGGCGGTGCAGGAAAAAAGTGATGGTAATTCTGTGACCTCAATTTTTCCTGCACCACCAAATGGAATTTCCACAAGCAGAATTACTGAGTAGTAATGAAGCCAATTTTTGGAGGTAAAGTGGAGGAGCTACTTAGTAGCTCCTCCACTTTACCTCCAAAAATTAACAGAATTACTATTTGGCAATTCCGCTGATGGAAATTCAGCCAAAAATCCCAAATGGAGTCCATGGGAGCTACACAGCCTACCACCACTTGTAATCCCATGGTAAACTCACAGGACCAAGTGGTGGTAACGGTAATTCCATATGGCAGTATTCTGGCTGGTTAAATGCCGGAATACAACCAAACTTGTAATGAGGCCGTGGTCTCTTATTGCACACTTTGATAAATGCATATGTGTTAATAAAACCTGGTATATACCGAAAATAACACATTTCGGAATTGAGCATTGGTTTCCTTTTGTTATTCAAATTGAGTACATTACACTAAAACCAATGTCGAAGTGAGCGGGAATGGTCGGGAGCTGTGTTCCACTACATTAATTTTTTTCTGTTTAACATTCCTCTACTTTTAACGACTATATTGACCATTCTATATAGAGGATTTTTTCGTTCATGTTCCTGTGCAAGTGTAAAGTTGTAATAGGAGCCTTACTTACTAGTCACTTAGACTATTGCAATGCTCCGGCTGCAACACCTTGCCACATGTTGCACTAGGCTTCCCCTACCCTCTCCCCTGCCGAGACCACAGCTCCACAACTTTTTTGGGTACACTTCTACCACTGGACCCAGATGGGAAGTACTCGTTTCGTTGGTCTCCACTAAAATATGACCTGGAGATTTCTGATATATTAAAGAGGGTGATAGGGTTAAACAGTCAGGCCAAGCCCTTCAAAGTGACAGTATCGTAAAAACAGCAGTTTACTAATATATGTAAATACTCAGCAATTTATATGCCATATATATTTACATTTACACAACTGATAACTATTTTACTGTGTTAAAAAAATTGAGAAATGCTCCCTACCAAAAGCTTTCTTACTGTGCATTTCTAAATCAGCATTTTACCCGATCCACTGCTTACCATTACACATCCACTCCTATATCATACAAGCATATTCCCTCTACTGCAATCCCGTTGTAGCTTCCCAATTTGTTAGCCATGCACATGCCTATCCTATTCCTGCTTCTTCCACGTTTTGCACTGCTTTCCTTATTTCTTCCACCAGGTGGGGGCACAATATGCGATTTGTTCAGACAAGATATCACTGCCGTAGGACCACTACAGTGGTATGCAGTATAAAAGCTACATAACATAACATGCCTTGAGCACACACTGTCTAGTACAAAAAAAGTCATCCTAGTTACACAGGACAAAACAAAACATTACATATATATGATCTGATGGAATCAGCAAAGAGATAAATGCACATATGGGAAAACAGCAGAAACATTATTCACAAAATATGTTGTACAGAACAGGTGGGTCCCATTTCATCTATTGGGAGCCAAATTATCACATTGGCTGATTCAAACAGCTTCGAAATGACAGTGTTAACGTTTGACACTGTAGAAAGAATTGTCGACATGCGTGTGTTTCGTCCACTTGTAGCAGATCTGGGGTGTTTAAGGTTGGGTGGTCTTCATCAGGACAGAAGAAGAATAGGTGGAAAGACAATGAATGATGGATACTGTGTGTTGGTGTTTGAGTCACTGGGTTGCCATTTGGGTGTATCATTAGTTAGTTAGTAGGCTATTATTGCTCTAGTTAATGAAGGAACCCCTGAGGTGCTTACCGTGTGAACCTTGTTGAACACGGTGTGAAAGGGACTCCACTAGTAGTAGTTAGTAATAGTGAGAGTAATTGCTGTCAAAGGGAGTTTTTTATTTTGATTGTGCTGAACACTATCATAACCACTCATTTATTGGGAGTAAGAATCCCCCCATAAAGTCAACCCCATTTTTAGCAATAGAGTCTCCTGGGATCAACAGGGACATGTAAAGTGCAAATCTCAAAACATTAACATCTCAGGATCTGAAAAACCTATTTCCCCTGTAAAGCAGAACCATTCATTAAATCCTTAAAACACTCCCTTAGGGGACATAATTAAGGATAGAAATGACGTTAGTAACATTTCCATAAGAAAAGATGGTTTGAACATTGGGGACTTCAAGTCCCACAATGCCAAAAGAACTGGGATGAAGAAGAGGGCTGCA
The DNA here is from genome assembly GCF_040938575.1 of Ambystoma mexicanum. Classification (NCBI taxonomy): domain Eukaryota; kingdom Metazoa; phylum Chordata; class Amphibia; order Caudata; family Ambystomatidae; genus Ambystoma; species Ambystoma mexicanum. The sequence goes on from NC_090930.1 coordinate 136,707,913, forward strand.
GAGACACCAGACCGCAGGTTTCAGACTAACAGGGTTAATGATCCACAGCTGAAGGGGCGTGGGAGGCATAAAAGGCCCCCTCAGGTGCAGGCCATGGAGCACAGTGGTATGAGGTGGAGTGAGTGTTGTGACTCCACATTGCAGCAGAAGCAGAAGCTGGAAAAAACATTTTTGAATTGTATTTATTTATTTATTTGTACCGTGGCATAAACCTGCTGGCATATGGGTGCCACATGATGACAATAGACGAAACAAAAAGAACAGGTTGTATTAGAGCAGAAGAGCACAGATGCTGGGACCAGCATTGTGCACCGAACAGACGCCTGTCATGAAAGGGTTTCTTCATCCACAGACCTTGATTGCAGAGGTTGGGCAGCAGGAAGCGTTGGATTTGGAAGCTTTCCCCTTGAAGATTGGGGCTGCAGAGGTTGCACTGCAGGAAAGCTTACCCCATAGTAAAACAGCTGCAGTGGTAGGCGAGTTGCAGAGTGTCTGTGGAGCGAGGAGCACTCCCTTTTAGACTGGTGCGAGCCACGGAGTTCCGAGAGAAACAGTTTGCTGGGCCGCGCATAGCAACAGAAGCCGACAACCCACAGGCAGTGGAGCAAGTGGACACACACGCCAGACCAGGTGAGTTCTCTATTGTTTTGTGACCTCAAAGGGCTCCATGATCGACTGCTTGCCAAGTCTGGGTGTAGTAGATACCGAACTGTTAGAAAGAAAGCAAAGTGGCGAGCTTTTGAATCCCAAACTAAGATAAAGCAGAATACTAATAATTTTGAAAGCCAAGCTGATGCAAAGAGGCAAAAGTGGGAGAATAAGAACTTGAAAAACAGATCAGAAGGGGGTCATTGTGTTTATGTGGGACAGAATAATTGCCAACACCAAAAGAAGGCCATATCACGAGAGGGCAATACAAACAATCATTGCCAAAGCCAAAAGAGAGAAATATCCAGACAAGTAGGAAAGAACCGACATTGGGCCTCATTCTAAGTTTGTCGGTCCGGAAACAACGGTGTCTGTAAGCTTACCGGCACTGTTGTTTCCAGACCGGAAAACTACGGGTTTGCCTGCTGGAGTCGCTGCACCTGGCAGGTCTGACCCTGCCGGGCACATCGGTCACAGCAGGCAAAGCCGTCACGGAAGCACCGGCACTGTTAAAAACGGTGCCTGTGCTTCTATGGTCCCCATTCCCATAGAGTCTTATAGGACTCTATGGGAATGGGGAACAACATTTTACCGGCGCCTGACTTTCTGGGCCGCCGGGGCTGTAATCCCCAGTGGGGCCGGGAGGTCAGGCGCCAGTAAATTATTCCAAGTCCGGTGGCAACCTGCCGGTAGCACCGGGAGGGTTAGCACCAGACTCGGAACCAGGCCCATTGTGAAAGCCACGAGAGGGCAATTAAGAATCAAAGTAATTGTAAATCTCATTGCCAGAGTGTGAAAGAAGCAATAAGAGGAACTGGCCTAAACCCACATTGCCAAAGCCAAAGCGGTGTAGAAAGCTATTATCAGCATTTGGGTAACACAGTAGAGGGGAAACAAGAGTTGCAGGAAAGTTCCTCTTCTGACAGAAGATATTCAGAAGGCGAGGAACATAATCTGCATTGCATGTGGTAATTCCAAGGGTGCAACAAACAGCACCAATGTGTTTCTTGCCTTCCCAAAAAGAAGTAATAAAACTTGATGTTGTGGAAAAGTAAAATGCATTTCTAATTTGTTTGAAGCAAACCTTTACCACAGAAGTACTTGTAGTAGTTAGATGTTTCATTAGTCCGAGCAGGAGAGTACATCAGGACGAAAGGATCTTGTAGTGGTAGACCTGGCAGGTGAGTGGACCAGGAGGAAATCATTGAAGTATTGTGGGGTGGTTGAAGGTCTTGAAGAAGAAGTGGCAGTTCCACTAAGGTGTTTTTGTCAACTGTGGCAGAATCATCCTGACAAATTAATATTGCTGAAACAAGTATTTTGTGAACTGTTACAGAATTGTCCTGACAAAAACTTTTTGTTGATCTTAATGAACTATAGAAATGTACTTGGTTAATGAGAAGTTATTTTGAACTCTTTATTACAAGTGGAAAGGGGAAAACCTGCTGAACTTTTTGAAAAGGTGGTTGAGTTCAAGTTGGAACAAAAAGAACTGTATTGGAATTTTGTTGTAAAAAGGAGACCTCGCCCAGATTACAAGGAGGAATAGTTACCAGGTTTTGGACATAACTGTTATTTCTGTTGTGCTTGAGGTGCCGTATATTACCTTGTTATGGTGTTGTATGTACAAGTGTGAAGGACAGAAACCTTTTGTTAGAGTGCTCCCTTTAGTTTATTTTGCTAGACAGGCAAATCATTTTCAGTGTAGGGATAATGACGTATTTATCCAACCTTTCGAGTTAATAAAATTACATCTTTTGAAAAACCTTCACAAAGTTGTCTGCCTTGCATTTCTGACCCCTCACACAACTCAAAACCTTAAAGGTGGCACCTTTTTACCGTACCCAGTAAGGGGGTCGGTGATGGCCTCTGTGGTCTTAGGCATCCTTTATTATTGCAATGCCACATCACTGGACCAGCCTAAATACCACATCAAGAGACTTCAAGTCCTCAATAATTCTGCAGCTCGTCCAGCTGTTGGTCTGCCTAGGTATGCTCATATTTCTCCTGTGCTATCTCAGCTTCACTGGCTTCCGGTAGAGAGCAGAATTAAATTCAAGGCTCTCAGACTCATCAAGACTAAACAAGAAGCTCTCTACCTTCAGCAGAATATTACTCCCTATACTCCTGCGGCAACCCTTCGATCGGCACAAATACAGGCCTCCTTGTTGTACCTAGGTTTAAGAAGAAATCTGTGGGTGGCACTGCTTTCACCACCACAGCCTCATCCCTGCGGAACACTCTCCCCGCGGCACTGAGGCTGACAGAGGACCATGCCCAATATCAGAAATCCTTGAAGACCCTTCTTTTTCCTATGTAATTCCTGCCCCTGTGGTTGTTTTCCTCCTAGCACCAGGATACCTTCAGGTCTCAGTACGCTATACAAAACCAAATAACATAACATAACATTGCACAATGGCTGGCTTTTGAAAGGCCCTTCACTGTGGAATGCGCTCACAGCAACCAGCTCGGTGCAAGGAGCATGTCATTCTTTAGTGTTGGGTGCATGCTCCTGACACTGATGTGTGGAAGTTGGGCGCCCCCTCCAATGCACAAGTCGCCTGCCCATTTCTCAACCAGACACAAGCAAATGTGCAGGTCACCTTTGGGAGTAAGGTGACCTGCACATTTCTCAAACAGGCAGACATGAAAAACGGCGCATGCACTTTACAATGATTATTTGGTCATGTTTTTGAGAATCTGGCCCTATGTTATGCTATGTTAGATTCACAGAGACTGTGCGCAGCACATTTTATCCTCTCTAAGCCGAACACAAAACAACACTACTTTATGGCAAGAGAATACATTAGTTAGGCATATCTCAGGTTATCCTTGTGATATGAAGGGACCTCAGAGAGCTGAGATGGGTACAGTGCAGAGGACCTACAGACAACACACGCTTACAAGTCACCTGACTCTTAGAACAAGTAACCTCCAGGTTCAGGTACATATGGAAGGGGACCACTCGCTTAGGCCAGGCCATCTTCATGCTATGGTGGATGAGATGGAAGCCAAAGACTTGTGGGGCTTAAGAGATCAGAGTAGGGCTAGGTTTCTGTGGAGGGAAACCCTCTCGGGGAACCGGCTACTCTGCTTTAAAGGGCTTGGTGAAAAATCAGAGCTGAGTAGGATTTTGAGCAAGGAGGACATCTGTTGGACCTCATCTGTTCCTTGAAGGACGTTTGCAGAAAATGACGTGCCCATAATGTGGGCACAGTGACAGCGGAAGGCCACAGGGTATGTCTGGGGGGGCACTGTGCCTCAGCTATGGATGCAGGTCATGCCTTGTTTCAGTCTCTTTAGGGCAAGGTTGCACAGTACACCCTTCCAATATTTCAACCAGCCAGGTGAACTGTGTGTGTGAGGCATAGCATCAGCCCGTGTCCGGCAGGCACTGCAGCTTAGGTTACATGTTCATTGTATACAATTACACAAACTATAAAACTATCTTGAGAGTAGAGAATAGATCTATCTTGAGAATAGATCGTAACTTATTCTCATGGAAAAGGTTTTTACTTATCATAACAAACAGTTAAATATACATTATGATTATGGCGCAAAACCTAAAAGCCACTGAAATTCGGCAGTTACAGTTACCAGTGTATTAATATTGGATACATACAAAAATGTCAACCTGGGAATTGCGACGGCCGAAAATGCCGACTTTTTTTTTATCCCCCCTTAGACCACATCCATATGTGGGGGGGATTTAGAGCATAATCTTAATATGTGGAGGGGCTTCGGGGGGTCTCCCCCCGCATACATATGTGGTGTAAAAAAAAAGAAGTTGCCATTTTCGGCCGTCGCAATAATCACATAGATCCATTATATCTTGTATACCCATTAGACGCTACTAATGCCATCACAACTAACTTCATCAATGATTTCATCAATCGCTTAAATAGTAGAGACGGGGGTTATTCGGAGCAGGGAGACTGAGCAGTCTGAATAGATAAAGCTGGCTCGACGGCACAGTGAATCCACTTCTGGGATACGATTTAGGCCTCATCATCCCAGGTGCGAATTCTGGCAGATCCAGCAAGCCCTTCCTCCTCCCGAGGTTGATAAAATAGGTACTATCAAGTTGGGTAATAATAAATATCTAGTGTCAGCGCCCAGTACCCCTCTGTTGGCGAAAGTCTGCATTATAAATACACATGCTATGTTATGTTACCAACCATGTCCTGGGTCCACTACTATTTGGAAAGATTTCTCTTTAGGCAACTTTCCATCACTATTCTGTGGACCACCAAACGTTTTACTTTTGTTTTTGAACCTGTCCTGACTTTTTACAGGGAAGTACTCCCCTGGTCGTTTGCTCATTTTGTCATGGGGAAACTGATCAGTCCTTCAGGCTATCAGCACTGGGAAACATGTTTCACTTTTGTCTTTTTACCTTTTACCTTTTTGGTAGCTTTTTAACAGTGCACACAGCATCTTAAAATGCAGTGTGGTGGGATTCTTTGTTTCACCCTGGTCTTTTGGGAATTTTGGTTACGTTTATATGTGCCTAAAGATATGCTGGTGGCAGCAGATAACTTTGTATGATTTTTGCATTATTTTTAGTGTACACATTTGCGTGTACCGCATCTAGTGCTTTATGCATTTCTTCTTCATATTGCACTCTGCTCTGTGAGAAACCTAAGGGTGTCCCCCCAAGAAGACCCCAAGAATCCCTTATTCAGGTGGCCAGGGAAGGGCTGGCACTCTCATATCCCAACCCTGGGGTGGATGAGCGAGGGAGTATCACAGGGTAGGGGAACCCAGGGTTACCCTCGGGGTATGCCCCAGGTAAAACGCGGTATCCGCTTCCTTGTGACACCTTTTCCCCATCGTGCACGGTAGGATATTTAGGAACACAACACCTCCCCTTCCCGAAACAGACACTTTCTCATGGACAACTCCCCATGAGCGACAACAGGACCAGCCCCCTTTCTCGACATAATTTTCCGGATTTTCCTAGACTTACTAGTGAAAACTACAATCCCCAAAATTCTTTCCCCCTGTTCTTTTCTAAAGTCACTGAGACAAGGAGGGAAAAGGAGGAGATACATTGGGAGGATGCAAATTACCAACAGGAATCCATAGACACAGAAAACAGACTCTCCCCTTTCTACAGCAGACTGTCCCATTAATGAGGCCAGGCTAAATCAGGCCTCCCTCTTTAATTAGTCGCACTTGACCCTACTTGTCCCTCCCAAGTAGCATAAAAAGGCAATGCAGGAAAGCACACTTTGAGCAAGTCGGGGATGCTGGAAGGTGCCGGAGAGAAGGAGAGAGCCCTAGTGAGCTACAGAAGCCCTGGAAGACATGGAAGACCCGGAGGAGGAGAAAACCACCCAAATACTGGCCCTGCTATTTGAGAGGAAACTGCAGTGTGGAGGAGGGAGCTGTACTTCCAGAAGGCAAGACAAGGGACAGCTAGGGTTGACCGGCGATTCCTGCAGCAGGACTCCCCCCTGGGGCCAGACAGGCAAACCCAGTTCCATGAGTGGCAAGAGGTAAGACCCTGGCCCCAGTGAAACATCACCCTTGTGGCTCCTACAGCTCCCAAGACATGGAATGCCATTTTGGGGGGCTGTGTAGTGGGAGCACATTTCTCAAAAGAGCATAATGGGACTGGGAGTCCAAAAACATACTTTATCAGATTGTAAACTTTGTGAGAATGGTCCAAACCCTGCAGAGGGAGACTCCTGTGATCTTTTGTGAGAGAAACTGGCACCTGAGATAGAGTGATCCGGCGCTATGTGGGCGTGCATTTGAAGGCCTCTGGCTGGTGCCCCTCTCCCGAACCAGGAGAAACAACACGTACCAAGAGGCCTTCTTAGGGGAGGACGGCGTCAGGTGTCAAGGTGGTCAGACGAGGGTCAAACCAAACCCCTTGTACAGTCAAATGTCTTTGACACTGTGTTGCTAAAACCCTGTTGCTAAACTGTTTAGGCTTTTTTCAATTATGCACTGCCTTTAGGTAGAAGCTATATTGATTTAGATAAAATAGTTTTTAGCTTTTTTCCATACTCACTGTTGTACTTTCACAACTTAGATGCTCTGTGCAGGGAGCTGTTTCCTATGAACTACAGTTCCCAATCCTTCCTGTAGTTCATTTGCACTTTCAAGACGAAGTCAGGCGCCTCAGCGCCAGCTCGTCTAACCCGGTTTCTGTCGGGTATTTAAATGAGTTGTTTGTGCCTACCGTTGATTCCTTTATTTGCAACACTGCGTTGCTAAAACCCTGCTTCTAAACTGTTTAGGCTTTTTCAATAATTGTAAGCATATCATTTGTTTGAACTTTATCGAATTTTAAAAAATGTAAACCATTTTTGTATAAACTGCTTTTTATGCTCTGCCTTTAGGTAGAAGTTATATTGATATAGATTAAATTGCTGTAAGAAATGTTGCCACACTCACCGTTGTACATTCACAACTTAGATGGTCTGTGCATGAACTACGTTCCCAATACTTCCTGTAGTTCAGTTGCACTTTTAAGATGACATCAGGCGCATCAGCGGTGGTGCGTCTAAGCCGGTTTATGTCGGTTCGTGTGTAGTGAGGAGGCCACATAGTTATTCTCTGCTTGCCTGTGTGGCTGCACAGACCTAATTAGTAAGTTCACCTGATATTTGTAATTTTATTTACATTTACATTTCTTTTTGCACACAACGTTGCGTAATAACTTACTTAGGCAGATCCAGCATAATCGCAAAATGAGGCTACAAGCTCATGCACAGAACTGCGCACAAGATTACTCTCCATCTAATAAGGGACACATTTATAATGAGGAACACACACTTGTGAAGAACCAACAGGTTGTAGATAAGTACTACATTTTTAAGGAATCTGAGGGTACTACTGCTGTTATAAATTAAGTGGAACTTGAGTCAGTTGTAGCCTGCCAGCTAATTTCCTCCATCTCCCTTAAGACAATGTAACTAAATACTTGTTTGCTGGTGTGTCATGCCGTCGAGGTGGCTGACTGTATCCAGACCGCTAAACTGGATCTTGCTATTCTGACGGAAACCTGGCTTTAAGAGGCCAACCGACTTTCTGCCCACATAGCCACACCTCCTGGCTATAAGATTCTACACACAGAGCGGGGGGGGACAAAGGGGAGGTGGGGAGGCTATAATTGTCAGGGAAAATCTCTAGGTTTTTCTATACAGTACGCCGTGTTTGATGCTTGTGAAGCTATGTTTGTGAAACTGACTTTGAATTGCACATCCACACTTAGGTTTCTTATTCTTTATTGCCCACTGATTTCTACTCCAGCTTTTGAGGAGCAACTTCTGGCGTTCTTGGCACCTCATACCATACTTAATCTTTTGGCACTTGGCCCCTCTGATTTAGAAGCCAGTGCCTTGCTGAACCTCCTAGAGAGTACTAGGGTACTGGGCTAAAACAGTATGTTACTGTGTCCACACACCAAGGGGGGAATACTCTGGACTGGACTTTATCTAGGAACCAGATCATCTCCCCACTAGATGTTCAAACTTGCTCTTGGTCAGGTCACCAACTTGTATGGTTTGATAACCAAGTTCCTAAGTTAGAAAGGGAAAGTGCAAGCTCGATTCCCAAGCCTATCCTTCTGAGAGACACTCGGAATGTTTCTCAGGAGACATTCCATTCCATTGTTTCCCCCCAACTAGCTACTTTGAAAGAAAATGGCTCCTTGGAGCTATATACTGCAAAGCTACGCGACATTTTGAACAGAGCTTTTGATAAACTATCACCCATTAAGTGAACCATAAAATCTAAAGTAATCGCAGATCAATGGTTCTCCTCGGAATTCTTGGCAGCAAGGCAGCTTAAACGTTTGGCAAAAAGAAGTTGGAGGAAAAACCTCTCTAACATCACCCTGGCAATATATAAGGAAGCTGTTAAAAGTTACCAAGGAACTATTCTTAAAGCCAAAAAGGATAAATTGGAGGAACAAATTATGGAGCAAAATCCAGCCCCAGGGAGCTGTTAATTATTTTGAATGAGCTCAAGGGTCCGACCCCTGACTCTCATATAATCGTTGATAATGCATGATGCCAGAAAATCCATGATAGTTTTGTTCAGAAAATAAGTAATCAACAGGTGTGCACCCCAACCAATGCACACAATGTACTTGCTATAGGTATTGAACCTAAGATTGTAAATACTGAGGTGGATAATGTTGTTGACACGTTTGTTTTTCAGTCGGTCACAGTCTGTGACGTTTCAGCAATTGAAGGCCGAATTTGATTTTGGGCTACGGCGAGATTCGTGTTATTTTGCGAGGCAGCGTAACCTCTTAAGATTCCTGCACCTAATTAATGAAGATGGACTCTGAGGAATAGATTGACAGAACCCGATGATGGGATTCACTCAGTCCTTATAAACTCTTGGGTACCTGGAACCGGGAGAATCTTGACGTACATCGGGATAACTAGAACATTGAAAACTCGTTGGGTGTGGTGATCAACACAAAAGAATTGGTCTTGATTAAGCCACTGACACCGTGAAGGATTTATTCCATACACCTACTCGCCATCCGTGAATTGACACATGGGGATTGAAATTTGGCTTACACCATTCCAAACATAGGGGCAGACCCAATTGTTTGTGCCTTACGTCCTGAAGAAGGTCTCGAGAATAAAAGACAGCAAGTTCTGTAAAATGTGGACCCAAACATGTGTCGACGACTATACAAGATATTCTGGTTAATGTACTAATCAGAAAAATACGACACCTGAAAGCAAAAACTGGGCCAAATAATATCTATGTTAATTACGTTTTTGGAAACATATGTATTAAGAGAACAATACATTACGTGTAATGAGTCAAATTCGTTTTTTAGGAAATGATTGAATGAATGAGTGAGTTTGGGATTGAGGTTGAAAGTTGAATATATGAAGTATATGATGATGAATTGTTATTTATGGTTTTAAAACATTGCATATAATAATGTACTATGTGTTTATTGATTAAAATTTGTAATAATATGTTTTGAATAATCCGCGTCATCTCCATCCATTGGTCCACCTTTTGTTTTTTGTAAACCTTACATACCTTACCTGAAGGACCAGGGATTAAAAGCAGGTACACCCCTTTATTTTTGTAATTGATATGCCACTTACTTATACTTGTATTATACTGTATCTTGTGATTATTACCATTCCTGTAACCTTGTTATGTATCTAAAGCAATGCGCCCAGTTACCTGAGGGTCCGGTGCGCTATATAAATAAACAATTCAATTAAATTCAATCCTTCCTTGGACCAAGGAAGGTTAGGGTTGTCAGGGGAGACTCCCAGTCACGACAGTCCCAACTCAGCTGTGGCGTCCCACAGGGTTCCTGTGTGTCGCCACTGCTGTATGATATTGATTCCAAACCACTGTTTGACATTTTGGATGGTCTGGGGGTCAAGTTTGCTAACTATGTGGAGGCCACCCAGATCATCCTGGAGCTCTCTGGATCCTATGAAGTAGATCTATTAAGGGTGGGTGAGGTCTTTAATGCTGTGAAAGCATGGATGGCGAAGAATTTTCTTGCCCTAAATGATGAAACAGAGATTCTGATTCTATGGACAGCCACAAAGCTATAAAATGTGATGCCCTATATGAGGCTTTCTCAATTGGGGTTAACATAATACGAGTTTCTGGCCATGTTAAAACTCTGTGGGTTATTTTTGATTGTAACCTTAATTTTAACAAGTTTGTGTCCCATTTGAATTCCAGCTGTGCCGATATGACACAGCTACTCTGGCAGATATGTCTGTATTTATTGGAAGAAAACAGGGTCCTGATTGCAGCAGCCACAATTAATAAAAGGCTGGATTACTGTAATTGGCTACTGGTCGGCTCAGCACATGTTAACGTAAAAAGGCTGAAGACCATTCAGAAAGGTGCAGCTAGATCCATATGTGGCCTAAAGCGTAGAGATCATATTACCTCCACGCGCAGGGAGCTGCATTGGCTCCCTCTTCACCAGAGGATTCTCTTTAAAGCATTAAGTCTAGTTTATAAATGCCTGGCAGGTGATGCTCGAATCTAGCTCAGCACGTAGATTAGGAGACTACCATTTAGGCATACATTATGGTCCAATAAGAAGGATTTACTGTTGTAGCCAAGATTTATGTTAAAGAGATTTGGAGGCTCAAGCTTTAATGTATGGGCCCGAACGTTTTGAATGACCTTTCACAATCACTTATACAGCTCCCGTCAATTGCTCAGTTTAAGAAAGCTCTGAAGACATATCTGTTCAATGGAGGAGGAAATTAGGAACCTAATTCCATCACACAGACCTAGGACGTTTTATGTGCTCTCGGTTTGTTGTTGTTATGTGAGCGCCCTGAGTCCTCCGGGCGTGTTGGAGCTATATACAAATTCACTTGAACAGAATAGAATGGAATAGACACGGCGTGGAGGCAGCTGTGAATCCGACTGAGGGATGCCTGCGAATTGAGGTGAACCCTAACACACCCCAGAACATTGTGGTGAGTGAACTTTGCCAAACCTGACTGGGGGCTTTAGGGAAAGCTGACTGGGGGCTTAAAGAGAAAACCTGACTGGGGGCTGAGACCCGGACTTAGGTAAAGGGAAGAACCTAAGGGGTCTAGAATGACTTGCTGTTGAACTGTGAACCATAGCAAATGTGAATCCAACGGAGGGATGCCGAGAGAAAGCTAGGGGAATGGGACCCCGCTTTCTGATGCGATTATGACATAGTGTTAGAGTGGCAAATGGGAACCCGACTGAGGGATGCCTGTGAAGTAAGCTGAACAGTAATACTCCCATGAACATTGTAACGACAAGAGTGAACCTGACCGAGGGATGTCCACAGTGAGTGGTTGGTCTGAGCACGACTGAGGGAGGCTATCGTTGAGAGAAGGATCGGAGCCCGGCTGATGGGGATCCTAGGGTGAGCAATAATCACCAGAAGTGAAAACTAGTAGAAATAACTTTTGTTTTGTTATTTCTTGGCATATCAGGCCCTCTGAGGCAAGAGACTTTGCATGAAAGAGACTTGGGCACAGAAGGCCCTGATATCGAAGAAAAGGAACTGTAAACTCGTACTGGAGAAGCCCAGGTGTGTGCTGTGCTCAAGAGTCCCGTCTTGTCCCATGCTAAAAACGTAGCGAAGGGAGACCCCAGCTATAACATCCTGTTTCATCATTTTGTTAACACTTCTTTCTTTTCTGGTGAACATTATCCCACACTATTTTGTAGCATAGCAGTAAGGATTGGCAAGAGTTTCTTTTTTAGTATAGGCCCTTTTTGTTTGACTAGACTCCCCATGGGCTATATTATTTTTATTGGATGGTCGTAGCTTACTCTCCTCTTAGATTTAGGTTTAGATTAGGCGTTTATTTCATCCACTTTACTTTTTAATAAACACCCTTGAACTGTGATCAGTTGTGTCTGTCTTACTTTGATGCCATGCCTTCCTTAAAGCTCCTGGAACTGACTGGAATAATCCTTGTACCTGCAGCTTCTGGGCACCTTCTACTGGATCCAATGGTGTGGAAACCTACCACCAGTGACCCCCAGTTGACATACTTAGTCACCTGGGAATATCGGTGACAGGGAGAAAAGTACTTGCAAAACATTCATCTCTCCCTGTTCTTCTTAAAATAAACCTTAGAATAAACTTTGTTTTATTCAATTGCACCACTTTTTGATCGTTAGATTCAAAAGCTTGCATCTGAAAGATAGGAATAATATTTGACATACCTGTAACTTGTTGAATATCTTCTGTAACATTTTCACCACCACAAGAACTCTTCCTACATCAGTCCCCTCTCCTAAGGAGAAGCTTTGTTACTTTTGGGCACACGGCTCCATACAGCATAAGGATTAGACATATAAAGTTAGGGCATCATTCTTGTGAACTGGTTTCATTTTACTGCATCACTACTTACCCTCTTCTAGTTGTCGAAGTTATTGTATGTATTTCTAAAAACCTAAAGGTGACTGTATACATGTTTGATAATTGAGTATTGTGTGATATTACTACCTGCTTGTTTCATTTTCTAATTTGTGTTTTGGGCCTATAATAAATAGATTATTCTTGTACCTACCTGTCTCAATTGAATTATTGTGTGCTTCACTGTGTGGACTCATTGTGGACCCCCGACCCCTACTCACTTTCTACTGAGAGTAAGCCTTGACCAATCTCCATGCTTACCTTGATTGGGTTTGACAAACCTCTCAGAGTTACCCTGTTCACTATAACAGGTGTGGCCTCCTAAAATCTGACCACCAGGCTAGATTCTAGAAATCCATCTTAACAACTACCAATCGGGTATGGCCTGCAACCTCCTGCCAGGCTGTTTAGATACTGTGGATAGTGCCACTGTGATTGGGGCATGCATCACCTACAGGGCATGACCAACATCTGCAGGCCATCAAGTGCAGTTAGCAGTATTGTCTATGTAGCATGTCATCAGACCACAGTCCAGGTGCAGTGCACTCAAATAGTGTGATTGTGGGCTATACCATGTTGGCACTGTGGAGAGGGTGGTGCCCCTTTAGCATGGCCACATGGCATGTCAAACCATGCACTCAGGGTGAGCATAGGCTATGCCCTTGTTTGATTGATGGCAGTGCTGCTGTTTTCCGGACATGGTGTCAGGCTGTTTCCAGACCTTGCCCTGTGGGATTAGTAGAGGGTAGTTGTCCATAGTAGTGTAGGGAAAGTGATGAATGAATGAGTATGTCTGAATTTGAATTAGAATGAATGTAGTGCATGATCAAGTTGATTTTGGTGACCATTGCCCAAAACTACCCCGGAGCGACCCCAATCTCGATTTACTCCTGGTTTTTCACACTGTCTATTATTATTTGGTATCTGTTGTGAATATTTTGCATTTTTTCTGTTTATTCTGCTGCTTTACCTCCAAATGTGAAGGGATACATGTTATTAGCACTTGCACTTTATACCAGTTGCCTGGTTATTGAAGTTTTTATTGTTGACTGTAAACAAACTCCAGGTTTTAATGATGAGAACATTAATAAATGATATATATTTTTGTAAACTTGTTTGGAATCTGAGTAGTAACTGGTGATTGATGCTGCAAGGTTTGGGACACTAATTGAAAAGGGAACAGAGCAAGCCCCTTGGCACTGTTTCGTTTGTGTTTCTAGGCTTCGCCTAAAAAATGTTTTGAGGATGTGCTAAGTAGATGGCTCATAATCCTCTTACCTCTCCAAGGTGTTTTTTTGTCCATAGTAGTGTACCAGTCCATGCCCTGTGGTTATATGGTGGGCCCTGTGGGCATACTAGGGAGTAGCAGTGCACATGGGTTGTATGTTAAAATAACACCACTGAAACCAATGCAGCAGTATACACCGAGGCACAATAACTCGAAAAACAAAAACGTTGAATCTCCACATCTTCACAACAGAAGGATGTTGTGTGCATTACTTTTAGCCCAAAATAGCAAAATGAAAACCACATGGTCGTACGACCACATATATGTACTGTTACCATGCCAGGTAGTCACTCAGTGTTGTTGGTTGTTGGATGGCTGGATTCCCACTTGTAACCTTACCAGAGTGGGACGGAAACCAGGAAGCAAATGTAAGTCTTTCTGATGTACTTCGTTAAAAAAATTAGAATGCATCAGATTATAACGAACATGAGGAGCGGGGGACACCCTTTCAACCCCCATTTGGTATAATGTGATACTGAACATGGAGAATGAGGGACACACCCGCAACCCCAGTTCGGTATAATGTGATTCATCATACCGTGCTCAACAAATGAATTGCCTGCCAAAGACATGAGGACCTGGGGCCAGCCTCTAGGGCACAATTTTAAATCCTGGCAGGTGAAGGTGGTCATTCCCCAAAAGACAATTACAAACTCATAGAATAACGACACAGCCCAGTAGGAAATGAGACCAGGAGAACGGTTGTGAGTTAAACAAAGGTTTATAGAAATAAGCATACAGAGGATTCTGCTGCCTTGAGAGCGCTCTGCCAGACAATACAAAAACAGTATATTATAAGCTTTAGAAACATCACTAGTGGAGTTTCCCTATAGGTATATCAAGTAACATTGGGATTGGTGAAAGACATGGATACATTATAGTAGTGTAGAGACCGGCTCCACACGATTGGCTGCCAACTTGAAGGTCCGGTAGGCATCACGTGGGCCAGCTGGGCTCATCCTTGCGAGGTGAAGGTCAGGCCGGGTCCACGAGAGGAGAATGTTCTGTCTGAACTAAGCTACACATCTCCTGACATGTAGTGAATAATGCAAAACATAAACCATATACTAGAATGTGGGGATACCTATAAATTACACATTCCCGCCTCAGGCCTTTGTAGAAATAAAGGGTATGAGGGTCTTGCCCTCCAGGTGCTTTATCAGAGGGCTTAATCTATGATTTATTTGTCATGGCGCCCCAGAGCTTGAGGGAATGGAATGATAGGTGTTGGTTTTAGGCAGGATATATGATGACATGAAACTAGTTACATTGAGGGCACTCTAGGGTGGTCAGTGGGGAAGGGTCACACTTCTGCAACATCAAAGGACGAATAGAGGGGCAAAAAGGTTGTGCAGGCAATAACTCCCAAAGGTGGGGCTGAAAGGAGCCAGAGCAGGTTTGTGGAGACGGATGGGCCACAAGTCAAGATTCACCATTGTTACACACAGGGCAGTGATCTCAGAGGAAGGAAAATAATACACTTTTTACTAACAATTTACACCAGAGCATCCGTGAGAAATTAGCTTGGGCGGCACAGACACGGGAGGATGAGTTGGGGGTTGTCAGTGTTCACTGTGCGTGGCGTTGCAAAGGGGAGAGAAGGCTTCTCAGTTATCAGGATGTGGCCTAGTCCAAAAATCGAGTATGGAGGTGCACAAAATTGAGTCTAAATGTGTTGTGCAGTAGCCCCTCTTCCGCTGATGTCAGAGAAGGGCAAGGAGGATGTAACTCCCCACTATTGCATGGGCATTAGGTTTCTTTTGTGCCAAATGTACAGGGGGGGGGGCAAAACGACCCTTTGTCCCTTACACAGGGCTGACTGTGCCCTTCATCAGGCCAACTGAGTCCCCTCAAACTGGGTAATAATACACCTCTGAGTACAGTAATTAGAAGCATAAGGTATTCAGCTAGAAGAGCTATCTAAAAAGACACTTTTAATGGTGTCTATTTGATTCATCAGTAAATACATCTGACCTCCTTGATGGTTTTGTGTCCTGAAGAAGGCTGGGTCCTTTAAAATCAACAACTGATCTAAAGAACTGAAACTCGAGTTGTCAATTGTTTATTGCAGAATATGCCATAGAAGTACATTTGTGATGATATTTTGTTCAAATTAATTAATTGCAAGTAGGTGTCAGAGTATTCTGTACCACATGGTACAGAGTAGTGGCACACAGTATTAGTGAAGTTGGTGCCAGGTGGGAATGTTTTGCTTTCCATCCTTTTCCCTGTTAATGGGATTGTTTTATAATTTCTACATGTGGTGGTAGAGTGTGACTGTTGTTGATTTATTTGGGATTTTGATTGTGTGTTGATGCCTGCTGATTTGGTTGTGTGTTGGTCAATGTTCCCGCTAATTATTTTTCTCTATGTGCGGATCCAGTTGGCTGTTGTGCGCACATTATTTTCCATGTGCGAAACTGACTAATGAGTTGAGCCACTTTGTGAGCTACCGTCGCAGAAGAGAGTTTGGAAAGGAATTTCCTCTTCCCAGCCACTGCAATTCTTAAAAAATCTTACAATACTTTTTCCAAACACATGGGCTAAAATAAATATATGTCATATGTAATTATACAGAAAACTCATCAACCAGTCCAAGACTTCAATATCTGCCACGTACTTCTAGGCAGAGAAAAATGTCGGCCTCATTACGTGTTTGACAGTAAGTGGTAAAGTTGGTGGTAACTCCATTGCTGTCAACTGTACTACTACGCCAAATTACGATCTGCGGTAATTCCGCCAGAAAAACACATTTAGTCCAATGGACTCAATATGAATGGAGAATTACACTGCTACCACCAGTTGTAATCCGGCAGAAATTCCTCCGCACGAAGTGGTGGTAACAGTAATTCATTTGGGTGGTATTCTGGTGGATTTATGCTGGGATACCGCCCCAAGTCTTAACAAAGTCCTTTATGTTTTATGCCACTGGAAAATCACTCATTTGTATTACAAAACACACATATCTCTCAGTTGTGTTCCCAGATATCTTGCGCAAATAATATTTATTCTTTAAAAAAGTTTCTTTGTATTCTGACTTTTCAAAAAAAGGAAATTTTATTCTTGATGCAATAACCTTGTGGTCCGCCGCCGACACGTGTTTCGACTCAAGGGGTCTGGTGCATCATTGTTCATTGAACTTTAGGTAGGTTGGCTCTTGTGGGTTCCACTCCTTGAATAGGGTGGCTTGTCAGCCTGTTACTGTTGTGAACGACGTTCCTGGCGTTTGTGGCCCTCAAATATCTCTTGTCATAACTGATGTGGCTGTCAAGAAACTCACACAGAATACATTTGCCGATGGATTAATGGCAATTAAAAGCAATGGGTCCTAAACATGTTGAAAGGAGTTCAAGTGCCATTTTAATGAAGTAATTCAAGGGCCAGGAGAACATGCTTCTAATAATTTGTGTAAGGATGATATTTCTATCAGAATAACTGCACCTTACAATATGATGATCCAAAATTCCTGTGCCTCTGCTTACTATTGTCATGCCTGCGCCATGGGCGCATCCATTTACGCTCAATTTGGACTATATGTTTATCATTTATTTACAACAGACTCTTGGATCCATCTATATTTACTTTGGGAACTTTATTTCCCATTTGCGAGACTTTGGTGCTTTATTATTATTTCCAACAAACTACGCATACCATAATGCACCTGGCTACAAGCATCGATTCCTGGCTGTTCCTATTGGTTATCAAAGGAACTACACCCCCCAGAAGCCCTAGGGACTTGCCCTGCTTCCACCAGCCCAGGAACAGAAAGGGAGGTGGCCGATTGCCTGCAGGTGTGCTTCGCCAGGTGCAACCAATTAGCCTGCCTCTGTGCTGGGCTAGGCAGTATAAAGGCTACTGCCTGCAGTGGCTCAGCCTCTTGCATCTGAGAGTCCTTCCTCCACCTTTTGCATCTTCCTACGGATCTTGTATGCTGCTTACCTTCACTCCTGCTTGGACCCTGCCTTGTTGCTTGCTCCACCCTGCTGCCTCCAGCCATAGCCTTCCAGGCTCCCTGCCTCACAGCCCTGCTCCTCTGGGCTCTCCACACCGCAGCTGATCACGCTCTGCTGCCTTCCAGCCTCCGCCCTTGCCCTGCCGGGCTCTCCACATTGCAGCCGATCACGCTCTGCTGCCTTCCAGCCTCCGCCCTTGCCCTGCCGGGCTCTCCACATTGGAGCCGATCACGCTCTGCTGCCTTCCAGCCTCCGCCCTTGCCCTGCCGGGCTCTCCACATTGCAGCCGATCACGCTCTGCTGCCTTCCAGCCTCCGCCCTTGCCCTGCCGGGCTGTCCACATTGCAGCCTGCCTCACTCCGGCTGCCTTAGCCCTTGTCCTCTGGGCTCCCTGCTCTGCAGCCTACCTCACTCTGGCTACCTACAGCCCTTGTCCTCTGGGCCTTCCTACTTTGCAGCTTATCACGCTCCGCTGCCTACAACCTACCTTTTCCGCTGGGTTCTCGGCCTAGCAGCCCTCTACAGTCCTCTTCTACCTTCTACGTTCAGCGGCCCTGTCCCTCAGGGTTCACTCCTTACTGCCCGGCCCTTATGGGATCCTTGCCATGCAGTCTGCTTTACTCTGCTGCCCTAAGCCCTTTTCCTCTGGGCTTTCTACCTTACAGTCCTACTCCTGTGGGCTTACTCATTGCTTTCCTGCTCCTCTGAGCTCTCAACCTTGTTCCTTACTGTCCTCTGCTATCCTATCCTGTTACACGACTTTCCCTTCATTTCCTTCTGCTAGTTTGCTATCACCTTCTTACCTGGATTTGTCTGTAGTATCTTCTCTTGTACTGTTTGTAGACCCTTTTGTACAGAGCTTGTCTGTTGGTTCCCATCAGTCAACCTCTGCCCCTTCCCTTGTCTCGTTTCTACATTACAGACACCCATAGCTGCTGTTCCAAGTCATGAGCAAACCGCGTGGGCCTCTGTTATAGCAAACTGTGCAGAAGGCTAGAGTATTTCCAAGGTTCGTGGAATACTCTTTTCCTATATCTGCATACACCCCAAGAGGGTATTCATTCTGTATCTTTTCCCTTGCTACTCTTGCCTACTCTTCGTTCTCTTTCCTTTCCGCTGTGTGTGCTCTTATCTGTCCACTTTATTTGGCACAACCACCCAAACCCTTTCTGGGTGTCCTGTGCCACTCTTAATAGAGTGCCATCCCTGACAGAATGCAAGAGCCAAAGATTTCTTGTTCGATAGGCCGGAAAGGCACACACAGACCAAAGATGCTTTCCTTTCGAGTTAAGAAACCTTTGCATAAACCTATGGTTTCCCTAAAGACAGCAAACAAGAACCTTAGTCTAAAGGACAGTCTCGCCTTATTAAACAAAGATTTACAAGCACAGTACTATACTCACTGGCTAGCTGACCCTTCTTCCATGTACAATTATTATGACATTTGCGACTATGATCCGCAGTCCTTATCTGTTGCAGAGCTACAGCAAGATAATGCATTCTTACAGATCTTGTTAGACCAAACAATGAAAAACTCTCCTGCGTCTTCTGACAAGCCTTCTAACACCGCAACAGCTAAGGATATATCACTCATTGTGGGAGACTCTAAACCAGAATACGCTGTTGCCAGAGTGATATGCGCAAGATCAGCTTGGCAAGCCGCCCAGAATGCTGGAAAACCTTATTTGACAGGACAAGGCAGTCATTATCCTGAGGTTTGTGCATCTGGTCCTGGGTACAAAAGACCTGTACTAACCATTGGTTGTCTAAATGCTTCCACAGTATCTACTAACCACAATAACCCTAAGGTCAGTCTTCCCATTGCTACAACCGAATTCTCTGCCACACCAGCTTCTGAAGCTTTAGATCAAACTAATGATACTTACCTGCTACACGAACAACTCCTACGCCTGAAAAGGAAGACCGAAGACCTCTATGATGACTTTGTTTATTTGTATTATAAGAATCTTATGAAGGGACACAAGTCACCAGACCATCTGACACTATGTCCAACACCTGACATCTTATCTTTAGAGATCGACATGATAAGGCCTGGAATTGCCATACAGAAAAGTATACAGACTTATACCAAGCAGATGGAAGACCTAAATATAGCATATGTATCCCTTCTAAAGACTGACACAGCTCTTTCACCTTCCAGCCACCGAAACTCAGGTTGTTGTACTGACAGAAAAGAATTAACTCCTCCGGTGGGTCAAATCACGCACACAGCCATTACACCACAAAACAAGGGTGGTCTTCTGATTGGAAATCCCTCTGAGTCAAAGGATGGTTCCGCCCTCACCCTTGCCTATTGTCCAGTACTCACACTTACAACCTCTTCTGAAATGACAATGGCAGCTGAAGAGACTGGCGCAGTTCACACCGAGCATGCTGAGTTGGCAAGCGGGGCTTGCCAAAGTGTGGCTGTGCTATCAGACAACACTCTTGAGCAATCAACATCTTCAGTTTCTTCGTTACCCCCTGAATCGCCAGTGGTTGTGGTACCCGATCCACCAGTAGTTGCAACACCTGAACTGTCTGTAGCTGCTACAGCACCCGAACTTCCAACTGAAATTCATGATCTTCCTGCTGCTGGGGTTCCTAAACTCCCTGCCACATTTGAGACTCCTCTAGTCTCTGCTGCAAATCTTGAGGTTGCTATAGCTACTGTGATTCCTGAAGCTACTGCTAATTCTGATGCTCCCGATGCCCAGATTTCTACTTCCTTCGCAGCTGTGCTCGCTGCAGCAGAATCCTCTGCTACACAACCTGATCCCTCAGCACCTTCTCTTCCTGATCCTACATCCGCCATGCTAACTGTTGCAAAGTCAGCGAAGGGTTTTCCTGTTAAGACTACTGCTCCAGTTGCTCCTGCTGGTGTATCTATAGCACTAAGACTGCCAGACTCTACTCTACCAGTCTCAGGTGCGTTCCAGCCCGCTGGCTCTCTCATGACACCCACACACCCAGTTGCTACAGCCTTGATACTCTCTACAGCCATTCAAGATCTCACTGCTGCTGTAACCTCTGAACTGTCTACTAATCATGGGAAAACCGCCGCTGTGACTCCTGAACTCTCTGCGGCTAACCCTAACGTTGTCATTGCTGCTCCGGATGTCTTGGAAAGCCTTCCTAAAGCTACCAACTCTGCTGTACCTATGGCTCCACTTTCCAGCACCATATTGTTGCCCGTCAAAGCAAAATCTATCATGGAGCCTGCAGCAGTTTTTCGCAGTTCCTCTTTTCATGCACACACAGTTGGGGTCTGTGTTCCAAAGACTTCGTCTATTCTGATTGCTACATCAAAGGTTCTGAACATTGGTACTATCTCCGTCATTCAAGACTCTCACCTTGCAACCCGTTTCTGGTGCTTCATGATGTGCCTTTTTGGATTAAGACTCTTGTACGGTGTGACAGACATTCTTCCTGTAGGTCGGTCTTCAGGGAGCCTGGAGAGGAGCCTGGAGAGAGGCCTGGAGAGGGGCATACTGTCATGCCTGCGCCATGGGCGCATCCATTTACGCTCAATTTGGACTATATGTTTATCATTTATTTACAACAGACTCTTGGATCCATCTATATTTACTTTGGGAACTTTATTTCCCATTTGCGAGACTTTGGTGCTTTATTATTATTTCCAACAAACTACGCATACCATAATGCACCTGGCTACAAGCATCGATTCCTGGCTGTTCCTATTGGTTATCAAAGGAACTACACCCCCCAGAAGCCCTAGGGACTTGCCCTGCTTCCACCAGCCCAGGAACAGAAAGGGAGGTGGCCGATTGCCTGCAGGTGTGCTTCTCCAGGTGCAACCAATTAGCCTGCCTCTGTGCTGGGCTAGGCAGTATAAAGGCTGCTGCCTGCAGTGGCTCAGCCTCTTGCATCTGAGAGTCCTTCCTCCACCTTTTGCATCTTCCTACGGATCTTGTATGCTGCTTACCTTCACTCCTGCTTGGACCCTGCCTTGTTGCTTGCTCCACCCTGCTGCCTCCAGCCATAGCCTTCCAGGCTCCCTGCCTCACAGCCCTGCTCCTCTGGGCTCTCCACACCGCAGCTGATCACGCTCTGCTGCCTTCCAGCCTCCGCCCTTGCCCTGCCGGGCTCTCCACATTGCAGCCGATCATGCTCTGCTGCCTTCCAGCCTCCGCCCTTGCCCTGCCGGGCTCTCCACATTGGAGCCGATCACGCTCTGCTGCCTTCCAGCCTCCGCCCTTGCCCTGCCGGGCTCTCCACATAGCAGCCGATCACGCTCTGCTGCCTTCCAGCCTCCGCCCTTGCCCTGCCGGGCTGTCCACATTGCAGCCTGCCTCACTCCGGCTGCCTTAGCCCTTGTCCTCTGGGCTCCCTGCTCTGCAGCCTACCTCACTCTGGCTACCTACAGCCCTTGTCCTCTGGGCCTTCCTACTTTGCAGCTTATCACGCTCCGCTGCCTACTACCTACCTTTTCCGCTGGGTTCTCGGCCTAGCAGCCCTCTACAGTCCTCTTCTACCTTCTACGTTCAGCGGCCCTGTCCCTCAGGGTTCACTCCTTACTGCCCGGCCCTTATGGGATCCTTGCCGTGCAGTCTGCTTTACTCTGCTGCCCTAAGCCCTTTTCCTCTGGGCTTTCTACCTTACAGTCCTACTCCTGTGGGCTTACTCATTGCTTTCCTGCTCCTCTGAGCTCTCAACCTTGTTCCTTACTGTCCTCTGCTATCCTATCCTGTTACACGACTTTCCCTTCATTTCCTTCTGCTAGTTTGCTATCACCTTCTTACCTGGATTTGTCTGTAGTATCTTCTCTTGTACTGTTTGTAGACCCTTTTGTACAGAGCTTGTCTGTTGGTTCCCATCAGTCAACCTCTGCCCCTTCCCTTGTCTCGTTTCTACATTACAGACACCCATAGCTGCTGTTCCAAGTCATGAGCAAACAGCGTGGGCCTCTGTTATAGCAAACTGTGCAGAAGGCTAGAGTATTTCCAAGGTTCGTGGAATACTCTTTTCCTATATCTGCATACACCCCAAGAGGGTATTCATTCTGTATCTTTTCCCTTGCTACTCTTGCCTACTCTTCGTTCTCTTTCCTTTCCGCTGTGTGTGCTCTTATCTGTCCACTTTATTTGGCACAACCACCCAAACCCTTTCTGGGTGTCCTGTGCCACTCTTAATAGAGTGCCATCCCTGACAACTATCCACATTACGTTGTCCTGTGGGTAGTGATAACACCAGCCTTAGAGCTAAGAGACATATGCACCATGCATTTTTACTCCCTTAAAAGGGAAAATGTGGCTAACAAAAACGAGAAACAATGAACATATCATTGCTTCAACCCACAAAGCTCCACTGATATTTTTTTGATTTAGTGACCAGTAGAGCAGTGGCATAGGAAGGAAGGAACTCTAATAATATTAATGCCAAATCTCAAAAGGAATTTTATGGGGAAAGAACATCTTTTAATAAGCAGAAAGTATCCCTATTGGCAAAGCTAATTACTTTTTTACTCCAAAAAAATAATTTGACTCCAGGTAGGGAGCAAAATCTGATTAGAGCCTTGCTTGTACCCCCGACATAGGGAGTGAAATGACAGGGCACATAATAAAGTATATAGTTTGCCCACCCTTCCGCACCACAGCCTAGATAAAATTAAACAAGAGCCTTACTGAGGTTTATTATGGAGCCCTGTTGAAGGAAATCACACATATATGCCTTTTAAGTTAATTGCATCAATTCATCAGAGATATACATGATTTAGTGCCTTCTTCTGTAACTATGGATCCCTCTTCTGTAATTCTTTGTGATCAGTTAAATAAGATGCAGGGAGATGCTAGAGACTGCACACACAGAACACATGGTTATATTGAAAAGTCCTCAGCAGTTGAGCATAGAAAGAAAAAGAAGGTGCTGTTGTGTAGATGGGTACTAGAATGTCCTATTGATGTATCCTGCCTCCTGCAGGATGTACTCTGGGCCAGTAATGCACAAGGAGCAGGAACCAGGCCGACCCAGGTAAGTGGAAAAGGAAACATGTTTATTTCTTCTTATGTTCCATAGTACAGGTAGTAAAGTAGGAGAGATAGTCACAGCCTGGTTGGTTAGGTGTGTTTGTTTTGCAGACAAGTTCTTTCTGCTTTTTTAAGATGTATGCATAGTTAATACATTTGTCTTTATTATACTAGGTTGTTGTAGTCCCATGACTTATGTATTGTTCTGTGCTGAATTTGTATAATTTTTGTTTTTTGTGTATGTATATGTGACATTTTTTACTTGGAATCGTGTTCTTGTTTTTTTCATTTTAAACGGGGCGGCACGTTTATTTTTCCACAAGATGGAGTGGAAAATGGAAGAAAAAAGCAGGTTTACCTAACTTTTACTCCTTCCTTGTCCACTCCGCCTTTTGGGCATTTAACATTGCATACAGACGACCCAACAACACATAAGTGCTATTGTTGGCGGTCCCCTGCATGTAAGTTAGATTTTTTATGAAATGACCCCAGAGGGGTTATTTGGGGCCCCTCATTCATTGTGACTCAAGCAGGCTTCCGAACTAAGGTACAGAAAGCTTGTTGCAAGCAAAGGACCCCACATTGCAGGAGGTCCTGAACATTGCCTAAGTCTTCGAGCTATCCCATAAATGTGCCAGGATAATTATTGCTGGTGAGACTAAACGAGTTGCTGAGTGTATGCATGGAGTAACCAAAAGTTACAACAGCAATTTATCCAGTGTTGCCATAGGTAGAAGAGCAAGGACCAGGAGACTGGTCAAGCCAATCCACTTAGTTCTGGGAAGAGGTGAACAGGGAGTGAAGGAAGCTCTGGATGGGTGTGGGCATTGTAACAACACCACAAAACACCAGCATTGCAAGGTGGAAGCCAGAAATGTGGCTTGAAGGGACACTTTGCTCGCATGTGTAGGAAAAGCACTGGTCAAGCCTAGGATGTTCAGGAGGCAAACGACGAGACTGCTTCCGACAATGCTGTTATTATTATTAATATTGTTATTGTATTTATTGATCACAGACCTAGCTTCGAGAAGCCACCGAGCGCTTTACAGAGGCATACAACAATAGAAGAAGGAAGCTGCAGAAGAAGGAAGGATTGTGGTCTGGAAAAGTCATTGAGGGGCTGGCAAGCTGCATGCTCCTAAATTGCATCTCACATTACAAGTGAGTGCACAAATAAGTGTATCTTGGGAAACTCAAGGGTGAGTCAAAGGATCTCCAGAAATTGGACATGAGGCTAAATTTGCTTGAAAACAGTATTACTATTGTGATGGGTGTAGATGGATCGCAAAAACGATCAAAGGCGTGAAAGCTGTATGCGGTAGAAAAGTGATCATCAGTAGTGGGGGGGGGGTGATTAAGGTGCACATAAGACCCAATTAAATCCACAAGAGAAGGTAGCACCACAAACGAATCCCTGGCCACATAGTACCCCAACGTTTTCAATGAAACAATGGTAAAGTGAATGGATTCAAGCACTGTTTTGTATTTAAGAAGGGGGCAACCCCAAGTTGCACCGATTAGACCCACAACTGAAGACATGCCCGAAGAGGAGGTGTGAAAATCGTGAGAAAACGGGCCAATGGTGAATGGTGAGAAATCACATAGCGAACATGCAAGGATGGATGTGGGTGGATGTGGAGAGAGACCCCAAAAACAGAGAAGGGGTGGAGGGCTGGAACCAGGATCAGCACAAGGAAGAATTTGGAGAGGGGGAACCAGAACCAGCCCAAGGTTCGATGGGGAGGGTTGGAACCCTAACCAGCCAAGAGTTGGATAGGGAGCGTAAACCCAGAATTAGAGCAGAGTGAACAGGGAGGGAGGAACCAACCAACTCATGGGTAGATGGGAGGGGAGACTTAGAAGCAGCCTAAGGATGGATGTGAAGAGGTTGAACCAAAACTAGCCTAGGTGTGTCTGGTTAGGGGTGAAATCAGAAACAGGTCAAGGATGGACCTGGGGGCAGGGAAGGGTGGAAACCGAAGCAACAACGTGGTGGATGTGGATTGGTGGAACCAGAACTGCTTCGATGTGCAGGGGGACGGAAGGACCCTAACCCAGCACACGGTGGATGGCCTTCTGGGAAGCAGAACGATGCCGGGGAGTGGATGGGGAGGATTGGAACCCAAACCCACCCATGGGCGGATTGGGAAGGTGAATCCCAGAACAAGCCCATGGGTGAATCGGGAGGGGGGACTCAGACCCAGACCTCTGGTGGATGTGAAGGGTGCTGATTTACTGTATGGGTACCTGCATCCATGAATTGTAGTCCATTATCAAGCAAAAAAATTTGGCTGTGCCGGTTGGTTAAGTAGGCAGCTGCTATCTCCAAAGGAATGCTGGCAAATGGCGAGGAGAGTGATCCAGACAAAGAGACAAACACGTTTTACCCTGGGTCCAGGTGCCCTTTGCCCTCTCTTTCCAGGCACTGGACACTGTGTCCCCATCATTCTTCAGCCAGCAAAGGACTTGTGCCCAATGTAGGCCCACTCTCCGACTTTCATGCCCAGGATACAAAGAAATAAGACAAACTCCAATGGGGAATGAGACCAGGAGGACAGGATGCAAGAGTTTTATTTATTTTTATTTATTGTATTTGTTATACGCCCAAGCCCAAGGGTATCACGGCGTAGTTACAGAGAAGGCTTGACTTAGGGTTGCATAACGATAAGAATATTTGATCTTGGTCGTTAGATATACAGTGGTTACATAGGCTATGTACAGCGTATACGTTTACTAAGTCTCGTAGTGCTGTTTCAGTGCTGTGACCGGAGCGGAAACATGATTGTCTGTCGCCTAGTAGTTTGTTGTCTTCGAGGTGGGCTTGGACTTGGGTATAGGCAATTTTATCTATGATTTTCAAAAGGAAGGGTACTGTAGTGATGGGTCTGTGTGGGAATGGTGGCGTCTAATGAGGGTTTTTTTAGAAGGGGGGTGACCCAGGCTTCTTTAATGCTAGGGGGGATGGTGTTGGTAGGGTATCAGGTAATATTTTCACCAGCAAAAATATTGCCGTACATATGGTCGTCGGGAACGGCCATAGGCGATATTTTTGGTGGCGAAAATATTAGGTGCGGGGGTTGCGGGGGTGTCCCCCGCATATAAAAAAATGATGCGGGGGTTGCGGGGGTGTCCTCCGCAGGGTCCATGTGTTATTTTCGCCGCAAATATATGGCGATATTTTTGCGGCGAAAATATCACATGGAACCGTTGGTAGAGAATGAGGCGTTTATGAAATGAGTAATAATGGGAGCTAAGGCTGGCACACAGTCCTTGATTAGTTTGGCTGGGACTTCATCGCTTTACAATTAGAAGGTTTTAGTGTATCTATTGTTTTTTGTACTTGGGCTATAGTCACTGGTGTAAAGTTAAAGTCTGCTGTGTTGGCTATGGGAGGTGGTGAGGTAGTCTCGGCTAGGGGGCCTAGCAATTTTTTTTGGGCTTCAATTTTGTTTTGCAGTGTGCTGATTTTAGCAGCTAGGGCATTTTTAATATTTGAGCACCAAGCTTTATTTACTACGACAGTAGAGGGTGGATGAAAAGGTGTTTCCAATTCCTTAATCATAGCAAATAGTTCTTTGCTATTAGAGGAGGCGTTCATTATGTGTGTATTAAGTGAATTAGCTTTCTGTATGTACACTTCAGTTTTGTAGGTTTTGGCAGCTATTTGGAGTTCTTTTTTTAGTTCAGTGGTGGGTTTTTTTCTAGTTAAGTGTTTGAGCGCTCTTTTCTTTCTCCTAAACTCGATGAGTTAATCATTGAACCAGATATTACTGGGCTTGGGTTTAGGTTTTTTGGCTCTGAGGGGGGCTATTTCATCGATGGCTAACTGTAAACAGTTGTGGTAGTGCAGAGCGATAGCTTCTGAGTTGTGCATCAGTGGGGGTTTGGTGTTTAATAGTTTGTCTAGAAGTGGTGTTAGGTTTTCTGAGGTTAGTTTCTTAGTGTTTCTCATTAAAATAGGTAGCGAGGGCGGAGAGGGAGGTGCAGGGTCAATCGTGGTGGTGATGTCGAATGTGATGAGGGAGTGATCGGTCCAGGATAATTCCATAATGTCTTTTAGAGTACCTTGGTATTTAAGGTTAAGATCCAGTCAAGGATTCATCCTTTGGTATGGGTTGGGGCATTAACAATTTGTTTGAATTGCATTTCTAGGAATGCGTTATTAAAGGCTGTAGCTTTAGAGTCTGTTAGGTCATTATATCCCAGGTTGATGTCGCCTAGTAGTACAAATTTGGTGTTGGGTTTGATCATCGGGGAGATGAGCAGAGGCAATTCAATTTCTGGGTTGCTCAGAGAGCTTGGTGTTCTGTATACTATGAGAAAGTTGATGGTGGTTTTCGGGTCAGTGGCTAGTTTTAACGTTAGGAGTTCGTAGCCTGGTAACCTTTCTGTTTTACATTCTCTGAATTTAAGTGAGGATTTGAGGATGATAGCCACCCCACCTCCTATGGTATCTTGTCGGTCTGATCTAAGAATGAAGTATTCAGGTGGTATAGCTAGTGAAAGGCGTGGGCTTGAGGCTGTATGAAGCCAGGTTTCAGTTACAGCAAATAAGTCTAGTTTGTAGTCGAGAATAAGGTCATGGATGTCAGTGGCATGTGCGCCTAGTGATCTGGCATTTAGAAGGGCTTCTGTTATTGGTTTAGTGCTGGATGGAGTGTTTGTTGTGGGGTGGTGTTTGGGGTGATGGTACATGGGGGGTAGTACAGAGGGTGTGGCACTGGATGGTTCGAGATTTGGGATTGTGTTTCTGGTCATTTTTTATGATAATGTTTTGTGCCTTGAGAATTTGAGTGCTGGCACTGGATCTAAGTGGCTGGTGGCGGGGGGTGGTTTGGTTGTGCGGGTGGATAGTCTGCAGTTTCTTAGAACACTTGGCATGGGTTTGATGCGTGATTGTGGTATGTGTGTTCTGTTGGATAGCTGAATGAGGCGGGAAGAGCCTAGAATGGGGATGGACGGTATGGTGGTTTGGGTAGCAGTGGGTATAGTGGTAAATGCTGGTGTTGTGGGTAGGAAGGGTGTGGGGCACGGTAGTGTGTGGTGTCTACGTCATAATAAGCATGCTAGTACAGCGCCTATCTGGAGGTATGAGCCATTGGTGCGGATGGATGAAGTGTGCAGGTGGTGGGTTGCTATTGTCATGTTTGTATCTTGGATGTGCTGCAAGTTATGTGCACTTAGTGAGAGTGTGGGTGTCAGCATAGCGCATATTAGTGCAATTATAGGTATAATTTTTTTAATTTCCACTATTACACAGTTTGCTGTCCCTGGGGGTATTTGTGCCGTGGTGCGGCTTGGTATAGGGTACTGGAGGCTTATCAAGATAGCAGTGTTCAGTATAAAGAGTGTGATCATGTTTCACAAGCCTTACAAATGTTTACAGAATCGGTTGTGCGCGACAAATTTTGACATTTAGCCAGGTGGCGGGGACAATTGCAGTAGCTAGGATAAGACTTCTTTTACTCTGCGAATATAGCTTTGACTCAGGGGCAGCCATGCCACGACAATAAAGCGAGTTGGCACGTTAAAGGTTCAAAGCAATATATCGATCGCTTTCTCAGAGCGCTGTCTAGCAGTCAGGTAAGTGTGAGTGATAATGCAAAAAGGACAAGTTCACTGACTTCATGCAGTGTTCTAACAACACTGATGAACCTCGCTGTTTAAAATATCATTAACGTTGGTAGCAATCAAACAACATAATTCTAGCGTCAATGCAAAATGCAGGGTGCTGCTAGTGCTTGTGTTGGCTGAGATGCAGTCAGAGGCATAAGGAGAAACATAGCAGGCTAGTGTGCAAAACAATGCTAGCAATATTACAGAGTGTCTGAATGCAGATGCTATATCATTGGAAATATGTGGCGCAGTCATCTGAATATAAAATGCTGCTAATACTCAAAGGTCACTGGAATGCTCCGGTAGACAGACTGTGGCAGAGAGGTACAATAGGCCTTCGAGCTCCGACCAGTGACGGGTTCGGATAAACAATATGCAAAAGAGTTGCTGGTGACATAGATAGTCATGATAGTTTTTAAATAGAGTTTGTAGGCTTCATTGCCCCGAAGTGTTAAAGGGGCAATACGAGATATGCGAGGGCGAGCGGCACACATCAGTAGCCCATATAAAGATCACACTATTAGGTCACAGCGTGGTGTGATTGTTGAGCAGCAACACATTTCAATGTACTTACAATATAGCAGGGGACCGCTCGACCGTCGCGGACAGGCGCAGACAGGTCCTTTTGCTTGGCCCTTCTGCGTGTGTGCTTCCGGCAACACGGCTTCCGCCTATCGGTTCAGACCGATGGCTGAAGAAGCAGCAGACAGCCAATCCGGGGCTGCGTTGGAGGCACCTGGAGGTCAGGGGGGTGGTTGGTTCAGGGCGACGTTCAGTTGTTTATATGAAATTTGCCATCCAGAGGACTCTGCTGCCCGAGAGCGCTCTGGCAAACATTACAAAGGTAGCAGCTTAAGTAAGAATATCGCGTCATACATGACATCATTGCATATGGGATTGCATAGATACAGGATTGGGTAAAATGGTTGGATACATATGTAATACATGATGTTGCTCCCGCTGGATTGGTTGTTCAGTTGGCGGGAGGGTTCATACCACAAGTTCTGGCTGCATGTGTCCGGGTGGGGTGAGGGTCAGGTCACGATGAAGCAGGGCAGTCCCTAGCTAATCTAACATAACATATTGCTTCAAGCATGCACTAAATAACAGTTACTTAGGCTTCTTTGAGCAAATCATTGTCCAAGATGAATGCCAAGTGTCTCTCCAACAGCCCCACCTGCGTCGTCTTCAGCACGGGGGCTGGTTATGTACACAGGGGCAAAAATAGGAAGCGTCCTCCACTGTTCGTCGAGCAAGTGATGCATCTTAAACCGAATGTGTGAGGGAGGGCCCGAATGGCCCTGCCACTCCCACACACCAATCAAGGTGCTTCCTTGCTTCTAGATGGTTGTGCGGGAGCTTCAGTGCTATGGTGGTTGTGGCAGCTGGTGATGCTGAAAGTGACCCCGGTTCAACAGAGCACGGTCGCAGGGCAGATCAGGAGATGGAAAGGGGTTTTGTTGCATGGGCCCATTTTAGACCAATCACGTTTGCTGCAGTGGGCCCAAGTTTAGCACTTGCATGTTTACAGGTGAGTGGGTGAGCTGCTTGACACCACTGAGGTTGCAGTGGCTAGTGATGGCGGTAAAGGTAGAAGGACAAATGGAAGTCCCGGCAACCCCTTGCCTGATGCAGCAGTGTTGCAGGGAAAAGGGCTGACCAGGTAAGGGCAGGGGGCTTTGTACACAGGGGCAAAAATAGGAAGCGTCCTCCCCTGTTGGTCGCGCAAGTGATGCATCTTAAACTGAATGTGTGAGGGGGGCCTAATGGCCCTGCCACTCCCACACATTCCCCCCTTTCATTACATCTAAAGTAACAAATTAATTTTTGTTTTTATTCTCATTGCTTCAGCCAGCGCTTCGTCCCATGCAGGTGTGTCTTTTATGAGCATCCACGCTCCACATACACTTCCCAAACTATGCCCATTCCTGGCATACTCATCAGGTGTACAGGTCATGTAAATTCCTCCATCTCCTTCCTCTCTGACATCTTTTTCTCCACCTGTGGTGTTCCCCAGGGATCTAATCTCTCTCCCTGGCTGTTCAACCAGTATCTGGCACTCCTTGCCCACCGCATCACCGCTCTCTGCCCCACTTTCAGTGCTTTGCGGACGATACCCAGCTCATTTTCAGGCTACCCTCGGCCTCCTCCTCTCCTTCCTTCATCTGTGACTGTCTGTCTGCTATCCAGGAATGGTGTTCCGCCAATGACCTCTGCCTTAATGCCAGTAAGACTGAGATTCTACTCATCGGCACACCCACTCCCTCCTTCCCTGCAGCTCTCTGGCCAGCCTCTCTTGGCCCTCTTCCTGCTCCTACCTGCAAGGCAAAAAACCTCATCTTCGACTCCACACTCTCCTTCTCTCCTCATATATCTGACGTCTCTAAGAAGTCACACTACCAGCTGCACCTCCTCAGAGGTATTCTTCCCTTCCTCTCCTTCCCCCAGAAGCTCACTGTCTCCCGAGCCCTGGTTCTCTCGAAGCTGGACTACTGTAACAGCCTCTATCTTAATCTGCCTGCCTCCACTCTCCGCCCTCTGCAACTCATCCAGAACAGAACTGCGAGACTTGTCCTTGGCCTCAAGCCCAGGGACTGTATCTCTCCAGGACTGACATCTCTACACTGGCTCCCAGTGACTGCAAGGATTAAGTTCATAACCCTCTGCATTGTCCACAAGGCCTTCTGGGGCCTGGGGCCTAAATACCTTCAACTCTCTCTTCCTAAATATCTTCCTTCCCGAGCCCTTCGCTCATCCGTCTCCAACTCCCTCAGGGTCAGCCGCTTCTCGAAGCAACAAGCTGGGGGTAGATCTCTCTCTGCGGCAGGGGCCTCCCTCTGGAACAGCCTTCCTGCCTCCCTGAAACTTGAGGAGAACCATCTCCGGTTCCGGAAGCACCTCAAAACCTTCCTCTTTGCTTCTGCTTTCTCTCTCCCTCTCCCCTGCTAAATTCTTCACTGAAACTGCACTGAATCTTCAACTGGGCCACTCTCACCAACCTCGGTCCTGGGCCCAGCCACTCTCCACGTGCACTGCCTCCCTGGCAACCCCTGCACTGTGGGACTGTCTCTGTATCCCTACAGCCCCCCCTTCCCAGCACTTGTCTGCACTTACCTTGCACTTGCCACCATCTGGCCCTATTTATTTATTTTTATTCTACTTACTTTGTACTGCACTTCCCCCCTCCCCTTCCCCTTGCACTTTTTCCCTTCCCCCTACTCCTGCACTTGCACGGTCTGAATGACACCTGGCCTAGTAGGATCGTTGTCTGTCTTCCCCTTGTTCCCCCCCCCTGCCTCGTCGCGCCTTGAAACACTTGTGTATAGGCGCGTTACAAATGCCATATCATATCATATCATCTCATATCATATCATATCAGGTCGACCCATACTTCCCTATACCACTGCAGCTCTGTTGGCTCTTTGATTGTAGTATGATATAAGTTGTCTACTCTGTCCCCATTTTGATGGTAGACAGCAGTCATACTGTATTTTGGGGGGTTTGGCTCTCCAGTTTGCATTTGTGCATCTATCATTGTTGCTACCGTTGCCTGTCGGCCCATTGTTACCATCATCATTGCTGAACTAGGCATAGACTTTGCGCAACATCGGATCCCTAGTTAGCACACACAGTAAAATAGTAAAATAAAAACGATGACTGGAACAAACATTTTCATCATGATACTGAACCAAGATGGTATCCAAATGAACATGTTGTCAAACCAGTTGCTGGGCTCTACTCCTCCTTCTTCCCGCATGCGTTCCCCCAAACTGTGCACTGCTGAGATGACGTGGGTGAGGGTCCCATTGTCTACATCCTCGGAAGGTACGAATGTACAGCACACGCTCCCGATTTTTGGTAAACACCGCCGTCCATCGCTGTGAGGAGGTCTAGGACGTACCGGGTCTGCATTGTCATCAGCCACAAGGCACGCAGTTCCACCTTGATGACATTGAACCCCTCTTCAGTGTCGTTGGCCAGTTGGATCAGCTCCCAGCGGACGATCTGTAACCACTTGGAGTTGGTATGTGCCTGGAGCCCTGGCATTAGGAGGGACGCAAAGAATGTTTCTGCTGCGTTGAAGAGCTTGTATTTTGATGGAATTTTAGCTAGCAGTTTGGAAGATTCCGTGGAAATGTAATTTGACCTTTTTCTGCAGGACAGTGTCTCTTTTAGGTCATTCACGGATATGATATCGTATGCGTACGATTCTGTTGGTGTTGGTTGGGGCGCTGCTGGTGTGCTAGCCGATTGCCCTGCTGCCGATGTGCCAGCCGATTCCCCTGCTGCCGAAATGAGAGCCGATTTCCCTTTTCTTTGGATGTTGCTTTCTGGAATCACCATTAGTGCGGAGTGCAAAGTGGCCAGGGTGCAAGTACCTCTCCATGATGCTGGTAAATGCAGGTACGCTTGTTTGCCACACACCCAATACATGTCCGTAAGTGCAGCTGTACCTTTCTTCATGTCTGGGATGATGATGGTTTTGTTGCATTGTTTGTTGGTGCCCATTTGCACCTTCCCCTCTCCATGGAAGCATAGTTCATGTGAAATTTCCTTTTGCGTTTTGATTGGTTTTTCGAGGGCGGTAACCCATGTCAGTTTTCCACTGTGCTGGGACCAGATAGAAGCGCACGTTTCTTTGACCCATTGGAAGTTCTCTTCAGTGAGCCCTCTTAGTGCTTCAGCTTTGCACTCTATTGTCTCGTCATGCCACTTATTGTCTGTGAATCTGGTCCCCTTTATGACAAAAAATGGTTCTTTGATGCAAATCACTCCCTGGCGCTTACTTGTACGCGTTCTTTCGTTCTCCAGCATTTCTATTGTAACTGTGTGTGCCTGGAAGGTACTCCGAATTCTACATAATACTAGATGAATTAAACATTGGGCGTCTTGCAAGGGTACTTCCTGGGGTACTAGTATTTTAGGAGTTCCTGATGCGTGCGGTATGAGGGATCAGACGTAGCAGCTCTCATTAGTAGCTTGCTTTGTGGTTGCGCTCATGTCTGAGTACCATTTGTTGGACTGGTCTGAGTGGCGGGGGTCTTCTATTTCATTTAGATGAAACCCAACCCATGGTAAATGTCATAGCTCTTCCCTCAAGGCCCCCTTTTCCGTCTTCTCCTCCCCCCTTTGTGATTCTGGGACATTTTCACTTTTCGATAGTGTATGGGAAATACCCCTGCCCATGCCGTGTTAGTATGGTTGTTAGCAGCTTTGCAGGCTTGTGTGTCTGGCATTTCTGATTTATTAGTAGCAGCAATATTAAAGTGCATTACAGTGCTTTGCAAGGTAGGTTCTATGGTTGTCTGTGCATTAGTATACATTAAATCATGTTCACTTTCACAAAGATAGTCCCCATCATATTGGTTGGTCTCATTTATAGTACTTGGAAGTGGAAAAAGAGGCATTGGTTCAGTTCGATTCTTGTGCAACGTGGTGAGATTTACATTATTAGAGGGACTGTGTTTCCACATTGTTTTGACCCCGGCCCATATCAGTGCTGATCCTTCTCGTATTAGGTGTACCCCACTCCCCCTTTCTTTTATGTCTTCTACAATAAAAGAAATCGTGTAATACCACGCCATAAAAAATAACATTACAGAAAACAATATGATACTGTATTTCACCCCACATTCATAATTGTACCACTTATTATTTCTATTTACTACCCTATCTCTAACTAAGATTGTGTCGTCATCCGTGACCGCAGTCCTTTCTGTCATTGTGTTACCTGAAGGGGCGATATAAAGTTGTTAAGTAACATGCATATATACATTATAATTTTTACGTATTTTATTTTTTTCCTACTCTATTTTTCTACCACTCCTTTTTCTATTCTATGATGGGCACATCTTACTATTTTCTATTACCTTTTCAACTTTGGCAATCGTCAAGGGGGTCACCAAAATGTAGGCCCACTCCCCGACTTGCACACCCAGGATACAAAGAAATAAGACAAACCCCAATGCGGAATGAGACCAGGAGGACAGGCTGCAAGAGTTAGTCGTTTATATGAAATTTGGCATCCAGAGAACTCTGCTGCCCGAGAGCGCTCTGGCAAACATTACAAAGGTAGCAGCTTAAGTAAGAATATCGCGTCATACATGACATCATTGCACAGGGGATTGCATAGATACAGGATTGGGTAAAACGGTTGGATACATATGTAATACATGATGTTGCTCCTGCTGGATTGGTTGGATTGGTTGTTCAGTTGGCGGGAGGGTTCATACCACGAGGTCCGGCTGCCTGTGTCCGGGTGGGGTGAGGGTCAGGTCACGATGAAGCAGGGCAGTCCCTAGCTAATCTAACATAACATATTGCTTCAAGCATGCACTAAATAACAGTTGCTGAGGCTCCTTTGAGCAAATCATTATCCTCTATAAATTCTAAGTTTACAACAACATCATTATTCACTGGGGTCTTAGGGGGTTTATCAAAACTCGGGAGGGCTCGATCCAGGTGGGATCATTGATCATGGGGTGGGTCTAGGCGCATCAACGAGACTGGGGGGCATGCTGACATTTGTTCGTTCTGAGGTGCAATATACCAGACAGAGGTTGATTTTTATTAGTCGTGGCACACTGGGGTGGGCATCGCACTAGGGTTACATGTCTGGCACATCAAGAGAATACCTATCGGGGCCATGGGGTTGCATTGGCAGTCATTTTCCAGTACCGGGGGTAGGAGGGGGGCATAGGCAGGTTTTGTGGAGATGGATGTGTTTGCAAGGCATGGTTCGAGCCGGTTCACGCACAGGACAGTGATCTCAGAGGAAGAGTGAGATGTTACATTTATATTGTTGCAATTACCTCCGGCTCAGGCGTGAGAATGGAGCTGCAGGGCTTTCAGAGACAGGGAGAAAAATGTGGGGGCCTTTGAGAGTGCCCTGCGTGGCGCTGCAGAGGGGAGAGAAGCCTTTTTGTAGTATTGCGGTGAGTCCTAATCCAAAGATGGAGTCGGAGGTGTCCAAGATGGATGCCAAGTGTCTCTCCAACAGCCCCACCTGCGTTGTCATCAGCACAGGGGCTGGTTATGTACACAGGGGCAAAAATAGGAAGCGTCCTCCACTGTTGGTCGAGCAAGTAATGCATCTTAAACTGAATGTGTGAGGGAGGGCCCGAATGGCCCTGCCACTCCCACACACCAATCAAGGTGCTTCCTTGCTTCTAGATGGTTGTGCGGGAGCTTCAGTGCTATGGTGGTTGTGGCAGCTGGTGATGCTGATAGTGATAGGTGATTAACACCGGTTCAAAAGAGCACGGTCGCAGGGCAGATCAGGAGATGGAAAGGGGTTTTGTTGCATGGGCCCATTTCAGACCAATCACGTTTGCCACAGTGGGCCCAATTTGAGCACTTGCATGTTTACAGGTGAGTGGGTGAGCTGCTTGACACCACTGAGGTTGCAGTGGCTAGTGATGGCGGTAAAGGTAGAAGGACAAATGGAAGTCCCGGCAACCCCTTGCCTGATGCAGCAGTGTTGAAGGAAGAGGGCTGACCAGGTAAGGGCAGGGGGTTTTGTACACAGGGGCAAAAATAGGAAGCGTCCTCCACTGTTGGTCGAGCAAGTGATGCATCTTAAACTGAATGTGTGAGGGGGGCCCCAATGGCCCTGCCACTCCCACACATTCCCCCCTTTCATTACATCTAAAGTAACAAATTACTTTCTGTTTTTATTCTCATTGCGATAATACTCTGCTTCAGCCAGCGCTTCGTCCCATGCAGGTATGTCTTTTATGGGCATCCACGCTCTACATATACTTCCCAAACTATGCCCATTCCTGGCATACTCATCAGGTGTACAGGTCATGTAAATTCCTCCATTCCCATCCAGGTCCACCCATACTTCCCAATACCACTGCAGCTCTGTTGGCTCTTTGGTTGTAGTATGACATAAGTTGTCTACTCTGTCCCCATTTTGATGGTAGACGGCAGTCATACTGTATTTTAGGGGGTTTGGCTCTCCAGTTTGCATTTGTGCATCTATCATTGTTGCTACCATTGACTGTCGGCCCATTGTTACCATCATCATTGCTGAACTAGGCATAGACTTTGCGCAACATCGAATCCCTAGTTGGCACACACAGAAAAATAGTAAAATAAAAACGATGACTGGAACAAACATTTTCATCATGATAACGAACCAAGATGGTATCCAATTGAACATGTTGTCAAACCGGTTGCTGGGCTCTACTCCTCCTTCTTCCCGCATGCATTCCCCCAAACTGTGCACTGCTGAGATGACGTGGGTGAGGGTCCCATTGTCTGCATCCTCGGAAGGTACGAATGTACAGCACGCGCTCCCGATTTTTCGGTAAACACCACTGTCCATCGCTGTGAGGAGGTCTAGGATGTACCGGGTCTGCATTGTCATCAGCCGCAAGGCACGCAGTTCCACCTTGATGACATTGAACCCCTCTTCAGTGTCATTGGCCAGTTGGATCAGCTCCCAGCGGACGATCTGTAACCACTTGGCGTTGGTACGTGCCTGGAGCCATGGCATTAGGAGGGACACAAAGAATGTTTCTGCTGCATTGACGAGCTTGTATTTTGATGGAATTTCAGCTAGGAGTTTGGAAGATTACGTGGAAATGTAATTTGACCTTTTTCTGCAGGACAGTGTCTCTTTTAGGTCATTCACGGATATGATATCGTATGCGTACGATTATGTTGGTGTTGGTTGGGGCGCTGCCGGTGTGCTAGCCGATTGCCCTGCTGCCGATGTGCCAACCGATTCCCCTGCTGCCGAAATGCCAGCCGATTTCCCTTTTCTTTGGATGTTGCTTTCTGTAAACACCATTAGTGCGGAGTGCAAAGTGGCCAGGGCGCAAGTACCTCTCCATGATGCTGGTAAATGCAGGTACGCTTCTTTGCCACACACCCAATACATGTCCATAAGTGCAGCTGTACCTTTCTTCATGTCTGGGATGATGATGGTTTTGTTGCATTGTTTGTTGGTGCCCATTTGCACCTTCCCCTCTCCATGGAAGCATAGTTCATGTGAAATTTCCTTTTGCGTTTTGATTGGTTTTTCGAGGGCTGTAACTCATGTCAGTTTTCCAATGTGCTGGGACCAGATGGAAGCGCACATTTCTTTGACCCATTGGAAGTTCTCTTCAGTGAGACCTCTTAGTGCTTCAGCTTTGCACTCTATTGTCTCGTCATGCCACTTATTGTCTGTGAATCTGGTCCCCTTTATGACAAAAAATGGTTATTTGATGCAAATCACTCCCTGGCGCTTACTTGTACACATTCTGTTGTTCTCCAGCATTTCTATTGTAACTGTGTATGCCTGGAAGGTACTCCGAATTCTACATAATACTAGATGAATCAAACATTGGGCGTCTTGCAAGGGTACTTCCTGGGGTACGAGTATTTTAGGAGTTCCTGATGCGTGCGGTATGAGGGAACAGACGTAGCAGCTCTCATTAGTAGCTTGCTTTGCGGTTGCGCTCATGTCTGAGTACCATTTGTTGGACTGGTCTAGGTGGCGGGGGTCTTCTATTTCATCTAATCCCAACCAATGGTAAATGTCATAGCTCTTCCCTCAAGGCCCCCTTTTCCATCTTCTCCTCCCCCCTTTGTGATTCTTGGACATTTTCACTTTTCGATAGTGTATGGGAAATACCCCTGCCCATGCCGTGTTAGTATGGTTGTTACCAGCTTCCCAGGCTTGTGTGTCTGGCATTTCTGATTTACTAGTAGCAGCAATATTAAAGTGCATTACAGTGCTTTGCGAGGTAGGTTCTATGGTTGTCTGTGCATTAGTATACATTAAATCATGTTCACTTTCCCAAAGATAGTCCCCATCATATTGGTTGGTCTCATTTATAGTACTTGGAAGTGGAAAAAGAGGCATTGGTTCAGTTCCATTCTTATGCAACGTGGTGAGATTTACATTATTAGAGGGACTGTGTTTCCACATTGTTTTGACCCCGGCCCATATCAGTGCTGATCCTTCTCGTATTAGGTGTACCCCACTCCCCCTTTCTTTTATGTCTTCTACAATAAAAGGAATCGTGTAATATCACGCCATAAAAAATAACATTACAGAAAACAATATGATACTGTATTTCACCCCACATTCATAATTGTACCACTTATTATTTCTATTTACTACCGTATCTCTAACTAAGATTGTGTCGTCATCCGTGAGCGCAGTCCTTTCTGCCATTGTGTTACCTGAAGGGGCGATATAAAGTTGTTAAGTAACATGCATATATACATTATAATTTTGACGCATTTTATTTTTTTCCTACTCTATTTTTCTACCACTCCTTTTTCTATTCTATGATGGGCACATCTTACTATCTTCTATTACCTTTTCAACTTTGGCAATCGTCACGGGGTTCACCAAAATGTAGGCCCACTCCCCGACTTGCACGCCCAGGATACAAAGAAATAAGACAAGCACCAATGGGGAATGAGACCAGGAGGACAGGCTGCAAGAGTTAGTCGTTCATATGAAATTTGGCATCCAGAGAACTCTGCTGCCCGAGAGCGCTCTGGCAAACATTACAAAGGTAGCAGCTTAAGTAAGAATATTGCGTCATACATGACCTCATTGCACAGGGGATTGCA
Source organism: Ambystoma mexicanum (assembly GCF_040938575.1). NCBI lineage: Eukaryota > Metazoa > Chordata > Amphibia > Caudata > Ambystomatidae > Ambystoma > Ambystoma mexicanum. The sequence continues at coordinate 136,747,873 of NC_090930.1, forward strand.
TAGATACAGGATTGGGTAAAACGGTTGGATACATATGTAATACATGATGTTGCTCCCGCTGGATTGGTTGTTCTGTTGGCGAGAGGGTTCATACCACGAGGTCCGGCTGCCTGTGTCCGGGTGGGGTGAGGGTCAGGTCACGATGCAGCAGGGCGGGCCCTAGCTAATCTAACATAACATATTGCTTCAAGCATGCACTAAATAACAGTTGCTGCGGCTCCTTTGAGCAAATCATTATCCTCTATAAATTCTAAGTTTACAACAACATCATTATTCACTGGGGTCTTAGGGGGTTTATCACAACTCGGGAGGGCTCGATCCAGGTGGGATCATTGATCATGGGGTGGGTCTAGGCGCATCAACGAGACTGGGGGGCATGCTGACATTTGTTCATTCTGAGGTGCAATATACCAGACAGAGGTTGACTTTTATTAGTCGTGGCACACTGGGGTGGGCATCGCACTGGGGTTACATGTCTGGCACATCAAGAGAATACCTATCGGGGCCATGGGGTTGCATTGGCAGTCATTTTCCAGTACCGGGGGTAGGGGGGTATAGGCAGGTTTTGTGGAGATGGATGTGTTTGCAAGGCATGGTTCGAGCTGGTTCACGCACAGGACAGTGATCTCAGAGGAAGGGTGTGGCGTTACATTTATATTGTTGCAATTAACTCCGGCTCAGGCGTGAGAATGGAGCTGCAGGGCTTTCGGAGACAGGGAGAAAAATGTGGGGGCCTTTGAGAGTGCCGTGCGCGGCGCTGCAGAGGGGAGAGAAGCCTTTTTGTAGTATTGCGGTGATTCCTAATCCAAAGATGGAGTCGGAGGTGTCCAAGATGGATGCCAAGTGTCTCTCCAGTAGCCCCACCTGCGTCGTCATCAGCACCGGGGCTGGTTATGTACACAGAGGTAAAAATAGGAAGCGTCCTCCACTGTTAGTTGAGCAAGTGATGCATCTTAAACTGAATGTGTGAGGGAGGGCCCGAATGGCCCTGCCACTCCCACACACCAATCAAGGTGCTTCCTTGCTTCTAGATGGTTGTGCGGGAGCTTCAGTGCTATGGTGGTTGTGGCAGCTGGTGATGCTGATAGTGATAGGTGGTCAACCCCACTCCAACAAAGCACGGTCGCAGGGCAGATCAGGTGATGGAAAGGGGTTTTGTTGCATGGGCCCATTTCAGACCAATCACATTTGCCGCAGTGGGCCCAATTTGAGCACTTGCATGTTTACAGGTGAGTGGGTGAGCTGCTTGACACCACTGAGGTTGCAGTGGCTAGTGATGGCGGTAAAGGTAGAAGGACAAATGGAAGTCCTGGCAACCCCTTGCCTGAAGCAGCAGTGTTGCAGGGAAGAGGGCTGACCAGGTAAGGGCAGGGGTTTTTGTTGCCTGGGCCTGTGCCAATCCTGTCCCAAGAGCTGCATTGTACCCAATCCAGGTCCTTCCATTCTGGGTTTGCCATAATCCAATAGGAAAGACGATGTGGCAGCCGGTGACAGTAAGAGGTGGCTGGACAGATGGCAAGGCCGTACCACGCCTAATGCAGCACTTGTAAAGCCTGTCCTCATCATTGGAAGTTTTTTCTGTCAAAGCTGCTTGAGTAAGGAGTTTGTTTTTACATTCCGAGCCGCCTATGATTCTTGCATTTTTTTTTGGAGGGATTCCATAATAGTTTGATAGTGGCTAATTTAAGTGCTCAGTGGGCAGCTATTATGGTAGTTAAAAGTAAGGCTTCCAGTTTTCCATTTTTGCTGTTTTTTTGCACATAAATGCTGACGGAAATCAATCTGCTTTCTGTCTTTATTTATAAAAATGATAAAAAACGGAAAAACAGGTCTTTCTGTCTGGTTCTCTGTGATGTCACTCATACAGCGGAGGCCAATCGCATTGCAAATTGGCAGGATGGAGAGTATAAACGTTGTATGAAAATATAATTAAAGTTCTTCAAATTGCTGCCAACATATATCTTAAGGCAGCAGCAGTCACAGGTGCAACCGTTTGTTGTTATGGACACAATTGAGCTAGCATTTCTTTCCTATATGGCTGCATGTGTGCTTTAATAAATGCATTTTCTTTATTAGAATAAATGCAGAAAAATACTGGTTACAAATTATCTTTTTGTACGACAAAAAATAAATGTGGATGAATACAGAAAGAAGGCCCAAAAATAAATATGGATAAATACAGAAATGGCAGAAAAATAAATACCATAAAACCGGAAGCCTTAGATATAGGCCATTCAGGAGTTTGGAGATGCTTGGTTTCTATGTTGCTGGGGCTTTATTTTGCCCTGGTAGATACTCCCTGCAAGTTTTATCTCCCACCTGTAGAGATCTTTACAAGTGTATCCGTGTGAACATATTCAGGAAGCAGCATTGGAGTGAAGTCTTGGGTAGCACTATATTCACTGAGCAAATTTGGGCGATGTAGTTGTTTTGGTCTGATGATCTCCTTATTGCAAAACCCTTCGGTATTTGCTAGTTTTGAGGGCAGGTCCTGGATTTCTTTTTAAAGACTGGTCACGTGTGTCATATGGAACAGGATGTTGTGCTCTTAGTATTCTCTTCATATCCTCCAAGTGGTGTTGCAGTCCCAAGATGCAAAAAAGGGGCAATGTTGAAACGCTTGTAGCTTCTGGGGTGGCTTGGAGGGGCTGCAGCTATCAGCTACAAAACAGTCGAATGGATCAGAAATGTGATCAGCAAGGTTTATAAGGGGGCGGGTTTCTGTTTGACCCTCATCTACTAGAGTGTGGCTTCTTCCGGAGCATATGCATTGAGGGGTGCTTCTTGTGTGCTTTTGGGGGGGCAGCGCCTTGGGCTACTTCATGTTCGTTCACTAGTAAACTCACACTGCTGTTTCAGCTCTTGCTAGGACTCGTGGTATTTGGCGATGTCTGTATGTGGTGTAGGGTGACCAGATTTCCCGGTTTTGCCAGGACGGTACGGAATTGGGTGGAATTGGGCCCTCTGTCCCCATGTCCCGAGAGTCGTTTGTATACTCTTTCCCGGTTTTGGGCAAAGGGCGGGTGACAACAATTATTTATAATTGTAATTATTTTCACAACACTTTCAGAATTTTGACTCGAACCGCCAACCTGGAGACCAACTCCGTTGGTGACGGTGCGCGGTACAAATACCTTTAACATTTAATTTTAACATTCAACAAGCCGCAACACTTACTGACTGTGCTACAGAGACTGTCTTGGAAATTATTGCACAGCAAGCCATGTCATTTCAATTAGAGCAGGAGCTTGTTTTTAATTAACTTGCCAAGATTCACCGACAAAACTGCACAATTTAGATCATTGATAATTTATAGAACGTAAAAGTGCTGGAAATAGTGTTGGGTGGTGGTTTTGGGGGCGTGTTGGGGGAGGGGCCATAATGGGTGGGCTGCGATGGGGTCGTCCTTCTTTTATGTTGTTGGCCGTCCTGATTTTTCGTTTTGGAAATCTGGTCGACCTAATTGTGATGTCACAAAACAGCAATATTATTACACAAAAGAGGACTTACCTAATCATTTATTAGGTAAATGCTCTTTTGTAGGCAATGTGATGAGAAACCGAGGAGTAATACATACATCACTTTGGGGTAATCAGTGTGGCGCTGCCCGATGACGGGCACGCACGCGGCGGCTTGACGTTGCACGCCGCCACGTGCAGCATAAATAAACGGGGCGTTTCCCGGCCGCGCAGAGTGACTGGGAAGCCCGAACAGCAAGGACCTGTGTGAGGTGTCGTCCTTGTTAGTTGGGGGCTACGGGACCGCATGGGGGCATGGACGAACCCTCAACACTGGCGACGAGTGGGGGAAACGATGCCCGGACCCGGCAGTGAATATTAATGCAATTTTTCACCGAAACGAGGTGGATGCAACACTTCGTTTCTTTGCCGCGGGTAGTGCGTTAGCCACGCGGCTGGTGGCCATTTTGGAACACAAGCTGTGGGACTTCACGAGGCTCCGGTTTCGGCTCGGAAGCGGCCCCAAGCTTAATTTTTGGAACTCCTGACAGCAGGAAGGCATACCTGCAGGAATATGTGCCTATCTTCAATTTTGGCTTTTCTTTGGGTTTACTACGTCGAGTGGAAGCAAGGAAGAAGGCTTTGGGCCTAGGATCTATATGACCCACACACTTTTTCCTCTTCTAATTTTTGGAACATTTGAAGGCTGAACAGTTCATCCTCATCTCTTTCACCATCAGGCTGATGGACACACTCTGTTTCATCCTCTTCATCATCAAGGTGGTGCATCTTCATCAACAGGTGGGTGGCCATGCTGATTTCACCCTCTTCATCATCACAAGGTGCTGCAGTGACTGTGGAGTTTGAGTTGCGGCCCCGGTGTTCCATGATGGGGTGCCTGTACGCTCAGACTCATGAGTGACACTGAGTACCAAGGTGGCGCAGCGGCAGTTCAGCGGCCTAATCCACCCCCACCACGTGCGCCACCTCAGGGGAAGCTTGTGCAGCAACCTCCACTTATCCAGGCGGCTCCTCAAGGTCTTCCACCTTTGGTACAGCCAGCGGCGGTGCCCGTTGCTCCACAGAACCCTCCGGTCATGGCCCAGGAGCGCACCCAGGCGGCTCTGCAGCCCATCCCCGAGTTTGATGTGTCGGGCCCACCATCTAGCCTAGGGCCCAGATGGAGAAGGTGGGCGGACCGTCTGGACATGTACTTTCGAGCGGCCCAGGTGGTGGATGATGACACCAGGCTGGCAACCATGCTGTATTCGGCAGGACCGTCCGTGCAAGAGATTTTTGAATCGCTGCAGCCTGGGGATGGATCATATGGTCAGGCGAAGGCTGCCCTGCAGGCTTACTTCTTGCCGCTTGCCAACGCGGACTATGAGCGTTTTGTGATGCTATCGGCCAAGCAGAAGGACGATGAATCTCTGGACTCATTCTATGGTCGCCTGAGGCGTCTCTCCTTAGCCTGCGCCTGGGGGGATGCAGAGGACATGATTAGGACAATGCTCATCCAGGCGTGCTCATCAGGCAAACTCAGGCGCCAGGTGCTACGAGAACCAGGCATCACGCTGCAGCGCATCCTTGAATTGGGGAGGTGCCATGAGGTGTCAGAGGCAAGAGCAACCAAGATGGAGGCAGGGTCGCGCCCCATCAAGACTGAGGAGGTGTGTGCGATGTGGCGCGGCGGCAGGGGTGTCAGAAGGCCTGGAGGTGTTCCCCGAGAGAGGGCCGGAAGGGCAGGGGAAATTTGCATAAAGTGTGGATACGACCTGCCCCACCCAGCAGAGTGCTCGGAGGCAGGAAAGACATGTGGGCGGTGTGGCTTGCCAGACCATTTTTCCAGGGTATGCAAGGTGGCAAAACGCCTGTGCTGGTACCGAGAGGCACAGGCCGGGCAAGTTTCACCCGCCAGGGTCGGCCGCCCAACGTCGCTCAGGTGGATCAGAGCGAGGAGGACGCCCAAGTGGAGGAAGTGAAGGAGGACGAGGAAGAAAATGTGTTTTTTGTCTCGAGTGTGGGGGTCCTGAAGAGTAAGAACAGGAGACAGCCCAGGTGTGTAATCGAGGTGAATCAATCTCCCGTTCCGGTCCTCGTGGACCCTGGGGCATCCGTCAATGTAATGGCACGGGGACATTATGATGTTATGGACCAACCACCCAAGTTGGCTGCACCCAGGGCCCGCATCTTTGCTTTTGGTGGTCGTCACCCTATTCCCCTGGACGATGCGTTTGTGGCCAAGGTGGAGCATGACGGCTCGCAAATTAAAGCACGGTTCTATGTGACACCTGTGAGCACCAACACGTTGCTGAGCTGTGCTGCTGCGGAGGCCCTGGGTATTGTCACTTTTGCGTATTCTGTCTACTTGGAGGACATAAATGACCTGTTAGAGAAATACGCAGCACTGTTCAAGGGAATCGGACAGATGGTGGGGGATCCTGTGAGACTGCACATTGACGACTCGGTGCAGCCCATTGCCCTGAAGCATCGGCGGGTGCCGTTTCACCTTCGAGAACAGGTGGATAAAGAGCTGGATAGCCTGGTGGATCTGGACATAATAGAGAAGGTGGAGGGCCCCAACCCCTGGGTATCCCCCATAGTAGTGGCACGAAAACCCAAGCAGCCAGGCGCTGTCAGGATCTGCGTTGACATGAGGCTCCCAAACAAGGCCATCAGGAGAGAAAGACACCTCACCCCGACGATAGACGATATCATTGCAGAGGTACAAGGTGCTCGTTTCTTCTCGAAACTGGACCTCAGGGCGGGGTATCACCAGGTTGTCCTCCACCCCGAGTCGAGATATATCACCACCTTCACCACGCATCGGGGGCTCTACCGTTACAAGAGGCTTAGTTTTGGTGTCTCCTCGGCGGCCGAGGTATTCCAGAACATAATCCGGGGTGCCCTAGCGGACTTGGAGGGTGTTCTGAATATTAGCGACGACATCTTGGTGTTCACGAGAACGGAGGTCGATTATCTACGGCGTCTGGCAAAGACATTTGAGAGACTGCAGTCCTTGGGCCTCACCCTGCACAAGGAGAAGTGTGAATTCCTCCGACCATCCATAGAGTTCTTTGGTTTTGTGTTCAAGGAGGGGGGAGTGTCTCCTGATCCCAAGAAGGTGCAGGACATAAAGAAGGCGCAGACTCCGGAGTCTGTGTCTGAGGTACGGAGCTTTCTGGGCATGGTTACGTACTGTGGACGGTTTATCAAGAATCTTGCCTCCAGGTCGGAACCGCTCAGGGCACTAATGAGAAAGGACACGATCTGGAACTGGGGACCACTGGAACAGGCTGTGTTTGACGATATCAAGGGCGCCCTGGCAGCCGAGGACACCATGTCCTTCTTCGATCCCATGTTACCATCGGAGATCATTGTTGACACCAGCCCGTTCGGACTGGGCGCCGTCCTGACCCTGGTAGATCCCGATGGGGGTGTCCGCCCGGTGGCCTACGCCAGCAAGGCCCTGTCAGAGGCGGAATAACGATACTCGCAAATTGAGCGGGAGGCACTGGCGGTGCTCTGGGGATGCCGGCATTTCCGACTCTATGTCCTGGGACGCCCGGTGACGGTCGTGACGGACCACAAACCGTTGCTGCCCATCCTGGCGGGGTCATCTTCCAAGCCACCCGCGCGGATTGAAAGATGGATGCTCGCCTTGCTGGAGTATGGGGTCACTCTAATCTATTGGCCTGGTGCGAACAACGCGGCCGATTACCTCTCCAGACACCCAGGGGCACCCGGCGGAGGAGACCCGGACACGTGCACTGAGGAGGCCGAAGAATATGTCCGGGTGGTAGTGGAGGCGGCGACACCGAATGCCATGCCTCTCCAAGAGCTGGAGGTGGCGGCAGCCGAGGATGAGTGCTTTAACATCCTGAAGCAGTCCATGCAGCATGGCTCTTGGAAGTCGGTGCTGGAGGCCCTGGCAGGGCACACGCAGGAGGCCAGGACTGTGCTGGAGCAGCTATGGAAAGTCCGGGAAGAGCTATCATTTTCTAAGTCCGGACTCCTGCTCAGGGGGGACCGGATTGTGGTGCCCCAGTCGAAGGTGGGCGACTTGATCGCTCTGGCCCATCGTGGTCACCAGGGTGCCGCCAAGACCAAGGCCCGCCTAAGGCTGAAGGTGTGGTTTCCGGAACTCGAGCGCAAGGTGGATGATTTCGTGGCGGCCTGTGTGTGGTGCCAGGCGGCTTCTCCACTACAGCGAGAGCCGGAGATAGAGGTGATGCCTCGCGGGACGCGACCATGGGAGGTCGTCCATGCGGACTTCGGCTCCACCACGATGGGCACCCACTTCTTGGTCATGGTTGACGAGTATTCCAGATATCCAGAGGTGGAGTTTGTGGATTCAGTAGCGTTCGAGCACGTTGTGGTGGCCGTGGAGAAAATATTTGCGGCCCATGGATTCCCTCAGACGCTGTGCTCGGACAATGGCTCACCATTCCAGAGCGAACGCTTTTCGGAGCTGTTGGAGAGCTATGGGGTGGTGCACAGGAAAATCACTCCCCTGTGGCCAAGGGCCAATGGTGAAGCTGAACGGCTCATGAGGACCCTCAACAAGACCTTTAGAATTGCCCAGGGACAGCCATTGCAGAGAGCGTTGTACCAATTTCTGAGGGTCTATCGCACCACGCCCCTCGCATCCACTGGAGTGGCCCCGGCGGAGGCCCTGTTCAGGCGCTGCCCGCGTGGGCTGCTACCCGAAGTGGGGGAGAAGGAACCGGGCGTGATCGATGATCGGCAGGTCGAGGCGGAACCAGGGGACGAGGTCCTCATTCGCAACAGACATCCACATGGAAAGCTCTCTCTGCCCTATGAGCCAGAACCGTTGGACGTTGTTGCGGTAAAAGGGTCCATGATAACTGCATCGGACGGCCGGTCTGCGATCACTCGAAATGTCAGCTTCTTCAAGAAGCTACGGGATCCAAGAACTGACCCGCCTCCTGAGCCCGATCCCGGTGAGCTCCCAGAGGACACTGATGAAACACCGGGCCTGCCTGAGTCTCCAGCCAGACCAACACCTGTGGACAGATCACCCGTGCCGGAGGTGAGCAGGAGGTACCCCCAGAGGGCTGGGCGAGGGAAACCTGCTCGCCTCACCGATTACGTACTTGGACATTTGGCGGAATACTGTAGTGGTAATCACTGTTGAAGTAAGGGGACCCGGGTGGCTGGTAATAAAGGGGTGTTTCCGACAACGGTGAATGGTTAAAATGTTATTGTTATGGTGTATCGTGTGCAGTGCATAATTGTAGTGTGTGTTTTTTTGTTCTCCTGGAAAAAGGAGGAGTGTGGCGCTGCCCGATGACGGGCACGCACGCGGCGGCGTGACGTTGCACGCCGCCGCGTGCAGCATAAATAAACGGGGTGTTTCCCGGCCGCGCAGAGCGACCGGGAAGCCCGAACAGCAAGGACCTGTGTGAGGTGTCGTCCTTGTTAGTTGGGGGCTACGGGACCGCATGGGGGCATGGACGAACCCTCAACAATCAGTGTAACACTGGATCCCCTTAGGCGTTTCTTATTCACGGCAGGGCAGGCAGTAGGACTCAGCCTGCATTTGAGCCCAGGTAAAGGAGGACAGTGGTGAGGAGCCTAGGGGGGTGTGCAGTGTAAATAAAGCTTCCCTTTGATCCCGTGCAGCACCTACAGCAGCGATGGAGGTATTGACTCCCACACATAAGTGCTGAGTACATGGGGGCAGAGGGGGAAGTCGACACCGTACTCCATAAACCATGGGGGCAAGAGTGCCATTTTGCCCCTGTGGATACTCTGCGTTTATTTATATGGGGGCGACCAAGTACGGAAGCAAAAATAGGATTGAGTGCTGTGCATTTTTAAATAGTCTTCTGGCTTCTCTCCTGCTGAACTGGGACTCAGTAAAAGGTTAGCATGCATCTTGCAAAATTAGCAAGTGCAACTCACTTCAAAGTCGGAAGGGTCCTCATCAATGGACCACCTGAGATTTAATTGCGGGTAGAGGGCGGTGGAGAGGGCTGAACAGGACAAACCTGTTCACTGAAGAAATATGGCGAAGGTGGACACCTAAAGGCAGAATTCTGAGGAAAGGCAGCTCACCGGGTTACGAGACTCTTGCTGAAATGTTCCGTTTATACCTGCAGCTTTTTCGCCAATTCTTGCTGCAACATGTGCCTTAAAATGTCTTTTCCCCGCCTGTGGATGGGAACAGCTGCCTCGCTTCACTCGGTGTGGGAATTCCTGCCCAATTATAAAAATCAAAAGTTGGCACACATGCTTCCATGCACATGGACCCAGTCATGAGCAGTAAAGCTAGTACGTCACTGCTTGAAAAAATAAAGAACCCTCACTGGTGTTCGAGCAGGAGACTCAGTACCAAGTAAAACACGCACCAGACATCCCTGTGTGACTTACTGTGCATTGCGACATGACCCAGCCTATAAAAGTCACATTTCTGAGAAACACACAACAGTTCGGACACAGGCTTCCCTCTAAGCTACCAATGAGCCAAAAACCAGGCAGGTGTACAGGAAATATATTTGTATTTATTTGAATGGTAGGTAATGGAGATAACACTAGCCCAACACACTCCACCTTCTTTGTGGCTCACAATTAAACTTCTTGTTACACAAATAAATCACACAAGTTGGTTGGTAAAAACACAAATCACAATACTTTATTCCAATTTCACTCCCAGAAATAATCAACACTGGTCAATTAACAAATTACATTTACATATGTAGGGCTGTGCAATTTCGATTTTCTTGCGCTCTTAAAAGGCTAGCAGTTTGGTATACAGATTGCTACTCTCCAAGTAGAGAGCTGGGGTCAGATCTATCTCCTCGGTTGGGGTCTCCCTCTGGAACAGCCTCCCTGCCACTCTCAAACTTGAGCAGAACCACTGCAGGTTCTGGAAGCAACTCAAGACCTTCCTTTTCGCTTCCGCTTTTCTCTCTTCCTCTCCCCTGCTGATGCACCTGACTGCTCCACGCACTGGTTACCTGGTCACCCTTTGAACCCTGCCCAGGCTGCTGCATGTCCAGTTATCCTCGCAATGCCTCCGGGCTCCCCAGCACTTAAAGGTCTGCATCTGCAAGACTATAGTCCCTTCTCTCTGCCACCCGCTGGTTGCACTTGTGAGTTAACTGCACTTCCCACTTCCCCTTCGCCCTGGCACTTCTACCCTTCCCTCTTCCCGCACTTGCGTGATCTGAATCCCACAAGACCTAGTAAGATCGTTATTTTGTCCTCCCTTGTTTCCCCCTCCTGGTCTTGTCATGCCTAGCAACTCCTGTGTACAGGCGCGTTATAAATGCCACATCATATCATATGGAAATTATGATTTCACCAACACTTTTGCTTTAAAATAAAAAGAGGGTAATTTAGCAATTTGTTTTTCAGACCCCCCTGCTTTGGTCTGTGTTGGGGAAGTCAGACAGAACGATTGGGATGATTTGGGAATTTAGGATTACAGACCCCCCTCCACTTAAAGGCAATTGTTGGGGAAGCTGGACAGAAGGATTGGAATGATTTTTAGGAATTTAGTATTTCAGACCCTCCCTTCACTTAAAGGCCTGTGTTGGGGAAGTTGACAGTTTAGGGATTTTTTCTTAGTTTTATTTCGGGACAATGACACCCCTCTTCCTAAAAGAATTCGGGGTTAACAGGAAAAATAGGATTACCCAATTACATTACAGTCTATAGTTTTCAGCGCACACTGGGAATGAGCTTTGTTCATTTTGAATTCTACCAAAAATCACCCTGTGGTCTTCTGCCAAGAGGAATTCATTAAATTCATATTTTTAATTAAATGGCCTAAGGATCTACACAGTTGTGCCCATCTTATGTCAGCTATAGCCAAAAAGTAGCTATATGGCAACACTTTGTGATATACTAGTGTCACAACGCTCGCGGGGGCTTCCCTCCGTGCCCGCTTACCTTGGAGATCCAGTTTGCACCTTCTGTACTTCTCCCCACATACCCGGCAGGCAGGTCACACTCCACACATGGGGGGCGCCATGTTGCGCGTAAAGCAACATGGCCAGGGGCCGGATTCCGCGCATGCATAGTGATCGCTGTTTGGTCTATTGCTGGGGGCAACCAATGTCTCATCTTTCTTTCCTCATTGGCTTCTCCTCAGTATAAAGACACAGCGCATAGTGAGCTTGATGCGTTGCATCCATTTCTTTAGCTGAAACGCTGTTGAGCCTCGGCTCTGCTTGGATCCATACCTTGCTGCTGTCTTGCCTTCTTCTTGCCTTGTTGGTCTGCCTTCCTGGCAAGCTACCCCCCGTTTTCTTATTCTAGCTTTTTTCCTTGTGAGAACCGTGGCCTCCCACTAACAGTGCTTGCACTGCTCAGCATCATGACTTGTGGGGAGGTATGATTGCTGTGGTGCTAGGGAACTTCTCCCTGTTCCAGGCTTGCTGTACATCACAGCTTGGCTCCAGGAGTGGATACCCTCACTGCATTTCTTCCAGACCAGGCAGATACCACCCTTACCAGTATCCCTAGAACCAGCGGGACACCAGTGGACTGTGCATCCTGGATCACATACCATGCCACACCACAGGTATTTGGGACTCACGGGGAGCCCAGCTTGATAACTAGTAACTGCCATAATGTATATATATTCTGATTCAGCTAATCATGGGGAATTAAATAAAACGACAGCCGGGTCCACACCATGTTGCACAAGCATTTGGCAAATTTCTGCAATTTTTCCAGAAAGCATAATACCTATGCACATGTAATTAACTCTGCACATACCTAATTTTACACTCCACCAGCACACCAATTCTTAAATTCGGGACATGTTCAGAGCAACCAGGAATACATTTTAGGTTGATGTTACATTTCCATAAGTCGCAGGTGAACACATTTTATTTCAACAAATCACCTTGAAATTATCTAAAAAATTGAAACATACATGAATGCAGTACGCCTTGTGGTTGCTGAGAAAACACATCAATTGTGATCGTCCATTTAAACTAATGTGGAATCTTCATATGTTTGAAAATCTTCTCTCCTTCCTTCCGGCCATTTGCCATTCGGTTGTTTGAGGTTGGTAGGCTGCCGGTCATAAATACATGGGAGGCCTTGACAGCACAGAGCTCCCCCACTTCAGATGATGAGCAAAACTCATGATGAGTAATATCACAAGCCCTGCTGACATCAGGCATCCTGTCCTGTTATCTGTAGTGGACTACCATTTCAATCTAAAATGCTTCTATTTCCTTGTATTTTTTTCAGAGTTTCTGCTTCCCTTGTTTGTAGCCCCTCCAACATTCCAGTCACGCACTGGTTAGGACATTTGGCCTGCACTGCACTGAGCTTTCAGAGACAGCAGGTCTGGGAAACTTTGTTTTGAACACCCATCAGGCAGGCCACATTTTATTGCAGTTGTAAATAGTTGGGATGCACAAACCAGGCTTGCAGTGTGGGAAGCAGTTTGCAAATTCTGCACAGAGACACACTGATTGTCTTTGGCTTAAAGAACTCACATATTGCATTTTCTAACATCAGCCTTTATTCTTTGACATAATGTGTGTTTTACTGATCAGCGTTCACTTTGCTTTTGCGAGGAAATCTCAGGGCTGTTTCTTTCCGTCATTAATAAAACACATGTTTAATTATCTGCTGTTTTTAATTCTGCTGAAAAGTGGTTCTGAGTTGTCACATTGCACCACCTTTTGATGGGTGGCAGTTTCAATGAAAATGCTGCATGCATTTCTCAGCCAGCAATATGATGTGCTTTTCCAATTTGCACATTTATTAAATTTTTGTTTCAGCTTTCACTGGATTTTAGAAAGACACCCACATAGTCTGCCTAAATAGACCAATTTTCAGCGTACATATTTCTGAATGCTGTCAGGTAATTTCCCCAGTGGGCCCTTCACTTCTGTTGATTTTGGGCCTTTGATTAAACCCCACAGGAAACAGTATAATGCTGATCACTCGAAGTAATGTATGCACTAATTGTTGGGAGTTGATCTATTGTCTTGTTATAGACCTAAATCTGTCACAAGATTGTGCCATGTAAGTTAGTCCTGGAGCCTCATTTGGCTTTCTTCTCTGGTCTGCAAAAACATAGGGTCATTATGAAGTTTGGACTGACCCAACTAGCCACAGGAGAAGTGTTAGGTGCCAGACAATGCATTGGTGCTTATGTCACATGCAGTGCAGTCATTTTGCTGAAAATGTTGGGGGGTGGGACGGTATGACATCTAAAGGAAAAGTGACCCTGCCAAATGAGGGGCCCAAAATACAGTGCAACAAAAGTTGGTGGGGACAAACATCCTTGCCCCCCCCACCGAAAATTACACCCATGACCACATAACAGATGGTGATTTAACTTTACACCATCTCATGTTGTCTTGCTCATCTCTCGTAGGTTGAGGGGTGAATATTTTGGGGAGGTCTGTGGATAAGATTTCTTATTTATATGGTGGTTTGAAAAATGCTGTACATAGAACATTTACATACAATTATTACCTCCCACCTTTAGTTGGTTCTCATTTATCGACCTCCCAAGGCTAAAAAGGCTGAGATGGCCTTGCTGTGACCCGCATATCACACAGAGATTACAGAAGCCAGCCCTCTGCCCGTTTGGGTTCGCTCCGCTATTTTACCGACTATTGGACGGAGTGTCCCACAGATTAGGAAAGCTCTTGGCTATGATGCTTAAGGGGTGAGCAGCTATCCGTCTGCCTTATGACAGTATTTTTGAAGACACATCCAGCAGAAATTATAAAACTAAATGAACTGAAACGAAATGATAGAAATCTGTAATAAGGAAGCGTACACTGTAGGTAAGTGAAGATCCTTTAATGGCAACCAGCCTGAGCCCAGCAGCGCTCAGCCTACATTACAGCTTTCCACTTAAACTCATAACCGTTGTTCTTGGAATGTGGAACATTCAACAAATGCAAACATGACATCAGAACAAGAGTGGAATTCTACGGGGTAAAATTCCACTCCAGAGCCATTACACATTATAACACTCCCTCCCCCCCCTTACTCAACAAAAGAAACAACCCTCTTGAAGCACACACGGCAATCACACAAACAGACACACGTACCCAGCCAAACACTAGTCCCAACTAAAGCTAAGGAGTCCTCATAAGAAGCGAACAGGCAAGAAAACATGAAACTGTGCTAACGAGCAATAGCACCCAGATAGAACTGTGCTAACGAGCAATAGCACCCAAAACATAATCTTTATATTTGGAGGGAACCTTCCTCTCCTTGACAGAATGAGCATGAGTTAGTGCAGGGTCGGCCGCCCCAGAAGTGGACACCTCACTTTCATCGACTGGAACGTTTCCAACATCAGAATCATGCGCAGAAATAGGGATGGAATGTTCCTCAACCCCCCGGGGATCTACAGCCGCCCCTCTAACCATGGGCTGCAAGTTAACTAGTTCCTCACTACCCTCCCGGATAGTGAAGCCCTCTAAGGGGGAATCACACCCTACATCAGCATCTCCTGAAGCGCCACTAGGACTGCCAGAATCACCACCTGTGGAAACTACCTTCTCTTGGTCCACCACCACCACACGCCTAAGACTCCATGTAGATCCGTCATCAAGTTTTACATACCCACGACCACGCTTGACCACCTTGCGTGGGTTTAAGTACCTGCTGAGACCCTTTGCTACAAATCTGGGATTCTTGATCTGAACCCAATCGCCAATATTCACTGAAAGAGGCTTCCTGCTGGCCAGCTGCTCACTCAGAAAACGCCTTTGCTTACATCGAACTCGATCCAAAACTCCTTGCATATTCACCTGTGACTGGACACCACCTCCCAGAGCTGGCACTCTCAATTTGGAGCCCAGTTTCCTCCCCCGCATAAGCTCAAAAGGAGATTGCCCAGTGACAGTAGAGGGGGTCAGCCTGTAAGCTCTCAGAGATTCCGACACTACCTTTCCCCACGGAAGGCCATTAGCAAGAGCCAACTGGATGGCCCCCTTGATAAAACGATTCATACGTTCCACTAGACCGTTGGCTTGTGGATTATATAGAGCAACCTTATGATGACGTATGCCCAGATCGTCCAGAAAAATTTTGCATATAATCTGACACAAACTGAGACCCATTGTCGGTCACCAATCCAGCAGGCACACCCTCCCTGTCAAACACTGCAGAGAGAAACCCCACAATCTTCTCAGCAGTAACCATAGATAAGGCAGTGGCCTCGACCCATCTCGACGTATAGTCCACCATAACTACAATGAATCTCAAGTCTCCTCCTAACGAATCTATGGGTCCCATTATGTCCAGCGCTACTTTGGACCAGACTTGACGGGAACTTCAACAGGATAGACTGGTTGGGGAACTTGAACCTTGCTTTTATCACTGTTGGAACATGCTGCACAATCTTTCACTACATCCTCCACGTCCGTATCCATACCAGGCCACCAATAATCCTGTCTAAGTCTCCTCTTGGTCATAGACCTGCCCAAATGCCCCTCGTGTGCTAACTCAACAGGTTTCCCTCTAAGGGAACAAGGGGGAACTAACTCAGACCTCTGGCCACGCCCCATGGACCTTTGGACAATTCTTGCCATACATGCCCATACAGCTTGGACAACTTAGTACTGACAAGACCACTTCTAAGTGCTGCTCTTAATTCAACCAACTCGGGATCATCTGTACATTCAGCACTCCATTCTGGTTCCGACACCGCGGGCACTACACTAGCCACCAAGGAACAATCGTCCCCCACCACACCTGGAGCCTCTTCAGCACTGCTAGAACTCGGAAACCGCGATAGGCAATCAGCTACCGCATTTCTCACACCAGGGACATACTCCACCTTGAAATTAAATTCTGTCATATCGGCCATCCATCTCATGATCCTGGTAGACGCATTAGACAACCCCTTCGTTGTCAATACTTGAACCAACGGCTTGTGGTCAGTACGGACGGTGTACTCAATTCTCCACAGAAAGGTTCGAAAATATTTAGAAGCCCACACAGGTGCAAGAGCTTCCCTTTCTATGACAGCGTACCTGCCCTCAGCTTCTCTGAGCACTCTCGATGCAAAGGCTATGGGACGAAGTTGTCCCTCAACCCTTTGTTCCAGTACAGCACCTATGCCATATTCACTCGCATCCACAGTTAGGACAGGGGAAAATGAACACAAGGAAGGGGCCTGCTCAATTTCTTCTTTCAACTTAAGAAATTCCGCCTGACACTGATCAGACCACACAAAATGCACGCCCTTCTTCGATAATGACCTCATGCTTACTGTCTTGTCGGCATAGGAAGGTACAAACCTGCTGTAATATTCGGCAAGTCCCATGAACGATCTCAACTGCTCTTTATTAGCCGCGGACGATGCATCGCTCAATGCCCTCACAACTCAATCTTAGGGTGAATACCCTTGGCATCCAGAGAGTGTCCCAAATAAGTCACGCTGGGAACACCCACCTTGCATTTGCTAAGTTTGACCGTGAGACCACAATTCTTCAGGACATTCATCACCTCGAGGAATCTACAATCATGCTCAATCTGAGACTCACCCCACACCAGAATATCATCTTGAAAACATTCCACCCCGCGCATACCTGCAAAGAGTTTCTGCATTGTTCTCTGAAAAACAGCGGCAGCAGATGCCAAACCAAAGGGCATTCTACAAAAACGGAATGCGCCGAAGGGAGTGACAAAGGATGTAAGGGGGCGGGAGTCAACATGCAGATCTATTTGATGATATGCGGATGACAAGTCAAACGTCGAAAAGCAGGATGCACCGGTCACCAAGGAAAGCATTTCATTAATATTGGGCAAAGGGTGTCTGTCAACCCATATGCATAAATTAAGGTCCCTAAGGTCTACGCACATTCTCATGCCTCCATCACTCTTACGTGCCAGGACCACCGGGGCCAACCATTCTGAACTCTCTACTTCCTCTATGACCCCCGACTCTTTGAGTTTATTAAGCTCTTCCTTTAAGGCAGCGTTATTCAAACTGTGGGTCGCGGCCCTCTGGTGGGTCGCAGCCTCATGCCCAGGGGTCCGCGCATCCACAGCTTGAAAGTAAACATTAGCATCCATTACCAAAGGATCAGGCTGTTGCTTCATCAAAGAGCAACAGCCCGATCCACGGCCCCTGCCACACATGCTTAGTGCGACAGGGGCCGGGCTTTGTCAGGTCTCAGGCTTGCATTAGAAGCCTATTTAGGAAGAAAAAAAAAAAACACACACACTTTGTTTGCCGTGATGACAAGTCATCGCGGCAAAAGAAGGTGTGCGCTTTTTCTTTTGTCTTCATGAATAGGCTCCTAATGGAGCCTGAGGCCCCACAAAGGCCCGACCCCTGTCACACTGAGGTCAGGGGCCTGGCTTTTGTGAGGCCCTGCAGGCTCCATTAGGAGCCTATTCATGAAACAAGGTAAAGCGCACACCTTGTTTTGCAGGGATGACCAGCCCCTCCCATATGAATGCAGAGCAGGAAACCACTAATGATGGCACATTAGTGACAAACTGCCCTACTTTCAGATGGGAGGGGTGGTAGGGAGAGTGAGCCAATCCATGACAGCCAGCTTCTCTAAACTTGCATTTGGCAAGGGCCTCAAGCTGTGCTGCTAGCTCAATCTGGCTGACTGACAGCCAATGAGGATGGAAGGCGCCACGTCTCCCAACAATAAATAGTACTCACCTGCAGCTTCAGTGATCCTGCTTCAGATTGCGTCCATCAACTCCGGAGTTACATGCTGTCACGAGGTTCCTGCTTTTCTATTCTTTTTACTTTCAAAAAGGTAAGTGGCATTTACATACATGACCAATAAATAAAGTGACCAGAAACACAAGGAAAATCGAGGCGTGGGGGCCTCTGTTGTAGTTGATAGAACAGAGGTCCCCACGGTCCTTATTTCTCCTGCAGCAGCAGTGTCCAGGGACAGCGCCAGGGCATTATATCCCTTTCGAATTGGAGGCGCCAGGGCATTTCAAACTTTTCACATGAGAGGGGCCTTCACTGAGTCTTGGGGGCAGGAGGAGCAACTGCCCCCATGTTTCCAGTCAGAATTCATTTAGCTCAGTGATATATTCAGTGCTCTGTTTTTTTTGTGTGCTGGTGCTTAAAATGTGCGCTTTGCATTACAAGCTGTATACCACTGACTGGTTCCACTCTAAGCAGGGGAGAAAAGAGGTCTGTGGGGACTCCGTACAAGTGAATAGAAAAAAGACCCCATGGTCCTCATGTCTCTTGCAGCACCAGTGGCCAGGGAAGGCGCCAGGGCATTTCATCCGTTTCAAATTACAGGCGCCAGGGCATTTCATCCGTTTCAAATTACAGTCGCCAGGGCATTTCAAACTTTTCACATGAGAGGGGCATTCACTAAGTCTTCGGGGAGGGGGAGCAACTGCCCCCATGTTGCCAGTCAGAATTCATTTAGCTCAGTGATGTATTCAGTCCTGTTTTTTTGTGATGCTGCTTAATATGTGCGCTTTGCATTACAAGCTGTATGCCGCAGACTGGTTCCACTCTAAGCGGGTGAGAAATTAGGTCTCTGTACAAGTGAATAGTGAATTGTGAAGGGGTGGGTGAAGCGGCTATGGTTGTCTCAAGGCTTATTGGAGGCAAAGGTACAATTTCTTTCTTGGAGGACCACCACATAATGCCCCAATGGATTGTGGCCAGCACAAGCAGTTAGCAATGTCCCTTGCCTTTCTTTGGATTCTACAAACTAACCAGATCTTCAAGTCGGGACCCATAGTACATGTAGAACACCACAAAACATGTGGTGCACTATTGGAGGACCATGTTTTTTTCAGCCCCTCATTTTTGCTCAAAAGCCTTCTAGTGCATGTGTGATTTTGTCACAGCTACATGTTTGCATTTTTGTTTTTGAATTATCGTTTTCAAATCCTACTGTACCTCATTCGGTACGTAAATGAGGTTATCAACAAAGCATATGAAAAGGCATTAATATGGGAGTTTACATTTTTTCATAGGTGAGGAACCCATTTTGAAATGGAGCACTTCTTTTTGCCCAAAAACGGTAGTGTGAAAAGGAAGGCAGACGCAGACATTGACACAGGAAAAAAACCTGCAAAAGCCAGAAAGTTTGATGGCACATATTTAGACCTTGGATTTACTTCCGTTGTGATCAGAGGTGAAACGAGGCCTCAGTGTGTGGTGTATGGAGCAATTTTAGCCAATGAGAGCATGAAACCAGCCAAATTAAGACGCCACTTGGAAACAAAACATGGGGAGCTCATTGGCAAGAGCAGAGACTTCTTTGCTCGCAAGTTACAAGTCATCAGTCAGCAGAAAAGTACAGTGCAAAATATTGCTTCTACTCCAGCCAGTGCACTGAAGGCATCTTATGATGTTGCCTACCTCCTTGCCAAAAATAAAAAACCGTTCACCGATGCCGAGAAAGTCGTTCTACCAGCAGCCATCGCAATGTGCAGGAGAATGGGTGCTGAAAGTGTAGCGGACAAGCTAAAAATGATTCCTCTGTCAGACACCACCATCAGCCGACGTGTGTCTGAGATGGCAGACAATATCACTGCTCAGTTAATCACACAGCTGCAAACGAGTCTCTTTGCATTACAGTTGGATGAGGCAACAGATATATCCAGAGAGGCTCATTTAATAGCCTATGTAAGGTACTGTGGGGCAACTACAATATTGGAAGACTTTTTGTTTTGTAAGGCCATTAAAACCAGGGCAACAGCATCAGAACTGTTTGACATTTTAAATGATTTTATGAGCAGCCACTGTTTGAGATGGGAAGCCTGCGTAGGAATCTGCACAGATGGTGCCCCTTCAATGTGTGGAGATAGATCGGGATTGAAGGCCAAAGTGTTGGCAGTCGCTCCACATGTTGTATGGACACACTGCATAATTTACCGTGAAGCGCTTGCTGCTCGGAATATGGACAATGAACTTTCTGATGTACTCAGTTCAGCTGTAAAAATAGTTAATGCCATCAAAGCACAGCCAACAAGAGCACGTCTCTTTGCAATTCTGTGTGCAGAAATGGGGTCAGAACATGATGGTTTGCTCTTTCACACAGAAGTCAGATGGCTGTCCAGGGGAAGAGTGCTGCAACGTGTGTTTGAACTCCGAAATGAAGTGCGGCAATTCCTTTTGGATGTGGACACTGGCAAAGCAAACCATCTGTGTGATCCCCGCTGGCTTGTGCTCTTGGCATACCTTGCTGATATTTTCGATAAGCTAAATACCCTCAATATGTCTTTGCAAGGAGCCAATGCCAACTCATTTACAATGAATAAAAAAGTATTTGCCTTCAAGAGGAAGCTAGACCTCTGGAAACGAACAATTGGAGCTGGGGTAGCAGTTCAGTTCCCATTGCTTGCAGAAGCAATTGAGGAAACAGAGTACAACCTGCTGCATGTCCTAGAACCAATCACAAGTCACCTAACAACATTAAGGTCCAGCTTTGATAAATACTTCCCTGAAGAAAATGCTGGCATTAATGACTGGGTGATGCAGCCTTTTCTGGCAGAGGAGGTGGTGCATCTTCCATTTGATGCCCTGGAGGAGCTGATTGAGGTTCAGTCGGACACTATTCTGCAATCTGAATTTAGGAACATTGCAGTGGGTGACTTTTGGCTGAAGGTAATCCTGGAGTATCCTACATTGGCAAGGTCTGCTATACAGTCTCTCTTACCCTTTGGGTCTTCCTACTTGTGCGAAATAGGCTTTTCAGCATTGGCTGTACTGAAAACTAAATACCGCACAAGGCTGGAAGTGGAGGACAACCTCAGAGTGGCGGTCTCAAAAATAAAGCCACACATTGACTCACTTTCTGCAGAGAGACAGGCCCACCCTTCCCATTAGTGCTTGCTCTGTAAAATCAAATTGCCTTCTGCTGAATATACTAATAGGAATGTATTTTGAGAAAATAAAAGCCCTACTGGAGAATTTTGTGTTTACTTGCACGGTTTCTATGTTTGGATTGGATGTGATTGTCCTAGTGTCTTGGAATGTCTCCCCAACAGCATATCCCTTCATAATTATGGCACCACGCATTCTGCAGCCCTCTCTATAAAAAAAAAAAAATAACACCAACACAGAGGGGCGGGGCAGGGGGGTCCCGAACAATTTATTTTCTGCTCAGGGGGGCCATGGCATAAAAAGTTTGAAGACCACTGCTTTAAGGCATCACGAGCCATGATAGGAACCCTCCTGACTTTATGGACAACCGGCACAGAACCCCTCTTGAGAATTATTTTGTGCGTAAAACCCTTCAATTTGCCCAACGTTTGAGTAAAAACAGAAGGAAATCTCTTTTCCAGCACTTCAGCCGTGAGTCTCTCATGAAACTCAGCTCCATAACTCTCTCCCCTCACACACATCACCAGAACTGCTTTCCCTGGTCTCATTTCAAGTTCTAGAGCGGCTTGCTGATCCCACCCTATCACAGGGTCACCTTTGTGAGCCACATATAATTTTCCTTTCGCCGCCCGTCCTTCAAACTCTATAACAGCCCACTCGTAGCCAAGAACCTTGATGGGTACTCGTCCATAAGCACACGGATTTATGTCCGAACACATCAAATCTGACACCCTCTTGTGGAATTTAGATTCATACAGTTCAGGGGATCTCATCGTGTATGGTGACCCCGTGTCCACCATCATTTCCATCGAAACTCTGTTGACCATGAGCGTTGCCCACGCTTTCTTCTTGCAACGGCCCACACTTAACAAAGATCCTTCTGGTGTGCTACCATTGTCTTTGTCGGAACATCCCATGTACCCCACAATTGTCACACTTTCCTCATCATCATTAGTGTCCACCAACTTCACTGACTCCTTAACCGACACAACACCTCTGCACATGCGGGCGTAGTGACCCTTGGTTTTGCATCTCCTACACTCCACATAAGCAGCCGGACACTCTTTTGCGCCTGCCACATGTCCCCGCCAACCACATCTCTTGCACAGTTCCCTTGACGAGGGTATCGGCTTACTGTCCTTGTTCTTTGCTCTGGCATCAAGTGATTTGCGGGGAATCACAGCATGCACCGTTTCTCCCTTATCGGACATCTCTCTGACGCTCTTCCTGGATTCCTCAATAGCACGAGCTATCTCAATGACTTTCTCCAGGGGCGGATCCTTTTCTATCCACAACCTTTCTCTAACGCGCACATCACATGTCCGCATCATCACTTGATCCCGGATGCACTCGTCGATGGTACCAGTAAACTTGCACGTCGCTATCAGAGTACGCAGGGCAGTCACATAAGCATCTATGCCCTCATTAGAACCTTGAGCCCTCGAGAAGAAATGGTACCTTTCGAGCACCACATTGGCCCTCTTGCCGAATCGTGCTTCTAACTTGCCCAAGGCTGTTTCGTAAGCCAACACTACACCTGGTACAGCATCATCCCCATCACTCCCTTCTGTGGGGGCAGTAGGAACAGCGTGCACATTGGGACCAGGAAGATGTCTGAACAGCCTTAGACCCTCAGTTCCCAAACAGTTGAGCAAAGCTGCTTCTTTTTCATTGTCCGTGAACTTGGCACCACCTGCTGCCCTGAGGTATACTTTGAAGGTGTCGACCCATAAATCCCACACAATTGCCGGTTCACCCGGACTGGCCAGAAATGCAGGAGGCGGACGTGCACTGTTGTGCTGCATGTTGAGTGGGGTTTGGGTATTGGCAATGTCGGTCTATAACTTCGCTAGTGCTAGGCAAGGAGACGGCAACTTAAATTGTCACTGATCACAAAATACTGCAGATCCTAGGCATGTGGAGGTCAACACAGTCACAAACTCTTGAATTGTTCACACAGGGTTAACTTTTCAACAGGATATAGCTGAAACGCCCCTTGATGCGTGCTGATACGTCACGGGTTACCCTCTCGAAAAGCCGGCTACAGATGCCGACGCGTGTGAGTTTAAAGCTCCTTGCCCCTCGTGCTCCCCCTTTGGTCTTCGCCTCCTTTCCAAGACTCCCGGTGACAACGGGAGGCCCACGCTTGACTTCGGCCAAAGACGGGCGCGGGGGCAACCCAGCCCTCCTCCTCTTCACCTGCACTCCAGTTGCTGCAGTGTGGCTGCGCTCGACTCGGGCTGGGGAGCGCAGGCCAGGGGCACGGGGGCAGCCCTCCTGCTGCTCACCTGCACTCCAGCACCTGCTCCGGGGGCGCTGCGCTTGATCCCGGGTGGAGAGCGCTGGCCAGGTACGCTGGTCGCGGTTGTCTGCGTGCGTGGGAAGGCCTCCTCTCGCCTTCCTGCTCCTGCACTCCTGATGCGGCGGAGACACCACGCTCGACCCTGGCTGGGGAGCGCAGGCCAGGCTGAAGTGGACGTGCAGGGAAATACCTCTCTTCCGTCGGAGGTACTCGCTCGACGTGGGCAGCGTCGGCCGGAGAACTCTTCCCTTGACGGGTCTGGGCAGCGCTTGGGAACGGGCTGGCCTCAGGGAAGGGAATGTAGGCAACTGCTGGGCGGCGGGTGGCTATGTGGGTTGGAGGCTGGTTGCCCTCGTCGCCAGTGTAATAAGGAAGCGTACACTGTAGGTAAGTGAAGATCCTTTAATGGCAACCAGCCTGAGCCCAGCAGCGCTCAGCCTACATTACAGCTTTCCACTTAAACTCATAACTGTTGTTCTTGGAATGTGGAACATTCAACAAATGCAAACATGACATCAGAACAAGAGTGGAATTCTACAGGGTAGAATTCCACTCCAGAGCCATTACACATTATAACAAAATCTGTGTCTGTCATATATCAAATTGAAGGCGATAGTGTTTATGTAAATACCTACTAACAGAACTCCTATTAGATCCAAGACAAAACTAGACTTAGTATTTAACTTGTATGATTGTTGTGAGATATTACCGTTTTATTGTTTTTAGTGATTTGATTTATGTTCTTAATATATATTTATATATATTTGATAGGATGTATAAAGGATTTTTTGTGAACCATATTATACAAAAAATGATAAAGAGAAGCTTAGTAAACCTATCTGAAGGGGCGTGGGTGAAATAATTGTATCCATAGCAATTTAAAGTCAAACTCAACGTCAGGAGCAGAGTTCAGTGAGACTTCGTGCATGGATGTATTGCTGATCTGAATATATTATCACACCGCCAAAACTGCTTATCAATCACGACAAAAACACGCCTGAATGTCTTTTCTCCCGTGTGATTTATAATACATCGCCTTCTCCACAAGAAGGTCGTGGTCTGGCCCTCTTCCAGCCTTTTTACATAATTAACTACGGATTACTAGATTCTCTCTCAGGCAGTCTCCCTGGCAGGCGCCAACGCTGCCTCGACAGGAAGTGAAGGAGAGATTGCGAGCAAGGCGCGTTGGGACGTGTAGTTCACACTTTCACCCGTGTCAGTGGCTGCAGCGTCGCCAAAGCACTACATGTCCCAGGATGCCGGCCACTACTGGAGATGGCGGCGCATGCGTGGACCGGTCGACTGGTGGTACATTGTCCCCGTTACATTGTTTTGTGTTGCTGCAGCTGGTGAATATTCAGGGGGCGCAGATTGGAGAGCATGGCTGATGAGCAGGAGATCATGTGCAAGCTGGAGAGCATTAAAGAGATCAGGTGGGTGCCCAGCTCTCCGTGTCTTGTGGACGAGCATGCGGAGTGAAGGAGGCGGCATTGCAGAGGGGCTCAGTGTGAAGTGCCAACCCTTTGCATGGAGGGGGTCAGAGCGGTGTTGAGGGGCATGCTACGGAGAGTGGGCTGGCTGAGTGAGAAAGGGCATACTACTCTGCGTGGGTGGCGGGAGTAGCTCGGAATAAAGGGGCATATTGTGCAGATAGTGGGACTGGCTCAGAATGAAGATAAATATTCTGCAGATAGTGGGAATGGCTCAGAATGAAGATAAATATTCTGCAGATGGTGGGAATGGCTCAGAATGAAGATAAATATTCTGCAGATTGTGGGAATGGCTCAGAATGAAGATACATATTCTGCAGATAGTGGGAATGGCTCAGAATGAAGTGATATATTCTGCAGATATTGGGAATGGTCAGAATGGAGAGATATACTCTGCAGATAGTGGGAATGGCTCCGAATGCAGAGACGTTTTGCAGATCGTGGAAATTGACAAATTCTGCAGAGAGTGGGAATGGCTCAGAATGAAGAGATATATTCTACAGATAGTGGGAATGGCTCAGAATGCAGAGACGTTCTGCAGATAGTGGAAATGGACATATTCTGCAGAGAGTGGGAATGGCTCTGAATAAAGACACGGATCCTACAGCGTGGGGGGAATGGCTCAGAATCAAGAGAACCATTCTAGAAAGAGGGTGAATGACTCGCAATCGAGGGACACATTGTGCAGAGAGGGACCATATTCTGCAGAGGGCGAATGGCTCAGAGGAAACGGGATATTTTGCAGAGGGGGATCACACAGAGTGAAAGGGAATATTCTGCAGAGAGGTGGGATGTCTCATAGGGAAAGGGGAGGGAGGAAGGATAGCTAAGGGGGCAACTCGTTTGTCTTGGAAGCAAGGCAACACAGGTTTGAATCCCGATACCCGTGCTTAGAAACCACTTGCTGGTTTTAAGCGTGTTAGAAATGAACAATAAAATAAGGGGTATATACTGCAGAGAGAGGGGTTGGCTTAAAATGAGGGGGCATATACTGCATGGATGGAGGTGGTCCAGAGTGAAGGGACATATTATGGAATGAGGGCATGGCTTTGAATCAAGGCACATATTCTGCAGATGGTGAGAATGGCTCAGAATGACGGGACATCAGTGATAGAAATTGAGATTTGATGAGCAGGATCTAAAACCAGCTGCTGGGTTTTTGGCATCAGATACCCAGCGCACCACAAATTTGACATTTGCGTGAAATGCAGACACTACATTTTTGTCCATGGTGTATGTTCTATTCTGCTCTAAATGTCCTTTAGATGTGTCCTTTAATCGCCTTTATCCATATTACCAAACATACAGATTTAATATGATATGGCATTTATAACGTGCCTATACACAAGTGTTTCAAGGCGCAACATGGCATGGAAGGGGGGACAGAGGGAAGACGGAGACAGCAAACCTACTAGGCCAAGTATCATTCAGATCGCGCAAGTGCAGGGGAAGGGGGAAGAGGAAAAGTGCGGAGTGGAGGGGGTGGGGAAAGTGCAGTACAAGGGGTAATAGAATAAATAAAACAATAGGAGAAGTAGGGCTGGCTAGTGGCAAGTGCAACGGGTAAGTGCAGACAACAGGCAACAGGAGTCAAGTGCTGGTGGGGGACTGTAGGGATACAGAAAAACAGTCCCCAAGTGCGGGTGTTGCCAGGGAGGCAGTGCAGGTGTGTAACTGGCAGGGGAGGGGACCTGGACCTGAGATAAGAGGGTGGCCAGGTGACCAGTACAGTTTCAGTCAGGAGTTCAGCAGTGCTTCCAGAACCGGAGATGGTTCTCCTCAAGTTTCAGGGAGGCAGGGAGGCTGTTCCAGAGGGAGGCCCCAACCAAAGAGAGAGATCTACCACCAACTCGTTGCTTGAAGAAGCAACTTATCCTGAGGGAATTGGAGGCGGGTGAGCGAAGAGCTCGAGAAGGAAAATATTTAGGAAGAGAGAGTTGAAGGTATTGAGGCCCCAGGCCCCAGAAGGCCTTGTGGATAATGCAGAAGGTGTTGAACTTAATCCTCGCAGCCACTGGGAGCCAGTGCAGAGATTTCAGTCCTGGAGAGATAAGATCCCTTGGCATGAGGCCAAGGACTCGTCTTGCATTCCTGTTCTGGATGAGTTGCAGAGGGCGGAGAGTAGAAGCAGGCAGATTTAGAAAGAGGCTGTTGCAGTAGTCCAGCCTAGAGAGAACCAGAGCTCTGGAGACAGTGAGCTTCTGGAGGAAGGAGAGGAAAGGCAGAATACCTCTAAGGAGGTGCTGCTGGTAGTGTGACTTCTTAGAGACGTCAAAGATGTGAGGGGAGAAGGAGAGTGTGGAGTCGAAAATGACCCCACGGTTTTTTGTCTCGCAGGTGGGAGCAGGAAGAGGGCCAAGGGAGGCTGGCTAGAGAGTGACAGGAAAGGAGGGAGCGGGTGTGCCGATGAGGAGAATCTCAGTCCTACTGGTATTAAGGCAGAGATCATTGGCGGCACACCACTCCTGGATAGCAGACAGTCAGAGATGAGAGACGGAGAAGAGGTGGCCGAAGGTACCCTGAAAATTAGCTGAATGTCATACGCATAGCACTGAAAGTTGGGGCAGAGAGTGGCAATGTGGTGGGCAAGAAGTGCAAGGCATTGGTTGTACAGCCAGGGAGAGAGGTTAGACCCCTGGGGGACACCACAGGTAGAGATAGAGGAGAGGAAGGACCCAAATTGGACCTGGGAGGGTCGATCAGAGAGGAAAGCGGTCAGCCATGCCAGGGCCTGACCAGTGATACCCAGGTTATCACGGAGACGGTTGAGCAGGATGGCATGGTTGATCGTGTCAAAGGTAGAAGAGAGGTCAAGTAAGATGAGGACACACGGGGTGTTCGAATCAAGGTTGGAGAGCAGGTCTGCACGGATGTTCAGGAGAGCAGTTTCCATGCTCTGGTCGCTCTGAAACCAGAAGCTTATGTATTTCACATATGCATGTTTGTATGGCGCCAGTTGGGCTGGGGATTCAAAAGCAGCTCCTGGTAACTGTTGGTTTCAAGCTAACTAGGCTCTCCTAAGCTAGAAGCAGGAGCTAAATAGCTCCTAACAATTTCGAGCCATGGACATTCTGTAGAGTGTGAATGGCTCAGAA
The DNA here is from genome assembly GCF_040938575.1 of Ambystoma mexicanum. Taxonomy (NCBI): domain Eukaryota; kingdom Metazoa; phylum Chordata; class Amphibia; order Caudata; family Ambystomatidae; genus Ambystoma; species Ambystoma mexicanum. The sequence goes on from NC_090930.1 coordinate 136,776,018, forward strand.
TGAAGGAGAATATTCTTCAGCGGGGGGAATATCTCAGAGTGAAGTGGCATATTCTGTGGAGGGGGTCACTCGGAGTGAACAGAATATTCTGCAGAAAGAGGTAATGGCTCTGAATTAATGGGCATGTTCTGAAGAGACGGGTGGCTCGGAGTGAAGGGGCATATTCTGCAGTGTGGTAGGAAGGTTCAGACTGAAGGGGTGTATTCTGCAGAGATGGGGGGTGGCTCAGATTGAGGGGTATATTCTGCAGCGAGAGGGAATTACCTGGTGTGAAAGGGCATGCTCTTTGGAAAAAGGATAGTTCATTGTGTAAGGGAATGCTCTGAAAACCTGGAAAGGGTGGAACGGCTCTGTGACTAATGCAGTGTTCTGCAAAATTTGGCTCACCAGATGTTTTGGACAACTTCCATCAGCCGTAGTCCTCAGAGTCAATGGTGAGGGATCATGAGTCGTAGTACAAAACATTAGCAGAGCCCCAGGTTGCAGACCCATGGTGTAGTGTCCCACCATACGTAGAGTGTAGTGGCACAGTATGAAGGGACATTGACTAGGCTTCTGGTCACTTGACCAGGACTTGCCACTCAGTTGCTCCGTCCACCACTGATTTAATCATTCCTCGTCATCGTTGGCGTACTGAGCAAAGGATGTGCGAAGAGCAGGACCTCACCTGTATGGGCCTGATGGCGCCAAGGCCCTGAGCTGCCAGACTGCATATCATCTATAAACTAATTGCTACTACTACTACCCACCAAAAGACATCACAATGTGTCTCCTCCCTCCACAGCCCATCCCCACTCTCACTAGGGTTCAAATGGCCAAGAGCCCTGGCAAACTACCCTAGCGAACTTCATCAATATTATCATTGCCCCCCTTCCTACACCCACGGACCACATGCACACGCCCTCCCATGTTGATCAATGCTCGCTCAGCAGTCGCTCACACTGCAGAGATCGCTGACCGCATCTCGTACAACAAACTTGATGTCCTGTTCATCACTGAAACATGGGTAACACTATCCTCCCCACATGTTTCTGACATCCTCCTACCCCAAGGCTACTGCATCGAACATGCCGACTGGCCGGTAAGGGCCGTAGGAGTGGCCATCATCCACAGAAGCGATTGGCCATGCGCCATCATCCCCTCTCCCAGAACAAGCTCATTTGAACCACCAGCCTGCCGGTTCCCTCCATTGCACAAGGACTGCTCACCTTCCACCTCATCTACAGACCACCTCACAGGAGTGACTCTTTCATTGCAGACATCTCCAACGTACTCTCCTCTGTCAAATTATTACATTCTAGTAATGTCTTTCTTGGTGATTTTAACATCCCGAGAGTCATAGGCTAGCAACCACTCTTGCATGTTTTTTGCACTGGCCGCTTACATGGACCTTAAGCAAATTGCGCTCTCGTCCAGGCACAACAAAAGTACCACACTAGATGTAGTCTTCACATCATCCACCTGCATCACCTGTGCAGACCCTATCCCACTTGACTGGTCTGACCATGCCAATCAGTCACCCACTCGACTACGGCTCTCAAAGGTCAGGCCAAATGCCCCCTCACTTAGTGCCACTCATTCAAAACCTTATCTGTCAATGAGCTATAAGCAAACTTTGCAGACTTCCCTACCACAGGGAATGCCTCAGGCTTCCTGGATTTATTTAGCAACTCTGCTATGAAACTGGTAGACACTCATGCCCCTCCAAAATCCAGCCACCCAAAGACCAAACCATACGCTCCATGGTACACCCCTGAGCTAGCCTCCAACAAATGCTCAATCAGAACCCTAGAGAAAAGGTGGTGCCAAACTAAAACTCGGCAGACCCACCAACCTCAAATCTCTCGGCTCAAACCATAGGATTCTGATTTCCGAGGCCAAAGATGCTTACTACTCCAACTGGAGCAGAGCCCGCTTTGTAGTAGTAAAGCATTGTACCAAACCCTCACCCGGCCAGTGGTTCAAGCAAATCAAGAAAAATGTAATGGAATCAACACATTTTACTTGAAAAAATAGACAAAATCAGAGCGACTGTCAAATCAAACTCTCACACTATTAGCATCCCCTGCACCCCGGCATTCTCTCATCTCTTTTCCCGGATCTGATTGCCTCGCTCAAAATTACCTTCTTAATGTGACAATATAATTCCAGCCTCCATCATTAAACAGTTGACGGTCCTGATGCTCAGTGCTCTCCACAGCATCATCAATTGCTCCCTCGCAGAAGTATAATTCACGGACACCCTCAAAACTGGTCTCGTACGACATTTATTTTTAGAAACCAACCCTAGATCCAGATGACCTAGCCATCTATCGGCCCCTAAAAACCTCCCATTTAATTGCAAAATCTTGGGAAAAGTAGCTGCTACACACCTACTCGCCAGAATCTAACAACTCCACCTCCTAAATGGCTATCAGACAGAGTTCCGCCACAAGTGTAGCATCCAAACAGCCACCACCAAGGTGGTGGATGATGCCGTCAATGCATGGATAAGGGCTACTCATGCCTCCTTGTGCTCCTTGATCTCTCGGCTGTATTCGCCACCGTCTACCACTGCATCCTTCTCTTTCTCCTTGCTTGCAGGATGGTATTCTCTGCCACTGTCCTGAATTGGTTTACCTCCTACCTCTCAGTTAGACACCATGCTGTCCAGATAAACTTGTTGCATATGTGTGTTTTGGGAACTCCTCTCCTTTAGCTATGGTGATACTCTGTGGGATATGTATATCCTGTAGGTTGGGGGAATGTGATGCAATCCATGCTCTTTATGTACGGTAAGTGGCTCTGTATCTGTGTGTGTTGGAAACTCATCGCCTGTATTAATAGAGGCTTTGTGTCTGCAGATAGTGGTAATTCATGTCCTGTGCGTGAGAGAGGCTCTGTGTGGTGGGAGTTCATGTCCTGTGTGTACGATGAGGGGCTGGGTGTGTGGTGGGAAGTCATGGGGAGTGGTGACTCATTCTGCCAATTACTCTGAATGGAGCAGACGTACCACACACTGCCTAGAAGCCGGCTAGCACAAGGGTGAGAGCCTTGCACATTGAGGGATCCAATGGAGACATTCAAGTTGAAGCCGCAAAACGGTGTCAACCCCGCACTGGTCCCCTCGCCTTCTCTTGTATCACCTTATTTTCATGTCTAAGTCATATAAACTGCCTGGATCTGTGTACTGCTTGGAAAGTGGGTTGTTACGATGGTAGCCTCCTGCAAAGGTGGGGCTTCTTCATACTATAGATGTTCCTGATGCCGGAGAGATGGAAAGGCTGTGCCTTTTATTAAGTGTCTTGAGTAGGGATGTGGCTAGGTCTGGAAAAGATCTGGGGATAAACTAATGTAGGCACTGTCAGGCCTCAGGACTAGCTATTGCCTTTTGGTTGTAGCCCCTGAGCTTCTATCTGGGGCTACAACCAAAAGACCCGGGGCTATAGCCACCTCAGCCCTCCTCCCGCCCTCCCTAGCAACGCCTCTGGTCTTGAGGTTAGAGGTACGTTGGGAGCATGAACGCTTCTCGGGCATATTCCAGAAACTTTGCACCTGTGCAATTAGCACTATGGAAAAAATTGCCCTAGTGCAAAAAACATTATTTCAATACATTTGTGCACTTTTCACTGGACCTAGGACCAGGGAAATCATTGCTTCTGTGCAAACAGTTGAAAGAATATTTTATGTTGTTGCCATACTGCTGATTGCACCTGCATCAGTTCAAAGTTTCTCTAATATACTACCCCTACTATCTAGTGAAAGTGTGCAAGTTTGTAATGTGCCCTGTTGTTGTTGCTCTAAAGATCTGTGTGTGTGTGTGCCCTGAGAGCATCCTTATTTTGCAGGCAGGCTTGGAGATGTATAAGTGCTACTAGTTTGTCATGTAGACGCATGTGCGTGTAGTGTGAATGATATGCAGTGATCTCACTTGGACCCCCTACATAGCCGCGTCTTTATGCTAAAGTTGACAGTCCTTGTTTTTGTTTTGTTAGTATGTTGTGAAATTATTCTTTGCGCCCACACTACTTTACATGGCTGCATTTTCATGCCACTCACATAGATTTCACTTGCTTCTTTTTTCGAAGAACTTGAATTATAAATGGATTTTGTTTGCCCCCAATTCTTTTTCATGCCTGCCCGCTGACATGGTTTACCAAAGTAGTGCAGACCGAGCCTAAAAAAAAAAGTCTGCATCTGAGGTGCTGCAGGTACAGGAATTAACGTGCACAAATGCTGTACAGTAAAAGATTTGATTAGCTCAAGGCAGGAGTATTATGAAAAATAAAGGGGCCCATTAAACCAGGTTTCTTAGTGGGCTGGGTCACCGCCTGGGCCACACAATATGTGAAAGCCCTGTGAGCTCAAGTTTTGCATCTGATGTGCATCGGTGTTCAGAAGCCGCTGGATATATTTCAGAGGCTGCAGCGGCAAAGGTCCTAGAAGTAGAATTTCCCACACCCAGTTACTGGTTTTGACGCATTTTGGTGGCTCAGCCACCGACTTATTGCCACTGCCATTGCTATAGGGAAGAGAGAGAGAGTAAAATGTGTGCCAGAAAGCTGACTTTGTGGTTGGCATGACAACTGGAAATGCTGTGGAATGAACGGCCGACATACTAAATGTTATTTCTTATTCCATTACGCTGATGTAATCCAATAGTGGCTCGTCTAACTAATTTTCTCCCAATCAGGCTTACTGTATCATGTCACGTGTCTGTATCACTTTCAAAACTGAGATCCATAGTATATTTTCTTTTCACAGCCAGACAAAGTTGGGCTTTATTGGGGCTACTTTTCTGGCCATGGTTGGCTACATGTAGGTTTCCCTTTCTGCTTTTATCTGGTTTGATGCCGATTTCAGTCAAACTTTTAAATGTGATTAGGCAGTTGGGTGACTCATCCGCAAGGCTCTGTGATTGTGAGGGAGTGGCCTCTTTGGAGAGCAACAGGTGCTTCAAGAGCCAGCATTAGCCCAGAGTTTCCCACCAGTTTCCCCTCTATAAAGGGCTGCACTATATTTTCATTGTTACTATGCAGGCCTATATGCATATGTGTTGATTAGTATATCTGGGGCTGTGCAGGAGTAAGGGCTATTTTGGAAGAATCTCATTGTTGCTATACCTGGTTATTTGCATAGGCATGTAGCAGCTATAACTTAAAGACCTTTGCTGATGTTATACAATGTCATGTGCTGAGGTATGAGCTGTGCCTGGAGACGCTTGCCGTTACTTTGCTTGCTGATGTGCTGAAGTATGAGCTGTGCCTGGAGACGCTTGCTGATAGTATGACTGGTGATGTGCTGAGGTGTGCTCAATGCCTGATCATGTGCTGACATATGCGCTGTGCCTGGAGCTGCTTGTGGTTAGCATGCCTGCTGATGAGCTAGGTTGACATCTCTCAGTGGTGATGCACTGTCGTGCGAGCTGTGCCTGGAGATACTTGCAGTTAGAATGCCTGGTGATGTGCTGAGGTGTGTGCTATGCTTGATGATGTGTGCTGTGGGTGGAGATGATTGCGGTTACTGTGCCTGGTGATATGGTGAGTTGCGGGCTTTCCCTGGAGATGCCTTGTGATGCGCTGAACTGTGAGCTATGCCTGGAGATGTTTATGGTTACTATGCCTGGTGATATGCTGAGGTGTGTGCTATGCTTGACGACCTGCACTGTGCCTGGAGAGGTTTGTGGTTACTATGCCTGGTGATAAGCTGAGTTGAGAGCTGTCCCTGGATATGCTTGGTGATGTGCTGAGGTGTAAGCTGTGCCTGGAGATGCTTGCTGATATTACACCTCGTGATGTACTGAGGTGTGTGTGCTATGCTTAATGATGTGCGCTGTGCGTGGAGATGATTGCGGTTACTGTGCCTGGTGATATGGTGAGTTGCGGGCTTTCCCTGGAGATGCCTGGTGATGCGCTGAACTGTGAGCTGTGCCTGGAGATGTTTGCGGTTGCTATGCCTGGTGATATACTGAGTTGAGAGATGTCCCTGAATATGCTTGGTGATGTGCTGAGGTGTAAGCTGTCCTGGAGATGCATTGTGATGCGCTGAACTGTGAGCTGTGCCTGGGGATGTTTGTGGTTGCTATGCCTGGTGATATACTGAGTTGAGAGATGTCCCTGAATATGCTTGGTGATGTGCTGAGGTGCAAGCTGTGCTTGGAGATGCTTGCTGATATTATACCTCGTGATGTGCTGAGGTGTGTGCTATGCTTGATGATGTGCGCTGTGCGTGGAGATGATTGCGGCTACTGTGCCTGCTGATATGGTGAGTTGCATGCTTTGCCTGGAGATGCCTGGTGATGTGCTGAGGTGCGAGCTGTGCCTGGAGTTGCTTGTTGATACAGTGCCTGGACGTGTGTTTGAATTTGCACTATGCCAATCACACACCGGTTGATATTGATTTGAATTATTTCAGCGGAGTGTGTGAGCACTTCTCAAGTCATGGGAATGTTTGTACTATTTGGAAGTTCCCTCTGGTGTTACACTTCTAAAGTCGGTTGCCTGGAAAGTCGGGCAGGGTCCGTATTGTGGTGGATAGTCTGCTTTATATAAAACCTGAGCCCAACTTCGTTCATTGTCCTTTTATTTTCTATAAAAGGGCCTAAATATGTCCTCATGCGTGTATCCCTCCAACTGAGGATGTACGAATTCCCTCTATATGTTTTTACTTTGATCTATTGGGTGTTGCTTTCGACACCTATAATCCAAAACTCTTGCATTAGAGTACAGATCGGGATAAATGGCATATGAGGAGGGAGACATGGCTTGTAGGTGTTGTTTGGCTATTTACCCACCCGTTGACTGCACACGGCCATGCTAATCCCTATGGCCATTCCAACTCATTTTATTCAAGCCTTACCATCAAACATGGCCCTCAAAGTGCCTGTCAGTGTTTTTTCAAAGCAGTCTTTTGTGAGTTAATGGCTTAATTGGAGGTGTAAAGCTGCTATAGGTGTAATAAAAATGTCTTAACCAGGCCTGCCTTCATCCACTCGATTTATAAGAATCATGCGTGTCCATCACTGACGTCCTGTTTTGGCAAAGCCAACCGTTTTGGTATTAGGAATTTGCCGGGGACCGTTATTAGATACCCAGGTACTTCCATCATTTTTCCTCTGTTACCATCAATGGCCAGTTAGTACCGCTACCGCTGTGCCTGGAAAGTGCCTTTCCCATGCCTACAAGAAAGCCCAAATGGTTGGCATTGGCTAAGCTTGTTGTAAAGTCTGTGGTGAGTGGCTTGGATAATACCACAGTCCTTTGCACTGCCTGGTAGGGGTAGGAGGGCTGAGTATTTAATAGGGTGGCCCGCAGCTAATTCCTGTTGACCTTTTACTTCTCGGTTCTTGAGAAGGTCACCCGTGTATTCATCACATCTCAACAGCCACCACCCTGCAGCAAGATGCACGTGCAATTGCCCCCCCCTCACTTTCATTTGCTGTGACCAATCTGACAACCCCCGCCCCGATGCGTGGTGGTGCACACATGCAGAGTTCTAAATCCGAAAGGACGGGAGTGCAGGGGCAGAGACATGTCTTATTGTTCCTTCATTTCCGTCACCGTGTATGGAGGTGATGATAATGTATTCATCACTGGGCATTCTTTTCTGGACATGCTCAAAAGTGCCCTATTTAGCATTTAAATCAAATCGAATCAAGCTCATGAATTAAGTTATGTCGAAGCCGTGACCGATTGATCACATGCGGCTCGAGGCTAGTCCCAAGGATGGAGCTGGCAATTAGCTCTGCGATGGCTCTGCAGCGAGCAGCTTAGCCTCGCTCCCAGGGGCGGATTCGTTCTAAGGCCTAGTCACTCCGTCTAAGCTAAGCTTCAATACGGAACTAGTCAGGATACCAGTAACGTAGTAACACGACTGCTGCCAGGCCCATCCATCCATCCATCCAGCCAGACAGCCTGCTTATTAGCTACTCTTTAGGTTGTAAATAGGGTCACCAGACAAACCGGTTTTGGCGGTACTGTGTTGGTATTTGGTGCTCTGTCCCCCTTTTTCAAGATTATGTTTCTATTGGAAACTGCAGTGGTCCCGGTGTTTTGTAGTAGGTCTTCATAGCTGGCAGGCAGGAATGCACAGTCTCGTACAGAATAAATGCTGCATTTTACAATTTAAGATTGTTTTATTTTGTTATTAAACAATTGTACGTGTTTCTTTGACTGGTAAGTAACACTTAAACCCCCTTCTCCCACTACTGAAGTATAGTGCATTGACAGCCACTTTCAAGAGTTAGTCCTACGTTTATGTTAGTTGCCCTGTCTCGGTTTTTTACTTTTTAAATGTGGTCACCTAGTCTCCAGGTTCAATGTCTAATTCTCGTGACCTGGGGGGATACTAGAGTTCTGCCTCCTAGCCCAGGGGTCCATATAAGTTACTGTGATTTACCCGTGACTTTCTATGAGGAAGCCAGAGTGACTTCTCTGTGAATCGAACGCCCCTCTCCAGGATTTAATCCAGGCTAAATTGGAGTTACTCCAAGGAACTTCTTTGTGAATTGAGAAGCCGTGCCTGGGATTAAGTAATGGGGAAGTCCATTGCTAACCGCTGCTTTACGAGTCGGCCCAATGTTTCCGCGTTATTTTGGCAGGCTATGTTGGCACTCGCCCCATTCATGGGTGAATTCCATGCAAAGCGGTGTGTACAAACACCCTGCATCATTTTGTGTACACGACTCCGTATACACAGCTTGGTGACTGAAATATGTGAACGAATTAATAATAATGTAGTTGAGTGATGAGACACCCAACGTATGGCAACTATGACTCCCTAATTGGGTGCCATTTGAGAGCTGCACACAGCGGTCTTGAGCCTACCTTGCTTACAGGGTGAAGTCCTCAATCGGAGGTGGAGGGCACTGAAGTGCAGTGCAACCTTATCTTGGGCAAAGGCAAAACATGCTGATTTTTTTTTTTGTTCAGTATGAATGCATTACTTCTCATTTAAGACACATTTTCTTATCTTTAAAAGGCACCACATTGCAAGCAAAATGTTTGTGTTGTTCCTTTCATGGTCCTTTATCTGAACTTCTTGTGTTCAAAATTGACCCTTTTTTCTAGACCCAGCCCACCAATATCTCTGGACTTTTCCCTGTTTTTACCTCATTTCCTTGTCTACAGTAACACACACAATCTCATCATCGGCGATTGCCGCGGCCCCGGCCCACTTAAGGCCTTGCCGATAATATCACCCAACTCACTGGTGCTCAATTTATCAACCTTGGAAGGATGAAGTGCTGAGTCTGCAGTGCCAGATACCAACCTGATTGCAGGTTGCACAGACAGTAAAGGCGAGCACTTAACTAGCTGAGCTATTTTACCAACACCCAAAAATCCACATGACACAGCTGGGTCGAGTAGAAACCATTTGTTCATTGGTCAAGGAGGCGGGTATTTGCTAGTGGGCCGTGCCACCTCTGGGAGTGACTCTCCACTTCAGCACTTGTTAATACTCCTTGGGAGAGCGGGTGAAGCAGCGGCGGAGGGGCCTCCCACCCCTTTTGTTATTTCATTCATGGTTCCGCAAGATTAACGGCTGGCAGACAATGGCTAATTGTGTCGGTGGCAGCTCGGTGTTTGCGCACAGTGGGAGCCAGTGCATGAACGCTGAGTGAGGGGACACAGCTGGTGGGGGCGGCGGGCGTGCGTGTGTGTGATGGTAGTCGTGCTTCTTGCTGTCAATTAGAGAGCAGGATGGATGGGGTGCTCTTGGCTGCATGATGCAGTGCTTGGGTGGCGTGGAGACCCTCAGCCCCCCACCCCCACATACTCCGGCGGCGAGGCCGCTCAGGGCCCTTATAGGGTTTTAAGTCGTTACCTCATTAGGGGCCTGTCAAAGCAGCCTCCCGCTCCTAGGTAATGAATATCTATAGGTTTCTAAAATTGCAATACACCTCTAGGCCTGGCTTCGAGCGTATTGTTCTGTGTAGTGCTTCAAAGAATTATAATAATTCTTTTTATCATTTGGATTAAATGAAGGGAACGTTTATTATGAACCGTTCCTAGCTTTGGAGAGTTTAATAACGTGACAAAAAACCCACAGAACTCACGAAGGCGACGTCAGCGTCGAGCGGTCATTGTTGTATAGTATCCGTGCATTAGCCCCTCAGTGATGTCATGGACGGGCCCTGCTGGCACGAGCAACCCAACAGCCAGCCTAGGTCTTAACCACTTCCGAGTCTACCTTATGTGATGTGTATTTCATGGCGTTCTTTCAGTGAGTGAACGTTCATAAAGCACAGGCGTGACACGTTTCTTTCACTGAGTGAACGTCCACAAAGCACAGGCGTGACACGTTTCCTTCAGTGAGTGAACGTCCATAAAGCACAGGCGTGACACGTTTCCTTCAGTGAGTGAACGTCCATAATGCACAGGCGTGACACGTTTCTTTCACTGAGTGAACGTCCATAAAGCACAGGCGTGACACGTTTCCTTCAGTGAGTGAACGTCCATAAAGCACAGGCGTGACACGTTTCCTTCAGTGAGTGAACGTCCATAAAGCACAGGCGTGACACGTTTCCTTCAGTGAGTGAACGTCCATAAAGCACAGTCCATAAAGCACAGTCCATAAAGCACAGGCGTGACACGTTTCCTTCAGTGAGTGAACGTCCATAAAGCACAGTCCATAAAGCACAGGCGTGATACGTTTCTTTCACTGAGTGAACGTCCATAATGCACAGGCGTGACACGTTTCTTTCACTGAGTGAACGTCCATAATGCACAGGCGTGACACGTTTCTTTCACTGAGTGAACGTCCATAATGCACAGGCGTGACACGTTTCTTTCACTGAGTGAACGTCCATAAAGCACAGGCGTGACACGTTTCTTTTTCTAGAACAGTGTTAATATGCTCTGAAGCGGAATAGTTCATCATCCAAAAAAAAGCACATGCCATAACTGATAACTGGATCCAGTAGAAACCATTTGAAATTGGCCCACTTGTAACCCTCTCCCCGTGCCCCTGCTGCCTTTTACTGTGGGTGCTGGGACAGAAAGGAAAACGCCGAACACGCCCCCCTCCTATTGTTCCATAAAGCCTTGCCCAGATGTTTGCTACTGTCACCCACAGCTAGGGGGGCGGGGGTTCTTGCAAATGCAAAGCGCGTGTTTGTCGCAGGAAATGGACCCCCGTGGGGCCTAGATCTGTAACTGTTTTAGAGAATGCCTCTGGGGAGTCTTTAGAAACTTCAACTCTCTGACCCCCGAGCGGTGAGGGGGTTGTGGTTAAGCAGGTGCAACTGATCGCCCCCGCCACTCCCTCCCACCCCCCCCGCCTCTTAAGGGTCACTGCCAATGCCATTTCTCAGAAATGTTTTAGACGTTTTATGGTGCGAGCTCAGTACTTCTCTTGTTTTCTCCCCTGGTCTCTTGGGATGTGTTTTGTAACGGAGGAGGAGATGGAGGGTAACTTGATGACTTTGGAACCTGCAGACCTGGAACCTGAAGACTTCTGCTCAAAATCACACCGTTTTGATAAATCGTTTCTCTTTGTGCATCACTTCTCATATCTGTAAACCATACATTTCAACATTCCCCATTCCAGTCGGGAGATTACAGCCTTGTCCTGATTGTACCTTTGCATTCTGGGACTTGAAGTCCCAGGTTTATAATGGGGGAAATCTTGGACTTGGGAGTCCTAGGATACAAAGTTTAAAATCAGGACAGGCCTAGCATTGATCAAATGGAATGGGACCTGTTGGCATGTTTTTAGAGGGTGTGTAAAAAGGCTGAATGTAATTTGAGCACTATAAAAAAAAAAAAAGTCCACCGTTCATGGTACACGCCTTTTCACTTATTTGCACACACATCACCTTAGCAGTCCATGGGCAGGTGGGGATAAAGGGAACCTGGACGTGCTCATACAAACAGACTGGGATCTACACGAGAGAAAAGGGCAGAACCAGTCCAGGTCCCCCAATGCCCTTACGTGAAACTAGTAATAGAATGACAGAGCCAGTCCAGGTCCCCCAATGCCCATATGAGCAACTAGAATAGAATGACGGAACCAGTCCAGGTCAACCTATGCCCATACATGCAACTAGAATAGAATGACGGAACCAGTCCAGGTCCCCCAATGCCCATATGAGCAACTAGAATAGAATGACGGAACCAGTCCAGGTCAACCTATGCCCATACATGCAACTAGAATAGAATGACGGAACCAGTCCAGGTCCCCCAATGCCATTATGAGCAACTAGAATAGAATGACGGAGCCAGTCCAGGTCCCCCAATGCCCATATGAGCAACTAGAATAGAATGACGGAACCAGTCCAGGTCAACCTATGCCCATACATGCAACTAGAATAGAATGACGGAACCAGTCCAGGTCCCCCAATGCCCTTATGAGCAACTAGAATAGAATGACGGAGCCAGTCCAGGTCCCCCAATGCCCATATGTGCAACTAGAATAGAATGACGGAACCAGTCCAGGTCAACCTATGCCCATACCTGCAACTAGAATAGAATGACAGAACCAGTCCAGGTCCCCCAATGCCCATATGAGCAACTAGAATAGAATGACGGAGCCAGTCCAGGTCCCCCAATGCCCATACGTGAAACTAGAATAGAATGACGGAACCAGTCCAGGTCCCCCAATGCCCATATGAGCAACTAGAATAGAATGACAGAACCAGTCCAGGTCCCCCAATGCCCATACGTGAAACTAAAATAGAATGACGAACCAGTCTTGGTCCTCCAATACCCATACGTCAATCTAGTGTAGAATGACATGATATGATAAGTCATTTATAACGTGCCTGTACACAAGTGTTTCTAGGTGCAACAAGACACGGAGGGGGAAACAGAGGGAGGACAAAACAACAATGTTACTAGGCCTTGTGTCATACAGATCGCACAAGTTCATGGAGGGGGAGGAGAGAAGTGCCAGGGGGTGGGGGATTGGGAGAAGTGCAGGTAACTTAATAAGTGCTGTCGAAGGGTGGCTCATAAGTGCAGGGTTGCAGATACAGACGAGTGCGGTAGGAGCCCAGAGGCAGTGCAAGGGCAGCTGGACATGCAGGAGCCAGGCCCGAGTTTCAGTGGGTGGCCAGGTGACCAGTGTGCGGAGCAGTCGGGTGCATCAGCAAGGGAGAGGAAGAGAGACAGCAGAAGTGAAAAGGAAGGTCTTGAGTTGCTTCCGGAACCGGAGGTGGTTCTGCTCAAGTTTGAAAGAGGCAGGGAGGCTATTCCAGAGGAGGCCCCAGCCGAGGAACGAGATCTACCAACACTCTCTGCTTGGAGAAGTGTCCGACCCTCAGAGAGTTGGAGGTGGATGAGCGGCGAGCTGGAGAAGGAAGATGTTTAGGAAGAGAAAGAATGGCGGAACCAATCCAGGTGCCCCAGTGCCCATATGTGAAGATGGAATAGAATGATGGAACCAGTCCAGGTCCCCCAGTGCCCATATGTGAAGATGGAATAGAATGATGGAACCAGTCCAGGTCCCCCAGTGCCCATACGTGAAGATGGAATAGAATGATGGAACCAGTCCAGGTCCCCCAGTGCCCATACGTGAAAATGGAATAGAATGATGGAACCAGTCCAGGTACCCCAATGCCCATAAGTGAAGATGGAATAGAATGATGGAACCAGTCCAGGTCCCCCAGTGCCCATACGTGAAGATGGAATAGAATGATGGAACCAGTCCAGGTCCCCCAGTGCCCATACGTGAAGATGGAATAGAATGATGGAACCAGTCCAGGTCCCCCAGTGCCCATACTTGAAGATGGAACAGAATGATGGAACCAGTCCAGGTCCCCCAATGCCCATACGTGACGATGGAACAGAATGATGGAACCAGTCCAGGTCCCCCAGTGCCCATACGTGAAGATGGAACAGAATGATGGAACCAGTTCAGGTCCCCCAGTGCCCATACTTGAAGATGGAACAGAATGATGGAACCAGTCCAGGTCCCTCAATGCCCATATGTGACGATGGAACAGAATGATGGAACCAGTCCAGGTCCCCCAGTGCCCATACGTGAAGATGGAACAGAATGATGGAACCAGTTCAGGTCCCCCAGTGCCCATACTTGAAGATGGAACAGAATGATGGAACCAGTCCAGGTCCCCCAATGCCCATACGTGACGATGGAACAGAATGATGGAACCAGTCCAGGTCCCCCAATGCCCATACGTGAAGATGGAACAGAATGATGGAACCAGTCCAGGTCTCCCAATGCCCTTACGTGAAGCTAGAATAGAATGACAGCAACAGAAATGATACCCTGTTTTTATATAGTGATTAATGCTGGATTCCTACTGGTTTTCAGTGCTGTAAAAATATGGGCTGCTGTTACTCTACTTAATACTAATCATTCCATCAGTAGGATTGGAGTGTGCCTTGCCATGATTTCACCCTGCGTGCCTACGGTAGAACACAGATATCTGGCTTGAGCGCTTAACTCATTGAGTTGTTTTACTGGCACAATCATGTATATGCTATGTTTTATTTTATGAGGCTTTCCTATTGCACCAAATCACACTGTAGTGGTCTCCGAGCATTGGCTTGGTCTGCGGAGGAAAATGAATAGGAGGAAGATGGGAGATTGCAGGTGCTGGAGAAGGGCGGACAGTGCTTTAAGTGGGGTGAGAAATCGAGGGGGAACTGTAGCGAGGGTGTGTGGCCTAAATGATGGGCGTGGTCTGTAGTTTCCCCAACAAGGGACAGTAAAAAATGTGACTTTCCTCCCTGTCATTTTTGAATTGTTTACTGTCCAGTTCTGAGGATTCAAACCTGAACCCCGTTTCATTCAATAGACCTGTTTGACACAGGCGTTGTGTCAAGCAGTCGAATGAATGACAGTAGGTCCATAATCCAGCATCTCCCAAATAACACAGTGTGATGTGACACCGGCCTGTCATAAGTGCTTGGGTTTGAACCCCCAGCAGGGACAATACAAAAAGAAAATTAGTTCCTCACCTTTTTTTATTGTCCTGTGCTGGGGATTCAAACCCAAGCCCTCCTGCTGAGAAGCCAGTATCACATTGCACTGTGCTATTTCATAGGTACTGGTTTGCTTTAATTTCTTTCAATTAACAGTTTGACACATAAAGCTTGTTACGGGCTTCATGTGACAAGGAGTCTTAAAGGAAACAAAAGGTATACATTACCTACGAATTGGCAATGTGCTATTTCGCAGATGCTGGAATTTTTTTTATTTCATTCAGTGGTTTGTTTGAAACATAAAGCCCATCACGTCAAGCCGTCTATTGAATAAAAGAGATTCCAAGCACTCTGAAATAGCACAGTGGCAGTAACACTGGCTTGATAGCAGCAGGTCTCTGGTTTGAATCCCCAGGCTGTGGAAATGTTTGTTTTAAAAAAAACACTGTTGTTCGTCGCTAGTGGTTTGGGAGCCCTGGCAGGACCCCATCTCGAGTTTTGGGCGACTGCCAGGACTTTGCCCCATCTAGCTCCAGCCCACTTAAAGTCCTGAGGGCAGATCAGAGAGGGAAAGGTATGTTTTGTGATGGTTTGCGTGCTTGTAGATCCAGTTACAGTGAACCCTACATCAGGATTGTATAAAAAGGTATATTGTGACGAGGTTTCTGAAACAGGTTAAAAACATCAATAGGTAATTAATACCAACAGTATCGGGTAATATTATCCCCACCGATAATATCGCCATATATATGGTCGTCGGGAATGGCCATATGCGGTATTATTATTGGGGATAATTTTTGTGGTAAATGGGAGCGGGGGTTGCGGTGGTGGTTCCCTTTAAAATAATATGGGGGTTGCACGGGTGTGCCCGCAGGTTTAATGGGTTAATATTGGTGCAAAAATATGACCCCATTCTTGTATGGCGATATTTCTGCGGGGATATTAACACATGGAACCATACCAACCAGTGTTGGCTGTGTTATGGGCTCGAGATGTCTTTGGGTGAACTCTTGAAGTATGGTGGAATTTTGCCCTGGAGTACCGATACGTTTTGTTACAGAGCAAACTCTGGAACAGTAATTCTTTGACTGTCCAGGGCTTATCAGCCGAGTGTAGCCCACTCGAGAATAGGCTTTGCGAAAGCAGAATGTAGTTTGAGAGCCAGGGACGGGCCAGTATGGTCTGAATGCCAAGTGGCGGGTTATTTTGAAAGCCTGGCAACCTTAAACGTCAGAGATTCGATGAGGGTTCCCGCATACGGGCATGTGTCCGAATATCTAGGCTTGAAGTGGGTCCAATTCCCTCCTCTCCATCGAGAGACCCCTCCAGATTACATTAACCTGGTCAGCTTCTCTTAAAAGAGCCAGATGTCATTCTCATGTCACACTCTTTCATTAGTTGTGACCATTAGGGAGTGCCACCTATAAAACAAAACTATTGCATTGGAGAACGGCTAGGAGTGAGATGACATGTGAGAAGGGCCCCTCAGTTTGGGGATGGCTTTTGGTTATTTACCCTCCCATTGACTGTTGGGGCGATGCTAACCCCTATGCCCTTTACCACTGACTACCTGCTGCCCCTCCCCCGACCAAAATTCCTCCTGCTGTAATCTCTTGGAGCTACCTCTATCAAGTATTAGTACCCGGCAAGGGGGCGTGGCTGACTCCCAGCCAACGAGGTGGCTCAGAACAGGGTCTTTACCACACAGTAAAGACCCTGCTATGTGCTTCCTCAGAGCAAGAGGCCACCATCTTCCCTTGCTGGGAATCTGGTAAGTGCGCTCCCCTGCGTCCCCTTCCCCTCTCCATATTTGCGACCCCCGGGCCCTTTTTCCACATATTTAATCCTTCCCCAACCCCACCCCACTTACCTTGCACTGCCTTGCATTCGCCGGGACCCGTCGCTTCCCCGTCACATCAATGGTCGCCATGGAAAGGGATATGGAACTACATGTAACTCAGGCTTGTATCGTATGCCCCGGTGCATTACTTGACCGTTAATGCCCATCTGCTCGGGTTATATTGCTTAAGTAACATAAAACATTGGCCTTTCAGTGTTTCTTCTAAGCAGTCTGCTGGGAGTTAATGGCTTAATTGCAGTTGTAAATGTGCTACTGGTGTAATTAAAACGTCTTAACCAAGTGTGCTTTCAGCCACTAGATTCATATCTGTTCCTTGCACTGAAATCCTGTAAAAAAATGAGCATTGACAAAGGCAACCATTTGGGCTTGGATATAGGTATTAGATTGGCATTTGCCAGGGACTGCTATCATATGCTCATGTAATCACGCCATTTCCACCTTTGCCATCACGTGGCCAGTAGGTACCATAATGGCAGTGCCTGTCAACTACCCACAAAAGGCCAAACTATTGTTTTTGCTACTGCTGCTTTTTCTTCTTCTTGCAAGCTGCCAATTTAAGGCCTGGTTCATGAGTGTTTCACTCCTAATGTTGCCTTTACAGGCAATCTCGCTTCATCGTGCCTTCTGTATGGTGCAGAATTAAAATAAAATGCAGGCATAATTGCTGTCAATTAAAAATGTATATTTTCTGCGGTTCTATTCATTGCAGTGGAACAGAAAACAGCATTGTAACTGCATTGGATTTGCACAATTCACTTACAGCATGGATCATGGATACCTATTATTATTATTATTATTATTATTAGGCTAGGCCACAAAGTGTGCACTGGCCATTGACGAGTGATATTTGACTCTTGGCGAGTAAGAAATGGTGTTCTGTGTGCATGTATAGAATTGGAGTGGCATGTGACTTTTATGGCTGGGTAGTAAATTGCAACTTGAATTAATTTTTACCCCCGGAGTAGGGCCAGCTTCACAAGAATCGGGAGTGTAAAAATACAGCACAAGATGAGCTTTTTATATATATTTTCTTTTAAATAAGCTCCTCGAGACGTAGGATTTGCTGGCCGCCATGTAAATAATGTGCCCTGCACATTTCTCGGGGCAATTAAGGAAAACGCTTATCCAACACTGTTGTAGGAAACACATGAACAGGCGCGGCTCCAGGAATTTTCATCTGGGTGGGCCACATTTGTGATCAGGTGGGGCCCAAATTCCATTGGGTGTGAGTGTAGGAGTACTTTAATTGAGACAGATTTCCTATATCTGTGATCCAGCAAAAAATGTCTTCATGGATACGGTAAATGCATTCACACCCTTCAATTGGTTTAATCTGGTCTGCCTGCATTCTAATCCATGTTGTTAGTACTAGGGGCAAGCCAATTGCCCATAAGACTACATGAATGTCTCATCAAGATGCCTGTAATGATTGCACTCAGTGGCCGATTTAAGGCAAACGGCTTCAGGGGCAAGAGTGACAGAGGGCTCTGGGTAGGCTGGCATGGGGGTGGAGCTTAGGGTGGGAGTTTTTAATGGCTGTCACAAGTGCGACAAATGTTCCATGTTTAGTAAATATTTTTCCTGACAAAGTGATTTGCTCAGGATCACTTGTTCAAGTGAGAAATCTGCTCTCCGCCTCCCTCCGCTCACCCCTTCCAAAATCAGATGCTCTATTGTACCCACTCCAAAGCCTTCTGCTCTCCTCTTCAATCCGCTCCCTTGTTCCCTTCCATTAACTCCCCCAATACTTTGACCTTCCATTTGCTCCTCACTTCAGCTTCTATCCCCATGCCTCATCTCCCTGAGAAAAACTATTTCCAAATCATGAAAAATATAAACGGTATAATGCAGATCCCTGAACAAGGGCCTGAGAGATGAATCCCAATGAATCCTGCCCCAAGAACAAAAGTGATGGATCTTGTTTCAACATAATGCAATAAATGAGCTACAAAAATAGTACAGAGAGAGAGGAAAGCAAGCAAGATAGTTTGGCAACATCTATTTACCTACCTTCCCTTACCTTCCCATCTACTCTTCCCCTTTCTATTCTATCCACTGCTCCTTTACCTTTCACCCCCAGGCACCCCAGACACCTTCTATCAGCTCCCTCTGACCACCATTCCCAACTACCCCCAGCATGCCTTGGCTGGAGAGAATCGAGGATGCCTCCTCCTCCTCTTTGAGGGCTGAGCAATGAAGCTCCCAGTACTTATTCAATCTCAGATGGTGAATGCTCAATAATGCCTCCCTGAAGACTGTGGCTACGCCCAGCAGGCCACGGAGGAAGTGCTTGTGATCCTGCCATCTTGTTGTGAAAGACAGACACCCCTCCAGACCAGAATACTAAAGCAAAGAATAGGAAAAGTGATTTCCTACACAATGACATTTTGAAGCACACAATTGTATCATTGTTGCATTTTTGCAGCACATTATAATTGAGTTGACGGTGTGAGGGAGTGCTAGCATGCAGGAGAGACAGCCAGGGAAGGGTGTGCTGGATCCGGAGGCAGATGGTGCAGGTTGAGGGGGTTCTGGCCTCTTGGTATAGCTCCAGGTATAGTGTGACAGGGGAGGGGCCAATATGTCATTGTCTGGTACATGCAAATGTCCATGATGACTTGTGTGATGTGTTTGCTTGGATTTAGTGTTGAATGCGCAATTGTGTTCAATAACTGTAGCCTTATCTCTGCCAAAGAAAGATGTGTATGTGTCTCCTTGGCAGACCATGACCCCTGCACTGCCCATCTATTAGACCACGGGTGAGGCTTTTTTGGAATAGATTTTTCTGCAATCCGAATCCCTTCTAGAGGCAACTAATTTTGGCAGGCCAGGCACAGTGAGATTACATTATTTTCCCATGATCATACACTTAAATGGTAAAGCCAGAATTTCAGCAGAGCCTTAATTTAGGTACTTGGCCACGCATCTTGCCTGCTTAAGTTGGTGCAAATATGTGTTGCAGTTTGCTTTTGCATACATAAAATAATGCTACATATTATACATATTACTTCAATAATGCTCAAGTGACAGGATCAACACGACAATGTATACGTCAATGTAGAAACGTGTTGATGAAAAAAGGGTAAGGGGGTCATTTTGTTTTGAATCCTAAATTGCATGAAGGGGAACATTTCTGTTTGCACATGTTTGCAAAAGGGCCCCTCCATCCAATGTTAATGGATTCCACCAAGTACTGGAAAAGTGAATAGTAAAACGCAGGCAAACGCGCCTTTGCTCTTCACTTTTCCATTACATGTCTGGAAAAGTGTAAATCCCTTCCACAATCAATGATTGTTGGAGCCATCTACAAAATATTCCTTTGTAATATGCCTGCTTTTACCAGGTGTAAAAGTCAGGTGATTTTCATAGGAATCTATTGATTTTCCATCAGCATAAAAATCCACTCTGATGCCCAACGCCGCCTGCCAAACAATAAAAAATGATGCAGCACATGAAAAGTGGTGGTAAATGTTTTTTAGCGCACCTCTCCCACTCCTATTGACTTGAAAAATTACCCCCTATGATTGTAGCTTTATTTTCCCCATACTGAATGGAGATGAAATGTATGACAAGGTCATTGTTTCTCACAGCTTGTTCTGTCCCCGATAATTTCTAATGACCCAACAATCACACTTAAATAGCTTATTAAAACCTTACATACTTTAAAGAAAGAAGTACCACAGCAATGGTCACTGCCAGTTACCTTTTCCATCTCTAATCTCTTCCTGTTGCAAATCATCCGCTGCTGAGACCCATTAAATGATAAGTCCTCACTGGGAAGGTCTGTGAAGCCTTAGCTCTTAGTTTTTCTGGGTAGAGAAGCAGAGCAGGGGGGCCCCATGAGCATTTGACCCTTGCCCCACTTTTAAATCCACCTCTGATTGCACTTTGCAGGTAATTTTAAATACTACTTTTGAGGTTTAAAAGATGTGCTCCTTTTTTACTTAACCAGCAGCATTATAAGAGACCCACCTCTCGTGTTATTTTTCAGGTACTCATGATTAATCTTCTTAGAGGCAAATCTTTATTTGGGGGTGGGAACAATCCTACCATCCCGCTCCCCCATGTCACTGGTGGGGTCCCACAGTAAATAATGTCCATTTCCGGCACTGTCTAAACAGCCAGCACATAATACTGTCTATACACGGCCCACAATAAACATGATGCACTCGGTTTGAATACAAACTCTGTTAATAGTTACACAAACAGTATGAGGTTATCAAGTCAGTACTTAATTTGAATCATGAAACGTTCTGGCAAGGCAGACTAGGCTTCCACACAGACAAAGTTATGTTCATAACGCCACTGGTAAGTACACGTGAGAAGATGATCTGAAACTGGGCCATACTGGCCATCCTAGCCTTGACATGCTCAGGTAGGGCCTTGTTAGGCTAACAATGAGGTTCAGCTTTATTCACTAGGCATAGCACAGCAGGCAAGGCATCCACATCTGGGTATTACCCAAAATGACCTTTTACAATTGACCTTTTGTCCTAATTGACCTGATTATAGTGGTCCTAATTGACCTTCTGCACAATTATTATTATTATTTAGCATTTATATAACACTACGAACCCTCAGGTATCTGAGCGCTGCTTATTATTACCCACGGTGTGTGGTGCTCATTTATCGACCTCGGAATGATGAAAGGCTGAGATTGCCCTGCCGGGATTCGAACCTGCGTCAGCAGGGTCTGCACGGATGTCACAGTGAGCGCTCTACTCGCAGTGCTATCGTACCGGCTTGACCTTTCTATTATTTTAGTTATTTTATATATGTATTGGGTTGGTTTTGGATTATAAATAATATAAGGCGATTGGGTGGGGGATTGCCAGGGGGATCTGGATTGTGTGGAGGTTTGCAAGGGGTTTCCCCCCTACATATATGTCATATTGATCTTTTAAATTAGGTCAAATCTCTCGAGGTAAATTGTGAAAAGGTCAATTAGTATACACCCCACATCTGGACATAAACACGTGTATTTAATGAAACCAACATGCATTGGCAAAGCCAACAGCTTGGGCCTTTGATTAGGCATGGGATAGGGATTTGCCAGGCACTGCTTAAGGGTACCAGGTGACAGTGAGATGGGAACAGATGGGTACTGGTGCGAGTACCTGGGCGTAGGATGGCACTGCCTGGCGTCTGTCCAATACCTATACACAATCCAAAACGGTTGGCTTTGTGATAGCTTGTTTTGGACAGGACTCCACAGCAAGGAACAGATGCACACCATACAGATTGCATATGAATGAAAGCCTACAGACACACATTGTTAGGAGATATGTATTAAATCGAAGCTCGTTTGCATAGGCATTTAAGTCATTGAACACTCAAAAGAAAGCATAGATATAACACTGGCATTCCCGATACAGTACACAAGATTGTGTTATTTTGTGATAGAGCTTGCTCAAAGAGATCAGAGGAGGGGATGTTTTGCCAGGTAGGGGCAGGTAGTAGGTGGCAATGCCATAGGGATTAACATGGTAATGGGTAGTCAATGAGTTTGTAAATCACCAAACGCACCCATAGGCTGTGTGTCCCACCTCGCATCCCATCTCCTCTCATCTCCATCCTATCTGTGGTCCAGTGCACAAGTGCCGGCTTAAACTTAACAGCCAAAACTAAAAAAGTATGGATGTAAGTCTATGAATAAAGCATAACCACCGGCTAGCCTCCCAGGCCATTGTTTTCAAAGCAGCCTTTGCCCTGACACCAATGTGAGCAGCCGTGCACAAACTGCTAGACAACAAGGCCTAGCGATGCCTATGGTGGTGTGTGTACCAGTTCAGAGGGAACATGGCCTAGCAATTGAGATTGAACTGACCGGTTGGTGGCAGAACCAAGACTCATTTGCTAATGGATTATAAACTTCTGTAATGGCACAGACATACCAAAGGATTGTGGCATGTAAAGCTTCCCAGAGCAATGGCTGTGATCATGTTTTAGGCAAAGCCTTGCATCTATCACTTTTTGATTTTACTACACTCTTCCCTACAGAATATTTTTTTTCTTATTACCAACCTTATTTTTTCACATATACCCAATTAGTAAATGCAGCTGAATTTACACCTCGCATGTAATTTGTAAGGACCCTCCGTCACTTGATGCGCCTGCTGCAGAAATCTGTGTGCAGTCAACAACACCTGTAATGTATTATTTAATACAGTTAACCATTGTATTAAGTATGATGTGAATAACTGGTATATTCACACAAAAAATAAACAGACTTTCATTTACAGAAAGCAACTTGTGATTTTAAGTTTAAGAAAATAGCTGCCTTGTAACTCAGATGCTGGAAATGTGGGTAAGCTGAACAGTGTGGTTAAAAACAAAAGCAACACAGGATCTTGCTAGCTAGTTGTAGGCAGCCTGCGTGATCAATTGTGCTAACACCTTCAGGTTTCAAAATTGAGGGGAGCTGGGCGCTATTTAGCTCCTGCTTGTAGCCAAGAAGAGCCTTGTTAGCTTGGCACCAGCAGCTATGAGGAGCTATTTTTGGCTCTGCAGGCCAACTGATGCCGAACAAACCTACCCAGGTACCATTAACTCTGTGCATTTGGGGCAATCTATAAATGGGCATTAAGATACATCTATATGACACACAAAGCATAAGGGGTGATCAATAATGAACACCATGTCCTTATGCGAAATTAGTTTTCGGAATGCTCTGTGCTAGGACCTTGTTGCCCAGTGGTAGCTCCTGCTTACTGTTTAACACCGGATATCCAGGAGCTGATTTTAGCTCTGCTTATCCAATCTTAATTTCGAACCCTCTCCCTGCTCATTTGTGTTTTCATGGCTGTGTCATTGTCCAGGGCAAGCAATACAATTCTGGCCGGGCCTCCTGCAGATTCCCGATCCCTGGTAAAATATGTTGCAAATAATGCATTTGAAAATATATTTGCTTAATAACATTGATTAAAACTAGTATATTAGCTTATAAAACATGCTTCTGTCAAACGGGCCCATCCTAGAATCATGGCTGGCACTTTGGTCATTTCCCTATTGACCTATAGGTCAGTCAAAGTCCGCTCTTGCCTGACCCGCCTCCACCCCCCTCCCAGAGGTGTTTAACACCACTGCTTAGGGCTCCTTTCTAAGTGGCCAGTAGCTGGCCTTGGGGGCGGAACCTGCGGCCCCCCCTTTACTCCGCCTTTATTCCGCCCCGGGCTGAAGCCGGGCCTGGATGAAACTAGAGTTCTGCTGTTCCAGTTTTAGAAAAATACAAAGGAGAAACAGAACCCACCCCTCTCGAAGGCAAAAACCCTCCAATTGAGGGAATGTCGGGTTGGCCAGGCCATGCAGCAACAGCGGTGACTGGCGGCACCCAGTTCACCGTGCCGAAAACCAGAGTTGGGCGGCAGGGGCATGCCAGTGCAAAAAATGGCACAGGTAGAGGTGAGCATCAGACTTCCTGTCCTCGGTCACCCGCGCGGCTATACCCCTGCAACCTTGCCCTCGATCATCACGCCAGGCTGGGAACTTTTACCATCCCACCCACCCTGCTGTTAGAGTTTGGGGAGGGGATGGGCAGGTGGGGAAAGACCATGGGGACACTAAGCTGCCCCTTCCAGGGGAGCCCGGTGCCTGAATGGTGCTATGGCAAGGACAAAGGACGGTTCCCCAGGGGGTGGGATCAGGGTGCATTGTGGGCCGGTGCCGATGGAGGTGCCTCCTAGTATTGCCCCCTGAGAGGGCATGGTGGAGAGGCCTGAGGCCCTGTGGGCGGAGCCATGGGCACCTGGACCACCAGTCAGTGGGGGTGTATCAGTCTTTTCCTGCTATTGTTTTGCCTTGTTGCTATGTTGTGCTTTTGTTTACTGCGGGGAGTCACATTTTTGGGTATGAGGTATGTTGTTTTCATTAAGTGTTAAATAGAATGTGGCTTGAGTGGCATTGCATACAGGTGTCTGTCTAGTGTGTTCACTTATGCCCTGGCACTGCCCCCTGCAAAGCCCACTGCATAATGAATTAATCCACACCGGTTCCAAGTGCAAGCCAGGGGGTGCATTCCGATTTTAAAGTGCACCTCGTTTGTGAATCAGGAAGCGCTTTTAAAATGCAAAGGAATGCCACTTGGCATCTGGTGGTTTTGTGCCACTGTACTCAGGGGTGTGGTGTGCATTTCCGATGCCTTTTGTGGATCTGCCTCGCCTTTTCGTCAGGTCCTGCCCATTCTACAGAGTGATTGACAGTCTACAAAAGAGCAAGGAGACCTCCCTGATCAGACCACTGAAAGCAAATGCAGAGCAGTGGCGCTTTAGACAAATCAAGCGGCACTCCTGATCTGTCATATCGTTTTCTCATGCAGATATTCCAGTTTTTCTGGGCTGCGTGCTTAAGATATCGAAGTATAACGTCGTGGCTTCTTCTGCATGTTAGCAAGGCGTCGACATAAGCGAGATAAGAACCAGTGTGTTACGATGCAAAATGTTGCATAGATAAAGGTGTTTAACTAATCCCACATCTAAATAAAAAAAATAATTGCAAAAGCATATTTGTATTCACATTTCTACATGTCTTCGGTGTGATTGTCATCCCCCCACCTCCACCCACAAACCCAGCTCTGTTGGTGGTGGGAGAGGGCGCCACATTATTTTCAGAGGCTGTGAATAAATGAAATGTTACTACGGGTGTATCCGCCACATCAGGTCACATGATTGAGCAATGTTTTACAGCACAATCCCAGTCGAGGCTTAGGCACAGAGCTTGCACCCTTCTTCCTTGTACACCGAGCATCTCTGCAGGCAACAGTGCTATGGGATATAAATCCGCTTTTTTGGGCGGCTCAGAGAGTGGGTACTAAACACCTGTATCAGGAAAAAACTATTGGTATCGAAAGTATAGGTGGGCTTGACATGGAGGGACAATACGCATCTGTTATCTGTCTGTAGCGCCAAGATGCCCCTCCGGGGGTGAGTGTGCACTCTACAAATACACCTGTTGAGTTATGTTATATAGTCGACTTGCGTGATTGGCGTCACATTCTGTGACCTCTGAATCGTTGGTCACATTAAGGTGATTTTAGAACAGCCATATCTGCTTGCAAAGACCTGCATCTCACATGTAATGGGTTAATGGTCACCATTAAGCAGTTACTCGTGTAATAAAACATCTTAACCAAGATAACCACCATATCACACCACTACGCTTACTCTCTACTATACACCATCATTCAACTAGAACACAGCTATACCCCTGATAATTCGGCCTAGCTGTTTACATACAAATACGACCCCATGAACACCTCATCACCCTAATGAAACGCAGCTAGCTGGGCACATTCCAGCCAGCTGCTCACGTAGACGTTACTCAGGCCTAACGCAGCCAGAACCCAGTCTGAACACATCCACTGATATCCTCAGCACCACACCTAACGCTAGGAAGCAGCTATCATCCAACAACTACACCAGCTGCACACATATCCGGTGCACCATACAATACTATCTCTCTCTCTACTGACTTGAACTACGTTCCCGAGGGCCTTCAACCTACCAGTTCTTTGAGGTCATACCAATGATCTATAAGGCGCTATATAAATGGCAAGTAACATAACATAACATTGTCTAAGCAATAAGCATCCCAGCGCACAGCCCTGAATTAAAGCACTTAGCGGGTCTCTTGTTTTTTTTCCGTTCTCTCTTGTATTGAAAAGGTAAAGACTAGCGGCATCGTGGTATTAATTGAAGTGGCAGGATTTGTAGAACATTGCAATATACAAAAGTGTTAGTGTTGAAAATGCATGAATGGATAAGCATGTGTCTGTACACGGAAAGTAGGAGTAATTGTCATTTGTATAGCGCCTTTCACCATTGGTATGGTCCTGAGGCGCCGTAGGGGGACCGAAGTCCAGGTGTGGAAGTCCGACAGAGGAGTTTAGAGTGCGTGTGTGCACTTTGCCAAGGCGAAATTGGCTAGGGGTGGCCAAGTCCCTATAGCTACCAAAATCGAGCTGGAAAGTGGATGGGCGCTTTGAAGTTGGCAAGAGAGAGTGCCCAGGCAGCAGAGTAGGTTGATTATGCGTTCAGCTTTGCCAATGGTGTTTTCTGATTTTAAAATAATCAAACTTCTTTTCGACGTATTTTGTCGTGGAACCATTCAGGATACCGTCCATACATCCACCCGCCCCTCATTTTCTGCTGGTCGCTCTTTTAACGTGTACTGTCTGTTTCGTCGCAGGAACAAGACTCTGCAGATGGATAAGATCAAAACGCGCCTAAAGTCGGAGTTCGAGTCGCTGGAATCCGAGGAGCGGCACTTGAAAGAGTACAAGCAGGAAATGGACCTGCTGCTGCAGGAGAAGATGGCTCACGTGGAGGAGCTCCGGCTGATTCACGCCGACATCAACGTGGTGCGTCTGCAGGGGCACTGGCGGGGGTGGGCTTTTTCTTTTTTTTGTAAAAGCCCGTTATGGGCTCCATCTGTCATGGAATCCTAAAAGAAACAAAAATAATCTAGGACCTACAAAATGGCGCTGTGCTATTTCATAGGTCCTGGAATCTTCTTTTTTTTATTTATTTTTTTATTTTAATTCAAACACTGAAGACAAAAAGTCAGTCACGTCAAGCAGTCTATTGAATATAACAAAAGTGATCCAGCAAATCTGAAATAGCACGGTGGCTGTGACACAGGCTTGATGCCGGCAGGGCGCGGGTTCGAATCCCCAGGCTGCGGCAATAAAAAAGCAAAAAAAGAAGTTTCTTTCATTGCTGGTGGGGAGGGAGCCGCCAGAGTTTTGGGGGACTACTGGCACCGCCCCAGTTAGACTTTACTTCTGCTATCAGCCCTACCTTGTGTGTTGTTTTCATTCGTAGAGGTATGTGTAAATATCCCTTGCACTTTGGAACTGATCGAGATCAGCTGCCTGTTGAGGGCAGGCAATAACTGTGGTTAATAAAGGAGATATGCCAATGGAACAGGCTTTGCCTATTCAGCGAAAGGTCCGCTATCTGGCATGCGTGGGAAATAAATGGAACCGGGTGAAAAACATACATGTTAACTGAATCGAATGTAGCAGTTAATAGAGAGTACATTGCAGATAACAGAGCACCCTGCACTTCTCTATTCCACTGCGCGTTACCTCCCAGTATGCAGTGGTGGAAATGGAAATAAATTGGTGGGGGATCCCACAAGGGCTAGGGTAGGGGCAGAGTTTGGGGGGCGATGCCCGAGGAGGCAGGGTTAAGGGGGCTGGAGCTCGCAGTTGACCGCTGATCAAAGGAAATGTCCAAAATAATAGTTTAAAACAGCACTATTTCTTTCATGCTGCTTCTTATCCAAACTATATATCAATTCCACTTCCATGGCACTGGTGATGAGTTACTTCACTATGCAGATAATAGTTTTGACCAGTGTTGCTGAGTAAATAGTCTTTAAAATGCACAATTTGCATTCCATTTTATATATAAAAAAACTTCCCGCTGGGTACTAATCAAACGCAGTGATTTCTGTTAGCAGAATCTGTTCGCCATTAGCAACATTGTCCTTTACTTGAACCACACCAGGCACAGCTCCTGCAGCTCCCCTCTGAAAGCAGTTGGGGTGGCTGCATCGAGTGTGATGTTAATAGGTGTATTTATTTATGCAATGTTTCTCGCATACCTGCATATTTATTTATTTATTTATTTATTTATTTATTTATGCAATGTTTGTCGGATACAAGCAACCAACATACATTGCATAAATAAATAAGCCGGGTCCATGTATCCGACAAACATTGCATAAATAAATAAATAAACCGGGTCGTGGCTGAGGACTCTGGCGGGATCCCGAGATCTGGCTATACATCTGGTGCCGGATTTCGGATCCGGCGAGAGCCGGCCCAATGACCAGCCCTGCCAGTATGCTTTATCATCTGGCCTTTTGTTCCCACTAATCCAGCACCTTATAATTTAGAATGCTTCTAGTTCGAGGCATTGACAGGTTAGGGGTCGAAATGAAGAATGGCTAAGCAGGAGCTAAAAACAGCTGCAGGGTTTCCAGCATTAACCAGTGACCAGGAGTTACCACTGCTAACTAGGAGCTAGTACATGGCGTCCTGCTAGGAGTTACCACTGCTAACTAGGAGCTAGTACATGGCGTCCTGCTAGGAGTTACCACTGCTAACTAGGAGCTAGTACATGGCGTCCTGCTAATCTAATTTCACCATATAATGCAAACGTATACTTTTTTATGACCCCCCCCTATGCTTTAAATGTCATATAAACTTGTCCTAAGGTTGAATAATAGATTGTCCCAAATGCATTCCTATTGTTGTGTTTCTTTGGCATCTCGTGGTCTGTGGAGACAAAAGTAGCTCCTGGTAGCGTTGGTGTCAAACTAACCAGGTTCTTCTAGGCTACAAGCAGGAGCTAAATGGCTCCCAACTCCCCGCAAATTACAAACCCTGCAGATGCTGATTAATTGAGCTTCCCGGATAAAAAGGTCCTGGGATCTTGAGGTCTTAACGTGCAGACAGTCTGTTTTAAGGATGCTTATGAAGAATGAGCCGGCGCATTTTAGACGCTATCTTAGAGTGTAAGCATGCGATAAGTCAGCCTCTTGGTCCACTTGGTTACTGCAGAATGTGTAAGAGCTTGTCAGATCAGTTCATGGGTGCTGTAGATATTTGCCATTTAACCATCAGGCTTCCTGAGGTTCAGATGTTCAATAGGCATACCGTGTTCCAGTGACCAAGTTGAAGAGTTCTCTTCCACCGTCTAGCTCATAGGGACTGAGATGGACCTAAATTCACAAGAGAATTCCAACTTGAAGCTTACGAATATATGTATAACGTTGCTCTGTCACTCAAAGGCATCATGGCGCTATAACCGCAGAAATGTGCAAACAGACTTAGTGGAGCAGAATGCTAGAAAAGAAAAGTCTTCAGGGCCCACCGAAAAAGAAGATGGGCCCAGTGCTTTAAATGGGATTGAAAATCGAGGGGGGGGGCCTAGTTAGGGTGTGTGGCCTAAGTGTCCCCCCTAACGAGAGCCCCCCCTCGATTACGGGCAGGAGGCGGGGGGGGGAGGCGGCTGGTAAAAGTTGAAGATGGGGCACACTGGCATTATTACCTTTGATACGCCCAACCCCTCCTTTTGAACAAAAGAAGGGGCTGGGTGCACCAAAGGGTGTGACACCAGTGTGCCCCAGCTCGCACGCAGCAGGCAGCCCTTTGCAAGGATTCCGCTTTAAACACGGGCTCCTTGAATGAAAGATGTGTACTTGAAACAGGAGGAGGGCTGGAGGGCCCAGTCTCTCCTTTGGTTCCGAATGACTAGTCATCACTCAGCATCTTGTTGGGTGATGACTACTTAGTTACTCGAAACAAAAAGAGAGCTGGCAGTCCAGCCCTCCTCCTGTTTCTGAGTACATAGACATCCGGCAGCCCGCACTGCATGGTTACGCCTGCTGTTTGCAGGTGTCAGCACTTCGGTTTAGAAAAAAGAAAAGGCGATGCCGTTTCTTTTTTTCTAAACCAAAGTGTTGACTCCTGTAGGCAGCTTGTATAACCGTGAAGGCTCTACATGGTTTGCCTGAGGTGTCGGGTGGCTGGGGCTAGTCGGGGGTGGTCCCAGGCCCACTTAAAGCCCTGGATAGGCCTCAGTGGCATGTAGGCAAAATGGGAGAGAATTCCATACCTTAGCCTCGGGCCTGCAACCCGGGAACGTCTAATCCTAGGCAGTTATGTTATGTTACTTTGCATTTATATAGCGCCTTATGTACCATTGGCATGATCTCAAGGCGCTGGTAGGTTGAAAGCCCTCGGAACCGAAGTTCAAGTCAGTAGAGAGAGAGAGGGATAGAGTCATAAGGTGCATGTGAGCACCGGATATGTGTGCAGCGGGTGTGGCGTTCGTGTGATAGATGCTTGTTAGCGGTAGATGTGGTGGTTGGGAGATCAGGAGTATGTGTTAGTTCTGGCCGGTTGTTATCCAGACCGATTCTGGCTGCGTTAGGCCTGAGGAGAACGCTTGGCTGGAGGGTGAGTAGCCAGCTCTGTGTAGTTGGGATGATGTGGAGTATGAGGCAAGTGATGGTATGAGAACAGCTATAACGAATGGTGTCATAGTATCGATGTGTTCTAGTTGAGTTGTGGCGAAAGGAGAGAGTAAGCGTGGGGATGTGATATGGTGGTTTAGCATAAGTGCTTGTGATCGAGCACATTCAATTAGTTCCTTGTCCAATCGTTTCATGCACTCCAAAATCTGTTCCATTCACTCCTAACCGTTCCGTTCACTCTAAAGCGTTCCATTCACTCCGTTTTGTGCGCTCCAACCATTCTATGCATTCCAACCATTCTGTGCATTCCACCCATTCTGTGCGCTCCACCCATTCTGTGCGCTCCACCCATTCTGTGCGCTCCACCCATTCTATGTGCTCCAACCATTCTGTGCACTTCAGATTGTTCCATGCACTCTATCATTTTGTACAGTGTCCATTCTGTGCTCTCCATCTGTTCCGTGCATTCCATCCGTTGGACGCACTCGCTCAGTTCTATGCATACTATCAGTTCTATGAATTCCTTCTGATCAATACGCTTCATCCGGATCTATGTATGTTATCCTTTCATCACCTGGTCTGTTCATTTCATTTGTTCTACTCGCATTTACCTTCCCTATGTGTCATCCATCCACATGTTTCATCCGTTCCATCCAGATACGTCACCCGTTCATCCACCTAGTTCATCCGTCCATCCACTTCATCCGTTCCACCCACTTCACCCGTTCCATCACTTCACCCGTTTCACCCACATACTTCGTCCGTTCCATCCACCTACTTCATCCGTTCCATCCACTTACTTTAGAGTTCCATCTATATACTTCACCCGTTCCATCTATATACTTCACCCGTTCCATCTATATACTTCACTCGTTCCATCTGTATACTTCACCCGTTCCATCCACCCATTTCCCCCGTTCCATCCTTCGCCATATTTCATCCGTTTCATCCATATACCTCATCCGTTCCCT
This sequence comes from Ambystoma mexicanum, assembly GCF_040938575.1. NCBI lineage: Eukaryota > Metazoa > Chordata > Amphibia > Caudata > Ambystomatidae > Ambystoma > Ambystoma mexicanum. Next base: position 136,807,700 of record NC_090930.1, read on the forward strand.
CCATCCACTTCCCCCATTCCATCCACATACTTGACCCGTTCCATCCACATACTTGACCCGTTCCATCTACCAGCCTCACCCGTTCCATCATCCCACTTTCTCCCTTCCATCTACAAATTTCACCCGTTACTTTCACATACTTCATCCGTTCCGTCCATCCACATACTTCACCCGTACCATCCACTTGCTTCACCCGTTCCTTCCATATACTTCAGCCTTTCTACACACCCACTTTACCAGTTTCATTTAGTCACTTTCTCCGTTCCATCTACCTACTTCTCTCATTCCTTCCACATACTTCACCTTTTCCATTCACCCAACTTCCTCCTATTTCATCCATCCATTTTCGCCCGATCCATCTGCATATTTCATCTTTTCCATCCACATACTTCATCGGTTCCACACCAGTTTGTCCGTTCCACCCACATACTTCGTCCGTTCCACCCACATACTTCGTCCATTTCAACCCCATACTTCACCCGTACCTTTCACATCCTTCACCCGTACCTTTCACATCCTTCACCCGTACCTTTCACATCCTTCACCCGTACCTTTCACATCCTTCACCCGTACCTTTCACATCCTTCACCCGTACCTTTCACATACTTCACCCATACCTTTCACATATTTCACCCGTACCTTCCAGCCTCTTCATCGGTTCCTTCCACCACATCACTCGTTCGCTCGACACTCTGTACACCCGCTCGACACTCTGTACACCCGCTCGACACTCTATACACCCCTTTGACACTCTATACACCCGCTCGACACTCTACACACTCGCTCGACACTCTACACACTCGCTCCACCCGCTCTGCATTCTACACAACCGCTCTGCATTCTACACACCCGCTCCGCACTCTGCACCCGCTCCGCACCCTTCGTCCGCACAGCACCCTAAATCTGTTCAGCATCCTCACACCCTACATCCGCTCAACACACTACCTCCGCTCAACACCCTGCATGTTCTCCACGCTCTCATACACTCTAAGCTCTCATTCATTCTACGCTCCCATCCGGTCTACGCTCTCATCTTCTCCACTGACGTTCATCCACTCGACCGCCATTCATCCGCTTCACCGACATTCCTCCGCTCCACTGATTTCATCTGCTCCACTCGCTTCATCTACTCATCCTGCATTATCGTTTCAACCAATGTCACTTGTCGCATGCACTCGATCCATCCCATGTACTCCAACTGTCCCATGTACTTTACTCGTCTCATGCATTTGGATCGTCTATTCTAATTGTTTCATTTATACCATGCACTCTTACATTCCATGCCATTTATCCGTTCCATGCACTCTACCTATTTCGGGCACTCTGTGCACGCATTCATATCATGGATTCATCTTTTTGATCCTCTTCATTTTATTTCTCTCGTCCATTTTGTTCCTCTCTTCCTTACATTTATTTCACCCATTTCATTAGTTTCAACCACTTTACCGCTTTCATACAATTTATTCTTTCTATCCACTTCACTGCTTTGATCAACTTTACTCATTCTTTTCTGTTTGTCCTTTTTAGCTTGCATTAGAGGTTATTAGTTTTCAATTTTTCGCTTGGATCTTGATGCTTGATTGTTATTTATGTTATTGTTATTTATGATCTAGTAGTTTGAGCTAATTTGAATTGCTGTTATCCACTTTATTCCTCTTATCATTACATTTATTTAATCTATTTCATTAATTTCAACCACTTTACTGTTCTTATACAACTTATTCTTTTTAATTTTTTTATTTTTTCCACTTCACTGCTTTGTTCCTTTTTACTCATTTTGTTTTGTTTGTCCATTTTAGTTTACCGTAGAGGTTATTAGTTTTCGATTTTTTACTCTGATCATGATGCTGGATTGTTATTTATGATCTAGCAGTTTGGGCTAATGTTATTGAGTTGCTGTCGTCCAGTTTGAGTTTGGGGTCTGTTTTAGGGGAAGAGCCATGTTTTCAGTAATTTGCGGAAAGACATGAGATCCTCGGTGAGTCGGATGTGGGGTTGGAGTGTGTTCCATAGCGTGGTGGCCAAGGCTGAGAATGATGATCCACCTAACCTGACTGAGTTCGTTTTTGTTATGACTAGGAGGCTGGCTGAGCTTGATCTTAGAGTACGTGCAGGGTGACAGGGTTTTAGTTTGTCTTGAAGATTTTGAGGTCCAGTTTTATGCAATGCTCAGTGAGAAATGCATAAGGTTTTGAAGGTCACCCTTTGGACAACCGGAAGCCAGTGCAGCGTTTTGAGGGCTGGAGAGATGTGGTCCCTTGGGCCAAGCGCTGGTAGGAGTTTGGCTGCAGAGTTTTGTACTCTTTGTAGTTTAGTCAGTTGGTATGCGTGGACTCCGAGGTAGAGGGGGCTAGCATAGTTCAGTCTTGATATAACAATTGATTGGACAGCAGAGAGTATGTTGGGAAATAAGAGGTATGGAAAGATTTGCCTAAGAGTTTTAAGGTGGTAGTGGCAGGACTTTGAGACATTGTTGACTTGGCGTGAGAAGGTTAGGTCTGAGTCTAGGGTGCATCCAAGATTTTTAACTGAATTAGAGGGTGTCGGTGAGACGCCCATGGCAGATGGCCAGGGTAGTGGGTGTGGAAGAAGTTTGGTGTTGCGGCATACCATGATTTCGGTTTTGGAGGGGTTTAGCAAGAGGTGGTTTGTGGTCATCCAGAGATCTATGTCGAGGAGGCAGGAAGCGAGGTCAGGTCGGCAGTTGGGTTTTGATTTCAGGAGTTTTAGAATTAGTTGAGTGTCATCGGCGTAGTTGTAGCACAGGATGTTGTGCGAACAAATTATTTGTGGGAGGGTGGCCATGTAGAGGTTAAACAGGAGGGCTGATAGGCATGCTCCTTGTGGAACTCCAGTGTCGACTGGTCAGGCTTGGGAGGAATAGGAGGAGAGTAAGGTTATTTGTTTCCTATTATTGAGGAAGGATGCCATCTATTTTAGGGCAGTTCCACAAATTCCTAGGGAGTGGAGTCAGTCAAGGAGGATTGAGTGGTTGATTGTGTCGAAGGCGGCAGATAGGTCAAGAAGGATTAATGCGGCGCATCCTGCAGAATCTGCCATGTTTTTAAGGTCATCCCAGATTGAGGTTAGGGTGGTTTCGGTTCTGTGTCGGGCTCTGAAACCTGATTGAGCGGGGTCTAGGAGATTGTTGGCTTCGACAAAGGCATTTAGTTGGTAGTAGGCGGTTCGGTCAATGAGTTTGGCAAGGAACCTGGTGTTTGAGATGGGGTGGTAGTTTTTGTGTTGGAGAGGGTCGAGGGAAGGTTTTTTTTATAAGAGGTTTGACATGAACCGGTTTGAATGCATCGGGAAAAATTCCAGAGGAAAGGGAGTAGTTTATGATGGTTCTTGCGTGTTCTCCGGTGCAGGTAGAGGCGAACATTTCTTTGAGGGTTGAGGCTGGGCAAGGGTCCAGTGGGGAGCCGGATGGTTTGCGGGCAGAGAGAAGTTTGAGAAATTGGCTGGTGGATATTGGACTGAAGGAGTCGAACATTGGATGGCTAGTGGTCGTAGGCGGGGGGATGGCTGTTAAGGTGGGTGGATTGCCTGGTGGGTGTAAGAGAGTTAGTTTGTTGGTTAGAGTGTTTGTTCTTTCGAGAGCTTTGTTGTAAAAGTGAAGAGAGAGTGAGTCGCACAGCGATTGTGAGGAGGTCGGAAGGGTGGTGGTACATGTCGGTTTGCTGAATTCGGCGATGATCTTGTGAAGTTCTTTGCTGGTGTTTTTACAGTTTTGGATTCAGAGTTATAGTGGGCTCTTTTTTACTTTCCGTATTTCAGCCTTGTACTGGTGAAGGTGCCGGGCCAGGGTGGATCTACTCAGGGGCATTTTGTTTTGCCGCCATTTGCGTTCTAGAAATGTATATAGTTGTTTTGTGGTCTTTAGTTCGGGTGTGAACCACCTATGGGAACGGCCACTGCGAGCTGATGGTTTGCAAGAGGGTGTGAGCCGCATTAGTGAGGAGATGAGCCATGAGTCAAAGGTGTCTGAGGTTAGTTGTTCATTGCGCGGGCAGGTAGGGGGAGGAGACTGAAGGAGTGCATCTGCTTGGTCAGGAAGGATTTTTAGTTTCTTCCAGCATTTGCGTAGATTCGGGGGTTCTGGTTCGGGCAAGGGGAGCAGGTTGGGTGAGCGAAAGATGAAGGAAACAATGAAGTGATAGGACCAGATTATCGGGTTGGGGGTTTAGTTTAGATTTATCAGGTTGTGGGAGCTGAAGATGGCATCAAGTGTGTGTCCTTTATAGTGAGTCGGGCCGTTTATGTGGGTTTGGAGGTTAATCGCGTCTATGCCGTCAACTAGAGAGTGGGTCATAGGGTTGGTGGGGATGTCAAGCCATATGTTGAAATCTCCTAGTAGGGTGAGGTAAGGATGGTTTGGTTGGAGGGTGGCGATAGAGTAGCAGAGGTTGTTTGAGAATTGTTTGTCGTAGCTAGGGGGTCTGTAGATGATTAGGAAGCTGTGGGAGAATGAGTTGAATGGTCTTGGAGGATTGGGAGCGTAGCAATCTTTGGGGAGTGTGTGGACAGAACTTTGCCTGAAGGTATTCTGCCCCTGTTTTATAAAAGGCTCTGTGAATCAAGCATAGAGACTTGAATCCAACACGCTGCTCAACTGGAAGTCAGTGGATATGACACAGAAGCGGGGTCATATGGGCACCATATGGGAGAGGAGCACCGCTTTACTGCCATATTCTGCAACAGCTGCAGACAGTGAAGCAAATATTGCGGAGGAGCCAGCTACAACGCGTTACAGTATCAACACTGCTGATGACCAAAGAGGATACCATCCGAGCATGACATTTTGAAGGGATATAAGGAATGACTATATATCCTCAAAATCCACAACATATAGGGTGAACAATAATGGGGCCAAGACACATTCCTGCCTCAAACCCTTGGATGTACAAATTCTATTTGATAATACACCATCAAAATGTAAACTAATCCACAGCTATGTGTCTTTCTGGAGGTCTATGATGGGTGTGAGAATAGATAACGGCAAATCCAAGATATCAGTTTCGACTACAGTTTACTTCTATTTACCATGTCAAAAGCTGCAGACAAGTCAATAAACGCAGCATACATCCTTTGCATTTTATATCATGATTTCTGCTGCAGTAAGTGTATAACCAGCATTTTATATCATGATTTCCGCTGTAGTAAGTGTATAACCAACCCATTCAGAGCATGCCCTCATTTATTGCGAAACCCAGACAGCATTTTAACGATTCTAATGCCCATGCTTCTAGACTTTCCAAGATAATCGAGACAAATGTTTTTCCCATTGAGTCTAGCAATGCAGTGGGTCTATAGTTTGACGGTAAACTCTGGTCTCCCTTTTTATATATTGGAATGATGTACCTCAAGATATAGGCATTTTTTTGGCATATGATTTCATTAAACATTTTATACAATATTGCGGTCCATAACTCCGGGAACGATTTAACTGTGACATTTGATACACTGTCTGGGCCAGCGGCTCTTGAGGTCTTCAATTTGTTTATGCACTCCGCATTGTCATCTTTGGTAATGTCAATGAACCAGTCTACTGAGGTTGACAAGCTTTCTTGCTCATTTACATTAGAATCTCTACCAAGCATGCCTGTAAAATGAGAGATCCGTGTATTCCTCTGTTATTGGTGAAGCTTGGGAACAAGCTTGATATCCCTCAATTTATTTATTAGGCGCCAACGTTAATTTCACCGATGGCTTCCCACAATCTTCAGCCTAGTTCCCTTTTCTTGTGCATAATACCGCTATGTAATTTTAACCAATGTCTATATTCATTTATTTTGGATTTCTTCTCCATTTGATACTCAGCAGTGCTAGAAGATCTCAAACTATTCTCCGCTCTTACACAATGCACAGGATGCGAGATTTTACATCTCAAAATGACCCGTACTCGCAATGACTGCATTAATCTGATAGTCATTTATAGGCCCCCGTCATTGACATCTGACTTTAATGATGAACTGATCAATATGCTGAATAATCTGAAAGCACCAAACACAGGAACAATACTCCTCGGAGATATAAACAGATGGAGGGGCAATACCAAAGACCCTGAAGCCATAAGTCTAGAAGAAGATTTATTAAACTGCTCCTTTACTGTAATAAATAAGACCCACCAGCTGTCACTGGCAACCAGCTAGACTGGATAATCAAAAGTAATGCTGACATAACAGTGCTGGGAACATACCCATGCATATGGTCAGATCATTACAAGATTGAAACCAAGCTAATACTAAAACAAAAAATGGAGAAACCAAACGACTCCCCAAAAATGGTTTTAAACAGAAACCTAAAAATAAATCACACCAACCATCCTATGAGAAGGTATTAATCAAATCGTGCTTAAAACCAAGGATGCTGATTCATGTGAAGAAATTGTATCTATATACAAAAAACACATGAATGAACTACTAAACCTACATGCTCCTCTGAAAAATAAACAAGCCCGACCCAACATAAACCACCAAAAATGGTTTAACTCAGAAGCTACAAAACTAAAAAAGGAAAAACGAAACTAGATAGGATATGGTCAAAAGACCCCACAGAAAGCAATAAAAAGAACTGGAAAAACACATACACTATATACAGGATTAAAATAACTGAATTAAAGAAAAATCACTGTAACAAACAAATCGTTACTGCTTCTAACTCCACAGGAAAACGCTTCCAGATTCTCAAATTTATAGAAAAACAGATAGCTCTATCGCCGCCATTTCAGCTAACAGAAAAATATTGTGAAGCAGTCCAAACTGCATTTCAGAACAAAATTATCAAGGCAAGAGAAACAATCACAAACTGTAAGGCAATCAACATTTCCATCCCAGACCAAATATGTGAAGGTAAGATCGAATCACAAAGTCCCAAATTTCAATTCAAACCTATAACATTGGAAGATATGAAAAAAACCCTCTCGAGCATTAAATGTACTTCCTGCACTGAAAATGTGTTGTCACTGAAACTAATACTTGATAATGCCGAAATCTTTTCTCTGTTCCTTTATAAGAATGGTAAATGCTACTTTTAGGGACGGCATTGTTCCTGCCACAATCAAAACAGTAACAGTAACACCTTTGCCAATGAAACCTCAACTCAATCAACACGATCCCGCGAATTTAAGGCCAATTACTTATTGTAATTTCCTTTTAAAAATACTAGACAAGATCGCCACTAACAACTCCAGGAATTTGTGGACAGTAACAATTTGCTCCACCCACAACAATCGGGATTCAGGACAGCTCACATTACAGAATCTGCGTTATTAGATCTGCAGACAGAAATGCTGAGCATCCTTGACAAAGGCAAGACGGGATTGTTAATTTTATTGTACCTCTCGGCAGCCTTTGATCTGCTAGAGCATCGGAGACTCCGAGAGGCCCTAGATCTATCTGGGAACTGCTCACAAGAGGCTATAGATTGGGTGTCTTCCTTCTTACAGGACAGACAATCTAAGATCATCTGGGGTAAACACTCCTCACAACCAAAACCAGTGGATTGTGGAGTACCACAAGGCGCTAGTTTCTCCCCCCTACTGTTCAATGTATACATGCGTTGCCTATGCACATTGTTGACCCAACTCGGTATATTTTTTACCAACTTTGCCGACGACACCAACTCGGTATATTTTTTACCAACTTTGCCGACGACACCCAATTGGTGTTTGAACTAAGTGGGGATTATGAACAGGATAGCTAAAAACTCTTGATGATGTATAACACCATCGAAAGTTGGATGAAGACTAATTGGATGTGCCTTAATGCCACCAAAGCAGAGCTTATGTTCTTCGGATCACCCTATGCCAGAAAAAAACTATGCCCATTATACACCACATTCAATATTAAAGAGACACAGAACAAAATATCAGAAAAAGTCAAAACACTAGGTATATATTTACAGGCATCCTTGGGAGCAGAAGCCCACACAGCCTACCTTAAAAGGACATGCCAATACCGGATCCCTGCTAAGTCAACAAAATAGTACAACCATAGCTAGAGCCACAATCCTCTCCCGGTTATACTATGGTAATTCTCTACTACTGGGCGCCAGCAACAAATGCCTCAAACAATGGCAAGTGATTCAGAACAACGCCATAAGAACAATCACCGGCAAACCCAAAAGAGAGAATGTCACAGAAAGGATCTACACTGGCTAGCTATCGAGGAACGCATCACATTTAAAACTATTACTCTGGTACATTGATGCTTATTTGGTAAAGTGCCGATATACCTTTAAAAAAAAAAAAAAACAATTCAAGTGGCATGAATCATTTCGTAACCTAAGATCAAACAACACAGGCCTACTCCAAGTAATACCAGCTAAAAAAAGCTAAGGGACTAAGCAGGGCTTTTACGACAAAACCAGTCCTAAAATGGAATGAACCGCCCCCCGCACTGAGACTGGAAACTAACCACATATGTTTGTCCTGTTATCTGAATAACCATGTCTGTCTATTTGTAATGCGCTCTGATGTCATCGGGCTGCAGCGCTATATAAATACATAAAATTAAAATAAATAAATAATGGGATACAAAGCGCAAATAATGCCTCAGATCCTTTTTCTTTTGTTGCACCTGTTTATCATAAGTTTGAGTTCTGGAAACACTCAACTTGTTGATGTTTTCGGCCAGGCCAATGCCCACCGAGGGCTTTCTTGAAAAAAATTAGAGAACACCTATGGGTATATTAAAGCCTCAATTTCATTGATTGAAAGATTCTCATACAAATTTTGTACATTTTCATTGAACAGATGAACCGAATAAGGTTTCCATTTTAGACTTGTGCCAGATTAATTTGTGATGGATGATTCTGTCCCATTTTATTCAGAATCCTTTTAGTCATATTACCGAGTGCGCATAACAATATTGAATGGTCACTCTGCTTGGTTGATATTATTTGTAAATTTACGGACCCTTGCATAAGATTTTCCAATACAACAAGATAATCTAGGATTGCTTAAGAAGATCCCCTTCACCATGTCGCAATTGGAGTCGAATTACTCCCGCTTTTACCATTCACGACACCAAGCCCCCAACCAGTAAGAATATCCAGGCTTAGTTTCCCTCTCGTATTGCCAGTCGCGCTCATGAACTTCTTATTTTTTTGTATCGCCACATCTACAGATAGTACAATTTACATTAAGATCTCCTCCAGATATCACTAAAACATGACTTGCTTCACTAATACAGGCACCTAAGGCTCCATTCAAATTACCCATATAACTATTTTCGTTTGTTCGTTTGGGGCCACGGGTTTCCAATATGTTTTCACCAATAGGTTCCCCCGCAGATGGTTTACTACAATTAATTTTTAGACCCTGGACACTGATTTATAGGATTCCAATAAATTCTGAATACCATAATTTCCTCTCTAAACCTATATCATTTCTGATGGCAATCAAAAGCCCACCGAAAAGGGCGCTACCGCAGGCCCTTACATGCCTTTTGGAGAAATACTACATAGCCATCAATTAGACGTGTCTCACACAGCCATACCTCTTGCAGATAAACAATATTGGGGCTTGTCCTGTATTAGGTCAATTAGCTTAGTTTCAAAAAAATGTGTAAAATCCCGTATATTCCGTGATGACATAACATCCATTTGCCTAGTGCTAAACGGGCATTGAGCTCGAAGTTATCCTGGGATTCCTCACCCGCATTTTGAATTGGCAGTCGGAGTAGCTGCCAACCATGACCAGCCCTCAGTTGGGTCATGTGTTGCTGTTGCGGAATATTGTACATTCCTAACCACTATTTTATCAACTATGCAAGAGATTTGGCCCAGAATCCTCTGCTCCCAAATTAGACATTTCAATCCAGGGGTGTCCATTTTTGTTATAGGTCCATCCCAATGCTTCTCATCTGTAATCAAAACATTAGAAGAGAGTTCAACTTCTGTTTTAAAAAAATCAAATGTTATAGTTGAGTATAAATTTAAAATGACCCTGTCCAGCCTCTTTGAATCGAAAAATTCTTCCTGGTCAATGTCTTGTGGTTCTAATATTCTCAATGAAGGACCATTATGTAGTAGATTCAAAACATTTCCACAATTTACAATTACATGCAAATTGCACTCATTCAAATTTGCTTCAAGGAGTAGTCAATTGGGAGGAAATGGTTTTGATCGGACAGTCTGTTGTTTCGTAACTGTTCCAGGAGATCTTATAACATCCCTGAAGTTGAAGGCAATTACCATCTTTTGCATTTCCATTCACATTGCTTAAAATATAGGTGTCTGGACTTGATCTCAAAACCACGTCATGAGGTGTTGAAGACTCCTGGTCAGTTACATGATTTGTGTTTAAAACTGAGCCAGTTTCCAACAATGAACTATATGAATCATCAACCTATATGTCCTTTCATTTATTATTATTTGTTTTCCAAAAAGGCGGTAGAATTGATTTTTTTTGTCTATTACAAGTTCAGCCCGCTTTTTCAATGCTTCTTTTTCAGGTTAGCACCATCCTTAATTGTGACTGTGCAGTTTGTTTTTGTTTTAGCCGAGGAGAACCATCACGAGTAGGTATGTCGTCCTTGTCCACCTCATCCATATTTTGCCTAATTTTTGTGGAACCTTTTGTAAGCCCTTATTCCGTGCACTTGGCAATTTCTTATTGTTTGTAAGAGGATTCAATCCAGCACTACAGCTAAGTCAATGCCTAGTCTGATATACTGAATGGAAACCCTTATTGATATATCTTTATGTCCAGTTCATGAGTTCTGGATGACTACCCCTATATAACACCCCTCTCTTGGAAACCCCCCTGACCCCACTGAGCCAAGAAGTAGTTCTGTTTTGCAAGTTTAAACGGTTTATTTGAGAATGTAAACAATATATATATATATCACACTTTATAATAAATTAATAATTAATATCACACTTCCGAACATGAGCAGTTAACAACAATGGGTAATGTTCTACTAATAAACTGATTTGATTACCCAGGAGTAGTATAAAGGATGAGGTAGCACGCTTGGGAATAGGAACAGAAGAATAAGGTGGTAGAGAATGCTTTATCTAGTTTCAGATAGATGCAATGTTGAATGAAAATGCAATACAGAAAATACTCAATATGATTTCGACAAAACAATTTAATCACTTTTCTCTGGCAATCCACCCCCCCCCCTTATGCAATGTAAGTAAATGAAGGGGAGAGCACACAGTTCTTAGAAATGCAATCAAATGTAATTCAGTTCACCCCAGCAAGCTTAGACTACAGAAGTTTGAAACACAGGCAAAAGGCTTTGAATATGATGACAATGCAGTGAGAAATATGCTGAAAATGCTTTTAATTCCCTTCAGGAGGTTCAGGGTGAGTGGTATCTAGTTAATGAGTTCAGGCTCACTCTAGCAATGATTCAGGGATGGTTCTTAAGAGGCAAACGAAATTTAGCAGTTCAGGCAAAAGCAGCTATCTTTTTACAAGTAAAGAAATCGGGCCAAATCGCAAATCGCGGCAAAATTCGCGAGTGCGAGAATCGTGATTACGGCAAAAGTATAAGTCGGTTCTAAGCTTGTTGAAAAGCTGAGATTCTAAGCTTTCAGATGAAAGTTAAACCAAGTTCCTAGCATAAACGGTTCCAGAGATACTGACGATTAAATAAAGGTAGTTTTTCGGATTTGAAATTTTAAAAGTTCAAAGCGACAGGTTACAGCTTGCAGCTAGAAAATGACAGGTGACAGCTTTGCAAATGACAGGTGACAGTTAGGAGGCAGTTCTGGTTAGATTTAAAATAGATTGTTCTGGTCTCGGCACTTCACAGTGATCTGGGTCAGCTCTCTGGTTCTGCTAACAGCGGTCTGGGTCACTCTGGATCTCTGGCCTCTGGTTCTGGATACTGCTCTGCTTTCTCTGGGTACAGCACTGCTTCTGGATCTTTCTGCACAGCTTTCTCTGGACCCAGCGCTGATCTGCACGGCTCCTGGATGCTGCTACCGCGGTTAGGTTTGCTGGATGCTGAGGCCTACAGAGAAGAGTTCTCAGTTTGTGGGTTTAGGCCCTTGCTTTGAGTTCTGAATCAAGTTCTTTGAAGTTTTAAAGTCTAAGTGTTGAATCTGGTATCTTCTGGATGTTGTATGGTCCGGCAGAGCGCGTTGCAGCAACTAGATTTGAATGTCCTCTCTAGCTTCCAGTGGCTCTTTTTATGTCTTTTGAAAGTGGGTGTGTGTGCAGCGTCACTAGCCAGCCTCTCTTTCAACTGCCCAGTGGTCAAGCTTTCCGCACTGCTTTAATTGGGGGAGGGAAATGTGTGTCATGGTGATGCTGTAGGTTTTATGGGTCAGAGGATCCTCCCCTGGTCAGTTTGCCCACAAATCTATATTTGACCTAAAGACATATTTCATAGATACACAGTGGTTTGAAATTACATGCACCCATCACGTATCACATGAGGTATACTCTGTTCAAACTCTGATGTTTCTAAGAGCTTGCATTCAGAAACGGCAACATTTTGCGTTTTTTAACTGGTTTTGCAATATTGGTTTTTCATTAAAAATTATACACATATACACGGCCTGTCCATACATACTCCAGTAAATTCCCATGTCTCTAGCTTAAACACAGAGTCTGTAGTATACATAAATAGCAGGGTTTTGCCCCAGAACATCACACAAATTGGAGTTTGGGCTTGAATCGAAGGTACATTTTTTAAATGAAGGCTCTCAAAGTTATACATTCCTGTCATTTGATTACAAAGAGTTATCAGTGTTTCTGTAAAATATATATTTTGCTTTCAATTCAGTTCTCAGAGTGTTGGAGTCCGCCTCCAAGACTTGGGTGGGTCAGCGATCACATGTGTCTTCTGGCAGGCAGGCCTTTGTTGACAGGAAACAGTCAAAATCAACATATTCTATTCAAGTGCAAGAGCCTATTGTGTGGTCTCCAGGAGGCTCCCAGCCAGTCTGCCTTCTATCAATCAAGAGGTCATGTGAGATTCTAACTCCTGGTGTGAATCTCTATAGGTGAGAGGTTTCCCAGCCTTTGGCCTGTTAATTAAATCAGATTGTCTTCTGGGAACAGCATGTGGTTAAGATTTTAATTAACTCCCAGCCTTTGATGTAAAGGCCTCTCCTGCAACTCCTGGCATGCAGTTTAGACTGCTAGCGCCGCCCTCAGTCAAAAGCGGGTACTGCATGCACTTTTTTTGGATCAGTCTTGAATTCAAGCATTTCAAACAAGAGATATTACATGGAAGTATATTGTCCAGGTTCAACAAATGGCATTGGTGTAGTTCTGCAGTAAAATAATTTTGTGCCCATAAATTAGCCATGTTTGACCTGAAGAAAACAAATTCCCACCAGTTATGGGTTGCTTTTGGCAATCAGCATTGCCCCTTTTACAATGGTTTTAGGCTCTGTGCCCTTCTGTGCTCACAACATAGGCAAAAATGGGTGGCAGCCTATTCTTCATGCATTTCCCTGTGCATTTTCTGGGAAGTTCTGGCCATCATGATGTTCTCCATGCCAGTACTGCACAGTTTTGGTGGTAGGGCTCGGATGCATGGGTAAAAACATCTCACATGTTTTTAGATTTCTTTTTTTCCAGAGGCTTGTTACTGTTATGTGGGTTAGACTTCTTCTTCCCATTGTTCTTCAGCAACGATTGTAATAACGTATCATCCATATGATCATCACCTAATACTGAAATATTTACAGATACTATAAGAGGAATATGGGGAGCACTTTGTTTCGACCCAGTTCCATTAGGGGCAACATTTGATTTGTTCTTTAAGACCTGCGATCCCCATTTTTAGATGAATGTCTCCACAAAGGCTAATTTTGTTCAAATGTTTTCCAGATTATTTTGGTTAGTTTTTTGGTTGTCTTTGCTCCCAGTGTGGATTAGCTCTAGTGATTGTGCCGGTGAGCTAGATGACAGCTCACCACAGTTCGTCACTTCACGTTGAGCGCTATTAAAACGATAATTACAGGCCTGTGTTAATGCCTCCTGCTGCTTGGAAGAGTGACCTCTATTGTTCAAATAATCAGTTATGCGTATTTGCGTCCCTGGTTGATTCGTATGCATATTTATCTTGTGGTCTGTGTTCAACTGCTGAAGGCCCCTACAATTTCCCAGAGAATCAGCCTCTTTTGGTGAAGAGTTACACTTCCTCCACCTGTTTCTTTTCGTTGGGAATTTCCCTTTGTTTCCCCCCCCATTTCTTTTTATTTACGTTTTTGAATAGCAGGCCTATATTCCTCTAAGTTAGAGTACAGGGAAAAAGACTAACTTTATAACTTAGGGAAAGACATTCCGTATATTTGCGTCAGAGATGTATTGGACCTCTTAAGTTATGGTGGCCATATCCTGATCTATCAGGAGGCATACATCTCTGCGAGAATCGGGATGATCAATACTTCTCCTATTCCTAGGCAGACATTCTGTATTCAGCATTGCAGAACTATTGCGTTGCTGAACGTTGTTTCTCATTCCACTGATTTGATTTCTTTATCAACAAGAGTATGTATTTCTGCCAGCATTATGGCATGAAAACTTTGTTCTGCAAAGATATTCTCAAATAGTTTTACAACTGCATTTAACACAAAATGCAGGGCTGTTGGAGTCGATTGGCACAGATTTATTGATTGCTTCATTGATTCCAGCATTCCACATAAGGAATCTTCTGAGATGTCTTTACTGGGATCAGGTGTATGAATCTCTCCCGGATCCCGGAAGCTTTTGGGTGAAGCTAAAAGCTGGGGATTTGATGAGGTTGATTCAAAATCCACCTCTGTCCTTCTTACCACCCGGTTTTCATTAATCACGTTTATTGGCTCTTGAATTGAGGACAGGGGGGTTGGTAATTGTTGCGTCCTTTTCCAGAATGTCCTCTTGCTGTTCATTAATTTCAAAACAAAGGCATCAAATCGTAGAAGTATTCACACGGCCAGTGATCTGCGTTACTTTGCAATGAGAACGCGAAATGAGTTTCATGCGGCTGGTAAAATCCGGACCGGTGGGGGATAGAGAAGCTGGATTATGAAGAGTAGGGGCCATTGAAGTGTCCACCAATATTTCACTTAAGGTTTCAAAGCTGGAGGCTAAGGAGAGGGGGAAGGGTAGGCCGGAGCAAGATAGACTGCAATGTAGTTTAGGCTTACTACGTAGATAATACATTGATGTGTACTTCTGAATCGTATAGCTTAATCAGACTTCATGGAGAGTATATCTCCCTTACCCTCCCCGCATCATCATCATCATCATCATGCTCCTCCTCCTCCTCCTCCTCCTCCTCCTCCTGCCTCAAACTGCCAGAAACTGCACTCTGCAGTCACACTCTGCTTACGGCGCTCCGCGACAGCAGAGGATTTTTCTCCCAATAGGCCGTGCCACTGTAAAATCCTTCCCCACGGCAACACGGCTTTTCAGGTCCACACTGCCAGAAACTGCACTCCGCAGTCGCGCTCCGCTTTCAGTGGATATTACCCATGCCTGCCTCCTTCAAGTTGAGTGACAGCCAGTTATCAATGCGCTCCTTTCTAGCTTTTCCCTTTCCTTTTTCTAGCTGAATGCCTGATTGATATTTTCTTAGAAATGTGTTCTTTGGGACAAAGTTCCATAGTTGGGGGCAGAAGCACCTATTTGTCAATTGTATTTTGTTGGGACAAGAATCTGCTATTGAGGCATTAATGCAAAAGTAGAATGGGTCAGCAGATAGTTATGGGCAATTGTAGATCAAGCATAATTAACTTGCTGGGTGGTGCTATTAATCCTCTTGATTTGACTTAAATAGATTTGGACAAAAGTAGTTTTTATCATGGAATCTGGTACGGGTCCAAAATGCACCTAGTTGGTCTCTTGCATCTGTGGCATTTCACTGCGCTGTATGGGTTACCGCTTCCATACTGCAGCGGTTCAATGGTGAGGCCATCCCAGGTTTTTTCCACCGCTCCACTCCCCTGTGCCTTTCTATGGAGGGCCAGCTCCCCATACCTCTCATTTTGCTGCCTCCGCTCCGACAGCCAGTACTAGACCTGCTACGGGGAGCTGCCCTGTGGTGAAACGGTGGTGGTATGGGGGATACCGTTCTTATAGAGGCAATAACATTTTGTAGACACCTGCTGCCTTTTGTGTCTAATCTTTATTGCTGGTTGCTGCTGCATTTGAGAACATGTCTGCCTGTTCCATTTGGTTTATATGGTCTTTGGAGCACTCTGGGAACTAGAGCCATTTCTGTAGGGAGAAAGTGTTGGCTGTTTACAGCTGCATTGTTTTGGGATCTTGAGGTGTACTACTTTTGCCTATAGACTTTTGATGTTTATTTTGTACTGTTTCTTGATTCCATGTTTGACCTTTGGGGTCATAGGGCAGCTCAGCACCATGTTGGAAAAACGCTGGGGAGGGCAGGCAATAGACAGCAAGTGATCTACAAGCTACTAGGGGAGGAAACGGTGAGGAGCAAATTACCAAGCCCCAGGTAGGGTGGAGGGGGTGCGGGTGGGGGGTGGACGGAGGTGTTGGGGATTCCCCCAACCCCCACACTGGGGAGTACTCCTTTTGGGTCGTTCTCATTGGCTTGCAGGGCACTGGACTGCGTTCAGTGGCTCCCCTCAAGTACATCCATCTGTGATTTTGTTGCATGGTGTGGTTAGGGTGCCTTCTAATTAAGCATTCTTGTCGGGGAAAATGTGTTCTTCACCCGGCAGCCATAACAGCCGCAGATCAATGCAAATGGCTCTTGGGCGCAGTGGAAATAAATTGTTTTTAGATAAACTGAGCTCCCTTTGAAAACAGCTACATCAAGCAGACATCCGGTTGGCCTAATGCAGTCTTCTTGCTTCATAAAAAAAAAGAAATTCTCATTTTGAAATTGGCTTTGTGACAGCATCCAGCTCATCTAATGTCATTCTTTATCCTAAAACTCAATAAGCTTTCGCTCCCACACTTACTTTAACATTGCTCACTGTTGCTGTGGGCTGCCTGAAGCAGATGTGTGCAGTGCGAAAAGTGCATCTAACCCCCAGGCATGCAGACCTGTAGAAAAAGTACCTCAATGGTTAGTCTTTACACATCTGAACAGGTGTTGATTTAGCCTGAGACCACCTGGCCCATCTAATGTGTGCATTTCTCTGCCAGCTGCTACTTCATCAACTCCACTTAGCACCCCGCTCTGACACTACGCTTACATTTTGATCACTCTCCTGTGCCACTCCCAAGTTGCTTTTAGTTTTGGCTACATTGGTGAATAAGCATACTCTTCTGGGGATGCTTGTGTGATAGCAGTGGCAATGTTATTTGCATTCCAGATGCCACCAACTGTCTTAAGATTCCTTTAATGTCTGCTTCCGCAGCCTGTTAAATACCCATCCATCTTTAGCTCTGTAGAGTCTGTCCCCTATTTCAGTTTTTGTTGGTAGGCGGGGACAGACACAGTGTGCTGAGCATGAGGCTGCCCCATGTGCAGGACGGGAGCAGAGTTCAGTAGGTGGTGTGGCGTCATCACTGTGCCCTCAGGGACTGCTGCTGACAGGAGGCAGCAAGGTGGTTGAAGGCTGCACACGCTACCTTGATGCCAGGCGTATGATCAATACTTGTCTAGTTCTTCCACCCAATATTTTGTTTTGCATGTTATTTAATGTATGTGTTGTGCAACCACTCATCTGAAGGTAGCCTGAAGGGCGGCGCCCTCTCTTGCTTGGTCACGGATTTATTGCCTTTGTTGTCATTTGCGAAAGTCCAGCTACTGTTGTCAAGGGAAAGGCGATACACTGACCTTTCTGGAGTGTGACATAGGCTGCACGCTGTCCCAGGCTGCCTCTGGAAACCCCTCGCAAGAAAGTGGGTATTTGCAGATACTGTGACTGAACTAAAATACACTTCTCTGCGTTGCTCTGAAACGTCCCTATTCTGGGGTTCGGGGATGGTGCAATGAGTGTGGGCTTCTACAGGTGTTATTGTAATCATGTTTCAGTTTTGCAAGTGTTTGTGACTCATAGATCTACCTAGGTGTCTCCCAATCCCCTGTTTATTACGCTGCTGGTGAAGTATTCAGACTGGGAGTCTGCTTTGGAGAAAATTGATTTGTAAGCTGGCTGGATGCATTAAAACCTGCCAAAACAGCCATACATTTGAAAAAGTGCTAGAACCCTAATTTTCACCCCTATTGCTGTTTTTTTTTATTGGGGATGTTACCCAATGTCCATGCATATATACACATTTCCGTTGGACCTCTACTTCCTTCCATCCTTGTGTTTTCTTTTACATTTTCCCTCCACATTTCGATATTGCTACAGAAATCCATTTTTTTTCATTTGAGGGAGTTAAGCTAATTTTTCGTTTTATCTATGTGTATATTGACTTTTTCCCCAGCCTCGTCTTTGGACTATTATGCAAGCACGTTATGATACATCATGTTATGTCATGCTTTGGTATGTCCCATTTACAATGTCATGCCACTTTGTACAAAGCAGCCATGGGCTGTGAAGCAGTGGCCAGATGACAAGAACTCAACACCACTCAAAACACTTAAATAATACACTTTACCGGCACTCGGTTCAGGGGAAGGGCCACACTGCCCGATGTAGACTTTGAAAAGCAGCGCCCTGCAACCCTTCTGGACCTAAGACTATTATGTTGCCCTCTATCAACAACAAAAGGTAACTGCAGTACAGGTTGTGAAGGGGAGTCAAGGCTGCACTATGAAGATTACATCCCAGAAGAGCCGAACAGCAGGTCAAGAGGATTCCAACCTCCCACACGAACATTAGCATTCCCATAAAGATCCCAGTAGGCCTCCAGAACGAATGGCAGGCCAGTGTACGGCCTTTCGCCAAGTGGCACCACAGACCAAAAGCCACCCTCATTTAAAAGTGACTGTGGGTCTTCCCAGCTTTCCTGTCTATAGAACCTGTCCATTCTTGGTTGCATGAGCCGAGGTCTGGGTTGAGTGGTTGGGTAGTAACCTGGATGAAGGTGAGCAGTGGATAGTGAGAGGGTTGGCTCAGCAAATGGCACGTTCTGTGATGGGATGGAGAGGAGAAGGCTCAGCATACTTACTGAAGGTAAAACCGGGACGGGGAGGGCTTCTAATGCATCAACATTCACTCACCGGGCTACAGGAGCTTTTAATTAACAGTGTACAGTTCACTATCAAACCCTTAACTCCTCCCAATCCCTTGTCCCCCAACCATTGTACACACAGTGATACAGGAGAGGTCATTGGTAAGGATGGGTTCCAAGTGCAGTGATGCATGCAGTATGTGGACTCCCTACAGATAGCCACACAAGCAGTTTAAGGTGTAGGGCTAATGATGACCTCCACATAGTTGCCCATAACAACTGCCAATATAAAGGGTGAATGTTGCGCAGTGCAAACCTGAAGCCCCTACCCCAAAACCTGTCAGTATAGAAGGTGATGAGATTATCCCATCCCTCGTCTATATCCCAGGCAGACATGGATACAGTCGAATACAGACCTTGTCTTTGGAGTGGACAACCGCCTTCAACTATGATTTGGTCTCTAACTCACATCATGCCTTGCCAGTATAGTCAATGGTGAGGGACCATGGGATTCATAGGTTAAAACATCTGGTCTGACGCAGGTTGCCTACTCCTGCTTTGAGGTGAGGAAGGGGTATGCCATTCTCTTTCATGCTCCATTTCGGATGAAGAATGGAGCCATCAGTGAATTAATTGTAGGGGCTGTTAGTTACTAACCTCTTAACTGAAGTCAACACATAAGCATTGCACCAAAAGGTACCTTGAGCAGGGGGTAATGAGCTTCTGCTGCTTTTTCCATTCTCCTCTCCTCCACAGGGGTGGGCCTCCCCACACATACACCTCAAGTGTCGGTGTGGGTCCATTGAACTGCTTTACCAGAGCTCTTTTTGCTTCAGTAGAGCAGCATGCCCTGTTCTCTCATGTGCTCAGTCCATTACCTTCTGTGTAGCCTCTATTTCACCCTGTTTCCACCCTCTGTGCTACTTTGCTCTGCACCATTATCCCATGTGCTACTTCACCTGTACTGGTTCACGTTGTGCACCTTCTGGGATCCCACTACGTTTGCCTTTTTTCCTGTACTTTTTTCCTTCTGTGCCTTCCTTTTTAGCTGGGCAGATAGCGCTCGGGCAAACTGCCTATCCTAGAAACAAGACTACACTGGCCAGCACAGGCTCGATAGTTCGATACCCAGCTCCGGTCCCACGCTTAAAAGCTGGAGTCTGACATGCAGCGCGATATAAGAATCCAATTGAATATTTTTCCTCTTTGGGTTCCTCTCCGCATCTGCTCTTCGCTAGTGGCCTCCATCATGCTCTTTCCCTCCTGTGATTTCCCACAGGTTTCCTTTTCTCAAAGTTCCATCCTATCTCTTTACCTTTCACCTCCACTCTAATACAGACACATTTTCACTATGGAAATGCCATAACTATTGGCTCTGCCCGTGCTTGGTGCAGTTCTGTTACATGATTTACCCACTCGTGCCCTGTTGAGAGGTATAGCAGCGACAGCCCCACTATGCACTTGACATTGAATAAATAAAGTCAGTAAGATTCCCCACCATGGCATGCACACGCTTTCCCATCCTGCCACCAGTACCACCCTGTCCTGCATTTTGCAACAAAAGACAAAATAGTGTGGGCAGAAGAAAGCCTCGTCGTCTTTATTGGCAGGCGGCAATTTGCTGGTGTTCCGTAACAACGCCATGCAGGATGTTTTAAACATGCAACATCTAATTCAGGGGAACTTTCCACCCACCCCAAACTAGGCGCACACAATTTTCTTTTATTTAATCAAGTTCTTTTTATGAATCTGGGACACCCAATTTAATAACATTGATTCCTTACAGCTGCCCTCCCTTTTCAGGACAAAAAACACCCATGGTTGCACAGAAGGTATATTGTTTAACCAAATGGAAAGAAGAGAATCAGATTACAGATACATTGTTTCTTCATAAAAGGCCAATGTTAACAAATAATAAACACACCAGTCACTTCGGTTTCCAGTGCCACAGATATGGAAATAGAGACTTTAGTAACACACTTCACCATAGGTATCTATCCAATTAATTCACCCTGAGCACTCAGCATCATAGATTGAGTGCACAAGAGTCCAGGAGGAATCTTTCATTTGTGCAAAACAACAAATTAGATTAGATTATCCCTGCCTGTCCCATTCTTGCTACTTCCCAATTATTCAAAATAGATACCACCCTCTTTACTCAATAGACATGTCAGACTTTCAATAGCATTTTAGACTCCATTTCAACAGACTGCTAGACCTTCGTGTATGTAGGTTGCTTATAGAAACAAAAAATATGTTCAACTTTTGTGTAGGCTAGATTCCCATCTGTTTAATTATCGTGTAAAAGTGTACCTTTCTCACGTTAAATGGGAAACTTTAAACCGAAAGAATGGTTCGCAAATGATCACCTCTGCTTTTGGTCTGGAACAACTTGGCTTTAACAACAGTATTCTACTCAGTGGTGTATCCAGGAAGTTACTTTAATTGCTTGATTCGTCTAGGTATGCACACAGTGAGCTGCCTATGCTCTTCTGTGCTTGCACAATGTTCAGAGAAGGAGTCTGGGGATCTCACTATCTATACACCATGGACCTAGTCTATCAATCATATATGTTTTTCCAGAAGCACATACACTTATGAAATGTTCCCTTACTTCTTGAGATGCACAATCAATTTATTTAAATCCACCCACCCACCCACCCCAGTACTAACAAAGAACAGGGCTAGGATCTAATCTACTTCCCTTTTTAGTATCTCTTCCCTCAGGATTACATCTCTTTTAGATCATACTCATGTGGTAATTTCTTTTGGCTTTATCACAGACAGGTTGGCACCCTCTTAAGGAATGGTTCAATTTTCCCCTTTTAGAAATAGGTAGGCATCAGTCAGCAAAATGGGATTAGCTTTCCTCTGCAGTCTGTCTGCTATTTGTCAAACTGAAAAAGGCCTGGGGCTTTAACCCCTGTTAGGCCTCGCTTTTAGTTTCTACCAATAGTCCATCAATGGGTCCAAAAGGAGAGCAATCTATTCCTTCTCCTTTCTGTTATCAATTCTTTATTCTCGCCATCAATCAGTGAGTGAGTGAGTGAACGAGTAAGTCTGTCAGTGTCTGTCCCTGAGTGAGTGTGTGTTGAATCTTATATAGAACAGTAACTCCACCTTTTTGAGGCGTACATACTTTCCCCAATTGGTCAATGTGTGTGATTGGACAGTGTTCCAAAAGTTACATCATAGTAGACATTCCCCTCTGCAGTCATTGGGCATATTAATGAAGGAGGCTGTCTGATGGCAGCAACTTCTAAACCCAGTTGCCCTGCCATTTAATGTGATGTCATCTCAGGGATTTCTTGCATCACATTCTTATATAAGGAATGCCACACATATTACTACTTTACTAATTTGCACACCAGATTCCTATCTCTGGCATGAATCAATTCATGCAATTCTCACCATAAAAGCACAAATAATTACTGAGTTCATGGTTCCAAATTGCCAGGAGCTGGGAGCTTTTTAGCTCCTATTATAGCCAAGGGGAGACTTATTAGCAAAAAAAAAACAGCTACAAGGAGCTACTTTTGACTTCACCGGCAAGTGGTGCCATAATAACATGTGATATTACCTATTGAGATTTGCAAATATGTTTAAAGGAGAATAAAGAACACACCTAATTGAGTTTTAAATCATATTTTCTAATAAGTTCTGGACAACAATTTAGAGTTGGCATCTTGCACATGTTACATTTGCTGCGCGCTAAGGATTGCCTCCGGGTTACCCATTGATAGCTCCTTCCCAGCAGGTGATGCCGGATACCCAGGAGCTTAATTTTGTTCGCTGGAGTTATAGATTTCTCCATTTAACTCTCTTCTAAATATATATCCAACTTATGTAACCACTCCAAAGCGACAGGCTCATCCCTACGAATGGTATGGGATATAATTTCCTGGCGTGTGCCATTTCTATGCCTCACAATACAAATGCTTCTAATTTTCATAATTAAAACTCACATTAGCAAAATCATTTTGGCAGCCCTAAATAGATTATCTCAAACTGAACATTTCACAAAAAGAATTACGTTTCTACAAGGTTCTGTCCAAGAATCGTGGGGAAATAGTGAATCCCATGTTGAATTTATTTATTATCACTTAGCAGGGAGAAAATACAAAGATGCTATCGGTTGTCCATCCTGTTTAATGTATAGCTGCAAGGTATTTATGACGGGGCCTGGACATGGTAGCATCCATTTTTTCAGTTTTTTTAGGACTTCTGTCCTGCCCCCTTGGACAGTTCCTGGGTCTGTTAGATTTTCAGCTCAACCTTTGTTTTGACAGATATTTTCTTTTCTCTGGCTTCTTGAGGTCCTGGAAGATCAGATTGGGCACCACAGATCTTCTGAACCCCGAGTTGTTTATTATCTTAAACCCACCAGGCACAGATGCAACCCATAAAAACTCTGGCTCAGGATGAATTTCCATCTCTGCCTCTCTGTGACTAAGTTGCAGGCCGGTAATTATAATTAATTGTTCCTTATCTGTGAGAAAGCATAGGACCTGTTTTTACATCTCGTTTTGAGGGAGGTGGCATGAGCAGAATCCAGATGGCAAGAGTTTAGCTCTGGCTTCCTTTAATGTCGTCTCAGTCATAATTTTAGCTTTTAAAATTAGCATTTTCCTGTCCCCCCTGATCCCTTGATTTTCCATTTTCCCCAAAACCATCAAATAATTGTTTTTTCTTTCTTGCAACTGATGTTCTCCAGCATGGGGTCTGGCATGGATTCACATGCTCATGAATATTCCCTGTCGTCAGGCCGGGAATCCTCGATAAACAAAACGGTTTCACTTTCACTTAAAAACTGTTTCTCCTCTAAACCAATCACTGTCCTCTGGCTCATACTGCCCCCAGCCAATGACTGCCCTCTCCCTAACCCCTCCACTGGCAACCAGCTTCAGATTCGAGGAAAAAGTCCTATTTTTGTCAAACAGATCCTGTGTGCTCTTTCTCTTCATCGGCTGACAAATGGGGACATGTTTGTCTGTGAATTTCAGCGACCCTCAAGGGCAAGGATTGTCAAGTTTAGTCGAAGTTGGCAGAAGGCCTTTGGGCCTACTCCGCACTCCGGACCATGTCGGAAGAGAAGAAAGAGGGAAGCTCCCTTCTGAAACTCTGCTCCAGCTGTGGACTTTGGAACGTGTTTGTGGAGGACAAACACCTTCAGTGCCTCTACTGCCTCCATCCAGACCACAGAGAAGGAGATTGTGAAATTTGCTTTGGGTTCACCAAGAGAACCATGAAGGATCGCCACAATAGATTGGCGGCATGGCTCAGCGCCAAGGTCTCTGCCCTGTGCCCCATGCAGGGGCATGCTTCAGCCAGGACCGGCCGGTCAGAGGGGCAGGCACAGCAAGTCCTTTTCCGTCGGGGGTCACCAAGGAAGAACACAGGACTGAACCGGCCGGGACATCAGGCCCCCACCCATGCACCCGGTGGCAGGCAGGCTGGCGGGTTTCATCAGCGAGTGGAAGAGATCTCCACCGACAGATGAGTGCTGGACGCTCTTGCCCAGGGACATACCCTGGAGTTTCAGCAAAAGTGCCAGCGGATCACTCCAGTGACCCGGCAGGAGCAGCAATTCCCTCAGCTCCTGCAGGAGGTACAGGCCATGCTAAGAAAAGGGGCGATAGTGCTAGTTCTTCGAGGCTCCGGAGTCTACTTCAGATACTTCTTAGTCAAAAAGAAGACCAGGGGCTGGGGGCCCATTCTAGACCCGCGGCACCTCAACGAGGAAAAAAAGTTATGTTGCAGCAAGTGTGCGGCCAACTGGAGGAAGGAGACTTTTTGATGTTGCTGGATCTGGATGACACATACTTCCACATCCCCATTCACAGGAAGCAATGGAAGTTCCTGTGATTCATGGTACAGGGAAGACACTACCAGTTCAAGGACTTCCCTTTCGGCCTGAAGTCTGCGCCAAGTGTGTTTACAAAGTGCTTGCCCATCTACAGGGGATACACGTGTACCCGTACCTCGAAGACTGGCTCATCCCGGCCAAGTCAAGGGAAGTTGCCATCGAACACACAGAGAAGACCGTCCAACTGCTGACGAGTCTGGGGTTCTCCGTCAATAATCCAAAGTCCTGCGTGACACCATCGCAGACTGCACTGTTCCTGGGAGCCAGACTCAACACAGTCTCCTGCCTGGTTTCGCCCTCGGGGAGAGGGTAGCGGCCATTCTGGGGAAGGTGCAATGCCTGTTGTCACTGAAGACGGCCACGGTATGGACCATCAAGTTGCTGCTCAGCGTGATGTTGTCGTACATCTACCTTATCCAGCTCTGCAGATTACGGATGCAACCTCTTCAGGAGTCTAGGACGCTCGCTGGATACAAACACGATCCCTCTCGACAAGGAGTTCTGTCGGGTGATAAAATGGTGGGGCATCCACGCGAACATCGCCCAGGGCACAGGGTTCCAAAACCTCCCATACCAGGGGATGGTCACCACGGATGCTTCCCTGGAGGGCTGGGGAGCCCACACCGGACGTCTTCATGCCAGAGGCCTGTGGCTGCCAGAGGAGAAGTATCTCCACATCAATACCCTGGAGCTACGGGCGGTGTTCTGGGCCCTCAAGTCATTCCTTTCGTCCCTGAAGGGCAAAGTGGTGAGGATCTTCAGGGACAACAACACCACCACGATGTTCTACATCAGGAAGCAGGGGGGCACCCGATCTCCGGCGCTCTCCAGAGAAACAGGACTTGTGGCGCTGGGCCGTCCACCAAGAGATGTTCCCCATCCCCTTTCACCTGGCGGAAGTCAAGAACACCATCGCTGACTCCCTCAGCAGGGAGTTGCCCTCCTGCCACAAGTGGGATCTTCAGCAGGGTCAGGTGGACAACATCTTCAAGTGGGGCAGACCCCAGATCGATCTGTTTGTGGCGGCGGTGAACTCCAAATGCCTGAAATTCGCCAGCAGGTTCCACCAGTCGGGGAGCATGGGGGACGCGTTCTCCTTCCCGTGTGAAGGCCTTCCGTTGCCTCTCCTGCAGCGAGTCATCAATCAACTCAAACAGTGCAGATGCAGAATGATACTCAATAGCCCCGGCATGGCAGAGGCAGATATGGTATCCGCACCTTCTCAGCTTATCAAAGTGGCCTCTGGTCAAGCTGCCAGTGGTCATGGATCTGCTCACCACGGAAGGGAGGTGCAATCCTGATAACCCTGGATCGCTGAACCTGAGGGCTTGGCTCCTGCAGCTCTAGAGTACGGAGGGTACGAGTTGCCGGTGGACTGATGGGAGGTCCTTGCCAAGGCCAGAGCGTCATCGACTCTTAACTACTACAGGCACAAGTAGAGGCGTTTAGCTACGTGGTGCCGGGCACATTAGATCAACCCTCTGAGGGTCACGGCTCAGCAGATTCTTCCATACTTGTCATTGGCCAAGGCAGGTCTGGCGCATGCCTTTATAAAGGTGCATCTGGTGGCTATCTCTCGCTACACCAGGCCTCCAGGATGATCTGCTCTTTGATCCCACCGTCTTGTCAAGGAGTTCCTCAAAGGACTGTTTCGATCTTTCCCGCGGGTGAATGCTCCTGTCCCGGTGTGTGAACTCAACGTGGTGCTGACGAGGCTCACGGGGGGGGGGGGGCCCTTCGAGCCTATGCATCATGCCCCTCTCAAGTTCCTCTCATGGAAAACTGCTTTCCCCGTGGCCATCACCTCTGCCAGGAGGGTGGGTGAGATCCAGGCCCTATCCTGCAACTTTTCACGAATCGAAGGTGGTGCTACGGACACACCCCTCCTTCATGCCAAAGGTTCCGTTGGAAGTCCACCTCAATGAGCCTTTGGTGTTGCCTTTGTTCTTTACGAAGACTCCATCACCGGCTGAAAGGACTTTGCACTCGCTGAACGTTGCTCGTGCTCTGAAGTTCTACGTGGCATGCACAAAGCGTTTTCGGAAGCAGTCTCAACTGTTCGTGAACTTTGGTCCTGTGAACCACGGGAAGGCCTTGTCCAAGGCGTCCATCTAGAGGTGGCTCTCCGGCTGCATCACACACTGTCATCGGTTGGCGAACTGACCGCCGTGACAGCCCATTCCACTAGAGTGATTGCTGCGACAGCGGCGTTGCTGTCTGGTGTGCCCCTGCTGGACATATGCAGGGCTGCTACATGGAGGTCACGCACACCTTCACGAGATTCTTCTTCATCGACAGGGACTCCAGAGAAGAGTCCAGGGTTGGACAAGCAGTGCTACGCAACCTGTTCGCTTGAAGGTGAGCCAGTTCCGGAGGTAAGAGTAATTGCTTCTGTTGAGCTTTGCCACCTACCGTGGTTGTGTAATCTTGTATTCTTTATTTATGAGCATGTGAATCCATGCCAGACCCCATGCTGAAGAAGGAACTAGTTACTTACCTGAAACTGTTGTTCTCCAGCATGTTTCTGGCATGATTCACATGTGAACCCTCCCTCCTACCCCTCTGCGGGTCTTGTTGGTCATACTGCCACTTTACATGCTTACAAAATCTGAAGATGGCTGCCAGAGGAGGGGCTTAGGGAGAGGGCTATCATTGGCTGGGTGCAGTATGACCCAGATGACAGTGATTGGTTTAGAGGAGAAGTACAGTTTGTAAGTGAAAGTGAAACCTGTTTCTTCTTTTACCGAGGATTCCTGGCCTGACGATGGGGGAATATTCACGAGCATGTGAATCCATGCCAGACCCATGCTGGAGAACTCAAACCTCCCACCCCTTATTGTCAAGACCATTGTCTTTATTTCAGTAATACTCAGGGCAAGGTTTATTGCCTCTTGACCACATTTTATTTCTTACTTCGGTTGTTTCTTGAGCCTCGCAGCCAGTCTTGTGGCCTGTTGGGGTATTCCCCTCCATACATGACTTTCTTCTGAATGCCTCTTTCCTTCTCCCCTCATTCACTGCAAGGGCTCCCAGAGAGTTTGTACCTCCTAGGTGCCGTAAATTTGATCTCGTGGCTGCCCAGGGTCCTCACGGGTCAAGCAGTTCTTTTTGATATGGACGCACCATGTAAATCCACTGCAGAAGGCCTGCATGACATACCAAATACGTTAACAAGACACAATACAATTCACAATGCAAGGATGGGGGAGAGGGGTGTCCCTTAATTGGGGAACGCAACAAAGAGGTTGAACTTTTGTCCACAAATGAACAAAGGAGGATCCTACTCATGCCAACTTCACTTCTTTCTGTCCCACCCTGCAGGCTACTTCCTACCTGGTGGATCTGTTCCCTTCGCCAAACCCTACACGCTCTGGAAGTTATTTGCTCTTGCCTTTCCCACCTGTCCTCTAGTTTCCCCCACCTCTAACTTGAGGGGATGTGATGCTCAGGTTGGTGAGTCCACAGAGACCTCCCTACATTTGGTGTGTACGCAGAGATTTACCTCCCTTCCTATCAGGAACTTCCTCATGCCACCCCTGAGCCTCTTCTTCACTAACTCTTCACCCTGTTGCTCTATGTAATGTCACACCTCTGCAATATGCCTGCTTTCTCTACTGCATGTGTTCCATGTGGTGGTTAAATGGCTCTGCCTCCCACGCCTCTTTAACACTGTATCATTTTAAATGTGTATGTCTTTCGTCTTAAGGTTTCTGATGAAAATCTCTCACCACCCTAGTGCAGTGGCAGCTTGAGTGGAACTTTTTGTACCTGAACCCAGCTCCTTACTACGGAGTGAGCAGGTCCACCGTGCTTTCACAAAGGACTTTCTGTAATATCTAGGAAAACATGCCCTTTGGCCGCCGGGTCATGGCTGATTTGCATGTGGCTGCTCCCCGGTTGTAATGACCGAGAGGCGATCAAAGGAGATGCAATGGAATACTATCTGGAGGAATAACCAGTGTTTGAGAAGCGTTGTTGCAAGCTTGTCCATCTACTCCTTTTTGGTTTCCTTGCTATAATGTCGGGCATCAGTTTTTAATGGGCATGTGTTCCACACGTGGGCAATGTATACATTTGGCATTCAATGCATGAGGCTCAGAAGCAGCAACACTTGCACTTTTCCAACATAAGTAACTATAATATAACCTGCATTTTGATAGTGCACGGTCACCCCTGTGGGGCGTCTTAGGGTTGATAACAGATGTTTGTTTCTCAACTCGGAGGTAATCATTTTATCGACCTCAGAAAATTGAATCTCTGAATTGACCTCGTCTTTGGACCTGCGGCTATGAGGGAGGCCAGGGTTTTGCTGCTATGGAAATCCACCTGCCCTTGAGGAGGCAGGGTGTGAAGCCACATATGCGAGGGACGTCACGGGCCAAAGAGGGTTGGGGGCCCAGTCGCTATGGTATCATCAACTAAAGCCAATAGTTATATTGTTGGTAAACTAATGCACAAATATTCAAGTACAAATTTGCCATGTGTTTTGGTGAGCTGCATAGATTTATGTGTTCACTCAACAAGGCTCATGTATTTAAACAGTGTGCTGCCTCATGTGCATGTTTGGGGCAGGCATCAGGGATCATGATGTGCAGTCATTGTGGGTGGAGGGAGCCCAGGAGTTCTCAGTCGGTCAGCCTGGTCCTAACTATTTCCCCTAAAGTGTAACCCTAGAGCCAGACGCTGTGCGAATAGAAGGGGGGTTTCAGATTTTGGATGTTCAACATGAGAAGTATTTCGGAAGTGGCAATTCTTTTCTGAAATTGTGTCTCTAGGCACATGGTGTGGTTTCTCCGCGCACTTCTGCGTAGAGTCTGCTTATTTTTGGTACGCAGTACAGAGTTGTGATGCATGTCCTTGCTGGTTTTAGAAGGGTACCGGGGAGCTGGTTAATTATTCAAACTGTGGCCATCAACTGCTAGGCAATATGACCCTGGAGGCTGCGCGTTACACAGCCTTTCGTGTCGCCAACGTAATCTGTAGATATCCCTCTTCCGGCATTTCGGTAGCAGACGTTGGGCAGTAGCTGTACCAAGCCAGGGCTGAATTTATACGCTTTTCCTCTATCTGTAATGAGCCAGCCTTTTCAATCTGATGTTTAGTTTAGCTTGAGATCTGGGCACTTAGTTAGCTGGAGACCTCATTGGGTATTGGCAAGGAGAATGTGCACAAGATCACTTATTAATGGTGTACTTTGGAACCAATACTACCTACTCACCGGGTATACAGTATGAGAATGGTTTAATTGAAGTGCTAATAGGGATGTGGGATAAGCCCCTATACACCCACTGTTACGGTCTAGACTCTGCTAATTCTTCATGTAGATCAAGAAATGACAGTCTGTGTCAGCTGACTCGCTGCTGGTGTTCTATGAGGTAAATTAAAGATAGTTCTGCTTTGGACAAGTAACACTGTCTGGGTTTCTGCATTTTCAGACCATCCCTGGCCTACAAGGATTGAGTGCGAACAGTCTACTAGGCATTACGGGAAGCTTAGTGTATAGAATAGAAACACAAGTTTGCATAGGGGATGATCCTACATCACAAGTTTGCCAGGACAGTTCTGGATCCTTGACCCCTGTCCCACGTTTGTGGCCAATTTGAAGGATAGAATGCATGCCCTGTGTTTGAGCCAGGATTGGGTTAGTGTGCAGCTTCTAGGGACCTGGAGACACTGGAACTGGTAGTGAAGGACACCTCATTTTCAGGTTCTGTGATCAGTACCACAGGCTAGAAAAACACCTGGCTCCTGGGTCATAGTAGAACGGAATGATGAGTGAGATGGAGAGAGCGGCTAGAGGAGGTGGGAGGTGGGAGGGGGAGATTCGCTCTCACCTCACTCGGTCCTGACAGAGCAGCAAACACTATACAACACATCCACAATCGGAACCAAAACATTCCAAACAGCAACTTTTTATTAACTTGAGAAGAATAAAACACTCTGACGACAAATTGGGTGGCACGTTTTGAAAATGGGTGTGAACCCCCCACCCTACCCCACTCCACACCCAATGTGGAGAAAGGGGTTGGTCACTCTCAATTTCTTGTCCTAATTTGTTGTGTGTGGCCAGTCCATTTTTAGATTTTGAAAATATGGTCTATACTGGCCGCCAGAATCGTGGAGCAGATCCGGATTGGAAGAGCTTTCTCGTATGCAACCCTAGTGCGTCCCAATTATTATGACCATATGAATTGAGGCCTGGGTGTGTAGCGAAGCCCCTCAATGCTCACTGCAGAAAAAATACAACCCACTAGGGAAAAAGGCCAAGCACACCTCTTGCAAGGAGAACAAAGTTGTATTTCCAGAAAAAAACAAGGAAGCACCAGCACCAGCACCAGCAAAGGACGAGAACAACATGGACGATGCATTATAAGGGTAAAAAGAGTCAAAGCTGACGTGCATTACATAGGTTGCAGATCCACATAGCTGTTTGGTGCGACCCTATGGAATGCCGGGTCATGTCCATCTTCTTCCACATGGGGTTATTCCTTGCACGTCATGGGGCTCGTAGTTCCTAATTGCTAATTTTAAAAAGGCACAATTCACAGCATGCCTTGTCTGATGCCTAATGTGCACTCCAAACCTCCCCACCCTGGTTTTAGGTTTGTTGCTTTTCCCCTCCTGGCACCTTGCAGCACAAATGACATGACCTAATGGTGGGGGCAGCCTGCCCAGGTTCTCTGCTCTCCTCTGATCGATTGGCAATCTAACAGCTTTATGGTTGGTGGTCCGGGGCTGGCTGGTACCTTGGAATGCTGGGGTCTTGGGACTGGGGTATTTGGGCGCTATAACTTAGAGTTGGGACTGGGGAAGGTTGCAGACTTGTTTCTTCCTTCCCGTGGGATAACTCTTTGCAGGGAGATCTCAGCCCCTCGGGGCACATTCCTTCTAAGATACGAATGCGGACAGCATGAGATAATGAAAGGTTTATGAATCTTTTATGGCTTTGGTCTTTTCCGCTGCTGCCCATGTTGCTACCCACTCGCGCATGCACATGTTTATTTCCATGTTCATGGCCTGGGCCTACTGCCCTTGCTGCACCGCAACATTAGGCCATGATTACAATATGGCTGCTAATTTCTAAGATGGCGTTCCACTCCCAGACCTCAACATCATGCTTCTAGGCCTATGCTTCATCTGAAACTGCTTGGCGTCCTGGGATGGGACGAACGTCCCCCACTTCCCAACAGGTGCCAAGTCCAACACTGGGAAGACCACAAAGCATCCTCCCCCAGTGGTGGGAGCGGCACTCAGAACTGAATCTATACTTCTCTATGGAGAGAAGGTGGGCTTTCACTACTTCCCATTGGGTTTGAACGAAAGTGATGATTTTTAGCATTTGGGTAGCATTTTTAAACCCAAACTCTGGGTACATCCAACAGTGTGAAAAAGCAGTAAAGTGTCTTAGGCTGAAAGAATGCCAAGGATATAATGTCTGATTTCTGAGTTTGGTTCATCCCAATTGAGCAGTCATGTGGGAATTGCAACAATCGTCTTACCAGCCTCGCCTGCCCCATCCATAGTGCAATCTTAGTAGGGGGTAAGAGTTGGCATCCACAAAAGGATTGTCAAAGATTTGACTAGATGTGGGACTATGCTGGACTGTCTTAAGACAAATTGTTTTAAAAAGAACAATTTTTAAAAAAAAAGATCGATTTAGAAAGACTGCTCTGCACAGAGCGGTCTTTCTAAATCGAACTGTCAGGCCCTTGCCGCACACGAGTGCACGGAGGGGCTGACTTGCCAGACAGGACCCGGAAGCGCTGTCGGGGGAGAATGGTTAATTGTTTGTGTGTGTGTTGCGTGTATGTGTGTGTTTATGTTGGGGGAGTCTCGGGTACGGAGGAAGGAGGCGAGGACTGAGGGAGAGGGGTTCGGGCGAGTTTGAGTGGGGTAAACCCTCTGATCTTGGAAATATTCCTCCAGATAGGTTGGGGTTGGGGGTGGCGAAGCAATGTCACCTTTTCACTTTTTGGTTGCCGCCTAAAATCGGCCGAAAAAAATGGTCATTTTGTAAGGTGACCTACAAAAATCGGAAAAAAAAGACACAGAACCATGCTGAACACCTATGTCCAGTTAGATAGCTGATAGTTTAAGTGCTCACCTCTGATTTGGGGCAAGCCTGTATGTCACAAGTATGTATCTAGACAGGGATCACTCAGCCGTCCATCCTTCGAAGGCCAATAAATGCACTCCCATTAAAATGGAGTGATAATAGCAGCTTCAAAAGAAAAACAGAGTGGAGTCCACCCTGTAAAAGCTGGTGATCCTCGTTGCTCCTCAAAAGGAGCTCAGTTCATTCGTGCTCAAGTTCCAAGATTTAAAGCTTTTGTTTTTAATATATTTGCTTCAGTAGTCAACTGTAATATTTATAATTTACTGGCTTCAATGATCAAATGTTCAAAATATGCTCATTCGAAAATATGCTGTAAAAGATTTGTGTTTTAATCTAACAATTATCCCAAGAAAATCAACAAATCCTCAGTTAACAGTACAAGCTCTTTGGCCAATGCATTTCGGTGCAAAGCACCATCGTCAGGGCTACGTTAGTTCCAAGAAACATTAGTTCAAACAAACATTCCATACATGTAATTAATTATAAGTATTTACATACCCCCATGTGAGCATGTCACAAGAGATGCATTGTTGCATACCCATGAACAGGTAAGGAGAAAACAGAAACCCATATTTGCATTTTCTATCACAATGTGTACAAGATTCAGTAACTAGCGTCATGTTTAGTAATTACCTTAGCTATAACTGGCGAGAATATGTGTCTCGTGTTCCTTCAATTTCAAGTATACGGGGTAGATATCTCTGCGGGAGAAACGGTATGCAATCATCGTGTTGAACAACATGGTGATGCTGTGTGTGTTTCAATACACGTGCAGGTAAAGAATTTACCTCTATGCCGTATTCGATGAACAGTTCTGCTCGCGCGGTGGGCTGCAAATGCGACTGCTCACCCGAGCTTCATGTTTAAACGTTGCCATGACGACTGGGGCGGCGCCACACGTCCAAGATTGGACAGTGCAGACACGCCACCAGTCCCACCCTCCCAAGGGTTTGGAGGGGCGGGACATGCTCAATGTCATGACAACGCTCTGTCTGGAAGTAGACACTTCATTACGGGTCAGTGAGCCATTTTATTAATGATAATAGCAGCTGAAATTCAGGGTTCAAAATTAACGAGAGCTGAGAGCTATTTAGCTCCTGCTTGTAGCCTAGAAGAGACTGTCACCAACAGCTACCAGGAGCTACTTTTGACTGCCTAGGACGTCTGATACTGAAAACACACACCTACGTAGATTTAATTGTGTGAATTTGGGACAATCTATTGATAAACATAGGGATACATGTAAACAGCATTTAAAGCATAAAGAGTCCGAAATAATGGACAAAATTATAAATTTGTGGAATTCTAAGCACTAGCTCCTTGTTCCCCATTGGTAGCTCCTGGTCACTGGTTAATGCTGCTATCCAGTAGCTGCCTTTAGCTCCTGCTTATTCAATCTTAAATTTGATCCCTGACATTACAGCACTTGGAATTAGGAGGACTCGCAAATGAAGATCCATTTTATACTTGACGTTATTGTTATTGTTTATAAACCTGCAGACGAACTGAAAATGTCGGCGAAAATGTTGGGATTGTGTTGCCAGTTGGTTGCAGGAAGTGCCAACTCACTAGTAGGCTTGCTGTGCAGTTATTAGCGCCATGGAGTCTCTGGTGAGTCTGGTACATTCTGGGGTAAATAGGAGGAGTGTGGGTGACAGGGTTGAGTTTTAAGATGGGGAGAAACAAAATGACATTGTTCTTACAATTTATAAGTGAAAAGTAAGTAGTAGCTATTTTTGTAACCTATACTGTTGAGTTCGTATATTTGCAGTAAATATTTTCAACTTGACTACACCAGCCATTGCCTTCTATGCAAAAAATAGTTTCACACCTATGTTCTTATCACACCGCAATCTTTACTATTATATTTAAATGTTCTAAACCTGGTTCTTTTGTCCTGGGCTGACAGAGGTCAGACTTTAGGGTGAAAAAGGCCGGCACACCCCGAAGAAGTGGCCTACAGTCGTGAACTGCAATTCAAGAACTTTCATGAAAGATTGTAAAATTAGCAGCTGGGGTGCATTTTAGGGATTATACATTACAATATAAGCACTGGTCAAAACGATTAGCCATTACCAGTGCCCTAAGTGATGAAATTGTCCCATAAAAATGTCCTCTTGGATGAATATTGGGGCTTTGCCCTATAGGCCTGTTGTTTTTGTTGTATCATGCGATTCATAAGAGATACAATTCACAATTCTTCAGCCGGTCAAGTGGCACAGCGAGTAGAGCGCTTGCTTTGACATCCGTGCAGAGCCTGTTAACGCGGTTCGAGTCCCAGCAGGGCCAAACTCAGCCTTTCATCCTTCCGAGGTCTATAAATGAGCACCACACACCGTGGGTAATAATAAGCAGCGCTCAGATACCTGAGAGTTCGTAGCGCTATATAAATGCCTAATTATTATTATTATTATTATTATTATTATAACCAAAAAAGCCTTTAAAGCTGATGGCTGTTCTTGCTGCATCTTGGTCGAGCACAGTACAGTGTACATCAATTCTGCTCCTACTATAGGCGCCTGCACCTGGAGTGCTCGGGCCTAGAGCTAAATCTGGCATGAATATATTGCCCCTCCGGTGGCAGGAGGCACAGCTCATTATGTGCAAACATCCTGACATTTCTCTTGGAAAGAAACATAATCTTCTCAAACATAAATGTTCAATATCTATATTTGGATAAAAAAGACCCTGCGCGTGGATGATAAAGGCCTTGCATGTGTTGAAGTGCACCAAAATAACGCGTTAATCATCGCAGGTCGTGCCTCTGCTGGTCCCGCA
Source organism: Ambystoma mexicanum (assembly GCF_040938575.1). Taxonomy (NCBI): domain Eukaryota; kingdom Metazoa; phylum Chordata; class Amphibia; order Caudata; family Ambystomatidae; genus Ambystoma; species Ambystoma mexicanum. Next base: position 136,843,463 of record NC_090930.1, read on the forward strand.
GGAATCTGGGTCTTCGTTCCCCACTGATTCGCCCTTCCCCAGAGATCAGAGGGTGCTTTGAAGTTCTGCGTGAGGAGTGGAGAGAGGTGGAGGCCTTCTGGCATCGCACAGCTGTGTGTTGAATCAAGCAGTAGTTTTCTTTGAATATCTTCCAGTCGCTCAATAGCTTGCAGCAATGCAGAACATGGTTGGAGAATTTCTTTTTGATCTGTTTCAGTATGTATGCTAATTTGCAGAGTTGCACCCCGTCCCTTCTTGAGTGGGGCCAGTTATGTAGTATTGTAATAATAATAAAATAAAAGCACATTTTTTAAATAGAGGTACATGGCAGATTCCTCACACTTCTGAGCGCTATAATATTTGGTGTTCTTATTAACCAATTTAATGTTACTCAAATGACATAGTTCATTCAAAAGTATTTGCCAATTGCTATTTAGCATCTTTTTCATTTGGCTTTTGTATATACTTGTGCATGGCGGGGTTCAAAATTGAGGGGAGCTGAGAGCTATTTAACTTCTGTTTGTAGCCTAGGGGAGCTTGGTTAGCTGGTCACCAACAGCTACCAGGAGCTATTTTTGGCTCGCCAGGCCACCTGAGGCCTAACAAACACACCTATGTGAACTGAAATATTAGGACCCATCTATGCAACATTTAAGGCATATGTTGTCATGAGAAATGGACAAGTGATAAATGTGAATCTTATATGAAAGTTAGATTTGTGGAACTCTATGTACTAGCTCCCCGTTCCCCAGAGGTAGCTCCTGCTCACTGCTTAATGCTGGGTACCCAGCAGCCGCTTTTAATTTCAAACCCTGCATGTGTTACACGTGTAATTGCATATTGCCGTGCATAACTTGGGGACCGGTACTATATTGAGAAAATACTCATAGCATCAGTTTTTCCTTATGCAATTGTGCAGCAAACATGGTACAAGATCAGACTGCTTCATGTTTGCTGCGGGCCAAAGATCATGGGTGGGTCCATGTGATTTAATCGAAAATTGTTATAACAAAAACTTTATCAACAAAACATTTTTACTGAAAAAACATAGAATTTCTTTTTTAAATTTGTCGGGTTCCCCCCAAATCCCCATTAACCTATGTTTGTAACTCCACCCCAACCCCACCCGTTTTTACCCCGTTCCTCACTCCCACATACATTTCTTTTGTTAATAATGTTTCATTGTAAAATGCATTTGTTAATACATTTTCGATAAAATCACTGTATGCCATCATGGTGTGATATGGCTTGGGCCAAATCCCGTTTGCTCTGATCCATGTTACGCAAGCAGCAAAACTGTTGCTAACTAAGGACATTCACTCAATTCTGGACGGTATTCCGTTGCTTTCTCTGCAGTCATTACTTTGTGGTTATTTACTACGAAGTATTTACTTCGAAATTACTTTGACAAATATGGGTAATTATGGACTAAGGGGTAAAAAGGGGGCGGGGAGGATTTTGGGTGTGGGTAGTAATTAATGGAAAGGGGAGCTTGGGGGATCCACCAAAATAAAAGTAAAAAGTAAAATTTGGAAGTAATTGATTTGTAGCAAATTGTCAGGAATCGGGCGCAGATACTGAAGACATCGCTTCCTGCTCGGAGTAGAAGCATGTCTCAAGTTCTTAGACCTAAACCTTGGCACATCAGTAGGTTACGGTACGGTTTACAGCCCGTTTCCGGGATGAGGCGTGTGCATTACGGCACGCTCCTGTCTGGTTGAGCGCTGTCGGTTGCCATGCCGATTAGGGCAACGCTCTGCTCTACGCCGGTCCTGTGTGCAACGCTGCAGACACGTGACAGCCGGCATTTAAATGAACCCAGAACCATCGTACAGCGCTTCTGATCAAGCTTTGTTCCTGATTCTTGCAACCTGTCTTTTGCCTCATTTCATTTGCCACTGACCTTGTCTTCCCGGATTGTCACCCACGTTTGATCCTTGTCGGCTTTTGTTTTTGGCTCGCACGTTGACAAACCTTGGCTACGTTACGGACTGCTTTGCTTCCTCCTTGTCGGCTTGTTCTTTGCTTCTTCTTTGGTTATCTTTGGCTGCTCTTTGACCTGCTACACTCCTGCCCTTTTTTAAACTTTGGTTTTTATTAGCATTTTGTGATACAAGGATCAGAGAAAAGAATTGTACAGTAACCCAAACTCCCCCTTCAAGCCCCCCCCCCATGTCCAATTCAAACATTAAAGCAGTAAAGAGACCAAACTATCTTGTCATTTCCTTGGTCTTTGAAGCAATGCGATGTGTGACCGACTCAATAGCTGGCTTGGGGCCGACGTTGCCCCGGGTCATGGAGACCCCCACTAGGTGTTGTCCTTCTCAGTGCCGATCACGCCCCGGCCATCCAGGGGCACGATCCTGGATCTAATGGACATTCCATCCCCATGTCTGCTGGACCCCATACCAGTCAGCGAGGAAAGAGCACGAGTCATTGTTCACCAAGGCAGTCAATTTGTCCATCAAGAACATGTTCTTAAGATTTTTCATCCAATCTTCCTTAGAAGGTGTTTCCGGGCTCTTCCACTTCTGGGCCAGGGCCACTCTGCCCGCTCTCAACATAGTTTCCCACATCCTTGGGTACCGGTACAGTTCCGCTTCCTCCGGGGGGAGGCCCAGCAGCATGGTCAGCGGGTTAAGGGGAAGAGGGACCTCCGTTACCTCCATAATCCAATCTCTCACTGCTTCCCAGTAGGACTTCACTTTCGGGCATAGCCACCACATGTGTCCTCTGGTCCCTACCTGGCCGCAGCCCCTCGGGCATTCTGGAGACAACCCTGTGAACATTTTCGAGAGTTTTGCCGGATCTCTGTGCCACCCCTGCAGGATTTTAAGGTTGTGTTCCATGTCCGCAGTGAAAAGATTGCCATGAAACGATATCCTGAAAATACGAGCCCAGGCATCCTCAGATATCTCCTCCCCCGCCAGACCATTCTAAAACCCACGGAAGCCTCTCCTAGTCTGAAGGTTATGGGTGTTTAGGACTGCGTACATACAGGAAACCGCGCCCTTTCTCGAGGTTGCTGAGTCCAGGAGTTTCTCGAAGGGAGTTAGTTGTCTCCGCAGGTTTGGTCCCCATGAGGGGTCGTTGAGGATGCCCTTAAGACGGAGGTAGTCAAAAATGGAGAGAGTTTCGCCTCCCAGCCCATCTCTGAGGTCCTCATAACTCAAAAATTCTCCCTCCCTGAACAGCTAACCCGCCCATTCCAGGCCCGCATCAGACCAACGCTGGGATTGTCTAAACCCTCTGCTGCCCAGTTTCAGGAGGGGTCCCCCACAAGGAGGACATGGGGACGGCTAAGAGGAAAGATGAGCTGTCCGGGGGCACTCCCTCCAGAGGACCCCCAGGGTCGGGTGGGCCAGTACCTGTTTCGGAATTGACCTGCGTGGGGCCCACAGGAGGTCCCGGACTTTAAGGGGGTGGACGTCCATGTCCTCTAAGTATGACCAATATGTCCGCAAGCCTTCCTTCATATGTTCCAGGAGCACCTGCAGTTGTGCTGCGTGATAATACAGTTGGAAATCTGGGAGACCAAATCCCCCCTCCCCCCTCCTCCCTCGGGAGCGTCAGGGTGGCTCTCCCGACCCTCGGGGCCCTCCCCTGCCAAATAAAATCTCGGACACCCTTGTGTAAGTCTATGAAGGTTTGAGCTGGTACCCGGGTAGGGAGGGCTGTAAAGAGGTACAAAAGCCGGGGCAGAATATTCATTTTGATTGCCATCATCTGACCGTACCATGAGAGATCATCCTTCCCCATCTCCTCGGGTCAGAATTGATCGCAGCCAATATGGGGTCGTAGTTGGAGGTTCCCAGTACTGATAAGTCCCTAGTGAGGAGGACGCCCAGGTATTTTATGGTGTTTTTGCCCACAGTTATCCCATGAAACCTGGTCAGGGGGTCCAGCATCCGGTCTGCCTGGCGCATTGGAAGGAGAACGGATTTAGTTGTGTTTATTTTCAGGCCTGAGAAACGCCCAAAGGAGTTGACCAGGGACAGGAGGGGAGGAATCGAAGAGCCCGGGTCCACCAGGTATGCACGGATGTCGTCGGCAAACAGGGCGAGCTTGAATTCCACCTCTCCCCTTCTAATCCCCCTGATGTCTGGGTGGGATCTAACCGGTATGGCCAAAGCCTCCATCGTGAGGACATATGGCAGGGGGGAGAGAGGGCAGCCCTGTCTAGTCCCTCGGGTAAGAGGAAAGTGTTCTGACAGCAATCCGTTCACCTGAACCCTTGCGGTAGGAGCTCTATAGAGGGCGGCCACCCGGCTCAGGATATGCGTCCCGAAGCCCATTCGCTGGAGGAGGAGGGTCGTGTATCTCCACTCGACTCTATCGAATGCTTTTTCCAAGTCCAGGGACAGGATGCATGCATCAAGATTAGAGGTTTGGGCATAATGTAGCAGGTCAATTGTTTTGCGGATGTTGTCCGAGCCTTGTCTGCCCCTAATGAAACCCACCTGGTCCCCGTGGACTAGCTTCTGCATTATCCCCTCCATCCGCCTGTCCACCACCTTGGCCAGGATCTTGACATTGATGTTGAGCAATGATATGGGCCGGTTGGACGAACATTCCCTCGGGTCCTTACCTTCCTTGGGAAGGACCACTATAATGGCTCCCATCATGGAGTCGGGGAGAGTACCCCCCTCCAAGACCGAGTTGAAGACTTTCGCCAGGTAGGCAGACGGGGAGGATCGAAACCTCTTATAGAAATAAACCGAAAAGCCGTCTTTCCCCCGGGGAGGTCTCCACCTTCATCCCACTGATCGCCTTCTCCACCTCCTCCTCGGTCACCCGGCCCTCCAGCCCCTCTGCCAGCTCCCGGGGAAGGGACGGTATATGTATAGAGTCGAGAAACTCCACGATCTGGGCATCGCCACCGTCATATTCAGATGCGTATAATGACTCATAGTATTGGCGAAAAAAGCTTCACTTATATGGGGAGGATCATAGCCTAGTGTTCCCCTGTTGTCCCTCACCTCTCTCACCATCCTGCTTCTCTGGACCTCCCTCAATTTCCAGGCCAGGATCCTATCCGCTTTGTCCCCCTTCTCGTAATATTTCTGTTTGACCATTTGGAGGCTCCTCTCCGTTTTGTGGAGGAGCTGGTCTTTTAATTGGAGCCTGTAGTCCTCCAGTGTGACCACGCGGTCATGCTCCAGGGTCTGTACCGGGGAACCCCCTGGTTGGAGGCTCGCTATTTTTCCCCTCAAAGATCTCTCCTGGGTCTCCCTTTCCCTCTTCTGTCGAGAGCCTATTTTAATGAGTACACCTCTTAGGGTCGCCTTGAAGGCATCCCAGAGGGTGTGCGTGCCCACCTCCCCGTTGCCGTTAAGCTCAAAGAACTCTGAGATGGCGTCCACGATGGCCTGGGCATGTACCTCATCTCTAAGTATGGCATTGTTACATCTTCCACGTCCCCTCCATCCTCTACACCAGTCCCCTGCCAGGGTGATTCTGAGAGATCTATCCTATAACCCGCTACGTGTGGGCGGAGGACCTCGTCCACGAGAATATAGTCTATCCTGGAGAAGGCTTTGTGAGTAGCAGAATAGTATGTAAAGGAGGGAGTTCCTGTTAGTGGGGTGGGCATCGTGTCTACCAGGCCCAGGCCCTCATTCACCCTCCGAAAGCCGCGTGACATGGCATCTCCTGCGGGTCTGGGATTTAGAGCGCCCACCCGCTGTCTATCTCTGGATGGGTCGAGGACCATATTAAAATCACCTCCCACCACCAATGGACCCTGGACAAAAGTTTTCAGCCTTTCCCCCACTCCGTCCCAGAATTGGGCCTGACCCTCGTTTGGAGCGTATACTACTGCCAAGGTTATGGGCGAGCCCTGTAGGGAACCTCGTACAAAGAGGTAGCGGCCTTCTGGGTCGTTGAGAATGGAGTCTTTCTCGAATCCCAACCCCCTAGCGATCAGGATTGCAACCCCTCTTTTCTTACCTTTGTGGGATGCATAGAATATCTCCTCGATGCCACCCCCCCCCGCAGCCTGGGCTCCCTCCCCCTCGCCCAGTGCATTTCCTGCACGAAGAGTAGGTCCAGCTTTACCCTCCTAAACTCTCTGCTAATTAGGGATCTCTTCGTGGGGGTGTTCAGGCCCCGTACAGTCAGGGTTCCCACCCCTAGGGCTGGTCGGTCATCAGCCATAGTCACTGTCCCCTTCCCCCTTGGTCACCGATGTCGCATGGTCGCTCCCTCCCTGCTTTCTGAATTTTTTTGTTTGGACATTTTTGAAAACTTTCCCCAACTTACCCCCCAACTCGTTCCCCACCCCTAAATCCCGAACTTGTGTACGAACCCCCACCCCCCTCCCCGGCGTCCAGCCATGTAGTTCCTCCATTCCTGGATTATCGGCTGGACCACCAGCCTGTTCCCTACGGCCAGGCGTCAGTAGCAAAGCACGCTAACGTGAGCCCTCCCCATTTTGACCCCCCCCCCAAACACCCCAGCTCGATCACTGCTTAAGGGGGAACTGTAATTGTCTTCCCCTCCCAGTTGTCAGGGCCCGATCTATAGATGGGCCAAGCTGACCCCTCTGCCCCGTGGGCGACCGTCCCCTGGGCCCCGGGTGATACTTCTCTCAACACCCATGGTTGTGACCCTCCCCCCGATGACCCTTTATACTTGCAGATCGATGGGGTGCGGCGAGCGAAGCGCCCTTAGATTCCTCCTGTTGTCTAGTCCCGACGATCCTCGTAGGGTCGCTGTTGTCACCCCTCCGATTCGACATGATCTTCCTCCATTGGTGTCGGTGGAGTGTTCAATTTCTTGAACTTTCTAGAGCCGGTTTTCCTTCTTCTGGAGTTAGGCTGGCCGGGGGTGCCCCTGCTGAGCGCTTCCGGGCCTACTGGCCCCCTCCGGGGGGCGGGATCGCCCACATAGTCCTGAATAGCCCCCTTGATGTCCTCTACCGTTACCAGCGTTGTGCATTGGCCTGAATATTCGAAAGACGGGGAGAAGGGGTATCCCCATCTATTCCGAACGCCCTTCTCCTTCAGTTGTTGTGTCAGGGGGCGGCACATCCTTTGTTTAGCCAGGGTGTAAGCTGAGAGATCTTGAAAAATGGAGATTTGGGGCGCAGTTGTAAGTTATCATCCCCGCCTTTCTCGCAGCCTCCTGAACCTTGGCTTTTTCGGTGTAATAGTGGAAACGGGCCAGAACCGATCTGGGGCTCCCCGTCGTTGGTCATCATTTGCATTTATCTTTTGAGATCAATATCCCTCCTATGTTGCTGGACACTGGACTTCATTACTTACCTCCATACGCTGGACCCTCGTTTTCTACACATCAGAGGAACTGCTTCCCTCATCACTCACCTCACCTGGAACTCCTGGATTTCATCTCTGTCTCCAACGGCTGGACAACACAGAACTCTGCTCCGGACTCCATTGGGAACCACTGACTGTCATCTACCTTTCCTATTTCTGGTCTGCCTTTGGACTCCATTCATCTGTACAGGCGTCCTCGTGCTGTCGGGTCCGGTGGCCAACTGGACTGGGACTCGCCACCTTAGGTTTAGGCGTCCTCGTGCCGGTGGTTACGGTGGTACCTTGGACTAGAGACTTAGCACCTTAGTTTTAGGTGTCCTCGTGCCGTCAGTCTCAGGTTCCTGGCAGACCAGAGGTAGCTTTCCCAATTACTATCCCGGTGAGCATTGTGTTGGTTATCAATATTGTTTTGTAGACTTGATTGTTTGGGGTTTTCATCTTTGGTTATTGGATTACACTAGGGTTTCTTTAGTCTTTCTGGGTACCAGTAAGTTCTGCCTGCTGTTTGCCCTTCACAAGTCAAATCACGATTGCGTTTTATTACTTTAAGAGAGTGCCTGGGGTCAGATGTGATATCTGCATGATTTGTCTGCAGGTACTTTAGGTCTGTTGACCACCTTCCAGAAATTCGGAGTGCGATCCACGAGTTGAACTGTCTCCATCTTCTGGCTAATATTATCCTTGGTACGTTTTGTCAGGTTCACCCAAGGTTTGTATTATCTTGAGGATTTCCACGGCTACACTACTTGTTCAAGGGTTGTGGGAATCTGACACAAATTACTGCGAAGTAATTACTGTCGATGAAATCACATAGAACCTTCTGGACAGTGGGGCAAACATGCAGAATGGAGCCCATATTACCTTTAGCAGCCTAAGTCGCACTTTCACGTGGGGGTGCACTTCCTTCAGCTTCTCTGTTAAGCCACTACTCTCCTTTTCGAGTTACTACATAAAGACGAGGCAACGCGTTGTCCTTTGCACAACTGATGGCCTTTGATTTGCTGTTGCTATCCACACCATTACTATCTGACAACTGCCTATCTTTCCCCAAAGACTTCTGCTTGCTGTGTCAGCGGTCCCTGAATCACAATGGGGACAGTTAGTGGTGTGAAGACGGGCTCTGGTGTCTCCAAGTGTAGATGGACCCGAGAGCCTGATGGGGAGGATACCATGTACCCTCCGAATTGTCTTTGCTGTTTGGCAGGAGCCAGCCACATGGCACCCAATCCAGAAACTGGCCTTGTAAGAAGATTTCCGGTAGCATGAAGGTCCTTGCCCTAAACTGTAAAGTCACAGCGGATCCTATCACCCGATCCTAACAATTCTTTGCAAACACTTAGACAGAATAGAGGCTGGACTGGGTTGGGATGGGATCTTACAGCGGATGATGCAAGAGCTGTATTACGGAAAGCTGGGAAGTGAGAGAAGGGTGCGAGTTGGGAGTACCTTTGGAAGCTCGTGGCAGAAGGAGCAAGATCTGCAGCTGTGCCTGAACGAGGAGACTGAAGACTTTGGGAGAGACCCACAAGGCTGGAAGAGCTTGGAGACCAAAAACTGGAGAGGGGACTCAAGAGACTGGAGAAATAACCGAGCCACACTGGAGAAGGTGGCACGAAACTAAAGAGTGATGGCCAAAGAAAGGTAAGGTTGCCAAAAAGTGAGTAGGAGGAGACAGTAGACTGACGATGACACTGTGTGTGGTGAAGCAGGTGAGGATGTTGCCAGTGCTTTGCACCAAACAAAGCCGATCAATGGTACACAAGGGGGAAAAGAGTGTCATCATTCCATAGAGGAAAGAAAATGAGATTTTAAGTGGGAGCGGAATAGTGATAATGACTCAATGAAGTGACTAGATAGAGGGAGATAATTCCAATATTTAGGAGCTAGCAGGGAAAAACAGCAAAAGCGTAACCAAGCACCAGGAGGACGAGTAACAGAGAAGAAAAAGGGATTGGGAGAGGATGTGATGGCTGGTACCAGGAAAACAAGGAAGAAAGATGTAGAGGAGCCATGCCCTGAAGGCACTTAAAAACAATCGACAGAAAATATTGAAGACGGAGATCACAGGATAACCAGCTGATGATGAATGATAAATATCCCGGCATGTGGCCAGAGAAGAAGCAGGAAGACCAAGAAATTGAGAACAATAGTCAAGCCGAGCCAAAACACAACTATAGACCAGAGGTTGGGCTGTGCTAAAGGTTAAGAAGGGATGGACTTTGTGTATTTTAAAAAGATGGAAATGGCATGCCTGGGCAGTAGTAAGAGAATGAGAGGATGTGGGCAAGGAGGTGTGTTGCTGGAAATGCATCGGAGGGACAGGGCCTCCGTATCCATGTCCTTTACTGCCTTTTTATCGTGTGTTCTGTCATATTTTCTGCGCAGGAGTTCATGTGGGACTCCTGGCGGTGCAGCTCTCTCTCTTTTGGTTTGATGAACAGACCCGTGGGATACCTTTACGGCACCCATGGGTGGGGGTACAACCCTGTGTCCCTAGTGTATGTTTTTGGGCACCGGTGGGTGGCCCGCAGAGCAGGGTATGGGCTGGTGGCAGGGGCGCTGAGTATCCTCCATTTTGGGGATCCCCAGGCCCTGCCATTGGAATCAGTTGATTCCTGATGGAAAACAAGATGGCCCTTGTGGCCTCTTGCTTTCTATTACCTATTACCTTGTTTTCCCAAAGTCCTGGGAAGCCCTGACTCTGTCCCTTCCCCCTGACTGGCTGTTGGGTGGAAGTTCCATATATGGTGGTGTTGTGAAGTCCAGTCCAGACTGACTGGAGCCTTCCCAGTGACTGTATGTTGTGGGTACGCCCTCTGGGTGGGACGTGGGTGAATGGAGTGTGTGACCAATATGCCCTTCTTGTTGTGGCTGTCTGGTTTCTGGTATGAGATACAAAGACTGAGACAGCCCTGCCCGAAACTGGCCTGAATGCAGTGTGTAGTGTTGAATGGCTGGGTACTTGTCACAATCCACATTCCTTGTTGTGAGTGTCTGAGAGGGAGGAGGATGGCCTGAATGCACTGTGTGCCTGATTGGCTGACTGACTGCATGAATGCCCTTTTGTATGATTGGCTGCTGAGAGTGACCCAGCAGTGTGGATGAGAGACAAGATAGTATATCTGGGGATCTCTCACCACTGGAAATTGTTCAGAAGCTGTGTGTACACTTGAAGAGTAACTGGAACTGTTGATCCTCGACGCCCAGCTTGAAGACGAAGACTTGCTGTTGCATTTGCTTCGATCTGATCTGAAAGCTGACGAACTTGTGGAAGACTGATCCGAGAGAGGACATGGTAAGGCGCCCTCTTCCCGTGCTCCGAGGGACCATTGAGCACTGCTAACCTTCGCCGAAGCTCCCTGGAAGTCAGACCCTCGAAAGGCTGCCGACCTGAGACTGGACCGCTGAGGAGAACGAAGCAAAGCACCCGGACTTCGCCGCTGTCGAAGTCTATTGCCGTCGACCAGGGTACGCAGGTTTGTTTAACTGCTGGAGGCCCGTCGAAGTTGTGTTGCCCAGCCGTGGGGACCACTTGACGATGTGCCGCTGACAACCGGAGACGCCCGCTCCTTTGCCTAAGAACATTTGAATCCAAGGTCTCTATTGCCCGCAACGTCGACCGCTTTGTCCCGCCGGAGAAAGTCGAGGACGACCAACGCGCTGAGGAGAATCCGCCGGTGGTTTTCCCACCACCTGAAGGCCACAAAGACTTCGACGACTCAACGCCCTTGTTGGGCCACAGTTCTTCTGAAACTCTTTGCGGTCCTGAACAATCCATTGCCGAGGTGCCCCGCACACCTCATCCTCGCAGGACGTCGCTGACGAGCACCGCCTGGATCGACATCGGGGTCTCTGCATCCTTGAACTTCTCATTGCCGCCGTCGACGACAAGTTCACCATCTTCGACGCCTCTCGACGATCCGTGGCTCCTGCTTTAAAGGGAGTCACTCAAGAAGGATCCTTCGACGCGTCTTCGGAGAACTCTACTCCACCAGGTACATTGGGGGGGTGAAACCTTAATAGGAGGAAATAAGGCTACTGAACAATATATGGACTGGGTTTGTGCTATATATCTTTATTTTACAGGTTGCCCAGGTGGGGGGGATCTCCACACAGAACTGTGTCAATCGGTAGAGGCCGGTATTCTGCCTATTGTTTCAACCCTCTTACGTTCCTTCCTATCTCTATTGCTGGTTTCCTCGTTATTGATCTGTGTGACATTTTAACTGTACAGTTGATGCACTTTAATGAGATGTGATAACATTGGTGGTACCACTTTAGAATTGTATATATTTATCATTGTTGATTTCCGAGTACAAAGTGCGTTATTGTGATCGTGTACATACCTTTTCAATATTAATTATATATAAAGACTGTGTTTTCAGTAATACAGTGTGTGGACTGGACTTTGTGGGGGTTCGGGGACTACACAGTACTTAAGAACCAGCCTGCATCACCTCCTGAGAAGCTAGGCCTTGATTGCTCGACTACGTTACCAATAATAGAGAATCTTGGCTTGGGTCCTCTGTGCCTCTCCTCTACCATATAGAGAGCGGAAGTACAGACACCCCCCTCCAGTCTTTACAGGAGGATTCAAAGGAAATGCCAAGATTCCAAGCCAACTAAGATGGAGGTAGCTGGGAAGGAGGGAAGAATAGTGAAGGTGGGGAATAGGAGGTGGAATATTAGAAGAGAGGTAAAATAGGATTTCCATCTTAGACGAGTTCAGATGTAAAAAATGGGAAGACATCCAAGACTAGATAGAGGCAAGACAAGTGGAAAGTTTTGAGTGCAGGGACTTTGAGAAGGAGGAAAAGAAAATAAATGTGAGTATCATCTGCATACAAAGTATGAGAGACAATATGAATAAATAATAGGCGATAAAGGAATAGTGTATAGAGAGAAGAGTAACGGTCCAAGAACCAAACCTTGGAGAACCCCAAAGCAAAGAGGAAGAGAATATCCCTGTAATCCCCAGGAGACAGAATAAGGACAGCGGGAAAGATCAGAACCGAACCACCTGTGAACCCGTACCAGAAATACTGAGTGAAAGGAGCCTATGTGAGAGAATGTAATGATCAACAGTGTCGAAAGCAGCAGAAAAGATCAAGCAATACAGGAAGAGAGGAGTGTTTAGAATAGCGAGCAGAAAGAAGAGAGATGGTCACAAAGTAAGGCTGCTTCAGTACAATGAAAGGGTCGAAGGTCAGATTGCAGAGGAGGAAGTAAAGAATGGAGATTCAAAATAGAAGACACTTGATAGTAAACAACTCTTTCAAGACTGTTTGAAAGAAAAGGTAAGAGAGAAATAGGATGAAAATTAGAAGGGATACAGGGATCCAGAGAGGGCTTTTTTGAAATGGTAATACTAGTGGCATGCTTGAGTGAAGCAGGAAAAGTAGGAGACAAAGTGAATTGGTAAATAGGGGAATGAGGAAGTAAGAAGAGGAGAAATCTGAGGGATAAGAGAAGATGGGACGGTGTCTTTCAGCAGACAAGGAGGATGAAGGAGATCTGAACAAAGGAACAGAAAGGAACACCAGAAGGAAGGAGAGGGGAGGCACCCACAGGGGGGAAAAAGGATGGAAACTTGGCATTTGGAAAGAGGAGGTACCCACAAGGGGCAAAGAAGAAAGGAAACACATTAGACAGGTAGAGAAAGAGAACAAGATATCTGTTGACCGAAGGTGCTTCTGAAAGGAGGAGTTGGAGGGGAAAGATAAGCCTTCCGTGGAGGAGTTAATGGGAGGGATGGGAGAGCTGAGAAGTGGAAGCAGTGGTAGTGAAAAGGGGAGTACTCAACTAGGATGAAGAAGTCTTTGATAGAAAGATGAAGAATTCAAGGGTAATAGGAATAAGGAGTTGTCAAATAGCAATAATAAAACAGTGAGTATCAGACAAACTGAAAGTTTGTAAGGAGGTTGAGACTGGTGTTGATGGTTGCAGAGAGGAAGCAAAGTGTGAAGCAGTTGGGGAAAGAGACAGAGTATTGTGGAAACCTGTAGGCAAAGAGATGCATGTAGACACAGAGGAGTTTGAGTCACAGATAGAAAGTGGTAGACTGAAAGAAGAGACGGGTAAACCCTAAATCCACGTGTGGGGCCGGATGGTCAAGGAAGGAACAGCAGAGGGCGAGTGCTCTAGGAAGGCAAAGGAACAGGTTTCTGGGCATAGGAGTTGTGACTCCGTAACTGAGTGGTATATTCTGGTTAATTGGCCATCCTTTCAATCTACCTCCCTCCCTCTCCTGGCATGCACCTGGGCCTTTGGGAGTTCCTGTGGCCTCTACCCAGGGCCCTTATTCCTAAACAAGATCACCCTGAGCCAATGGCAGAGAACATCCATAAGGAGCGAATCGTTGCAGTTAGTCAAAAATACATATCACTCCAATGAACAAGACTCAAAGGAGAGTAATATTGCAGAGATGTGTCCTGGGAGGAGACGATAACTTGTTATGGTGACAACCCAGAGACTTTGTACAGAGTCTTTCTTGCAAGAGCTAGGGAATTGGCACCACCCTAACACCTAGACCCACACCACTGATTCTCCCCATCCTACCTAAAACTGAGTGATCTGCTCGGCACTCTTTTCCTCCCCTGCCCCTCCCCTGTTAGCGCTCTGCTCCCTTGATTCTTTGCTTCACTCAACGTGTTCTTCCACTTATGATTGTAAAGCAATCCATTGCTTCCCGAAGCAAGGTATGCGCTCAGTAAATTCCATAATAATATTAATAAGACCTCTCCTGGGAAGGGAACATTTGGGGAAACCAGACGCTAAACAAAAGCCATTTTGAATTTTCAGTTATGCCTGAACTTAATTAGTTGTAGCCATCGGATCAATCCTGATGACAAGGTTCATCTTTACTATATCCCTTGTTAATTCATCTCGTAGTCTAAAGAACCATTATTAAATTGCACACAACTTAAGTTCATAGTCCCGTCTGGTTATTTCATCCTTTTGATTGAAGTGCCACTGTGACGGATCAACTTCCGGGGCACCAGTTGTCCAGGGATGAATATCGGTTTGTAAAACATCAATCAACCCCACACCTCTAGTACACCAGAAGGGATCTGAACAGATTAGAATACAGTGAATTGTAAGACCTCCTTGTCCAGTTTTGGTAACACGGATGGAACAGCAGGCTTATCTTTGCAAGGTCGTGGATCATTGGTTAGTTGCAACACAGCGAAAATACAATTATTACCCAATGATAAAAGAGACTGTCCAGTCAAGGTTCTATCAAAATATCTACTGCATTATTGCTACAACAGACGGTTGTAGCACACTAAAATTGCACCCACGCTGTAAAGGAACACAGAGGACTCAGTTTCACAAAGGAAAGTGATGCACTCTGGATACTGACAGAAGGGTAGTTGGTTAAGCAATCGGTATTACTGTTCAAGGTTATTTGGTTTCATCACCAAAGGGGCAAAGGGTCGTAACTGTCTCTAAGGGCCTTCACAGAAGGACAAGGGGGGCAGAACCACAATAATGTACCTGGTGCTGAAGAAGTTCTTGGTGCTTGACAGCGACGAGGCGGTTCCAAAATGCTTTGCAGCCCATGAGACAGAGTTAGTGGTGGGAGACAGCTGCGGGTACCAGGCGGTAGGCAGTACGGCAAGCAAGGCTGTTTGGATGTCTGCAGGCTGCCTGGCGCAGCGACTCGGGGCCAAGAATCGTTGTCTCTGTGCTGGTTGGCGGATCTGGAATGCTGGTCAAGGCGTCTTGGACGGCTTTGGTGACTGCGGCGTGACCAGTCAGTGGTGCAGCCGGATGCGGTTCGAGGACTCGACTGTCTGAAAATTGTCCTTAAAAAGATGGACGCTGGATGATGCTTGGGTGGCGCTCCTCCTAGCTTCTTCGCAGGGCTTGTGTCCTTTCAAGGCGGACAGCCCAAAGCTCAGGAGGGTGTTAGCAGGCAGTAGCCCTGTCCTTTGTCCAGAGACTCTCCGCGCTTCCCACCTAGGAAGCTTGCTGTCAGAACCTAGCAGGGCACGCTATGTGCTGGCTGGGTACTGGTTCTGGAGCTGCTGGACGGGTCCACTGAGTCCGGTATCTCCCTCTGTTCCATGGGAGATGTTTAGGGGAGGGATCTTGCTTCCCTCTTGGAACTCTTGGCCTTCCTTCACTGGCTGAAGATGTAAGGTAGACTGTTCCTTCAGATCGGGTCCAAACGAGTCCTCCTTCTTACTCCTTGCGAAGTCTTCAGATGATGGGCTCAGCCTTCTTTTAAAGCCAAACGGGGCCCAGGGATTGGTGTAGGCCAAGCCTAACTTACGTAAGCCAATCCTGAGTCTCCACTAACAATCTTAAGTGATGCTTCAGGTCAGAACCCAGGCGCTTGGCAACAGACAGGGGAAGGATGACAATATATACTTCTAATTCCCATCCATCTTCCTGTCTGTTGTACATCATAGTGTCTCCCTAATTAACTGAGCCCTATGCAGCACTTGATCATAGCATGGGCCTCCTTTAAAGTAGGGGGTTGCAGGAAGACTTTCGTCTCCTACAATTCACATACTTCTCTGCTCTGAAAGGAGTGGTTCCAGACAGGACATTCACTGCCTTTCATACCAACGAGTTGACACATTCCATTACAAAGAGATGATGGCTTCTGGTCTCCATTGTCACTTCTGCACCCAGGCCTTACCCGAGGGCTGCTAATTACCATTCTTCAGTATTCGCTGCCACCAGCAAGGTTTAACAATGGAGATGCAAATCCATGGGGCCTTGAAATTCTAATGAGGCTGCCCATGGCCAAGCCTTTTGATGTACCCAAGGCTGTCGGGTGTCAGCTACACATGACAGGGGAGGACAGCACTGTTAAGCTGTGTCCTCCCAGAGTACATGAGTATTTTTCTGCTGTGTGGTCAGCGTGGAAAATGTTCACGGGAATGGCCCTATCATTCATTCTTCTAAACAAATGAAAAAAAGCCCAGACGAGCACACTCTTCCCGTGTGGATGGTTGACTTCCTCACAGCCACCACCATTAGTATTTGTTCAATCCCTGCCAGCCGTTTATCGCATATCCGATTTGTTTCCCTTGTAACTTCATGCCCTCCTCACCTAATGAATGTTTGAACCCAGAGCTCCAGTTCTTTGTGGATGTACAAAGAGCACATTGCTGCTTGGTACGCTTTGTTCTCCACCATATCATTATGTTCTCATGGGCACAGTAGGATCCACCAATACCCTTTGAAATACTGAATTCAAATTATTCCCTGATGTTCTTTTTTTCATTGTAGAAACTGGTTTACTTTTCCAGATTTGTTTCACTGTTTAAGAACTGTTCTAAATGTGGTGATAAAAAGGGAAAAGAGATTGGGCATTTAATGTGCAGAACTGTGGCTTTTAGGGCCCTTTGGGAGAGATCATGAATAGTTCTGATCTTAATTTTGGTATGTTTCACCACCGGATCGAGGAAGGGCTGTGTAGATTATTTTTATGTTGCGTTTAAATTAGACTCCCATTCGGATGATATGGCTAATTTCATGTGCCCGATGTACAGTCACACCCCGCGTTTCCGTGCAGGAAAACGGTGAGCTCTCAAAACGTTAAATGTATTTAAAAGAATTGAGGTCAATCTGAACAAAGGGGGTCACCAGCTTTATGCCAGGGAAATCACCACAATGTTATAGGCCATTTCACACAGAAGCACTCATTACCATAATCATTATTAACTAAATATTATATTCTAAAATATATTAGGCATTCTATCTAAGCAACACAGTATACCTCAATGATAACATTGCCACTTATCGGCCATTGTGTTCACACAGAGATCTGTCATCCAGGTGGCCAGGACACGGCCATGGCTTTTGGATCCAGTTCCTGGGGTGGACGAGGACCAGTGTGGGAGGATCACCTGGGTGTAGGAGTGGGCCCCCGGATGGTGAAATGCGGTATTCCCTTCCCTCTAATACCTTTAACCCATCCTACCAGGTTGAATATTAGGAACTCAATCCCCTTCTTTCACAACACCAACACTTTCTCACGGACAGCCCGCTATGAGAGAAAACGGACTAACACTGAGCTGTACAACTGATGTGCCACAATACAATGATCAGGCAATTACGAACCATCACGCACACCTTACTTCCATTACACTTCCCCACACAGATAAAAGGTGGAGAACAAGCGCACACTCAGAGCCAGGCAGAGCACACGAGGAAATGGCAGTTTAACATGAGGAGAAAGACGGCAAAACATAAGGGGATCGCAAGGAGGGAAGTGCCCTTGACCTTTTCGACAAGGAACTGTTACTTTCACGAAACCTCCAGAATAGAAAGCGTAAGACCAGGAAACACAGCTGAAGAATCCTGCATTGTGTGTCTGAGGTACCGCCCTCCCGTTTTGATAATCAAGGCAGGGAGAATCGCCTGCTGCCGTGGTACTGTCCTTGGCTTCAACAACAAAGCTGCGCCAGTGAAATCAGAGCTGGTGAGTTGAGGAGACAGATACCAGAGTCTGTGTTAAACACAAGGTTGCAAGCAGCAACATTGTATGGTGAGTGCTGAAGCAAACAGTGTCTGGAACGCATGTGATGACCAATGCGAGTAAAATTAAAGAATAGATGAGTCATTGAACTTTGAAACCAAGATACCAAACCTTTAACAGAGTGGACCCGCACTATGTGCGTGCTTATTCGAAGGTCTCTGTAATGTATCCAACAGAGTTGACAAAGGTGAAAGCGTGGCAAAGAGCTGTGCATCAAAGTGGTCCTGCGGCAGATCAAACAAAATCCTGTGCGCAATCGAATGTCTTTGATGTTCATACTGCCAAGAACGTTTATGACAAAGTAGATAAAGTTGGTCTGAGCCCGAACAAGGGAGTTCATTTGAAAGCTTTGGGTCAAAGCAAGTTTGTGTTAGTTATATTGGTCCAAGCCCGGCGGAGGGAAACTGATTGAACTTTGTGCTGAAACGGATCTGAGCCCGGGCGAAAGCGGATTCGGAGTGAACTGTGAATCACCCGAATAATTGGATACATGAAAATCGTACAAGCATTGTGTTAAAGGGGATCTGAGGGGGATCTGAGGTGAATAGTGAATCACCTGAGAAATTGAGTACGTGTGAAACCCAAAGAGAAAAGGAACTCCTTGTTTGTCGAATCAGGCCCTCTGAAAGGGAAAGAGACTTGGGCACTGAAGGCCCTGATGCTCATGTTTGCACTGCACCCTCGTGCTAGAGAAGCCAGAGACTGTGCTAATCTCGAGTGTGCCGCCTTGTTCCCTGCTGAAAATGTGGAGAATGGAGACCAAAGGCCTGAATATCCTGCCATATCATTTCCTGAACACTTCTTTCTTTTACATAACATTGTTTCCCACACTATTTTTAACTAGAGGTAAAGATTGGCAATTGATTTATTAGTATAAGCCCTTTTATTTTTACAAGACCCCACGAGGACTGTGTTATTATTTTATGGTCGTAGCTTGCTCCCATCTTTCGATTTGAAGTTCAATAAACACCCTTGAACTGTGGTCACTTGTATATGTCTTACTGTTTATAACATGCATTCCTTACAAGAACCATTTCAAAATTCTTTCACACTTGATTTTCTCCAGAATCAAATCGAGCAATGGTATTCCAGAAAAGCTACTTGAACCACTGGCATTCAAGAGCACACATACATTTTACTGTGCTTCCCTGTAGGGGTATGAGGTTGTGAACATTCAGGCTATCTGCAGGTCATTTGAATGAAGGCAAAAACAAATTGCATCAGACTCCTACAGGTTTGGATTGAGGAAATAATACTCTCAGGGATTGTGCACTCTTTTCTGAACACGTGTGTGTAGTGTGAGAAACCTGAGGTTATTTTCACTTCTACTCCCCTGTGATCCTCTGTGCAGATGGCCAGGGAAAGGCCATCACTTTTGGATCCTGACCCTGGGGGTAGAGAAGCGAGGGAGGATTACCTGAGTGAAGATTCCTTGAGGATTGGGAGTGGGGTGTCCTCTGGTGAGATGTGGTATTCCCCATCCCCCTTATAGGAGGACAAGCTTGTTCCAGAGGCAGTTATGGGATATTGTTATCTAGGTCCCATTGGCTGAGAAAAGGGTATGAGATACCCTCAGTCCACACGTGCCACGAAGAGAGCAAATAGGGACGATCACCTGGGTGGAGGGCCTGTGAGGACTGGGAGTGGGAAGCCTTTGGGAGAGACATGGTATCCCCCTTTTCCTACTACCAATCAACCCAGCCCAACCCCCCCTCCTTTGTGGGGTATTTAGAGTCAACTCCCCTGACTTCATTGTGTATGAGTTACAGTACTGGGACGAAGAAGAGGCAACTAGGAGCACTGAGGACTAGTTGCTTTTACCACTCTGGTACTGGGACAATGAAGAGGCCTGCTGAGAATAGTAGAAGTCAGTCCTGTCCCCTTAATAATGGTCAGGCAGGGCTAATTGTACCACCACACCTGCAGCCTGTTAGGGTCTTTTATACACCGGTTTATCTAGGTTTATGGGGTGTAGCGGAGCAGCAGAAGCCCTGGTGTTGAGGGAGAAGTAGCGGAAAGGCCAGAGAAAGCAGAGGGAAGCAGCATAAATGCGGCACGCCAGCGGTTCACAGGAATTCAGCCCGGGTTCTGGGGCTCCATGGAACCGAGCGAAAATCAAAAGGGGAGCCTGGCCTGGAGACTGCCCCTTGTTATGGTGTTCGCAGCAGAAGCCAACCTAGTAGTGCCTGAGAGGCAGAAGGAGGAGTCCTAAAGCGGAGGACCAAACATCCAGACGGACCCACACTGCGGGAACGCAGAGAGAAGCAACCAGTGAGTTTCTATGCAAAAGGAAACCTGATGTGCGAGTGTTTGAAGTTACGCGAAGGATTACTATGTATCAGAGTGGTCGCGTGGATGAGAAGTGACGTTTTCAAAGTTCTCGGAAGGGGATCCTCATTAACAGCTGAATAACTGAGAATACTTTGTAGCAGAGTGGTCGCGTGTACCTTAAGCCATGTTTTCGAAAGCCTCTGAGTGCTGGGCCAGGAACCAGGCTGAGGGACCCAGGGGGTCTTCCGGGCGGTCCACCGAGGGGTGCTCCAGCTCTTCTTCTTTGGCACCAGGGTTCAAGGGGCATTAGGGCACCGGTTCCAGGCAGCAGCCTGAGGCACAGTCCCATATGACCACCAGCTTCCCAGCTGAGGGCTCACAGCCTACCTCAGCCATCTCCGAGGTCATGCCACAAGGTGACGATCTGAATACTGGCCTGCTGGCCGAGGGGCCAGGTCCTACTGGTGCCAGTTCCTAAGTCAATGCTTCTGCGTCTGGTTTGGGGTGCAAACAGTCCTTGTATATGTCAGACCCGATACAGGGTTCAGGTCCTTCATGCACTCCTGCCCAAGGCGTGGTGCAAGGCCCTAAGAAGGTGGACAAGCATGTGGCGGAGCCTGCACGGCCGGCGGCCATCTTAGATTCAGATTCCAGCCCTTCAGATTAGGTGGCACAAGGCGGATCCAGTCCTCTTCCTTCGGGGAACAGAGTCGGGCTCCAGGCTTCAGACGGGTGGTCCCCGCAAGGTAATATCTATGCCCCCCAGCTGTTCTGAGGTTTCTCTGTGCTTGGACCAGGATAGGAGGCCCCGCGTGGCAGAGGGGCATGTGTTCTCTCGTGACACTGCGGCCTGTGAGGATTGCTTTTATGAGCACCTCCTCCTCCTCTTCATGCACTCCCTTCAGATGTCAGGGGTCCTCCAGGACCTCATCAAGGAGGTAATCCCACAGGCCATGCCTCCAAGTGCCCCTCCGGTCCCTCCAGTACCACAGCCTATTCCCTCTCCAGTCCAGGTACCACCAGGGCCTCCGAGTCTTCCAGCTCCAGTGCCAGTGCTGCCACCAATGCCACCTCCTCCTCAGTCACCTGTTGATGCTTGCCACCTTTGGGAGCTGACCAGGGGGGGCATCCCTTCTAACTCCTCACATGCAGGATCCGGACTTCCCTCTGTCTGGCAAAATGGGGGGTGGACGACAACGACACGCAGGAGGCCTTGGTGGGTTTTTCAGGGTCCCCCATCCGGAGCAGGAGCCAGGTGTGCCAGCGGAGGGCCTGGCCCTGTGCTCCATGGGCCGTTCGGGCATACTCCTTCAAAAAGACATCCTTTTGTTGGCTAAGCAGGTCTGGGAGAAGCCTTGGGCCAGCGCCCAAATAAACAAAAACTGGACAGCCGGTTTTGGCTATTGGATGGGAAGCCAGTCCTCCTGGCGTCCCACCCTCAACTGCACTCTTCTGTCGTGGCGGTGGCATCTTTGTATTCAAAGCCCTCCTCTTCGTCCTCTGTGGCTAGGGCCAGCTCCACCTGTTTGTCCAAGGAGGACAATGCCCTCGAGTCCTTCGGCACAAGGTGTTGCCTCAACGTCGGGCTTCACCTCCGACAGGCTAACGCAGATGCCTTCCTAGCCGCGGCGAACCAGGAACTGTGGCTAGAGACCATGGAGGTTCTTCCAGGCCTCCTTCAAAGCGGGGCTGGCGGAGGGCTGCGTGATTGGGCAAGATCCTTTGGAGTCCTCTGTCTCCCACATAGACATGGCAAGCAGAGGTCTCTGCCTTGGAGTCGAGATGAGGTGGACTGCATGGATACATGCCACAAAATTCTCCACTGACATGCAGGAAAGGATCCTAGACCTGCTGTTCAAAGGAACAGACTTTTTTCATTCATCCACTGATGACGAGCTACCAAAAAAGAAGACCTCAATGCAGACTGCCAAGTCCTTGGCCATCCTGACAAAGCCAGGGCAAACGTCCTTTCCTCAGCCCCAGGGCAGGTCTGAGTACAAACCCCGCTCCTTCAGCAGCTTCAAGGGGATCAGGGACCACAGTACGTGGCTGCCAGGCAGGTCATCCAGAAATTACAGGAGGAAGCAGAAGAGCACCTTGCAGGGCTTTTTTTGCTACGCCCCTCCTCTGCTCCAGCCTGGGATGCCAAAAAGCGATGACGTTGCAGTCAGGGAACACTGCTCACCTGTGGGGGACCAGCTGGTTCTCTTTGTGGACAGCTGTAAGTGTTTTATCCTTGGATTCTTTCCATAGTCTCCACAGGGTTCAGTCTTCCTCTTCCTTTTCCTCCACCCTGTTCTCCTCTGTTGCAGATAGGGTTGCCTGCGCTGTTGCGGGAGATACTTCTTCTTTTGGACATGCAGGCGTTGGAGACTTTGCCTCTGTCAGACAGGAGCTCCGGCTTCTACTCCAGGATTTTTGCATTACCCAAGAATAACCAGGTTGGCCTGAGGGTAGTCCTGGACCTGTCATTCCTCAACCTATCTTTACCCCTTGATTGCTTCAAGGTGATCACCCCAGCACACATAGCAGAGTCGATATGTGCTGCGGACTAGCTGTATTCTCTAGACCTCAAAGATGCGTACTTTCATGTCCCCATCTACCAACCGCAAAGTAATTTCCTGCAGTTCACTATATGTCACACCTCTTCCAATACAGGGTGCTGCCGTTTGGCCTCAGTTCGGCTCCTCGTGTGTTCATGAAGGTCATGAACACGGTGGCGCCCACCCCCAAAACCCTTATCTGGATGGCTGGTTGGCGAGGGCAAGTTCAACCGAGTGGGCCTTGCATACCTGCCAGTGACTAGAGGATGTCCTTCACCAGCTGGGGATTTCTCTCAACCAGTGGGAGTCACGGTTGACTCCTTACCGGGACTTTGTGTTCTGTGGAGTACGATGGGACATGGCTGTTCAGAGGGTGTTCCCCACAAGCAAAAGGCTTCAGTCTCTTTGGAGGGTGATTCGGCACTTTATGGCCAACTTGACCATCTTATTTACTGCGACGCAATGAGTCCTGCTAATCCCTGTTTCCATGCGACTCAAGGAGCACGCCCCATTCGCTCTTTGGCATCCACCAGCCGAACACAGATGCCTGGTCTATGTACGAGATTCCCCATTGCAGCAGTGACCTACTTCATTTGGGACACGCCATTTCCCGTACCCATCTGTTTCTGAACCACACCTCCCACGCCAGAGGGTACAAACCCAGGGATACGCTTTCAAGGGAGACCTTGTCCTGGCCCTAGAAGAAGGCTTCCATCTCCTCAAGCCGAAACATCTCTTGACGCCGCACCACTGGTGCTCTTATAGTCCACTGCAAGAACATTAACCCATGATTTAACATCCAGATGTCGACCTACCAATAGGTCACCCTTCTGCCTGGCATTGGTAGACCGTTTCAAGGTTTCCCCCTAGGAGTGTGACATTACACAAACCCCTTGGGACTCTGAACATATGTGCAACTGTGCTGCACTTACAGGGCTCTGTCTTGCTTCCAAGCCCTGTTTTGTCTCAAAGTTTCAAATATGGTGTTTGCTCTGTACCACTATTGTATGTCAAAGAAAGAAATATTTGCTACATACAAGTCCAATTTATGTACCTAGCGAAGTTGCTAATCACTTGTTGAAATATTCTCTCACGGTTTGTCAATTGTTGATGATTTCTTTATTTTTGTATGCACATTGTATTCGTTGGATAAAATCACAGAAGATCTGTTTGTGGACCCTAAAAAGACCCTTTTTCAATCTAATTTGTACTATAAAACTTTCTTACTGAGCAACAGTTAAATAACGACTGCTGCCCAAATTATAAAAGTTTCGAAAAACAAAAATTAAAATAAGATTAGAAGCCTAGTAATAAAAGCTGTGTTAACACTACTCAGTTTTAGTGGGGTTTTTTTAATGTTTTGCTTTGGTTATTAGTGAGGCAAAGAGGTTTCTTAGTGATACTTTACAAAGGTGAATAAGCTTGCATGAAATAGTTGCAACTATTGAAATGTGTTGATAGGACGCCCTCACTGTTCCAAACAACTTGACCACCTTGGCATGGTGGTTCCAGCACCTTCTTTGCCTGATGACCTCCTGCGTGCTCACAGGGCTGCATGCCCGTCTCAGGATGAGACGGCCCCAGCTCCAACCTCTTCGCTTCATAGGTGGGTCAGGGCCAGGGATCTCTGGTGGACGTGTTCCAGCTCTGCTGGCACGGCCGCAGGTGCAACGCGTTTCCTTCTCCTCCTCCATTGCTCCAGTGGATCCTCTGCAAATTTCAGGCCTTGGAGGGCTGCAGCCTTATCCTGATCACCCCCCACTGACCGATGAGGGCATGGTTCTCGACCTGCTGCAGTTCCGCTCGCAGGGGCCTATCCATCTTCCGATGCCCAGCATAGGCTTCCTTACGCAGCAGGGTGGGGTGTTGGAGCAGTGAAGCACCCGGACCGGCCAGGCTGACCCTCTCAGCCTGGCTCCTGATCCGGAGAGACTTCACCACTCCCAGTTGTCGGACAGTAACTGGGGGACAGGAGGCCATCCACGAGCTCTCAGTACAAGAGTAAGTGGACCATGTTCTGCCACTGGGCCCGCAACAAGTGGCTGGACCCCTCACTTTCTCCCTGGACGGCGTGCTGTCTTTTTCCAAGCACCTGGCTCAGTCCGGTGTCCAGGTCGATACCTGCTGCACCTACTAGCCGGCCATTGGGGCCTGCAAGAACCCGCTGGATCACCCCTTTTCAGGGGCCAACCCGGTAGTTAAAGCCCACCTCAAGGGCTTGTCCAGAATGTTTCCAACAGTGCATAGGCCCCATCATGTCAGAGACCTCAACGTGGTGCTTCCAGCCTTGCAGCGTAAACAGTTTGAGCCGATGGCGTTGGTGGACATCAGGCTGGTGACGCTCAAGGCGCTTCTGCTGATGGCTCTCCCCTCTGCGCGCAGAATCAGTGAGCTGCAGTCGCTGTTATTGTGCAAGCCCTTCACCTCTTTCCACAATGACAAGGTCATCTTGCGCACTGATCCAAACTTCTTGCCCAGGGTGCTCTCCTCGTTCCACTTGAACCAGTAATTCTGCCTGATGGTGTTCTTCCCTAACCCGCAGTTGGAGGCTGAAAGGGCGTTGCATTCCTTGGACTTGAGAAGAGTGCTCAAGATCTGTCTCTCCCGGACGAGATCTTTCTGTAAATCTTAGGCGTTGTTCGTCAACTCCGGGGGCTCGGCTCCTGGCGCCTTAGTTTCTCTGGCCTCCATAGCTTGTTGCATGGTCCAGGCCATTTCAGAGGTTTACGTAGCAATGGGGAAAACTGTTCCTGTGAGGATTCGTGCCCACGTTGTCAAGGCCAACGATAGAGCTGTCACCTTTCAGAGACATGTTTCCTAGGAAGTGATTAGCAAGGCGATAACGTGGCCCAGACCATCTGCGCTCTGTAGGCCCTATTCCTTGGACACCAGCTCCAGGCGGGATGCAGAGTTTGGTCAATTGGTTCTGAAGAACCTTTTTGCTTCTTATGCACGAGACAGGTAGTCACAGCTTCACCCATTTGTCTTGTTTGGTGGAATCACCCACAAAGATGGAGGAAAAGGGACGGGACGTATGAATAATTAAAGTTGTTCATTGTAGTGACTAGAGTATTTATAGTCCTTTGTCCTCTTTCCTTCGTACGTCCCACCCACCGTCCCTCTGCTAGTATTGCAGGGGCTAAAAGTGTCAGCATAGCTAGATATTAAAGCGTCCGATGTGTAAAAAGGGGACTCGGATGATGTGCCGAGGGTGCAGCCTCAGGGGCGTCCCCACACCTGGGGCCACGCCTGCATGCTATGCTAAATTTAAAGGGGGTACTAAGGACTATTTACTACAGTAAGTTACTTTTTCAAATGGAACGTACACCTGAGGATTTCAAGGGAAGAATGAGGTGAGATTAGATCTATTTGCCAAGTGCAGCCTTTTACATATTTTTCTCACGTTATTAGATGTCCACTGTGTTGCTATGTGCTGATCCCTGCCGCTAAGGACTTGCTTTACTATTGTGACAGCTCAGCTTAACATTTGGGGTATACCGGCGTGTAAAAGTGAGGAAAATTCACCTTATTCAGACTTGCAGATGCCAGAGGTTACAGATAACAAATGAATACTGGGTCCAGTTGCTGGGCTATGTATTTCATCATCGGCTGTTGTTCTGTTTCTGTCAGGACACAAAAAAATAAAGAGTCTCAAAGTGAATTGGTGCAAGAAATGTAAAGAGGACTGGCAAGACTATTTCGGCCCCATTTACAGATGTAATATAGTGGCGGTAGAGTCATTTCTTCATTTCAGGATATATGTCATTTGTAACGCGCCTGTACACTAGTGCTTCTAGGCGTGACAAGACAAGGGAGGGAAGACAAAGGGAGGAAAAGACAATCGATCTTACTAGACCTTGTGTCATTCAGATTGTGCAAGCGCAGAGAAGAGGAGAAGTGCAAAGGGGTTAGTGGGGATGGAAAAGTGCAGGTAATCAAAAGTGCAGCAGCGGGTGGCTCAGTGTAGGTAATCGGAGTGCAGCCAACGGGTGGCTCATATGTGCTGAGAGAGGGGTCTGTAGGGTTACAGATACAGACCACAAGTGCTGCGGGTGCCAAGAGGCAGTGCAAGGTGCAAATGGACAGGCAGGGACCTGGCCCAAGTTCAGAGGGTGGCCAGGTGACCAGTGTGTGGAACAGATGGGTCATCAGCAGAGGAGATGAAGAGAGACAGCGGAAGCGAAGAAGGAGGTCATGAGTTGCTTCCAGAACCGGTTGCTCAAGTTTGGAGGAGGCAGGGTTGCTGTTTCAGAGGGAAGCCCAGCCGAAGAAAGAGATATGGCCCCAACCCTCTGCTTGGAAAAGTGACTGGGGCTCAGAAAGTTGGAGGTGGATGGGCGGAGAGCTCAAGATGGGTGATATTTAGGAAGAGAGAGTTGAAGGTATTGATGTCCCAGACCCCAGAAAGCTTTGTGGACAATGCAGAGGGTCTTGATCCGTGTTGCCACTGGGAGCCAATGAAGAGATTTCAGAGCTGGAGAGATATGATGCTGAATTCTGTCTGGTACCTTTTAGACTGTTTGTTAACAGTTAAAGGATGAAGGTTGTCTTAAATAAAACCACATACGTCTTTGATTTTGTACTTTCTTGTGTTTATTTAATTTATCTTCAGTTATGTTGTATTCATTTCATAGACTTAACTTTCTTCATTTGCTTTTGTATTGGTTTCATACAATTTACTTTCTTCGGTTACTTGTTCAAACACTTGTTCATTCATCTCTCAAAACACGTTTCCCCATATAGGTTCCTATGGTTCATAAGGAGAGATACTGCAATTGAAAGTAGTAGACATCAACAAAGGAGTAAAGAATTAAAGGAATAGATTGAAGGGTGGATTTGCTAGTACCACATTTTTCAACAATTTTAAGGGAGAGATACGATCCCTGGGCTTGAGGCCAAGGACAAGTCTTGCAGTCCTGTTCTGTATAGGTTGTAGAGGACGGAGAGTAGAGGCAGGAAGATTTAGAAATGGGGCTGTTGCAGTAGTCCAGCCCAGAGAGAATCAGAGCTCTGGAGACCGTGAGCTTCTGGGGGAAATTGAGAAAGGGAAGAATACTTCTGAGGAGGTGCAGATGATAGTTTGACTTCTTAGAGATGTCGGAGATGGGAGGAGGGAAGCAGAGGGTGGAGTCGAAGATGACCCAGGCTTCTTAGCCTCACAGGTAGAAGCAGTAAGAGTGCCCAAAGTGGGCGGCCAGAGCGAGAGAACAAGGGGAAAGAAGGGAAGTGGTGTTCCGATGAGGGGGGATCTGCATCTTACTGGCATTAAGGCAGAGGTAATTGGCGACACACCACTCCTGAATTGCGGACAGACAATCTGGAATGAGAGAAGGAGTAGAGGTGGCCGATGAGAGCCTGAAAGAGAGCTGTGGGTCATCTGCATTACACTGAAAATTGGAGCAGAGAGCAGCGATGGGGTGGGCAAGAGATGCCAGGTATTGGTTGAGCAGCCAGGGAGAAAGGTTAGACCCCTGGGGAACACCATGGTAGAGGGAGAGTAAAAGAGGGGAGGGACCCTGTTGGACCTGAGAGGGTCGGTCAGTGAGACAGGAGGTCAGCCAGGCCAGGGCCTAATCAGTGATACCCAGGTTATCACGGAGGTGATTGAGCAGGATGGCATGGTTGACTGTGTCAAAAGCAGAAGAAAGATCGAGGAGAATGAGGACAGAAGGAAGGTTACACTTAAGGTTAGAGACCAGGTCTTCACGGATGTTCAGGAGAGCGGTTTCCGTGCTTCTGGCCGCTCTAAAGTCAAGACTGATGGTCATGGAGACAACCAACAGATTCAGTGTGAAGCATAAGCTGGGAGATGGACAGCTTTTCCAAGAGTTTGCCCAGGAAAGGTGTGATAGAGATTGGGCGATAGTTAGCCGGAGAGGAAGGTTCGGCAGAGGGCTTCTTTAAGAGGGGGTGCACAAGGGAGTGCTTCAGGGGGGAGGGGAAGGTTCCAGTCACAAATGAGTGGTTGTAGAATTCAGCCAGGGCTGGAGCAAGGGTATCGATGTGGTCCTTCATGGTTCTCGTAGAACAGGGAAGAACCTGTTTTGACGAGACTTTCATAGATCAGACTTATCTAGAAACGTTGTCGGGGGTGAAAAAGGGGAAAGTAAGAGAAGGGAGGAGGAGAAGCAGCCACAGGAAGGAGGAGGAGGAGGAGGAGGAGGAGGAGGAGGAGGAGGAGGAGGAGGAGGAGGAGGAGATGCGGGCTTCGATGTGAGCTCTCTTCTTGGCGAGGGCAGAGAGTCTGTACTGCCTTTGGAGCAGGCGGCAGGCCAGTTTGTCAGAGGGTGCACCTGTTGCCCTCCACTTCCTCTCCGCCACCCTGCACATGCGTTTAAGGGTGACAAGGTTGGAGTTGTACTAAGAGTTGCACTAGGATTTCACCTTGAGATGGATCAGGGCAAGTACATCAAGAGTGTCGGAGATAGAAAGATGAAGGTTGGAAAGCGCTGTGTCGGGGTGTGAGTCAGCCAAAGGTGCAGAAGGAGGAGAGAAAGTAGTGGTGAAAGCCTCCACTGACACACGCTTCATGGGTCGGATGACCGAGAAGGTTGGTGGCAGTGCTGGAGTCGGCTTGGCCTGAGTGGTAGAGAGAGAGATGGGAGGAAAGAAAAAAGTGATCGCTCCAGGAGGGAGAGACAGACAGACAGACAGACACCGACCGGAACAACCAGGGTGTGCCCTGCAGAATATCCACCCACTCAGAGAGGAAGGAGGCTACCTGACCGGTTGGCAGGTAGATGGTGGCCACAGTGAGAGAAAGGCCAGGAGAGAGAGGGAGAGCCTGCAGACCAGGCATTCAAAGGAAGAGCAGTCCTGCATAATGATAATGATGTGTTATTTATATAGCGCCTTGGGAATGAGGAAAGCAGGGATACACTCCGGGAAGATCATGTCTATACCGGGACAGTTGGTTCTGGGCACGAAGAGGATCGTGTAGCCATCAGGAAGGAAAGTGTGAAAACTTGTGACATAGCTGGCTGTGAATCACGTCTCAGTCAGTCTGAGAAAATCCAGATTGAGTTCTTCCAGTAGATGTCAGAGGAGTGGTTGACAGCTGAGCGAGAGGTGAGAGTAGCAATGTGGACCACGTTGCCCCCTTTCAAGGACTACCGTGGAGGGGTACAAGTCAGAGGTACACCCTGCAGGAGTGTTGAAGGCGCCCGAGGATGGGCAGAGGAGGAAGAAAGGAGAGGGCAAGGTAGCCGAGGAGGTGGGTGCCAGAGGGGTGGCTGACGAAGGAGGCAACAGGGTGGTCAGAGAAGCAGCAGCGGCACCCGTAGAGGTGGCAGAGGATGGAGGAGCCAGAGAGGGGAAAGAAGGGACAGCAGGAGAATAAAGGAAGTCGATAAGGCTCGGAAAGCGTCTATCAAAAAGGAGGTGGTTGGCCTGAGGGCCTTGGACCAAGACAGTGTCATTTAGGTAAACATTTGGAGGAGTGGATGGGGGCCAGAATGGCCTCTCATCGGGTGCCATCATTAATGGGTGAAGAGGAAAAAAGGAGAGAGAATAGAGACCATATTGGGGGGGGTGGGGGGTCCATAGATGTGGAGAGGGAACGACAAAGAGGATGTCAGTAAGGATCTGTCTGGTGGAAGCACTGGTGTAGGTGTCAGCAATAGGGAGGCCTGGGTTGGAGACCAGCATATAGATTTTGAACTTCTTCCTATCAGAGTTAGTGAGAAGGATAGGATACCCAATAGAAAAGCAGTTAGAGAAGGTAGGAGAGACAGAGAGAACCATTGAGGGTGCAGAGGGCAGACTGGGAGGCAGGAAGAGTGGAGATTGGAGGGGATTGAGTTGGAGCCGGCAGGAGGGGGGGAACACTAGGACGGAGGGGACACAGAAGGAGGTGGGGCAAACAACGGACAGAACAATGACTGACTCAGATGCAATATATATATATACAAAGTCAGTTGCCGACGGAACCTAGAAGTAAAGAATAGACACAGCAGGAATGCAGACACTACAATGTAAGCAAACAACCAAGGGGAAACAAAAACACCAAAAAAACGAACAAAACTACCAAGGGAACCTAGAGGAAATTAATGAACACAGCAGAGATGTAGCCAATGCAATGCAGCCAACAACCATGGAGAACAAAATCACAGAAAAGTATACAATAGGTCAGGGGAAAGGGCTTCGGAAAGTGGAAGGAGAGAGCCTGCAAGGAATGCAGAGGACGTGTGGCCGAGTGAAGACCGGCCTAGAGTTGCTAGGGAGGGCACGCTATCGAGTATGTCGAGGAACGCACGTTGCTTAGGATGCGAGGGAGTGCACACAACCAAGGATTGCGAGGTAACGCACACGGCTTAAAATGTGAGTGAGCACACACAATCTAGGATTACGAGGGAACACACGCGGCCCTAGATGCGAGTGAGCCCATGCAATCGGGGATTGCGAGGTAGCGTAGTGAGCAGGGGTTAGAGGAGGCAGGAGGACAGGTCTCGGGAGGAAAACCATGCATATGCAAGAGTGAGAAGGGGCACCAGGTCAGTTAGGTTACGTGGAGTGAAGCAAGCGAACTCTCCCTGCAACTTCTTACCTGGCACCCGCAGACAGGAGGGGGAGTTGTCCACACTCGCTGTCTACGCAACATCCCATTTGCCGCCAATCAACTGCGTCACTCAACACTGGGGCCTTGTCCTGCTAGGGCTTTGCCGCACAGGGTCAGTACCTCGGTTCCTATAGGCATGGATACGTGGATGTAGCTAAGCGTACTACGTATCGTCTGGCAGCATCTCCTGTGCACTTGTGTTGCTAAACACTGCAGCCTTGTCCTGTGAGGACTTTGCCGCAGTGTCCATACCTCGTTTCTTATAGGCACGGATGCGTGGACGTAGCGAACCGTGCTACATATCGTTGGGCAGCATCTCCTGCGCACCTGCGTCGCTCAACACTGCAGCCTTGGCCTGCGAGTGCCTTTGGAAAGTCTCCCACATGCTGTTCTTGTGTGCTTGTGCATTGAAAAGGCAATGTTAATAAAGCTGTAAACCTTGAAAAAGGCAGCAAAACCCAGTACTCTTTGTGGAGGCAGCCCCCATGTATTTCCTGACCAGTGTTTGGAAGTGGTGCAAATGTTCTTAAGTGGTTACCCAGTTTCTCTGTTTCTAATATTACTGGAAACCTCTTTCTCTGATATGAGGCACAGACCTCTCCCAGAGGTTGACATGCTTAACGTTTTTGGAACTTGGGGCTACCCCAGATCTCCAGTCAGTATTGTTCTCGGACCAGCATTAAAAACCCAACGCTTGGGATGAGGATGTTTGCACTATAGTTTTGTTTCATACTGCCTGCTGGTCACATCCGCTCAGTTTTAAGTTGTTGTTAAGCAGATGATTGAAGTATTGCCCATTTCAGAACGTTTTCATCAATTTCCCAGACGAAACGTGAACTCTCTTGCTCGGGGGACGGTGGGGAGGGGGGGAATGCAGGGGGGGTCTTTGCATCTGTTTTCCTAATTTTCATGCAGAACCTATGTCTGTTTTAATGGCGTGCAATCTGAGCCAGACGCCCTTTCAGCTTTCGATTGAGTGGAATGGTTTGGCATGCCACGAAAGCGGCGAGGTCCATGTTACCTGCCCTTTGTAAGCAAGTATTCGGCCCCTGACTGCAAGCTTAATGCCTACCAACAAGAGGGCACATTCAACGGGTGCAACAACGCACCGCAAGAATGGTCATGCGAGGCCTCATCCAGTCTGTTCTGGAAATATTAATGTCTCCAGTATGGAGATGGCTCTGAGCTGGATCTACCACATCTGGCGTCCTGGGACATCTCACTGCATTCTACCTGCAGCATTTGTATGCGGAACCAGCCCAATACTCCTGTTCTAGCACCTTCCTCCACCTACTCCCCCCCCCCCCCCCCATCCTGCCCCATTCTTCTACTTGCCCCATGTTTACTAGATACAAATGAGTAATGAGGCAAAATGTCCCACCCAAAAATGCCCGCCGTGGGCCTCAGTCGCATAGGTTGATGTCTTCTGAGCCAACCCTTCAAATGTCCCAGGCGCGAGTCAGGGGGGTTTGAATGGCCAAGCAGCCTACATAGTGAGGGTACGGCACCCAATGTAGTGAGGGTATAGACCTAATCTAGTGAGGGTACGTTTAGTAATCAATTTTGCATCTGAAGTGAAGCCCATAAAATTGTCTTCTCTAGAGATTGGGGTGTAAAACATTTGGAACTATCCTGCTGACCATGGCTGCTGCCTCAGCCAGTCAGAGCCAGACACCGAGCCTAGGTCTAAACCCACTCTCAGCAGGCCACTGTTCTTTCGGGAATGGGGAATTGAAAGGTCGGGGAGAGGGGGGATTTGTGCAAGGGTCCTCTGCTACAGGAGTCTTTTAGTTTCATTAAGGAAAATATCTATGTATTACCCAGGGCAACCTTATTCAGTCCCCCGCCGGTTCCCTGCGCTAAAGTTATGAACTGTGAGTGGTTGAATTGACTTATTTCTGAAATGAGTTTCATTTTCTTGAAGAGGTTACTTATCCTCTTTCATGGCTGTGTATATTTACTAATATCACCTAACAAAGTTGTGTGGTGCCTATAGAAAGTATACCATTTAATTTCAAAATGACAATGCGTCAGATAAAAATGTTGATGGATATGCGACATGTGACTGTAATTGCATAAAGTGCGCCCAATGAAGCAAGCTTTGCTAGTTGGTGAAACATCCACTAGTAAAATGTACATGGACAGCCCTGAAGTTTATTCCAAATGCCATCTTCTAAGAAATGTGTGGTAGGGATCAAGAGCCAACGTGTTTCGGCCTGTCCTGAGATTGTGGTGACCTTCATTAGGACTTTCTCTTTACGTATCTTAAATAACAGATTATCCTGGATGCAGTTGGTCATGCACTCAACATTTCCCTTTGAACTCTAGGCGTTTCTTCAGGCGTTACCCAATGGAATAACACAATGTCATATATATATATATATGTGTATATATATATAGATCATGTCCGGAATTATATGATGGCTGCCAATACCGCAATGCCCTGGCGTTGCCTGTTGTGTTGCATGTCATCCCCTGCTCCTGATATTGTGCTAAGCTCTTCAGCTGCTTTTTATTACCCATTCAGTTCCCTGCTGAAATGGCCTACCGGGTGTCCTTGCTTGTTCTCTTGCATCCCTCATTCATAAGGAAGCAGAGGTTTCAGACCTTTGCGTGGGATCTCTCCCTCAGGGCTCGAGTCCTAAACAAAAAAGTGGGGGGGCTGTGATGCAAGCTTGGGAAAGTGACGTTACATGAATTGAGCATTGGAGACATTTTACTTTGTCTTGAAGCACACTTCATCTGGTCTTGTGGCTAACTGCCTCCTTTAAATCACGTGACCTGGGTTCGAGACCCGCCACTGGCAAAGGAAGAAAGGTGTATGAAAGAAATGTATGTATCTTTTTACATTTCTTAAAAACACCGGGCAGGGCTTCCGCCCTCTCAAGAAAGCAGGCGGATGCCGTCCACCCGCGTGGTCCCTAGACTTGAGCCCTGCCTGATATGCAGGCATCTTTCTGGTGGGAATGGATAACCTGACGATGGTGAATTGCTGAAGTGGGCCATGCTTAAATAGTAGCACCATGGTACCTATTCCAGAGTCCCCTGGGGTGCTCTTGGTGAGTGACCCTGCAGGATTTGCTGGGAATCTGCAATTCTGGCTCTTTTATCGAACCAGTCCTGAGCCATCTCTTTTTAACGGCTTTATCATCTTCACCGGCAAACAGAATAAAATATGTCTTCATTTTCCCTACTTCCCCACTCTACCACTGCCATTTTCGATATTTCCATGGCTCACAAGGGGCCTCCTTTGCCTTGGGCAAGTCAGAAAATCTTGTGCCAAAAGGGGGTGACTTGACAGCATTACCTGGACATGACATTGACCGCTTCAAAACCATTCCTAGGTTTCTGGGGGTGTGCGGCTTTGTGGAGAGCTAATGGTGGAATCTGATAGGTAGGCAGATTAAGCCTTTACCTCAGACATCTGTGCTTGGCCTCTAAGACAGAGGTTTGATTCCCAGCAGTGGCTAGTCGACCATCATTCTTCCAAGGTTGATCCATGAAATTGTGTAAGTACTGCTATTAGCATATGAAGATCGTTATTGACCGCCTCTCTGCCAATCAGAATGCTTAGAGTGCAGTCAATAACTACTATTATTGACTGCATTCTATCTTCAGAAGCAGACAGGAGAAGAACAATGCAATTTTACAGACAGGTTTTTTTCAACAAGGTACTTCCTCTCTTGGAAAGGCATTTTTTTGCTGCAACATCCTACTTAACACAGCAAAGAGAAAGCTAAAACATTAGAAGACGTGTTCACTTGTGGAGAAATTGTTTACTTTTACATGTCACCTAATGCATCCTCATGTTAAACTTGTTCCAGTTAAATCAAGTTGCAATTAAAATGTTTATCTTATGAAGACCGCCAGGTCATTTAAATACTACAAAATAAAATCACGGTCTAATTACTAACTCACTTTGTCCATTTACTCACTCTTAAAGTAGCGTTTTTTACTTTTCCACCAAAATCCCCAAGCATGTGTTTCTACCACCACGATGTGCTAGCAGTCTTATAGACCTCGGGAGAGGTCCCCAATTGATGGTCCTTGGCTACGCCTCTGGCCATAACTTGGTGGCAGGTTATTATCCCTCAATAATGACCCCTTCTCCAGTCTATAAGACTATATTATAACCCTTGCAATGTTCAACGACCATCGTCATTGGACGATATCATTTCTATACAAATTGTTATATAGCCCACAGATTGTTTTTTATATTCTCCAGTGTTTCGAATATTATATTCCAAGTCTGCCTGCAGCTCTGTGTCTATCCACAGCCAATTCCCTATGATCGTCCAGGTGGATGCATGGTCCAATAACTTCAGTAACTTTCCCGAGCGACGTGGGCTATAAGAGCTTTTTTAGACCAAACCCTTGGGCCTTATCAGGCATTAGTGGCCCGCAAATCATGTTAAACACAGTCGCTGTTCTCCAGGCTTTGACTCTGTCTACCGGGTCCATAATGATTGGTGTACCCTCAGACTGGTTCAGAAAGCTTACTTCGAACATATGGTGATGGGCGGGGCGCATTTGGCACGATACACGAATAAAAGTGTTAATATTATTATTATTAATAGTACTTTTCTTATTGATGGAAACAGCATCAGCTTTTGCTTGATGCGACTTCTAGAACTGATTTGTACTGCAGGCAGGTAGGTGGCAATCCTCTTTTGGGACCTGGCAATGCCAGTTGTGGGTTTTGAAGACTTAATGATGGGATCCTCTGCTTCTCTGGTCCTTGCATTTCGTGAAGCCTGCTAAACACTTGAGGACCTTCTCATCCTCAGAACTTGTCAGGGGCACATTTTGATGGTTAGCTTTAAAATGCTTTTAATTTACATCCGAAGAGGGGAATTCACATTTTAAAAAGTCGGCGTCCGGATCCCTTTGCCATGGCCATTATGACAAAGGCCTCTTCTCTCTTGTCTTTTGCCATCTAGGGCCATTGAACCAGTGTTAAACAGCGACTATATAGAATGAAAAAACTGAGGCTGGATGTGCGTTGGCTGGAAAACTGAGCCAGAGCTGGCACTGTATGGTCGGCTCAGTTGGGTACGTTTTTACAACCCCTCTGGCCTCATCCGAGACAAGCCAAAAAGGAGGAGTAAGAAATTCCTGTTGTGAGTTAAAGCAAGCGGCCTTATTTTTGCAATCGCAGTTTAAACGGTGGTCTACAGCTGTCGTGCCCGGCGCCAATACAGTTAACGGAGCCTGGGTCCTTTATTTGCACTGCCACTGGCCTATCCGAGGCCTTGTATCTAGCGCATGCGCAGAGCCATATGCAGGGGCTCAGGTGGTGAGACGGGTCACGGATGAGTGGCAGGAGATGTGGGTGAGTGGGGTGAAGGGCAGGTGGATGTTTGGTGTTAGTGGGAAAGTGTCGGTGAAGGTGGATGCGGGGAGTCTGGAATGGAGGAGGGGGGAGGAGGTGATGCTGAATCGATTGAGGATAGGGCATGTGGGGCTGAATGACTGTATCGAGTGGGGAAGCGTGAGACGAGGGATTGTGCGGTGTGTGGGGTGCCTGAGACTGTGGGACATTTTCTGCTTAGGTGTGAGAGACATGTTGACGAGAGAGAATTGATGAGGGTTCGGTTATCTGCGCTGGGTGTGGCTGAGCTGAGTGGGAAGGCTTTGCTGGGAGGTGACGGGGTGAGAGGCAGGAGGAGGAACAGTGTGATGTTGGATTTTGTGAGGCAGTCGGGGCGGTGGGAGGTGTTGTGAGTTTATGTGAGCTAAGTAGTGATTGGTGGGTCTGGTGCACATCATCCTTTAGGATGGGGAAGCGCCTGCGTGGGTCCGTCCACGCATCCGATAATTAAGAAGAAGAAGAAGAAGTTGCTGCGTTAAGTGAATAAATTAAGTTCACTACTATACACGGCTCCATGTATCCATTTCTCTCTGTGTTTCCAGGCCCTGCATGAACTTTTCAGACAGGACAATGGCGACAAGGATAGGATGGACTTGGGCAGCCACCTCCTGCGTTCTCACTTCAAAATAAAAAAGAAATCTTTTTTTTCCTCTTCTCTCGCTTTGGCAAGAGCACCATAATTTTGTAGTTGCCAAACGTGGAAAATATCGGCGGTTCAGCAAGAACAGCTGGAAGGCCAGGAGGATGGCATGCACGATGCCATTGCATTCCGAAGGCCGGTGCCTTTCGACATGCAAGATCAACGATCTCTTCGACCAAGGTGGGAGAGATGGCTGCAGCATTTTGAAAATTACCTGGCAGCTCATGACCAACACTTGTCCAATCGTTTTCGTAGAAGATTGCTTATAGACCTGGTGGGGGATGCCGTAGAAGACCTCATCCCCACTTTCCCGCCGGAAGATGTGAAAACTTTCACCGATCTCAAAGAAGCATTATGCGCCTCTTTCAATCCACAGCGAAACATAGATCATGAAAGGCACACATTCAATACGGCTTGCCAACTCACAGGTCAGAGCATGGATGCATTTGCGACACGGCTTCGCAATCTGGTGCCGCACTGCGACTTTCATAGGTTCTCAAACGAAGAAGCGATACGCCTCAGGATCATTGGTGGCTGTCTATCGTCAGCATTCAGAAACAAGTTATTGCGAGAACCGCTTCCGCGGAGTACCATTTTACAGATGGCCAGAACACCGAGATCCAGGTGACCAAATGGAGAGTAACAAAGAACACACAACGGAACAGATATATCCAGTGACTCAACAGGGATGCAGTCAATACACTGGTGGCAGCCAGACGAGAAGTCACGTCTCCACGAGCAGATGTTATCACTGCGGACTGACATTCCCACATGACCCTTGCATAAAGTGCCCAGCATTTGGACAAAAGTGCACCATCTGCGGGTAAGAAAATCATCTGGCCATTGTTTGCAATGCCCCTCCAAGTTGATAGTAGGGCCCCCACTACAACACACGGAAGCAAGAACAACCTGCATGCAGCATGGGAACGAGAAGAAATACAGATACCACACAAGATGTTGAGGCATGTATGTCTGTTCACTGGAAGATCGCCCTCGCCTTCACCAGTGGATGAGAGAGAGAGCACAAAGCTACGCATACATGATGAATGCTGTGACAACGTCGGCGGAGAGTGACGTTAACATGAGTATGGGAGAGCACCCAGCGGGGTTCGTGATAGACACTGGGGCTACTCTTAACATCATATACATCTCAGAATATGAGCAAATGTCATATCTTCCACGACTGGTTCCAACCGAACTATGAATATTCCAATGGAGAGCAAAGGGCCATGTGCGCAATCCAGTAAAAATCTCCACGACTCTTTGGTACAAGGACCGAAATGCTGTTACAGAGCTGTTATAGAGCTGCATGTACTACAGGGTGAGGTCCCTGGTAGCAATTTACTGGGCTGCCCTGCCACACTCAAAATGGGGATTGCAGCAGTAACCTACAACATGCAGCAGGATATCTCCATCCTACAGAGCTACGCAGCCCTGTTTACTGGACTGGGCTGCCTTAAAGGCGAACCCATAATGTTACACATCAGTGAGTCAGTCACTCCAGTCGCTCAACACCACAGGGGGATACCTTTTCTCCTCCAAGTGCAGGTAGAGAAAGAAATACAGAGCGTGATTGAACAAGA
Source organism: Ambystoma mexicanum (assembly GCF_040938575.1). Lineage (NCBI taxonomy): Eukaryota > Metazoa > Chordata > Amphibia > Caudata > Ambystomatidae > Ambystoma > Ambystoma mexicanum. Next base: position 136,882,203 of record NC_090930.1, read on the forward strand.
CATAATTGAACCGGCCCGTGGCCCTACCCCATGGGTGTCTCGCATAGTGGGAATTCCAAAAATGAACACGCCCCAAGCAATACGCATATGTGCTGACATGAGGCAGGCTAATCAAGCAATCGGACGTGAGACGCTGTCAGAACCCCACTCAGAGAGCTCACGAAACAAGGATATGTTTTTCAGTGGACCGCAGAATGTCAGCATGCCAGCATGCGTTCATACAGATCAAACAAGACATAGTCTCGGCAGTGCACATTGCGTACATCAACCCAGTTATGCACAGAACTAACAGTGGACACCAGTCCTCTAGGATTGGGAGCCATACTGGCGCAACATCGTCTGGGAAGAGACACACCAAGGCAAGTAGTCGCATAGGCGAGTAAAAAACTGTCAGATGTGGAAGTCAAATATTCTCAACCTGAAAAAGAGGGGCCAGCGTTCATCTGGCCCTGCGAGCATTTTCAAATGTTTTTCTTGGGATCGGCTTTTACTATTGTCACTGATCATCAGGCGCTGGTGACCATTTACGGAAATCCACACTGCAAAATGCCTCCTCTGATACAAAGATGGGGCCTACGATTACAGGACTTTGACTTTACCATAATAACCAAGCCCGGAAAGGAGTATAACCCAGCAGATTTTATGTCACGGCACCCGGTACCCAACAACAAACCAGGAACGTCCATGACGGAAGAATATATCGATTTTCTCACGCAACATGGAACTCTAGAAATAATTACCACCCAAGCGCTAAGAGAACATATTTCATCAAGATTACATTCTAAGGAAGTAAAAAGCCATCATAAGTTCCGGAAGGTGGAGAGAAGTAAACGGTGTGCACACCTCCAAGCTAACTGCATTCAAGCGGGCACATGAAGAACTTTCAATATCTGCAGATGGGCTGGTGAGAGCACATCGTATAGCCGTTCCTGAGAGTCTGCAGAAGGCTGTTGTGGATCTGGCACACAAAGGGCACAGAGGTGACGTGGCTGCCAAACAGCAAATCAGAGCTACCAGAAGGAGCCTGGACTCGCCTTCCCATTGACTTCTTTGGACTATTTGGGGAAAACAAATACTGGATGGTTCTCATGGATGAGTTTACATGCTTTCCCATTGTCCAAATGCTTTTGACTGGATGCACATGTTTAGAAAGAGTGGGGGGGAGGGGGGGAGAGGCAGGTTATGCGTGCTAAGCCCAGGGAGATTGGCGCGCGGTGCTGTTGTGGGCTCACATGTACTTAACCTGATGCGGCAGCTTTTTCTAACTGATTTCATGTAATTTCCTGCCTTTCCACGTGGTGGCGACAGCGCCCATGAGTTGGTAACTGAACAGCATGCATTGTCTGAATTAGAAGGGAGCTAGGAATACGTGTTAACCCATGAAACAGGGGAGGTGTTTTTGTTTTAAATAAAGACTCATGTGGTCTTGAAAGCTAGAAAACAACATTATGGAGGTAGCCTTTTAAAGTATATCATTGCTGCAAAAACCTTATCTGGTTTAGAGTCCGTCATTCTCACGTGGGTCAGGGACGTTGGGGATGATGTATTTATTTCTGGTACTTATTAAGCGCCAACATCTTCCTAACGGCTTCGGAGCACTTCTGTGCAAACGGTGGGGTGCACCTAGGCTAATATTTCAGACGGTGAGGGGGGCCGAACCTTTCAAATGTTGGGAGAGGGCTAACTTTGGAGACTGTTGGGGAGGAACACACTTACTTGTGTGGGAGCATCTAACTTCTTTACACATTCTATCTAAAGAGACTATTCTCGTGCAGCTTCAATGTTACAAGCAGTTAACTCTCCCGTCATGCCTGAAACCACACACATAAGGACTGCTGTGAGAATGAGCTGTCACTCCCCTGCTAACACCCCATCAGGATTTCCATTGCCTCAACATGTATGCGTATACAAGCAGTTGCTAACGATGAAATGATTTGCATTAGCAATTGCTGGGCCATTGCTAACTGCAGCCGTGGGCTCCATTTATTTCATGTGTCCTGTGTTGTCTTGCCATGTCTCTGTAGGTCAGCCAGGTCACGGCGCTATAACCCAACATTTCAGGGGTGTGGAGGGAGGCTAAAGCCCCATCTGCAAGTTTCGAGGCCCATGGCTCGATTACATTGGTTAGTGAGAATGTTGTAATTGCAGAGGCCATGTGCTGCAGACCGGTCTTACTTTGCCCGGCATCGGTGCGCCGTGACCATTTACTCTCTGCTAGCCATTCGCAGTGTTTCTGTGACCTGGTGAGGACATAATCCGGACTGTTTGTCGCGGAGCAGGTGGTCCCGTTGTGGGAATGCTTGCGGTTGTGTGTATGGGGGTTATAATGCGCAGAATTGCCCGGAGGCAACGTAGCGCTGTAGGCAGACAGGGGACACGCCCAGGGCTACACATGTAAGGGGAGAGTTAAAGCTGGGTGGCGTTTGGGATTTTAGCAGGGAACAGGAGATTAGATGTTGGGTGGTAATGTGATAGCTCAAAAGGCTTTTCATTTTTATTTAGGAATGGGTAATGGCGGTCTCATTAAGCAGAGGGGGGCACTGCCACATTGGTCATGGATGACTTGTATACATGAGTGAAGCTGGGGGTCAGAGGTTTATGTGTTTTTTGATGAAAAAACCTGGACTTGGGGCACTCTGAGGTTTTCACATTTTTAACTATTTCAATAATGTCCTTGATGTTTTTTGTGTAAAGGAATCTTGGTTTTTCTTTAAATTGTCAGTTGTCACTAAATCAATGTGCTTTTTTTCCTCCGTGATCTTTTGCTGTCGGTTCTGTGCTATTGTTATTCGGGTCAGGGCTGGAAAACTCTTTATTGATTTAAAGTTCTGCATTTCTCTGGGACCTCTGTGATTCGACTAGTTTGTTCGTAATGTGTTTTCTTTCTTTTCTTTCTTAACCCTTTGGCTAATGGCCTTCCACCGGTAAGCCCCCCCCCCCCACCCCCCGTCACCCCCCCAGCCAAAAGGTGTTCAACATGATGTCATTGTTTATGATCGTGGCTTTAAGTGGGCCTGAGCTCAGTACTGAGTCTGACGGGGGTCCAAGCTAAGTCAATAAAAAGGTGAGTGACAATATTGTCCTTGGCCAGTAGATGGCACCATCATCCATATTTAGAATCTCATATTCATTTTCTGCCATCCGGAGTCTCACTGTTTATTCAATGATAAGCTGGAAGGAAAATATACAGTGGATCCATTTTTTTAAGTCTTGTCTTCGACTGACTGATTACAACTAATACATTGGAATGGAGGATTTCCTACAAAAGAACTGAGGGATTGGAACCTGTATTGACCCGTTTTGATTAGAGGTCGTTTTTACATGTGAATATTTGAATCTTTTTAATATTTTCGTTTCTTGCTATTTATGACCCCATTGCACCTCATCAGAGCTAGGACCTTGTTAGCAGGGTGACTTGAGGTCCTCAACACCAGCAAATGAGTCAACGTGTAATTATCCAGTAGCGACTCCTCTGTACAAAATATATTTCTTTGTCTACAATGAGGTGAACAGTGAGCTGCAGTGTCCGTCATCTGTATGCTTTTGGTGAATTGACGCACTGGAGTACTCCTTGTCACTGGGGTATTTTTCTTGATGGAGCTTTTTTTTTTTACTGTGCATTCAACGCCGGCTGCTTTAAACCAACCAAAAACAAAAAGTATAAGTGGGTGAGCGTGATGGAAGTAAAAAGAAGCAATGGAAATTCCAACTGTGTGGGCTTTTGTGTAGGCATGGGAAAGGCACTTGCCAGGCACAACCTTAGTGGTATTAACTAACGATTGATGGTAGCAGGTGCAAAATAGTGCAAAAGTACCTGTGCATAGAAAGAATAGCAGTGCCTGGCAAATGCCTAATACTTATACACAAGCCAAAACTGTTGACTTAGTCAATGCTTGAGTATTAATATTCCTTCAATGAAGGACACGCATAGGGCTTCTTAATCGAATGGCAGGAGGCAGACCTGGGTAAGACTTTTTTTATTACACCAGTAACCGGTTTACAACTCCAATTAAGTCATTAACTCACAGAAGACTGCTTTGAAAATACACTGGCAGGCATTTAAAGTGCAATGTTTAATGGCAAGGCTTCATTTAAAAAGAGCTCAGCGTGTTCCCATGAGGATGTGTTTTGGGCGCGGCAGGCAGGAATTGGGTGGGAATGGCCATAGGTATTCGCATGGCCATGGGCAGTCAATGGGTGGGCAAATAACCAAACACCACCTACAAGCTGTGTGTCCCTCCTCCTATGCCATTTCTCCCTGTCTGTACGCTAATTAAATAGTTTAGGCTTCTAGGTGTCGCAAGCACCACCTAATGGCCAAAACTAATGAGACCAGAAAATGTTCTTCTCGTTCCGGGCGAGAATGTATAAAGGGGTCTGTTGGCCAATAATATTTCCATGTATAAGGTAAGGCAAGGTACCCTCTTTTTTATATAAGGGGGCTTGACTCCAGAGGGTAAAGCGTAAATTGTGAGAAGGGAGGGGTGGAGTCAACAGCTACCCTAGTCATTGACGCTTATGGTAGGAACCTATTTGCTGGGGAGCAGTGGAGCTAATTTAGCACATATTAATTAGCTCTTAACATGAACAACAAGGGATACGATTCTTTTTCAAACGTAAAAGGTTAGGTTTTTATTATATTTGCAAAGAATTTTGTTAAAAACAGGAAAAAATGCCATCCTTGGCACAAAAGAACATTTTATACACAAAATGCAATGATTGTGCATATAAATGGGTTAGTACAAACAATAGTGACTGTAATTACATGTACTGCTGGAGTTGCGCCAGTACGTATAAAATTGTCGACACACATAAAGTTCAGGTGTTTCTGGTACGGTGAGTGGATGAAGCAGCCAGCGGTGGGATGTGTGAAACCTGCTGGCGGATGCACCGCACTGTCTTCAGGACTGGAGGAACTTTAGAGCAATAAAATGCTTGTTGAGTGTCATGCACCTGGAATTGGTGAGACAAGGGATGGGGTGTCATGAGGTTGTTTTTTTAAAAAAGGGCGTGTTCAAAAGGAAACACAGAAGAAGGGACCTACCTAAGGTTGTTGCAGCGTCATGGCTTGCGTGGTTTAGTAAGGGCCAGGTGCTGAATTAAATAGCTGGCGGCTGGTTAAGTCCTTGGAGTGGACTGGCGGTCTCTGAAACAAGTGGAAAACCTCGTTTGATTCCGATGTACTTAAATTAATTACAGTGAGCAATAATGCTGTGTAATAAGGTCTTTTTTCTTTTTACCTGGTCTGGTCAGAAAATCTGGTCCCAGGTGGATCTAGGTGAGAAGGTGTCTCGATCTAGGGTAGGGGATGAGCCACGGTCTGTTGTAGACAAAAAGAGGAGGGGGAAAGGACATTTGGCCTTTAGGCAACTAGTTATGCAAAAAAACAAATGATTTTGGGGCATACTGGTGCAGGTGTCGATTGTAGATAGTGCACATTATTATAACCAATATCAAGTATCTGTGATCGAAAAGGATGCCCAGATGATGCTAAGGCAGACTACGTTGCAAAAATAAAGAATCTTAGTGCTGGTGCCTTTTTGGTCTAGTTAAAAGTCAAGTGTCTCTGTTCGACGTGTTTTGAGTGGTTAAAGTCGATGTCTACAGTGGTTGGCCAATGCCCGTGAAGTGATATTTTACGATTTTAACGGCCGAGGTTCGCCGTAATACTTCCGTGATTAGCATGCACTAATTGCAAAATGATTGTAGGATGGCTAAGGGTAGGCGATCCCGTGCGTGCATAGAGGAAAGGGAGGGGGAACTCAGGAGCAAGGCTTACCTCTGTTAACGAGTTGTATCCGTAGCTGGTGGTAGTGTTTGCAGAGCGCGCGTGCGTGTAAGCATCGGGAAGCTCAAGGCGTGGTCACGGTGCGCCTGTTTGAAGCGTGAATGCGTGGTAGTATTTAAAAGGGCGCGCATGCGTACAGGGATTGGGATGCTTGAGGCGTGGTAACATTGCGCATGCATGAAGGGGGTAGTGTTACTCGGTTGTCGCATGCTCATTTTGTGGGAAAAGAGATGTAGTGCTCAAATATCGTCGGAGGTAAAAAATGACTCCGGTCAAAGGACACAATGCTTAATTTAAGGTGTCCAACGGGGTTAAACGAACAGAAATCTGTTAGTTTTTTAAGTACTACAACATTCTGATGTATGTAGGCAAGGTATCAGAACCAGGGTCGAACAGGTCCTGTGTGTATATGTGAACCCAGCATGAACGAACAGGCAGTCTGTTAATTCTATAAATACTCCACACTGGAGTTACATATGGTGTATGTAGACAAATTATTAAACAATAGTTCCAGGAGTCTTGTGTACTTTTGTTGGTTCACAATACATAGATTTATACGTACTGCCGCAACTCCAGCAGTACATGTAATTACAGTCACTATTGTTTGTACTAACCCACTTATATGCACAATCATTGCATTTTGTGTATAAAATGTTCTTTTGTGCCAAGGATGGCATTTTTCCTGTTTTTAACAAAATTCTTTGCAAATATAATAAAAACCTAACCTTTTACGTTTGAAAAAGAATCTTATCCCTTGTTGTTCATGTTAAGAGCTAATTAATATGTGCTAAATTAGCTCCACTGCTCCCCAGCAAATAGGTTCCTACCATAAGCGTCAATGACTAGGGTAGCTGTTGACTCCACCCCTCCCTTCTCACAATAATATTTCCAGCCAATTGGTGAAACTGTGAAATACTGAGCCCCAAGATACATTTCTGCTGCTCCCCATCCTGCGTTCAAGAGCATTTGATGTCACACGTCTCAATATATCGCACAATTTCTGATTGGCCAAGAAAGACCTAGATTTACAATGTTGAGTCTTATTTAAATAGAACAGTTAAAAAACTAAACGCCTCACTTCTGTTATATTGTGTCGATTGTATTTTTGTATTTATTTGTATTTTACATAGCGACTTATGCCAAGGTGCTGTACAGAGAATCAAAACGGTGCAATAAAAAAGAAACTTGATAAAAAGCAATCTATTGTGTTAACCATGGTGAAGAAGGTGTGTTTATAGACGTGTGTGTTTGCTAAAATGCTCCTTCTGTTTCGGGTTTAGATGGAAAACACCATCAAGCAGTCAGAGAACGACTTGAACAAACTCCTGGAGTCCACGCGCCGCCTCCACGAGGAGTACAAGCCCCTGAAGGAGCACGTGGACGCGCTGAGGATGACGCTGGGCCTGCAACGACTGCCAGACCTCTGTGAGGAGGAAGAGAAGCTCTCCCTTGAGTAAGTGGCCGGAAGGTCTGCTTTAGTGAGTGCCGAAAGCTTGCGTCTTGCAGCGTGCTGTAATTCTATGCGGACACTATGATCCTGATCAGTGGTCGAAGTGTACGAAAAGAAGTAGTGGAACTATGTTCTATGCTGGTCTTCCCCTGCTCCCCAAAACCTCATTGCTGTGCCCTCTCCCACACACAATCCAAACCCCAGAAACAAACACACCTCCTATTTAAGGGAATGTTCCGTGCATTGCCCTGAAGTGCAAGCTTCAACTCCTTCCTACACTTTTATTTTAAAACAAAATCATTCCATAACAGTTTCTTTTTAAAAATGAAAGTATAGGAACAGTGAAACTTAAAAAAAAAAAAAAAAAAGAAAGTATAGGAGCACCGCTCCCGCCCCCTTCGACCTCTGATTCCTGATGGCGCGTGCTGCCCTGATCCACTGCACAGCTAAGCTCCCTTTATGAACTTTAAGAAGCTGAAAGGCGCTGCGTAAAATCGCAGGGTTTCACTGTAGGAAACTCGCCCTGTTTGACGAAACAAATGTTTTGTGATGAATCGCCACCTGCTTAGGTGGGAACTTAGATTGTAGGTTTCTGTTTTGCAAATACACTCGAAGGAAAGGCCTATTTTGAAAATCAGGCAACAAAAATGGTGCAGTTAGTGGGAGGGCTTCTTAGGCGTGTCAACAGGCAGAAACTATCCTTCGGGCCTACATGGCAAAAGCATCATCAGTGCCTGCTTATGGTGTCCGGGTACCCCACTCGTGTCCCGGTACCCCACTCGTGTCCCGGTACGCCACTTGTGTCCCGGTACGCCACTTGTGTCCCGGTACGCCACTTGTGTCCCGGTACGCCACTCGTGTCCCGGTACGCCACTTGTGTGACTCGTGTCCCGCTATCCACTTGTGTCCCGGTACGCCACTTTGATCAGCCCAATGAAGTTGCTATGGTGGAGCTTGCAGTTTCTAGGCCACGGTTCTCACTACCAATCGCAGCTCTGCCTTTTGGTCTCCATACATACTGGCCTTAGACTAGAGTTTGTGGAGGATTTAATAGGGATCCGCCCACAACATTGTGGCCAACGCCTTGGGAAAATGATCAGACAATTTAGTGACTTTGTGCCTTATTACAAGTTTGCTGGAATTGCCAGCGGTATACCGGCAAACTGCCCCTACCGTTTCTGCCACCTGATATCTGGGAATTACCGGGATATTATAGGCGGCGCAAAGGGTGGTAAATCTCCTTCATGGTGTCTCATGGGATTCCATGGAGGGGGTTGCTGGAATTACCGACACCGGTAATTCTGGCCTTTATTTGTCATTAGGTGCCTGATTTACCTCCATCTCATGGCTGGAGGTAAATCAGTGCCCCCACTGGCAAATTTGTGTTTTGGCGGTCTGGTAAAATTGCTGGTGCCGAAATTACTGGCAATTCTACCAGCAATTTTACTGGCCCGGCAAAACTGAAATGGGGCCCAATCTCTTTTGCATCGCCAGCCAATTATATGACTGCCAATATAACTAACCAAAGCCACATGGAACCCTCCCTAATACTCGGGCTAGATTTAATATCCCCAATTTTGAATCTGTTTTTGGGGTATGCGAGAGAAAACACTATTCATTGCTGCTGTCCATTTTCCCCAAACGATTTAGACACAGCCAGACAAAAATGGGAGCTGCCCTCTTTTGAAGATGAGCACACCTTAAAGAGCCTGTCCTCTGGGAAGGTGCCCCTCACAAGAGTCTACAATCATATTGTAGCCCACTGTGCTGTACAAGCTAAGACATGTCTATTTGAGTATCAGCCTGGTACCACCAGCGACGACAGTCCAGCACCAAAACGCTAGGCAACACTGGCTGTACTCATGTTCAGGGGAGAATTGCCTGGCATTTTGGTGATGGACTGCCCATGTGGGTGGGAGAAGACTGATAAGCAGATGTAAAAAGCAGTTGTAGACCTCCCTGAGCAGAAACCACTCCAAAGAACAGGGTATTTTGCTGATTTCAATCGCAGTGGTGGGGGCTCACAATTTTCAGATCTGAAAACGGCATTGCATTCTATGCCATATTTTCCGGCATATAGTAAAATGGTTCTATGTTGTTTCAGCGTCAGCCATTTTTACGAGTGCCTTTTAAACGTGTACAAAATTACGAAACTGGTTATTAATTTTTTATATTTTTGTGGGGTCCCTCCAACCCTCTCTCCACCACTTATCTTTAACTATTCCTGAACCCGACCCCTTATCTGCCCTTTCCCACCCCCCACAAATTTGCGATTACCCTTTTCGTGATTGTCTACACGTTTAAAATGCACCCGCTTCTTAGAGTCTGAATTCTGGACAGTGCAGGCCTACTTTTCTTTATCTACTCTTAGCTGCACATGGCAACTACCTGGGCTCTTCAAACTCTCCTCACAAAGGCAGGAAAGCTGAGAGAGAAATGTGTAAGAGTCTCTTGGATAATTCTGCACATGATTGGCTGTCCTGCATGATGAATAGCAGGGGTAGAAAGCTCAAGCTGCAAGCAACTAGCCAGCCATAAAAAGTCGCTTGCTACCTCAATTGTACACATACATATAGCACACAATTTCGTACTCGCAAGGGCTAGTGGCGAGTGCCCATTTTGATGCCTGATGTATAGCATTGCTCAGTTGTACAGAGTTTGTATCTAATTTTAATACGGATTGCTGTAGTCCTCTTTTTTTGCATTGCTCGTTGGTAACCATGTGATGTTTTTATGAATAATCTTTCATTTGAAATAAACCTGTTTTGATGCTGCGGAGAAGTGCCGAAAGCGAGCACCAAACACAGTTCTGAGATGGGCACTCCTAGACCGCTGAGTTTGAGACGCAAGCGTTGAACGTTCTGCTGACACACTATCACAACTTTAACTACATAGCAGTTGTTAGGGTTGTTTCCAGGTTTGGAGAAGAAGACTGAACCTTAATCGAGCAGTGTTCCATGCCGCGCGTGTGTGCGAAGCGATCATTTCGCAGCAGGAGGCATATTCTAGAGGACTTAGAAATGACATGGGTGCTTCAAGGTTTCACTGTTCAATTGAACTGGTGTTGGAGAGAAGGCACATATCTGCTCTCCAACTGCTCATCATTAATATTTAATTTGATTGATTGATATTTTATTTATATCGCGCTCGTACACAAGTGTTTCAGAGCGCGACAAGGCAAGGGAGGGGAACAGGGGAGAACGAAACAACGATCTTACTAGGCCCAGTGACATTGAGAACGCGCATGTACATGGGAAAGGGGGCAGAAGTGGAAAGTGCAGAGCAGAGTAGAAACAGATTAATTATAATAAATAAACAAAATAAATAATAAAGTCAATAAACGGCGGTAGTGCAGGTGGCAAGTGCTGATTTTAAGGCAGCAGACAGGGTATGTCGGATAAGTGCAGAACGAAAAGAAAAAGAAAGGGCTGGGATGGGGGGGACTGTATAGGTACAGATACAGACTCCAGTGCAAGGGGTGGCCTGGAGGCAGTGCAGGATTGTGGCACTGGCAAGGTGAGCAGGTACTTGGGCCCGGAGGAGAGATGGTGGCCAGGTGCACGGTGCCGAGAGAGAAACAGATCAGCAGGGGAGTGGGGCGAAGGCAGTAGCGAAGAGAACGGTCTTGAGGTGCTTCCGGAACCAGAGATGGTTCTCCTTAGGTTTCAGAGTGGAAGGGAGGCTGTTCTAAAGGGAGGCAGAATGAACTGAGGAATGGAGGCAGTCTGAGCTAACAAAATGTCTTATTCTATGGCGAGTTTCCTGCTGCATCTTCACATAAGCTCCTATCTCCTCTACGTGCCTCGACATGTCTCTATCTTTCAGGATCTACCATGATTCCCCGCGGGCCAATTTCATCGAAGCCGGGTTGCCTGGGTCCGATTTTGGCACTGCTGGGAAATCTCTTTCCGCACCCCCTTCTCTCTTCATTCCAAATGCGGGGTACACCACCGCAACTCTCGTTCCCTCCTCCACCCTTAGCCAGTAAATGTGTCCTGAGGGGAACACTCTCGTAACACCAGTCTGTTCACCCGTACCATTCCGTGCTCCCACACCGCATCCTCATATCCTCACACAGCCTCTCTCTCGCCAACACAAACGCACACACACACACACACTAAACTAACATCACCCGCCCTTCCTACCCTTGCGCACCAGCCGTCCATTACTTCTTGGTCCTGTCTTCCTCTCCTTCCGCAAATGCGTGGTCATTGCTCGTGCGCAAATTGGATGCCCTGTTTTATGCAGCTGCAGTAGAACAGTGAGTTTGCTCCAGTAAAATCGGCCAGTTCAATTGTTCACGTAGTAATTCAATCCTTCTAACTTAGAATATTTAAAGGTTGTGCGTGATGCACAGTACTTTTCATTCCATTTTGCTTGCATTGTTTCGGGATGGAAAATTCCCCAGACTGCTCCTCTCTTTTACTACCAGAAACATATCCCCACACACTGTAATCAACATTATATAACTTTTCAACAAATTTCCCACCAACATATAAGACTCCCCTGCACACACCGCCAACCCCAACTTGCCCAATAGACATAACTATTCCACAACTAGAGCCGACACCCATTGAATCCTTGTAGCGGCGTGCTAAGGATAAGATCACGTAGGGTGTGTGTGTTCTGTTACACAATACACCAGCCACCCTATGACCAGCTAAACATACTCATTGAAATCTTATATTTTCAAGTTATATGTCACGTTGAAGTCACTGAGTTCCATTGGAAGCACTTGGCTGCACGCTATTTCCCCCAGTTGTAGGGTCTGCGGTCGCGTGGGCAAGCCATCCAGAAACTCACTTTCTGCTTCTGGATTAGAGAAGAGGCATTTCTTGTTTTTGTGAATAACTGTAAATTCACCTGGAAATTGATTGGAGAAGGTTGGCCATAAGGTTCACATTGGGTGAGTCGCAAGTAAGTGTCCAATTGAATATACACTGAGCGTAACCGCAGCAACGGTATCCTGGGAACTCGCACAGGTCATTTTGCTGAAATTAAGTGTGAGACATGGCGAAGGTTGCCGTGGACTTTGGATTCTGGAACTAACACTGCTGATAGCGCAGTGTTGTTTCGAGGGCTGCGTACCGAACACTACATCATTTCCACTCTCCCCTTAAGAAGAGTACTTAAAGGGACAGTGCAATAAGCAAGCAGTAGCAAAGCAGTGGTTGCACAAACACTTGCTGCAGCATCACTGCTCGTAGTTTGCCTGCGGTTCTCTCCCGCACTCCCTTGTTGGCTTCACACGTAACTTGGAGGTGCTCTGCTTCAATCACCCATAGATTCCAGCCATCGCTGTTTTTAATACAGTTTAAAAAGCAACCTATGCATCTTCTTGTGGGTTCTTTTTGAGGCTGCTTCTGTCTCACGGAACAGAGCATGTAGCCTGCGGCCGCCTTCCCCGTCTACTCTGCATGAGAAAGCTACAAGCACCTCTGCCCGAATCGAATTTTCATGCATCACATATAGCCGTCCAGACTGAAACACCCGACGTACCTCAACACCTCTGCTACTAGCATAGAGCGACTACTATCCGAAAGGAACTCTGTATAGCTGACCACACATCGACTCTCTCAACAATAGCAATCTGTCGCAAACCCTCAACAGCGCCCACCCACGTGTCTGACCTCTCTTTGGGCTGCTTAGTTGAGCCTTGCCAGCCACCCAAGTCCTAGACCGGCAAAATGCACACAAGCATCTCCAAAGCAGTTTGTTTTAAACAGTTTCAGGAAAAAAGTACAATCAAGCAGAGAAGGGAGTGCTGCTTGTGGGGGATCAATGATGGAGCTCACTCTTGATTGTTGACTGCGTGTTGGTGTTGCGGTAGTCGGTGTTGCTTCCATTTATTTTGCCCCAATCTCTACATAAGGCTGGGTGTGTTGTGTGCGCCAACCTCCTCTACCATCCCTAAAGACCCACAGGTGATCAGTCAATATCCTACACTGACATCAGCCCCATATATGACACAGATCCCCTCACATTTACCTTGCGCCGCCCGCCTGTTACCTACATTTATCACTCAATATGCTGCACGGCATTGATCAACTCAATTTAATTTCTACAAATTTGCACTAGAGTTGTGAATGCAAAATATAGCAAACAAACAAGACAAAGAATGGTGTTTCTATGTTACCCATCAGACAGAGCATTCACAGTCATTATGCATGAATCTTTGTAAATTGCAGATAGCTGGGGACCCTCTTTCTTCTGGTGATCTGGAGACACCAGGGGATTCTGCCGGAGTTTCATTAGGAGCCTGGGGAAGAGCCTATGCGCGTTGGCTAATTTTCTTCATTACTTTTATATCGCTGATTGTGTCTTTTGTGCTTACTCCAGCTATTTTGAAAAGCAGAAAGCAGAATGGCAGACAGAACCGCAGGAACCTCCTATCCCAGAATCCCTTGCAGCAGCAGCAGCCGCTGCCCAACAGCTGCAGGTTGCAAGAAAACAGGATACAAGGCAGACGGCAACATTCCGACAGCAGCCTCCTCCGATGAAGGTAATTCAGGCATGCGATTGACTCTGGCGGAGAGGTGCACGTCTCAGTTATGTCGGGGATACTCATGATCTGCATTTCCCTCCACACAAGAGTACATTATCGGGTTCTGCTCTTGATGGTTCTAGAACAACTTTACTGAAACATGTCATGATTTTCTAGAAGTGGGTTTTAGATGGATCCAGCAGAATGTGTCCATAGCCAATTTTTGTATATTTAGTATCTTGTGAAGGATTCGTCCTGCTTCCATGTGCTGTAGTAGCACTTATTACCCAACTTAATTGTTCTCAATTTTTCAACTTTAAAAAAAAGGATGGACTGCGTCAGCCCTGCAGGGACTCGAACCTGTGGCTGCAGGTTTCATTCAGCTGATGGAGATGAATGCTTAACTCACTTGGCTACTTTAGAGGCTTGCGGGAAGAGGTGCGCCAGCTGCCCTTTAGCATACGCAACTGTTACATTTGGCTGCCTTGCTCCCATGCAAGGTGATGAGGTATGTGGGCAGGTGCGACCAGACATCCTGAGGACAGACAGCTTGCTGGAGACACCTAAGTCCTCATTGACTTTGGTGTCAACGAACCGGGATCCCTGCTTTCTTTCCCCTTTAAATCCCTCCAAACCTATACAGTTTGTTGCAAGAATCCAAGATGAGAATCCGTACCACGCCACGCTCTTGCAGTTCAGGAAGGACCCAAGACCTTACCCTTCAGGCAACATTTGGGGACCATAAATGCTTCTTGCCACTTATTGTAACCCCCTCTCCTTACCTCATATGCTACCCTCAGCGACACACACACCGCTCTGTTTACCCTATAGAAAACCCATATATTAAGGCCAAAATGAGTGAGGCTTCTTTTACAGAAGTCAGGGGAGGGATTCATACGGAAATAGCCTGTCTAGCCATGTGTGTCCTTCACTGGCACTTTATCAAACCTCGGCATTTGATAGGACGCCGTCGGAGCCCTTTCCTGAGGAACAGCCAATTATAGCTGTTTCACTATCCAGCTATGGATATGTGTAAGCATCGCATCACATTCTCCTCCTGTACGTTGCGCCAACGTCAACTATAGAAATCCCTGCACGCCCGTACTGGGATCTGATCGCATGAATAGAAACCTTGGATAATATAATGATCTGCACTTATGAAATTATTTGGTTAAGAATCACACCCTTTTATTTGACTCGGTCTTCTTGGGCTGGCTTTAGTGGACTAAGGTTCGTTGCTGTGGCTTTGCTTTGGCAAACCCAAGCATTCTGAATGCAACACACCACTCTGTGCAAGAACAAATGTATGCTAAAAAAGAAGCAAAAACGAATGTCAAAGAGAATAGATGCGTTTGGTGGCAAGGACTGTTGAGATCAGGGGTCTACAACCTTCGGCTCTCCAGATGTTTTGGCCTACATCTCCTATCAGTCCAAGTCAGCATCGTTAATGCTGAGGGACCATGCGAGTCAAATTCCAGCAACATCAGGAGAGCCACAGGTTGTAGGCATACGGTTTAGATGTTGTTTCTGAAGGCGTTAAAAGAAATTAAATGTAATTGGGCATTTCAGAATGCATGTCTTCCTGTATATCTATTTGCAGTTGGTTTTGTGTGATATTGACCTCTTTCTATAAACCATTTCTAAAAAAAATAAACACTTTGCATCTTTAGTTTAAGAACTTGTCTGCAGGGAGGGACTTGCCACTACTCCCCTCCCCCGTTCCGGTGATCTTTAGTGTCCACGTCATGATCCCTTTCTAATCGATGCCCCTAAATGCACACCCACAACACACAGAAACCTAGCAGCCGTAGCCAAGAGGACCTGCAATAAACTTAACTTAAACAGAACACTTAAAGTAGGCCCATTATCCTCTAATTGGACCAAAAGATTCCTGGTACATTTTCAAAAGATTTCCATAATTGTATGACAAAAAGACTGGATCCACTGAGGCTCCTAAATCTGTTCAATCCAACACAAAAAAGCAACAAGATGGTTCACCCGCAGCCCCGAGCATGCAAGAAATCTAACTGGACATTCGAGAAAGCCTGGGGAAAACACTGCAATCAGGTCTACAAAGTCAAACACTGATATCCAATGCATCTATACAAAGAGTGGTCTATACAAAGCAGCTGCCCGTGGTGGCCCTATCTTTCCCTATGCTATAAGGCGTCCCTATCTAACAATACTAGTTAATGTAATCGTCAGTGGTCAGTGAATGTCTAACAGAATCGGTCCTCCATCCAAACTAAGCCTAACTGAACCTACCGCTACAACAACTAAGGACAGGAGAACGACTTCTCATGTGGTTTTTGCTTCTTGCAAGGTTCTGTTTTAGGAAGTGATTTTCAGATAGTCTCTGGTGACTAATTTTAACAGTTCATATAGTTCATTCAACACTTTACTGTGTTTTGGTTTCCTCTCTCTGATGGTTACTTTTTGTGATTTTATTATCATGCTCTTGATTCTCTCTACAGAGAGTTGTTCTGTGTTCTTCCCATTGTAAAGTTATTCAATGTTACACTGTCTCTTTACTTTGACTGGGAAATGTATGATTGGTCCCATAATGATTCCTAGTCACTTCTCTGCGTTCAAGTATCACAGTCGCTTTACTTTGCCTCGGATGAGTATGATTTGATCCCATACTGATTCTCTGTTCTGTTAAGGATTCCAATCGGGCATCACACACCAGACCAGGACTCTTGCCATTAGCCTAGGATGTAGCGCACAATTAAAATACTTTTGTTTAATTTCCTATGAATTCGGATTGAGCTGGCACCCAACCCCTCTCACACCCCCTTTTACCAATACCATGCATCACAATGGACCATGAACCAGGCCGGTGGGTGTAAATACAATATGTATTTTAAATTCAAAATCACACAATTTTAATATTGGGCAGCAATCACCAATGGGGTGATAATTACAATGTACATTTATGAAATAAACTTGGTTGACCCTCTACTATAACATATCCAAAGCCCAGATGAATAGGAGCAATTTTACTGTTTGGGTAGATAGCACCCGAGTTAAGATTTCCCCCTGCAATATTCTCTCAAACCCCTATTAATCGAATTAGGAGCAGCAAGGAGTCAGGGATACTAAGCAGCAAACAGAATTAAAATCCGACCTTCCCTCACGAAATGGGAGGCAAAATCGGATTTGAAAACCTTTGCAATTGCATAAATAACACTCGGAATTGGTAAATAATTAATTCACATGTGCGGTTGAAAGAATGAGGTAAATATGAGTTCTAACAGTATCAGGGATGTAAGAACACTAGCAACTACAAGGCAAGTTATCAACAAAGTGCATACAGTTCAAAAATCAGCTTGAAAGTAAGAACACAGTTCAGCCAAATCACACGTTGGAAAATTGCATTTTCTTCTTTTTACAGGTTTAAATGTCAAAACGGTTTGAAAAACGGATGAAATAGACAGAATCGGAATGCGGTTTTTATGCTGGGTGATAGATGCACATCACAGGGATATATGAAAGTGAAAGAGTGACTCTAGCTGAATAATTGTATGAGATTTTCAATGTGCAAGGAAATTTGGTTTTAGAAATAAAAGCAGTTAACAGAGAAAATCGATTTAAAAAGGAAAGGACAAGTTTTACAGAAAATATATTTTAATGGATAGAAAAGAGGGATGCCGCCCGCGACACAGTTTACTTTGCAATGTAACCCCCTTTGCGCCGTGTGGCTCTTTATGTGGGAATTAATTAGTTTAATCAAAAATAGGACTAAGGATTTACACAAGACAGAAATGAGTGGAAGAATGGCGCTAATGCTAGGAAATCAAGGACAGGATGCACAGAGAATTCAGACTATCTTAAACAAGTTATCAAGGTATGGATGGAATTACCTAGAGGGTGGAACCAAGACAAGGTATTAAATTGGGGTATAGTATGTGTTGCTATGGGATGGGGAGATACTCCCAATCAGCGCTGGAGTTTGGGATTTGGGGACATCCAACCGGGTTTATGGACTCAAAGGATCTGGTCACGGCACCATGGCAGGGCTCTCCTAGCAGAACAGCTGGGCCTGTCTGGTCACGGCACAGCGGCATGCAGGTAGTGGGGCAAAAAGACGGTCTTGGTCACAGGATACTCTCCAAAAGGGTACCACAGCTTTTCCCCCTTTCTCCCTGAGCTAGTGGGATTTTGTTATGGGGTTTAGTTCTGAAGGGTGGATCTGCCTGGATAGGATCAGCTATGCTCTGGCCTGGCAGTGCAATCTGGAATCTGGCAGGATGAATATGAAATATCAGGATACGCAGGAGCAGGAAAATTCAGAAGAGTGTGTCCCTTGTCTCTGTGAGCTTCCCCCTTTTATAAGGTGGGTGACATCACATGATTTACTGTGGGGCAGAACTAAGCTATACCTACCCCTACGAATCAGATCGGTCAGCCTATGTCACGTCACCTCCTGCCTGGAAGCAGATTGGACTGGAGGAGGGAACTGAGTTTTATGGGGTGTATTTTTATGAGGTACAGAGCCATCCCCCAGTCATTTTTGCCAAAAATCAGTTATGCAATAAATAGCACATTTTTACAGTTGTGGCACTTTTGCAAATCACATAGGCAAATGACATACTCCACACAGAGCATAACATTCCAACTCCCAGATCTGTACGACATTGTTTCATCCTTCTAATAATCTTTTGCACTTTTTGGTGGGAAATATTTCACTTACAATTCTATAACTTTATACATATTATCACAAGGCATGTTAGTATTGAATTTGAAAGTGGCACCATATACACTTTCCTCAGAATATACAATTTTCTGCCATTTCCGTCCCCAACATGCTAGTGAAAGCTACCACTTCTTAATGTGATGCCACAAAAATTGCATTTAAGCTGTAAAACATTTGCATTACTGCATTGTCTGGTTGCAGAAATAGAAGTCTTACAGTTTATTCATAAGAACAGTCTTTTGCCCCAGATGGCCAGCATTGTCTTCCAAATCAGGGCGCCATCATTTTAATGCAAAATATTTCCTTTTTCAAATGGGAAATTTTCAGCTAGCAGCAGAGCAGCACTTCAATTATTTTCTTTAGTGCACATAAGGAAACCCACTGGCAGCCTTTCTCAGGGTGTTCCATGTTCCCGCTTGTCCCATATGTGCTTGGTAAAGACAGCGCAGCCATCATTTTTGTAGCTGCAAAACATAGTTTTGATGCAAGGGAATGGCGCTCTGCAGAGCCAGTGCAGCCCTTCTGTTGGTAACTGCGGAAGTGCAGATTGGTGATGCAGGGGAATTCTGCTGGGTTGGTAAATGTACCCCACAGTTCCTCTCTGGGTCTCCCGTTTTCCCTGTCACTGTGTGATCTTAGGGCTAACTTCAGCAGGGCTTCTACTAGCTCGGGGGTTGTTCTCTTCTTTGCCAGTGAGGCCTCTTGTATTTCTGCAATGTCTTTTCTCTCTTGTCGTCTAGGATGGCCACACAGTATTTCTAATACGTCTAGGTTTCACATCTCTTCTTCCCAAGGCGTTTTGCTGTTGTTTATTAGACTTATGTCCCACCACAAGTCTTTTGTGGTCACACCACCACCTTCTTCGTCTCTCTCTGTCTCTCTCTGTCTCTCTCTCTTTCTCTCTCTATCGGGACACTGTCTGCCTTAATTTCTCTCGGTTTCCACTGTGTAAGACACTGCACGTCTAAATCTATTTTGCATTTCTTTATAGTCACAGGACACAGCTGTCTAGTTCTCTCCCTTCATCAGGCTCTTCTCTCCGTTTTGTAACTCGCTGCCTTTTCTCTTCACAAGTCTTCTCCCTCCTCTTATGTAGCATGGGGGCTTCCCTGCCGCATGTCCGGGTCTTCCTCTTTCTCGCTCGTCTTCCTCTTTCTCGCTCGCTCGTATCTTTCTCCTCTACTCCTCTGTATATCATCTTCCTCATCCCAGTTGAGGGGGATTTTTCCTTTGAAGAAATATTCAGTCTCTGGATAACAACAGCACATATTGGTTTCTTCTGTATATATGTTCCCATTGAGGATGTTTGAAGAGGCATTATTGGGATGTTTCATAGGGAGTTCCTCACAGAAACGGGAGTCCTTGTCCCCAAACAGGGAGTCTCTCCCGGTGAGGTCCCACTTTCCTCGACCCCTAGGGAGGGTGTTGTGGAGCAGGCTCACCTCCCTAGCCTTACAGGAGGGGCCCTTCCTTGGGAGAAATTCCTGCCATTCATCACATGTCTTAACATCCAAGAAAGTGCACTACGTGAAAAGAATCAGAGCGACGCCCAGCCCCCAGAAGGAAACGTTCACATGCATCAATGTGATGAGAAATGTAGCCTCATGCAACAACACACACACACACACACACAGACTGGAAACGTCAATGGTAATAACAAATGTTGGAATTCTTATGCACCATGGGCTCAAACTACAACCATATGACATAGTAAGAAAATCCTCTACCACCCATGTTCGAGGTGTCATGCTGTATCTTCGCTTGCCACAAATAACACTTTACACCATCTCACGGATACTCTCAAGCATGGACTAATCAAACAGCCTGTACCTAGGCATGTCCGACGAGCTCAGCCAAGAAATTACAACGTATCCACCAGCAAGATTTCTACTAAGACTGGACATTGGGGAATACCTCACGCAGCCCTGAGAAGCCTCCACCAGCTACTGCTGAAGAAATTGATCAATGTTAAAGCACTCTGTATCACACACAGAGTACTTCATGGTCAGGATGCAGAATTACTTCCATCCAAAATCACGTCTTATCAACCTTCAGCACTCTAAAATCTAGCAACTACATGCTGATCCAATCCCAGTGTTAGACAAACACAAAATATGGAGGCGCAGTATTCAACACTCCATCCCTAAAGGAACCTGGGCAAAACAAATCACCTCGTGTTCGGAAATAGCTTAATAACATGGTTTTCTAATACACCAGGGTAGAGGACAAGTCACCACAGATCAAGAGCTTGTATAAATTGCAGCATGCAGCTGCAAAAGCATCACCATCCGATGACCTTTCACTCTCCCCACAACCATCCCTGCATTCAACTAGGATCAAACCTACAAAATCGTCAAATTGCATTAACTCTAATCACCTTGGACCATGCCATGAAGATGCAGCCCATCTAATATCTTCACTACTGGACGACCTGGCACACGCCCAAAAACAACAAAATATCCCACGATGAATAAACTGCCAACATGGAACAAACCTACAGGGCAACGCAAAGGCCTTAAAAAAAGCTTTTTGAGTAGCAGGTCATACATGCACTGTGGTAGCTGACCGTTCTCAACTGGTTGAAAGACAAATTACAGAACTAGACCATAAAAGGTCACCATTGATGATATGGCAACAAACGGATCACACCCTACAAATAACTTGCATTGTATTACCTCAAATGGCTTTGGACTAGCAGCGCATCTAGCATCGTCACCTGCCCAGCAAGCCAATATCCCACCAGGAAGAATACAAGGAACAAACCTAGAACAAGAACAATCATGCTGGAAAGCTCTCCTGGCATTTTCTCAAAATGTTTTTTGACCATCGTAACATACAGAATGAGTTCATCAAGCCCTCAACCCAATATTTTTGCAACGCCTCGACAACTTCAACGTGGCCAAGACTAAGGACGAGGATCCTAGCATGCAAACCGCCAGTAAGAACACAATCATCTAACCACCTCCTGGTCAATCAACACATACTAACACAGACGGATAGCCAAAACCCTCTCCCATCACCAAACCAACTCTTCATCTCCCTATCAATTTGCAAACCTCACGCACCTGCCAAGCATTCTGACAAGTCGGACCCTTGAGGCCGCCCCAATCTGGAAACAAAACGTCTCCTGTGTACAAATCACTATCCACCTGGAAACACACCCATACAGACACCAGCTGCTGCAGGCTCTGCATGCACCAACATTTAAGCACAACAGCATGCCGCTTCCCCTTCTTTGCCCCTAACCATCACCCATTTTCCCTTTTCAGATCCATGCGAGTGCTTGGAGACGATGCAAATGGCAGCCGTGCATGGTATAAATCCCAATAACGAGACATGACGTAACCACAGTCATTCAAATATGAGTCCGGCACAGAGGGACAGACCATTGATTTGCTTGAGATAAAGTCTGCGACTACTGGTTCAGACGTTCAGCTAAAGAGGGGACAACAGAATGCTGGCCGGGGAGGGACCTCGGGAAGAGGGAGAGGTTGACCGTACTGGCAAATTCACATGCTAACGGCATTATTGACTTGCCAATAATGCCGGGTATAGCCTATTGCCTTTCTTGTTCAGCCTGGTTTGAACCCTGCGTTATTAACTGGCTACTTAAATTGGAAGCAGCATTTAATAATAATGGTAGTTTAGCAAACGTTGCCTCTCCTTTTAAACCTGTTAAAATCTCCTTGATGGCAATGTCTTAAGGTGAGTACAATGGGGGCAGTGCTTTTAAACATTATTTCCCTTTTTACAACTAGGTTAGCTCTGTCGTCTCAGCCATTGCTCATTGCAGGGTAAGTTAACATACTGACCTTGGCTCAAGTTCGCGGCACCCTCCTGGAAGGTGGATACGCCATGCTCTGGACATTTACAAGAAACCTCATTCCCCTTGCCTATCTTTTTAGATGAGTTGCCATTCTGCAGACCTCCAGTTTCTTGATGCGCAGCTCCCAAGACCTCTCCTACCTCATACACCTCAAATCTTGATGACCAGATTAGTTCCGGTTCAGCTTGATAGTTATTGACGCCGCTCGTCGCTAACGAGATCTTGAACATAGTCCAGTGCTTGGAGTATTTATGTGGGCTCCAGAGGGTTGAACTCTATATCTTTGGGGAATGCTGTTACAGGCTGCCACCTGCTGCCCTCAACTATGCAGGGGGCTTAACATCACATCCGTTTCAGCCTAAGCTGGGGGAGTGGGAGAGGATCTGCTGAGTAGGACTTTAGATGATCCATAACACTGGGATCTCATACTTTCTCCCAAGATCTTTTCAACCTCGGACCTTATAATGTAAGCTGGGGGAGTGGGAGAGGATCTGCGAATCTGGAGGAGGATCTGCTGAGTAGGATTTTAGACGATCCATAACAATGGGATCTCAGACTTTCTCTAAAGATCTTTTCAACCTCGGACCTTATAATCTGAAATTATACACAATGTCTGCAGCTTACCTCTTACATTTTGTTGTGGTCCTACTCTAACACTGTTTGAAGGGGATTGGGGCTGGTGGGAGGGTAGTGACCGATACTTGGTTGATTAGAATATTGGAGAAAAGATGGTCTTCCTTGGCCAGGATACCCCATTCTCATGGTCCCATTGTGGCGGGGTTGGTTATAGCTTTGTACAAATATCAGCTCCCTATGCAGTCTTTGGCAGCCTTGGAAGGGACTTCAGCGCTAGGCACAATACTTTCAATTTGAAGGCTGGCTCCTAGGAGCTAAGCTAGTTGGCACTTAAACCTCTGAGGTTAAGTTTGCAGACAGGCATGGGAGTAGAGAAATTGCTGAGTATATTTCATTGTGGGCATCAACGGCAGAATGCTAAAAGCTGCTCGCTTGGCCTCCCTTCTCTACAACGAGTAGCAAGATTGATACGCCAGTGAAAGATGTTTTGCGACTATTACTGTTGCCCTCAAGGTAAATTGACACTTATTTCCTCGCTAGCTAAGGCCAACTTTTCACAGTTCCTGTGATGGAGCGATTGTTATATGCATGGCTGTTGTCCATATTTGTTGGACACTTGGCATGACTCCCATCACTTTACTGACAGCGTTTTTAGAAAATTAATTGGAGATTTTCATTTCTTAAATCTCGGTTTATCGCTACAGTGTGCATCCAATTAGTAACCGAATCCATTGTGCCTTTCCTGGGAATGTGTTATTTTCTTTCTTAGCACAGTTCAGGTATTAAGCTTCTTGTTTTCACTAGGCGTGTGTAGTGGGATTTTCAGTATTTTGTTTATCTACTCGTTTCAAGATCTTGTTTGTTGATGGAGAGAAGGGCATGGCATTTAATGTTGTTGTCTGGTTGTTTGCCAAGACCGTACTCCTGTGCCAGTATATGGAAGTTCTTTCTTTGCAATGGACTAATGATCCCGGGCACAGAAGACTGTAAACGGAAGCATGAGAGCGCGCAGAGGCTGACGGGCCTAATCTTTGACCGGCCCGGAAGAAGGAAGAGGCTGATTTATATATATATATATATATATATATGAGAGAGAGAAGAAAAAAAAAAAAAGGTAAAGGAGGGTGAAACCCCCTGACTACAAGTATATCCCACAAATGTGGGGGGGAATGGGGCCTGGTGAGAGGGGGGTAATACCCACCAAAATTGTCAATTTTCCCCACCCCTTGAAGGTTGCACTAGTTCAGCATAATAAACGCATCCTTTTTGGAATGCAACCATCAACGGCAGATCTTAAACATAGAACCGTGACTTGTAGACTGTCAATACGTAAGAATGAAAATGGGATAAAAAGGTGCCGGGGAAAGCCTGTGATCCTCGGGCTGTGATCCTCATGCAATGGCAAAGCACTGGCAAACCAGGTCTGGAACAGTGGCTGGAGGACCTGAGCAAAGTGGCCTCCATAGAGAGGGGGGACTTTTTCACCAAGGTCTAAAATGGACAGTTCAGTGAGTGCAGGGCGCTGATACTGAGAGACGTATGCTTGATATGTTTGTTGTAAACCGGGACTTGATCGCGCTGAAGGAGGCGCTGGAGGGTAAAGGTGGGAGCACCTCATCTCAGTGCCCAGTTTCTGTAAAGGTTCTATTGCTTTTGCATTGCTTGTTTTCAGATGATGCTGGATATTTTTTGTATAAACAATGAAAACGGCAATACAAAAAATCAATTACAGTCCTGCCTCCTTTGTCTTGTGGGATCTTCGCTAAGCACGTGACCTATCCTGACAGCAGCTAGGTCACTGGCATTGGTTCCTGCTGTGTTTAACAGACAAAATAGAAATATGGTAAACTGGAAAAAAGTTAATTATGGGTCAGGTGGAGCTCACTCGTTGTAAACAACCGGGCTCCTAAATGTGGTACTGTCCCTGATATCAAGTGGATCAAAGGAATAAACACTGGATACGCGTGAGGGATTTTTGGGTACACTACACGTCACGTTAGGAATAGTGTTAGTCACGCCCATGTCAACGTCCCCTTTCGATCTCCGAAAGAAAGATGCAATACTGTGCGATTACCACTAGATGTCGGACTATATGCACAGTATGTGAATCTAAGCAGAATCACAAGCATCAGAAATGCTGTTACGGTGAGTAATCCATGTCTTCTCCTGTGATGAAAGCCTTTTATGAGCAGCGATTTGGGCTCTACTTCAATGGAGGTCACTGACTTGGCACCACGGTTTTTAGCCTTGCTGCGTGGACCCCCTCCACGTTTGTTGACAGAGTCTGTGTTGGGGATGTCTGAGTCCTGTAGCTCGGATGCTTGGCTTGTTCAGCCTGGAAAAAAATGACTCTAGGAGGAAGAAACAGCGGTTTAGGAGCTCAAGAATGCATCCACTAAATGCAATGGCAGCTTTTTCTCCAGTATGCAGATGAATGCTAACCTCTAGGTGGTTGATCAGCATTAGGTTACTAGGAAGCCAGATGAACATTATGTTCTAAGTAACTCGTTGCACTAGTGGTGGCTTTTCTGCTGTGGAGGGGTATTCACAAATATCCATTCCAGGATGACTCACTCATTGGAGCATCCAACTCAGTGGCTCACCATGCAATACTGGAGCTGTTCATTTCACTGGGCCTATCCAATAACTTCAAGATTCCTTGCCTCTCCCCAACACAACCTCTACAATGCACTCATCATCTTTGGGTGGGGCGTGCAATGTGGTTTAGTGTTCCCTTTCTAGGGGAGGAGTCAGAATCCGTACCCCACCTGTTATCGAACGTGCAGATTCTCTTGGGCCGCGGCGCTCGCGTGCTAGAAAGCGGAGTAATGTGAAGTAGTCTTGTACACCACACTTCTGCCATTTTAGCACCTGTGGTCATGGGAGGAAAGATGTAGACCATCGCCGTATTGGTGTGTTTGGGGTACCTGACAGGCTGTGCTTCATGCGTGTCGCTGGTCCCACATGTGAGGTTGCACATGAGGCGCACTTAATTTGGCAAAACATTGGAATTGGGACACGCTGCCACAATCAACGCTTTTTAAAGTCCATGAACTAGTCCAGGCAAATCTGTGATGGATGTGGAGTTCCAACCTCTCTTCGGGGGGGTTCCCTCGTCTCCCCAAGAACCACACATGTGGATTTCTATGGACTCTTCCCTTCTGGGATCGGGAGCAGTCTTGAACAACCTTTTAGTGCATGACCCCTGTGACCCTCCAGTCTCTACTAAAACTGAAAGTCCTCTTTCTGACAATCTAGCAGTGGTTGTGAGTCCATAGTGCTGCGCTTGACTGAGAATGTTAGAAGCGCTATGGAGCAGCCGGCTGCTGGTTAAGTAGCGCACAACCAGATGCTACGTATACCAAAGTGCAAGTGTCAAGAAAAAACACCCAAGTGCATGCCCTCCATCCACAAGAAATATTAAAGTTTACATATAGTGCACCAAGTTTATCATCATCAGAAACAGGCAAGGATCACTACAGTTTGCATAGACACTTTGAACTCTTCAGTGCAATTGTCAGTAAGTGACCTCTTCTAACTGAACATCAAATTATATTGTGTGCATATCCCATTTATAAATCAAAATAAAGACTGCCACAATTACCAATGACGAACGGAAGCCGCACGCAGCTGAGCTCATCAAGGCACAGGAAACTCTTGCAAACTGAAGTAATCCTTGCGAGTTTATGGTGATGATCAACTCGGTGAATTTATATGGAAGCTTTAATATTTATGGCTTGCTCTTTCTGACAATGTAGGCCTTCCTCCCCTTGATCTGTGGCTCACAGGTGCAGATCTTAATGGACACCACAACAGCGCTGTTGCATTGAAACCTACGGAGGGGTGCGGTTGGCAGGTGCCCTATGGTGTGTAGAGTGGCTGTGCAGATCTGAAACTGGTGGATACGCTGTGCCACTTTTCCAGTAGTAGCAGCTCAACTGCCTCAGTCATGCCATTTTGGAAAATACTGAAGAGTGGGGTAGGGGGATGAATGCCAATGGTCCAGCCCCACCTATTGGCGACGAGGTGTGGCTTCTGTACGCCCTTGAGACCAGCAGGTGGGCGACATGGTTCCCCCACTTCCCCGGATCACCAGGTTGGTACCCATTCTGAAGATCAGTGTGAAGACACCCCTTAGTTAGGATTGCCCCGTGGTGACATAACCAGGTATGGTTCAGATCAGACCTGTCCCTTCTGCACAGGACCACAAGGGCTCATGACATGCATCGGTATTGGGACCAAAGCTGCGCCTCGCGGATGACGCCCAGAGAGGGTCGCGTGTGGCCGTAAGCGCAAGGGTTGATACTTCAAAGGTCGGACGTGACTGCTCCTTCTGGCGTGGGAACAAGCCTGATTTGTTTATTTATTTATTTATTTGATTTGTTATACGCGCCCAGGACCCGGAGGTATCACAGCGCCAGATTACATACATAGTAAATTATAAATAATAACAGTACAGAGTATCGGTTCACAATGGTTTCAGAGAGACTCGTGCACATTTGTTAAATAGAGCGGTTTTGACTTGTTTGCGGAAGGCAAGGTAGGGTGGTTCGTTCCTGATTGAGGGAGGGAGTGTGTTCCATAATGTGAGGGCGATGACCGTGATATGGGGGCGATATGGTCACTCCCCGACCGAAATGGCTTGGCAGGCTGAAAAGCAATGGCTTGGAGGGTTACCCAGAGCTATACCAGTGCTTATGATTTATTCAAAATATTCTATCCATCACTTTTTGGCTATGCCCTGTTTATTTTCATCAGGTAGCTTTTAGAAAGCACTGTTCCTCGTATGTCTTAAGAATGGCTCCTTAACCCCTCCCTTTCCTTGCTGTTCTTCCGCCACACAGTGCGGACACGAGAGCTCCATGGGACCATGGCCGGGACCATTTAGTTCCATTGCAGCAATCAGTGCTTAAAGTGGGCCGGGGCCTGCCGGGGCCGGGCCCCGCCAGTCTCCAGAAAGTGGGGCTGAGCCGGGGCCCAGCCGGGGCCCCGTCCCACACAACATTGGCGGGATGCATTATCCCGTCGCGGCTGCGGCCGCGACGGGAGATGCGCCGGTCATTATGTCGGCCAAGCTGACAGAAGTGCCAGCCAGCCACGACGCTGAGGCTGGCGGCACTTCTGTCAGTTAGTGTAACTCCCTTTGATGACCCCTCATCAGGGTCATTAGAGGAAGTTACTGTCCCTTTGTTTTCCCTCCCCAGGTCACTGACCCCCGCGGGCTCCGTGATCTAATATGCAGATTAGATCACAGAGCCCGCGGGTTCCCAGAGGGTGAAAGACGCCTCGGGCTCAGTGATCTATGTGCTCTGAGCAGATAGATCACAGAGCCCGAGGTGCCTTTCTCCGTCGGCAAAGCTTTATAAAAGATTCCTTGAACTGTGTACGTTTCAAGCCATCTTTTATAAAGGTAGAAATATTTCTATGTTTATAAAAGACGGCTTGAAACGTGCACAATTAAAGGCATCTTTTATAAAGCTTTGTCGACGGACAAAGCCACCTTGCGGTTTGTTTTGTCCGTCATCAACGCTTTATAAAAGATGCCTTGAATTGTTTACGTGTCAAGCCATCTTTTAGAAACATAAAAACATGTTACAAATATCTATGTTTATAAAAGGTGGCATGAAAAGTACACAAACCATAGTAAGGTAAGCACACAAGTGTGCGTAAAATACTATGGTTTGTGCACTTTTCAAGCCACCTTTTATAAACATAGAAATATGTAACATTGCTATGTTTATAAAATATGGTTTGAAAAGTACACACACCATAGTAGTACGCATACAAACATATAAATGCTCACATACATTTATATATTTGTTTGGGCACCTTACTATGATTTGTGCACTTTAGGCCACGCCCACAATGAAAGCCACGCCCCCAAACGAGGCCCCCCCCCCTCAATTTCTTACCCCACTTAAAGCACTGGCAGCAATATTGGTACTCTTTCTAAGGTCTCGCCTATAACCATCCCACTTCATGTCCCGCAGAGCCAGGGAAGGTAGTGTTACACTACTCCGCGCTGGACAGGGAACTGAGGCAGAATGTGCAGTGTGTGCTTGCGTTGCATTGGCAATGCAAGCTATTTGTATGTTGGTGTAGTGGAACACTGTGGGGTCCTCAAGGTTCCACATATGTCAGTTAGGGACTTCAGGATGGGAGATGGTAGTCTAGAGATGTATTCACTTGACCTCCCTCCACATTTTCTATCTATTACCATGTAACTACAATAAAGCCCATTCAACTTTCTACCCGACGGCTGCAGTGTGGTTCCTGCTGTAAGTATACCAGTATTCCTGTGATGTTGGCGACGAGGATGGGAAACTGCTAAGTAGCAGGAACCGGAACCACACTGGCATCAGGAACCACACCAGTGCCTGCCTTTAGTGTTATTACGTGGACGATTCACATAGCTTTTTGGTGCAGGTGTGGGATGCGCTAGCGCATGTCTTCGTGTGTGCCGAAAGAAGATGCGCCTAACATGCAGAGGGGGCGCGGACTGTGCGCATCAGTGTTGCGCACATTCGGATGTCCTCTTCCCCACCGCTCCTTGCACACACCAGGCGATGGAAGAAATTGTATCTGGAACAGGAGCCTGAACATGTGCAATGCATAGAAGGGCCATGTCTGACCCTTTTGGTGCTTTTTTTTTATAAACTTTTTTTTTACATGGAACTACACGGACGGTACACCACTGCTCCCATGGTTGTGTGAATCACCCCAAAATGGACAAAGAAATAATGCTTTTCGTTGAAAAACATTTCACGATGACACATTAAGGGCTGGCCGTCATGTTGAAATGTGCTGCCGGCACCCACGTGGGTTCTAGAAGCATCTGAACACATTAGTAATGCGCTTGACAGCTGACACGGACATCATTTGCGCCGCCTTCATGAATAAGGCAACATGTGCACTTCAGAAAATCAGGCATCGAAAAAGCAAATGCTCTGCACATTATTTGTAAATTGGACTCCGTCTTTGTGGTCTTAATGTACCTTTGACACTCGCTTCTAAATCTGCCCACATGGTGGCGGCATTGCTACATGTTCTGTTGCGAAATTGGAACTGAGCACTTCGCATGGAGAGAACAATCTTTATAAATGACATATCATATAATATAAATACAGAGTGGAGTATTCACGATGCAACTGCCGCCATATTTCACCCTCTTGAACCTGAGACATTTAAAGTGCAAAAACATGCACCTGCCTTGTGCTAGGGTTGCTCCCTCTCAAAAAAACGAAATCTTAATTATGTTTTGTCTAAGAATATTAATACAGATCCAAACTGGTATCCTATTTATTCTCTCTGTACGACACCACACACGAAGGAACAAACCACTGCAATACCAGCCATTTTGCCCAATCGGAGTGGCTTGTGAGCTGGGCCTCTCTGAATTCCCCAGTGCCACGTGTGAAATGTAGGTGGGCGCATGCGCCCCAAATCCACTTCATAGTGCAGAGGCTTGATTTCTTTTGACCCAGTGCTACTTGCCAGTGAAATGGTTTACGGTATACAAGATGAGGTTCAGAGGTCATGGGTTCGAATCCTGGTTTGCCAACCCTGAACTTCAGTATTTTCAGGACTGTTTCTTTGTGTATCTAGGGTTTGCTTTTATTCCTTATTTTATTCAAACCGTTCTCATCCACTCCTTTCTTGAAGTAAAAAGAAATATATTTCCCGCTACATGGCATAATAGCTTTTTCTTTCTTTTTAGTTTGTTAGTGTATGTGGCCTGGTTTATGTTTGATGGGTGCATGCTTTGTGTTACATTCTGCCCACAACATTAAAAAATTGTGCACTCTTTTGAAATATTCTGTACTGTGTT
This sequence comes from Ambystoma mexicanum, assembly GCF_040938575.1. Classification (NCBI taxonomy): domain Eukaryota; kingdom Metazoa; phylum Chordata; class Amphibia; order Caudata; family Ambystomatidae; genus Ambystoma; species Ambystoma mexicanum. Next base: position 136,912,851 of record NC_090930.1, read on the forward strand.
CAGGCCCGACCTTAGTGGCGGCACTGCCTCTGGCAGCAAAACAAACATTTGGCACTGCTCCTCCCCCTCGCGCGCACCAGGTCATGCAGGGGGGCACCACATTTTTCAATAGGCACTGTAGGGAAAGCATGGTCTCACAAGTTTGACACTGAAACGATGGATACAATTTGTGAAACCTTTATTGAAAATCTTGGGGACGGAGAAACTCCTATTTTGCCCTATAATTAAGATGGGGGCGTAGTCTTGACCATCAAACGATAAACAAAATAGTCCTAGTGGAGTCCGTCAAATCAAAATGGCCTATGCTAACAAAACCTAATGCCTGCCTATCTCTTGTACAAAAAGTATAAAAGGAGAAATGTATGCAAAGGAAAAATCAGTGTTTAAAAGAATAAAGGTTGTTGAACCAGCCTCCTCGTGTTCAACCTCACTGAGTAAGGCTGTGCCTGTAGGCAGGATGACACACGCTGGCTCGGTTTGTAACATTCCAAGCAGTTCCAAACCATCGAATGCGGCCCGCCTGGCCGTCCACGTTAAAGTCTCTTTCATTAGAGACTAGAGTCTAGAGTTGTCAGATTGGAAACAAAAGGAGAAACAGTACAAAGTGGAAATTATTGAGGCTAAGAAAACCTTCTAAAACAACCAAATCAGCTCAGCTGGTGATGAGACGAAGGAACTTTTCCGCCTTTTTAGATCCTGGGAGAAACCAACTGCTTGTTGCCTCCCTATGAAACCGACTAATGATGACTGTGAACGGGTACAGAAGACCTTTGCAGCAAAACTATTAAAAGCCCAAGACAAAATTAAATTAGAATCAATAGCAGCCCTGTCGTCTACACAAATGCCTATCCCAATACCCGCCGAGACACACCATACTTGCATACAATCGCCCCAAACTCAGTCAAGTTCTATATCAAGCAGGGATACTCAGCCAGGTCCTGTTTCAGGTTTCATCTTCAGAGAATCCACCGCTGCTGATATTTTGAATATCCTTAAATCTATGCACCCCACTAACTGTCCGGGTGAATTACTTCCATCTAAATTCATCTTGGAACATAAGGAACTTTTCGTACCTTTTCTCTGCAGATTTGCAAATGCTTCCTTACGAACATGTGTGATTCCCCAATGAATAAAGAACGTAGCAGTCCCACCACTGCTAAAAAAAGCAGGTCTTGATCCCACTGATGCGGCAAACCTAAGGCCTATCACCAACACCCTGTTTTTCTTAAAACTTATTGATAAGATAGCAACCATCCAGCTACAGGGCAATGTCCAGACGGCTGGCATCTTGCATGCTAAGCAGTCAGGTTTCAGAAGCCATCATGGCACAGAAAGTGCGCTTCTGGACCTGCAGACATATGTGCTCTCTAGACTAGAAGATAGCAAGTCGGGGCTGCTGATGTTGCTAGACTTATCGGCAGCTTTTGACTTGCTAGATCACAAAATCCTACTCGACAGAATGCAGACTATTGGAGGCCTCTCCGATAATGCCATAACTTGGCTGAGGGCATTCCTGGAAGGTCGTCGGTCACAGGTGTATTGGGGAGACAGTTCCTCTGGGTCACAAACTATAACATGTGGTGTGCCCCAGGGGGCATCTCTTTCCCCACTGTTGTTCAACATCTACATCTTTCCTCTCTGTTACGAATTAGATCTTTTCCAGACCTTTTTCTCTAACTATGCAGATGACTTCCAGCTGGTCCTCAACATTACTGGCGATTACGACATAGATCAATGTGCAGTAAACGCGGTTTATCAACTGATAAAACAGTGGATGTCCACTAACTGGTTATGTCTGAACGCTACAAAGACAGAGCTCATGATCTTTGGCCCGCGCCAGGCACAAATCAAGCTGGGGCAGGAATATACTGGTTTTACGATAGATGGCACTTTCATCAACACCGTGCAGAAGGTAAAAACCTTGGGCACATACATGGACAGCAGTGTAGACTGCGAAGCACATGTTGCAGCCATTACTGTTAGCACTAATTACCACCTCAAAGTGCTTGGGCAAGTTGCGCCACTAGTTTCGGTTGAAAACCGTATCAAGCTTGTGAGAGCTGTTATCTTGCCTCGTATTGATTATTGCAATGCACTCTTAGGTGGTGCAGGTAAAGCAGAAATCCAGGAGTTACAAAAAATTCAAAACAAAGCTATTCGCATCATTTTTCAAATGAAGCGTTCAGAACCCACTACTGTAGCCAGAAAAAAATTGCATTGGCTTCCTGTGGAACGCAGAATTCAATTTAAATTGATAACTATATGCCACAAATACATCTTTGGCAGTGCTCCTGCTTACCTCAAGGACGTCATTGGCATTTACCAGCCCAAGAGAAACCTCAGGTCAGCTGAAGGTTACCTTTTGGTACAGCACCGAGTGAAACGCTCTCGAGGCTCTGGTAGGGCCTTTCACACCCAGGGAGCTAAGGCATGGAATGCATTGCCCATATCCCTGCGCAAGACAACAGATCTTCTTGCTTTTCGAAAACAATTGAAAATGCATCTCTTTTATTAGAGTAATCCCCTGCGGTTGTCTCTGTTCACTGTACTCTGTTCTCTCGGCGCCTGGATGCCTACGGGCTTTGGCGCGGTATAAGCACAATAACATAACATAACATTACTTCGAAAAAAATTCCAACGGAAAGTTCACAAAGGTCCCCCTCTGCCCAGCTCAGACCTTAAAGCACACAGTTCACGTGGGCCTCTCTCTATACAGTTCAACACAAACATGCGGGCTCCTTTCCCCAAGCTTACTGTACTTTGGGTCTCCATCAATCGGGCTCGGTACTCTTCCGGCTGTCAAAGACTTTTGAACGTGCGTGGCTCTCTTTACACACCACCGCAGGACCACTTCGACTCAATGTTCACGTTTACTCTCGTTTACTTCACTCTTAGTTTTTGTTAATCTTTTAGCTTCAACCAAAGTACCTTTCACAGAGACTTTCAAATGGGCTACTTCCTTTCACCGGACCACTCCGTTACTTAGTATTGCTGATCTCACAGCTGCCTTTTACTTCAAAGTTCATTCACAGGTCTGCCTTTCTTAGCGTCTTATCCACACAGCTGCAGCCTTCACTTGTGATATAATGTTGCCACTTCATTCACTTTAGCACACACTAGTCTATCAGGTCACTTGCCAACTCGCCAGCTGTGTGCGCTTGTTTCTTGATTTGCTATTTACAATTCACGAGTCAAGGCTAGTTCCACAGACTTGGCCTCGCCTCCCCAACTCTGCCGTTCACTTAGGAGGTTGGCTGGTGTACTTGAAACACAATGCAATCTTCACTTGTGGGATCTGGCCTTCTCCACGTGTCTTTCGTGGTCTGTCAGAGGCAACAACCTCCAGTAGGGAACCCTTGAGGTTTTCAACCCACTGCTCTCGTCCCTTGGTTCGTTGCTCTGCTCCAGTAGGTGTTCCTTCATCCCAGAAGTTATGCTCATACTTGTGTTCCAGTGTGTCTTTAGGTGTTGCCTGTTATTCGTGTCAGGAGAGCTAACTGGTATCTGCTGTATACACTTGGTGTAAAGTGCCTGACTTTGCCTGACCCGATTACCGGAACATGTCCAGTACGATGTGAGAGAGTTAGTCTGGTTACTCTGTTACCATCTTCCTTGGCCCAGTGTTTGTGTAAAAAGGGAGTGGGGCTGAGTTGGATTGACGGAAAAGCCTACAAAATAGGATGGGGTAGATGAACGAAAAAGGGGGGGAATACCGCGTCACACCATCGGCTGTCTTACCCCCACTCCCTGAAGACGCCTCCCCTAGGTGATCCTCCTGCACTGGTCCAACCCCAGGAACTGGATCCAAAAGCGATGGCCATGCCCTGGCCACCAGAGAGAGATCCCCGGGGACTAGCGGGTGAGACACCCTCTGGTTGCACCCAGCGCCATTGCAAAATCATCAGCGACTTATTGTTATATAATTTGCTCCGCTTCCGAGAGCGGGTGCCTTTAATTTCAATAGGGCACCTTCCGCGCCTTCTTACACCACACCAGCGCAGGGAAGACTTGAAAAACTCCCCTGAGCTGGCATGGCGGGGGGGGTTATTTTCACCCCAGGCATTAGCCCGGGCAGCCCTCTCCTAAGTTCGGCCCTGACTGTGCTTGACCAAAATCTGCAGCACACCGCAGGAAATTGGTTTATAACTCTATGGGTGGTTCTAAGTCGTGATACTTTTCTTGTAAGCAATGCTATAGTTGCATGGATTTCCTCAGAAAAATCAATAGCAATTCATTCTTTTTCCGACAGACTGTTTGAGTAGTACCTAAGGGAGAGTTTTCAAGTGAAATGTGTTACAAATTCTGCATTTTAAAGGATATATGTTCATTAATACTGTTCAAAACTACTAGCCGAATAGTGAAGTAACTAATAAAAGTGACCCACTTTGGCCAAAAAATGGGCCCATTTTGACCCAACAAACTGGGCCACACTAGCACGTTGGACTTGCAATTCTGGCATTGCCCTATTGGCCAGTCCGAGCCTGGTTATGCCTCTTATTTTGTAACCTCCCTGTATTTGGTCAGTTTACTTCAGAGAAGTGCTATGGACAATCGATGAACTATGGAAATGTTTCTAGTGCTTGTTGTCCTAGATAGTAAGGACGAGCCAATAACACCTGAATTCTGTTTTGTTGTTAGAGTTTGATCTTTACTTTAACCCCATGAATATACCAGAAAGTCACTAATGTGTTATATCGTTTGGTGTTCTAGGCGTGCCTATCCTGCCACCAGCAAATACACCGCAATGCGCCCATTTGCCCACTCTGCAAAGCCAAAAGCCGATCGAGGAACCCCAAAAAACCCAAAAGGAAACAGGACGAATAAGATGAAGAAGACCCTAAGAAATCTGCAAACCCCCCTTTTAGTAGAACTGTACCTGTGGCGCGGGTAATTGGCGTGCAAACTCAACGTACTTGCTGTTTTTATATTTAAACGTGATGTAAGCACAATGTTCATGCCTGAATTTGCTGTTTGCGAAAGTGTTTATGGTACTATTTTATTGATGATGTAATTATACTTTTTGTTCCAGAGGGGAACAAGAGTGAACTGCTTTGTAAATCTTTAAGAAATTACACATGTAATTCTATCTGCTCCCATTCCATTTTTTAAAGGGGACTTTGTACCCCCCTATAAATTGTAATGTGATATTGTTGCATATTTTGTTTTTTTTTATTTGTCCGTATGCTTCTCTTGTATGTATTTGTTCGAACCAAATTTTTTGTAAATTTCTAGTGTTCATTTCAAAGTTTAAAAGAGTTTGTCAAGATGTAAAATAATGTAATTCTTTCTTTCCCTCCTAATCTGATGTATTGAAAATAAAATATGGTCTGTTGGAGGGAAAATCTATGTATAAGTGTAATGATTGTGAACGCTGAGTATCAAAAAGTGAATATAAAACGTTTGTTTTAAAATCAAGAAATGCACTTGTGTAGTGTGTTTTAAAAGCAGTGTGACTAAGGAGGACAACTGTAACCAATAGGAAAAGTTCCCAGTCTTTGCTAAAACCACCCACCGGCCAAATATAGTGTTTGTGGAGGCCCATTATTTCCGAAAGTCACACCTTTGTGCATTTTGCTCTTTGCAGTAAGGTAGTCACTGCAGGGACGTCATTTCACCAAAATGCCAGGGGTAGTGGTAGTGACCTCACATGTCCCTTGACCTTTGATGACATCACAGGAAGTGATGTCATTTGACCCTGCCTAAGTGACAACATGGGAAGTGTTGGCATATGACCTTCAGCTGCTTCTAACAACCGTGTTTCCACCCAAAACATGCAAACACACACTGTCCCATTGTTACTCATTCACTTATCAGTCGGTCATTCATACACCTTCTCTTACATCCACTCCCACTGCATTCTCCACACGGACACACACACACCCAGAACATTCAAACACACACACTAGCACATTTCTTCTCCTTCACCCACCACTCACAGACCCAAAGCACATGCACTCATCTGACACTCACTTCACACATGCAAAATGCACATCACATCAAAAAATAAAATGGCTTCTTACCTGTTTTTCCAGTTTCGGTCCGTCACTTCAGGCCACCCTCTGCTCCTCCATGCTGCTCACAAACAGGAACCAGGAAGCTGGGAGAGCTTCCTGGTTCTTGTATATGAGCCGCAAGCAAGCAGGAGAAGTGGGTGGAGCTAAACGTGGCATGTGACACGTGTCACATGTCATAGTCAGGTCATCCTTCTGATCTCTTATTTCTTGCGTTGTAAGCCCCGGACCAGCCTTCACTCTGATAGGTGAGGACTGCGCCGGGCCTCCCCCCAGACCCGGTGTGGCGGGCCCCCACTACTCGGGTGCCCAGGAGCTTCCAAGAGACCTCAGGGGTCGCAGCTGCAACCCCTAAATGACATCCACGAGTGACAGCTTTAGTATGAATTGTCTTTTTATTTACTGTTATTATACCAAATTCCTACCGTGCACAGATCACGGCTGCCTGTGGTGCTATGCATACGTGACGTGTCCATTTCTTCTGCCTAGACCACATGATTGAAATATATACCTTCCCGGGGCTGGCCAAACTACAGTTTTGTTAAAGCTAAATAGTTTTCAGTGTTTGCATAGACATTTCCAAAAATTCTAATGCTAATAACTTTTTACTCGCTGGAGGGATTTGGATGAAATTGTTTAAAAAAAAAAAAAATGTGTCCGGTTTCCTCCAAACTGGAAATTCTGTGGGAAATTCATAAAAGTGTGCAAACTTTATTAGGGACACAAAGAAAAGGGCTTTTCTCCCTAGTCCGATTCATTTTCCCATGGAGAAAAAGAGTTTCCATTGAACACCCGTGGAGGGAAAACCGCTAGGTGGATTTGCCCCAAATAAGACACCACGTGGGCAAAAAGTGTCACAGATGTGCTGTTTGGTGGTTTCGGGTAAATCCATCCAGTAGTTTTTTTAAATATTTGACAGAAAAGTGGGCACACCCATATTTCCGAAAAAACATGTATAAATCTCCCCAAGTGTTTTGCAGCAGAGGGGATTTTCAGAAATGAAGTCGTTTTGCTTGATGCGAGCTATTACCGCGGTAATACAGAGATAAATCAAAAATGAAAAGTACTGGAAGTTATAATGCAGGGAGGCAAAGGGGTGCATTCATGTCAGGCTACAGGTGGGGAGCGGGGAAAAGAACTACGTGTGCAGTGAGGGAGTTTGAGGAGGGCCAGAAAACCCATTTGGGGGAGAAAGGTTTTGTTTTATCGATGGATTCCTGCAGGAATCTCGAAGATTACTGTGGTTTTTGTAACAAGACATGCTGGAAAAGAAAACCGATCACACAAACCAAAGAGCGAAAGAGAATGATGAGAGAGGGTCATTGAGGGAAAGCACAAGAGAGGAGTGGGAGGATCAAGAAAAGAGGAAGGGCGCTCCATGATGAGTGCTAGTGTGGACACGGGAGACTGCAAGATCTTTTCCAATATCGCGGGAATCTGCATACTCTGCCTTAGGGCCAATGGCATGCCTTCTTTTTAAATAATTGGTGCAGCATGTATAGTTGACACAACCAAAGGCCTTGACCAGTGGATCCGGAGGCCACTAGCTAAGGCCATATGAGTGTTTTAATATTTTGGGCAGTAGGGACAGCGGGCAAGGCCACAGGCCCATTGCTAGTGGTCCACTGGAAAAGGCAGAAGGGCGCTGTACTCTGAGCAGGTGTGGCAAGTGTTGAGCATCTTAACTCTGCCATTTCGTGTGACCTACACTGCTACCTCTCCCCACCAGGAGTTTCTCCAATATTGCCTGTATTACATGCAGGATAACCACTAACCGAACACCTGCCTGCCTTGCTGCAAACTTACCACCTCTGGCGGCACACGCTCCTCTAGGAGTCGGACCATCACACGCCTTGAAATGAAACTGCCACCCAGGGAGCAGACCATGAAGCCGTTCTCATCGTGCTATGGCCCAGGAGACTGGAATATCATCCAGGTTTCAATCAGGACCGCTTCAATGCTACTTGCTCTTCAGAAAAGAACTAAAGAACCTGCTTTTTAGGATTCACTGTCTCTGGATGTCTACTTCTGGGGGATGTCCCATCTCTAACCTAGGTACAGTGCTCCGCTGCTCCCGAGGTACGGCTCTGTGATATACAATAACAGCATCCTTTCCCATGAAGCCAATAGGCCACTTGACAAACTCAAATCACCATGGAGCTCCATACATTCCTCGAACCTCAAGGGAGGTTTATGATCTGATATTTTATTTATATCGCGCTCGTACACATTGCGGCAGCTTTGGAGACTCAATTTGATTTGCGGTGCAAAAAGGTACGTTCGTGTCACTTTTCAGGTTACAGAACGTTATGCTATGTTAAGAGCATTTATATAGCGTTCCTACACCATCCAGGACATCATGGCGCTGCAAAAGGTTAGAACTGAACAAGGGCAGTACAGTATGATAGCTCAGTGGGTTGCCATACATACTGCAGGCATCTATACGGGACCCATAATTCACAGGCTCTAATGTTAATCTTCTAAAGTGGAGGAAATGAGCACAGCGTATCTGGGAAATAGCTTGTTGTTGTGCCAAGAAACAATTCCTTAAAAAAACAAAACTCAATTAAGATTCTCCCTCTATTAAAATAGAACTCTAAACATTTAATGACAGCGCAATTACAAATTAATGCATCATAGCAGACACAATTATAAAGCTCTCTGTATAATGAAGGAGCGTCATGCACCGAAACTGCAAATAGATTTCATTACAAAACGTTTTTTACTGGATAAACTGTTCACTATGCCAGGAACAAACCTCTGTGGCTAAGACTCCTGCGAGTCGCAAAAGAGGATGGGCATTTGAAGCCAGTTTCTTTGAGCCTACCCACAGGCTGCCACTTAGATATTTATTTATTTTGTAATTTATATAGCACGCCCAGCCCGAGGGCATCTAGGCGCTGTTCTTGGAGAAGAGGACACAGTACATGGTTACATAGTTACATATATAGGACACAGCAGTACATGGTTACATCGTTACATATACAGGACACAGCAGTACATGGTTACATAGTTACATATACAGGACACAGCAGTACATGGTTACATCGTTACATATATAGGACACAACAGTACATGGTTACATAGTTACATATACAGGACACAGCAGTACATTGTTACATAGTTACATATATAGGACACAACAGTACATGGTTACATCGTTACATATACAGGACACAGCAGTACATGGTTACATAGTTACATATACAGGACACAGCAGTACATTGTTACATCGTTACATATACAGGACACAGCAGTACATTGTTACATTGTTACATATATAGGACACAACAGTACATGGTTACATAGTTACATATAGAGGACACAGCAGTACATGGTTACATAGTTACATATATAGGACACAGCAGTACATAGTTGCATAGAGAGTTCACAGCAGTAAGCGGTTACATAGTTACATAAATCTGGCAGTCATCTAAGCGCTGGTCTTACATAGGAGAACACCATAGTGCACGGTTACAGAGTTGCACGAACATGGGACGGTCATAGTATGTCAAAATGGCAATAATGGCATGTTACTTGACTTGTTAAGCGTCTGGTCTGCTGCATGACATCTGGGTTTAGTTCCTAGTATCCTGTGTAAATGGTCACGTTTTCAGGTATTTCCGGAAGGCCCAGAATGAGTCTTCTGACCTTAGTTTGGCTGGTAGTGTTCCAATGTTTCGCAGCTGTAGTAGGGAAACTGATACCTCCCGCTTTCTGTACTTTGAATCTCTGGGTGGAGAGCAGGTGCAGGCTGGCTGAGTGTGTGGGCATGTTGGTATGGTATCTTGAAATTTTGTCAGGTTAGTAGGAGCTGACTGAAAAAGGATGCACGCTGTTGATGGGGACCCTTTGTACCAGTGCTCCCTCGCGCACAATGTGAAATTCCAACAGAAAATAAACGAGCCCTGTATTATTCTTATATGTCTGCATCAAATCACTTAAAGCAGCGACCTCCTTAAAGAAGAACTTTGTTTTCTCAGATTCTGGCTTTAAAGAGCGCTAGCTCTCTGCCAGAGCTGTTGAATCAGCATGGACCGTGGTGCCACCCGCTGCACGGGGGAGCTTGTTGGAGTGCATCATGTCTAAGGGTAATTCAATAGATCATCCATTTGGTATATGCTCGGGATTCTCTGTACGTTGCGGGAGTGGACTAGAATATTTCCAGTGAAAGAGAGTTTTTTTACCTTGCCGAGCACGTTCATAATGGTTACATATATGTGCTCTACTTATATGTTTTCTTCTTAGGTTTTGGAAATTAAGCAGGGTGCTCCAAGATGCAAGACCAAACACTTATTTACTTTAGGCATAAAATGTTTCCACAATCTCCTTCCTCCACCCCAACCGTAAAACATCAGTGAAAGTTAGAGGTAGACCAGCAACACAGGGACGACCCACTTAATCTCCCTGAAAATGAGCAAAACAAACTAATAAGTGCATCATGGTGAAGGCATTTCTATGGCATCAAACATTTCCTAAATGCCATTTATCTATTTATTTATTTTGACACTTGTAAAGCGCACTAAACCCTAAGGCAGTTAGGCCATGGCTACTCTGTATATTTGGGGCGTAGAGGGGCTGGTTTGGGGAAGTTGTAGATTGTTGCCACTATGCACAATGACCTTTTCTTTGCTTGCTAGAATTATTAGTGCTTGGGGAGAGTTGAGGGGTTATTTTTAGGTAGGTCTGACTAGATGGAAACGCGCCTCTCTGGCAGAGCTCTTGCATCAGCATGTAGATAGTGACTTGCCCACACCCCTACTTACCGGTAGTCCCTCAACGCACCTGGTACTGAGCCCCTCCCCTACATTCCTTTCAGATGAGCTGCCCGCCATTATAACCATGGGGTCACTACTTACGCCCACCCAATAAACCAGTGTCAATTTGCTACCAACTACTAAACTTGAGGCAAATTACTGGAAGTTTGGCTTAGGAAATCTGCATATGGCTTTAAGAAATGTCTCAAATATCTGCCTGGGCATTAAACCTCCCCCACCATCTCACTTGATCTTCTTATCCAGCTACAGTTTCCAGCATAAAAACAGGGTCCTGGAGCCAGGTGGCAGGAATGCCCTCATCCTTGCTGGAACAGTCCTATGCTCCTGTTCTCCTACTTCCTCTCTCCTTTGAACACTGGCAGTCCATTGTAGACACAGTGGGCCTGATTTACAGAGCATTTTCCTATGGGATTGCGACATTATAAAAAGCTTCTGTGAATCAGGCCCAGTTACTGTAGTCTGCCCCTGCTGGTAACAAAGAGTGCTTTCCTGGAGGAATGTTTTGAGATTATATTGAATACCTTAGCCCTCACGCTAGGCATATGATATGTTTTCATGTATTTACTTATTTGGCTCACATAGGCGTGGCATGTATAACATCCCAATTTATTCAATCTCAACCCACAGATCTGGGCAAGGTATAGACCGTGTGGTATGCAGAAATCAAAATGTATTTTAAAGAATAATGTAACTTCAAATAAATTTGTTTCCAGCTTAGCCCTGGCAGTCTCTACAATTCTAGGTGTATCCAAATTTATAAGTACACAAAAATGAAATGTCCTGCCTATATGAATTTCACTATTGGTATTCATTCAGGCATTCAATCTTACATCACATATACATTGGATAGGTGATTTTGCATCTAAAACAATACCAACTACTTCAATGATAGAATTTCAACATAAGGGAAGTGAGTTTAAAACATTCAATTTTCTCCTTTATCAAGACAAGTATCGTACTGGAGAAAGTTGCTTCAACAATAAACATTTAGAGAACATGTACAATAAATCGACTTCAGTGTGCTGGTGTGAGGTATTTGTCTCCTGCAGGTTTCCTGCGAAAATGCTCTCACAGATTTATTTACACTTTTCAAAACCCATATATATACTGTGTTCTCAAAATATGTGAGTGCAACTTTCTAAGAGTATGTGTGTGCAACTTTCACTTTATATCTGTGTGTGCAACTTTCACTTCATATCTTTGTGTGTGACTTTAAATACCACTATATATGCAGCCTTATTTTCACTTGTGTGTGCGTGTACTGTTTGCATTCTATTTGCATGCAAGACTTTCATTTTATATATGTTTGCACAGCTTTAATGTCTGTATGTAGTTTTCAAACTGCATGCATTTTAAGGCTGGAGATCTATTATTCCCCAGTAACATGTACAATGATAGCCCCCCCCCTTCTCTTCCGCATTACACATGAATCTGTTTGTGCATCCAAAGATAAGGGACCGCAGGGGTTTGCACTGTGCACAATTCTTATTGAATAGGATGAATTCCCTCAGCATGCATTTGCGTTGCGTAAACAGCTAATCTAGGACTATGGCTTCCTCGGCTGCATTAATGCACAATATCACCTTAGGCAATCATATTTTACAACAATACTATAACCCATAATGCCTCTAGACTGGTTTAAGCCACTAATTATATTTTTAATAGTACTTTATTTTCCAAAGGCAAATCCACTTTAAAGTCGCACTAACATGTATTCAATTTAAAATGTTGTTTCTCTATACAAAGAACTTTGGGCTTTAAAGAAGTAACTCGCTTGGTGTCCCGTGTAACTGAGATGACACAGGGTACGTAAAATATCAGCACGTGTGTTCCTGCTCGCACATTAAAATCCCCAGTATTTCCCAACCTTTCCAGATTTACTCTGGTCAATCTTTATGGACAGTTTGGTTTTGATTGGGGGTTTAATTTACATTTTTTATGTGCTTCTGATTTTGGAGAGTCAGCTGTTAATATTAAAATCCGTATTTTATTTTTCAGACCTAGCTATGGGTATGAATTTATGCTATTAATATAACTAATATCAGATGCTGTACATCGATGCACACATTTTAAAAACATGAATTATCGATGTACGATAACATTTGGTGAAATTACATGTTTTTGCCATTTCCCATCTATGCAAAATGTGACACAGTATATATTTTATTACATAATTCGGTAGCATTCACTCCTAGCTGCAAACTGTCAAGATTTTGTGTTGATTTTAGCTTGCATTGTGACACAGCTATTATTTTAATGATTAGACATTTAATCTAAGATTTTTCTCATGTTACAATTGATTCATATTGCTAGTCTGGAATTGCTGACATTTTGCAACAGGTGGCTATGGTGGTTCATCGCCTACACACTCCTTTTGCATGATATCAATATGTTCAGAGCAGCTGTATTTTGCTGTGCATATACTTCCATAACCTTTCCTTGACTTCTTTGCTAATACAGTTTTTATGGTATGCCTGGAGCTTGATGAAAAGCCCTTTGTATAGCCCAAATCGATTAGTGACATCTGCAGAGGGTCTGTTTGTATTATCTTTGGAACCAGTTTGAACAGTCCACCAATACCTCTGTATGTGCGGTTCATGTTTTATTACTGTGAATTCCTGAGCTCTGTAAGCCTGATAGGTAGAATATTCAAATAGTTCTCCTTTAAGCACTTTTGAACTCCTCTTCCCCTACCCCTTCAATCACCACACTCAGGCAGGTCACCTTGAATCTCAGATGCAAGGATGCAGTGATCGTTTACATAAAGCTGAAATGTGTCTTGCAGTTCACCATATTTAGTACTCAAAAATATAACATAGTCCTTGAATACAAATCACCTTTTGATTGTAAATACATTTTCTGTGTACATGGTAGCCACATTCTAAGGACTTCCTACTAGCTTCAGAGTTGCATGAATGAGTGTTTTGGGATACAGGCTTGGTTGTTATATTGATAACATTCCAGATGCTTGGGCCATTTCTTGGCATTTTTTGCATAAAGAAAGTTCCTGTTTAAATACATGCCATTCCCGAAATGTCATCAGCATCACTAATAAGGCAATGATTGGAGAGATGTTTTGGTACTCTGATGTATTAAATTCTATTCTATATACTTTACCTCTCAGCATTTCTTCAGTATTGGTAAGCCAATCTGTAAATACCATTGAAAGAGACACAAAACCTTGGAAATACAGTTCAGCATTCACACAACTAGTATGATCTTGCATGTTTCCAGAGTCACCCTTTTGTCATAACAACGAGCGGGAGGCATAGATTTCCAACAAATTACATAATTGGTGACTGGTGCCTCTCTTGCGCTTCCAGGCTATGCCATTGTCTTTTGCTCTAAAATGTTCCACATCACACCATCTCATTATACCGGGTGATGTCAATCAATGGGCTACTGGTACCTCTGATACGGCCATCAATGACCTCATAAAAAATGTTAGCAACTTGGACCTTGTTAAGGATTTCAATAAGGCGACGCACACCTTAGTCTCAGCTCAGTATGCAGCGCACAATTGAAATGCTTAAGTTTTAGATTAGATTCAATATTGAGATGGTACACCACTCATATCACACCCCCTTTTCAAATACCCCGGGTCACAATGGACCATGAACCAGGCTGGCTGGTAAAATATAATATTTATTAGAAAATTAAAAGAAATCATGCACTTTCTAAGACGGGGCAGCAATCACCAATGGGGTGATAAGAACATTAGGAATGTAAGCAATGCACTTAGTTTACCTTCTATTGACACATCTACAAAACACCAGGGAATAGGAGCACTTTTTGAGTTTAGGTAAGATAGCACTTGAGCCAGAATTTCCCCCTGCAATGGTCCCAAAATCGCTAATGGCTTATGTTCTATGCAAACCTAAAATGAAGAGAAAATCGGCACTGACATTAGGAATCAAAGGCAGGGTTTCACAGATAATGCTGACAATTTTAACACGATATCGGGGTCAGAATAGGATAGTCTAGAGTTTGGGATACTAAGGACAAGGCAAGGCAAGGTATACTATGGTTTTCTATGGTTCTTATTGATACTCACAGTCCACTTTTTAGTTTTTGGATTTTGGACAGTCAGCGCTCTGGTCACAACATGGATCTTGTCTAACAAAGGACAGCCGGACAAAATCAGCGGGACAGGATCAGTTGGGCAGGGACTGGTTACCGGGTAGCCAATCTGGATCAGGATGCCAAAAGTACCACACTTTTCTCCTGGTTAATGAGAGATTAGTGGGCTTTTATATTGGAGGCCTTGCTGGAGCAGAATCAGCAATGTTTGGCCTTGTAGTTGGAATCTGGTGTCTGGATAGATGGAACAGGAACGCAGCACAGGAAATCAGGAAGAGTGTGTGTGTCCAGGGTCTTGTCAGGGACCCTTATTTATAGTGCAAAATGACATCATCAAGGTAGAGGCTGGGCAGGGTTAACTATGCATGCCCCTAAACTTCTTGGATTGGGCAGGGGTGCTAGTCTCTGCCTTGCTCTCAACTGGTTGGAATTCTAAGGGAATGATGTCAGGTTTATGAGGTGAGTTTTACAATGTCCAAGAAATCCCACATTTACTTTACTGAAAATCTGATTTTGCCAAAAACATACATTTACACCATTGCAATCTCTTGGCAAATTATACACACAGGTTACATGTGATGTGCAGCACAGATCAGTCCAATCATCCAGTCTGTGTGACCTTGTTTCACCTTTCTAATACATTTTGGTAATTTTACACATGAAAGAGTTGGCCTAAAATTCCACAATTTTATATACAGATACGAATTATCCCCAGGGATGTATGTACAACATTTTATGCTGGCAACATTAATACTTTCCTTGTAATCGGTCATATTTTATTACTTCTGTTCCCTATGCGGCAATTAGTTCTACCAAGTTTTAAAAGAAAGCACATAAAATTATATTTGAAATTGGAAACTTTTTACATTTTTACTAATTCTTGCTGCAGAGATAAAAAGTCTTTAAAGTTTCTTTATAAAATAGTCTTTGTAACCAAAAGGCAGTCCATTGTTACTAGATCCCTTTTTTCTCTTCTTCCAACTGCAAGCAACTGTCATTTCCTTCAAGGCAAGCAGGGATTCCCATCTTAATTGAAGGTTTTATTGCCCCTTACACTTGACAGGTTAGTGTCTCAGGACTTCTATTGTCCCAGCCTGGAGCACAGACCAATATCTGACAAGCGTGTGAACTTTCATTGTCCTAGCCCTATTCAAAGTTTTTCAAGCTGGCAATTTTCACATACGTGTCTTGGATTTATGGTGTGTCTCCCTTCCTTGGGGAAGTTTCATGGCTGGCAACTGGAATGACTGGTTTTCCTGAGAGCTTGCAAATCCAGCCCATTTGTTTTACTCTTTAATTTCTTATTGTGGGTCCTGAATTAAACAAACCTGTGAAAGAAGATGGCATATGTGTGTATTATCATCACTAACATAATCCCTTTACATTGCTAAGTAAGCAGGTTTTCATTCACAATTTATTTTTAAACAGGTGAATTTTTCTTCAGTCAGCAAAGGCCTTTTTTTCCACATGTGTTAAAACTGCTAGCATTTTTTTCTTTCAAATTCAGTTTTGCAGCTCTCTCAGCTGCCCACACTGTCTCTGCAGCTGTAGTTATTTCCTTGAATGCAGGAGTTTCATCTAAAGCATAGAAACATTTACACTTGACCTGGCTCAGAGAGTTAAAGTCTCTCTGAAATGCTGTGCCTGGATACATTTGGAAAGAAATAAACACGTGTTCCCGTGCGAGTGGAAGTAAAGTTGCTTATGGATTTCTCTGAGCTGGTTTTATTGGGCCTTTCGCTCAGGAATTATGCCTGGTTTTCGTGAAGCACAGTGAAATATCCTGGGCATGACAGGGCCTTTTTACTCACAGTGGTTTCAACATGAACAGATGGAGTTGGCATCAAAGCAGCATTTTTTAAAGGGTAAAAAATGTTTCATTTTGAAGGGGATTTTTTCTTCTGCAGCAAAGCAATGCTCCATTTTGACTTGATTCCATTGATAGGTTTCAGAACACACTGGCATACATTTTCAGGGTGTCCCCTTGTTCCATTTTGCCTGAAGTGTGCTATGCAGGATGGTGCAGCCATTTTTTTTGTTGCTGCCAAAATGCAGTTTTGAGGTCCTGGTGCGCACAGGAGCCAGCGCAGCCAGGTTGCGGTTTCTTGCGCAAATGGAGCAGGTCAGGCAATGCTGTTGCGTGGGTCAATATATCCCACAACCTCTTATCAATTAGTGACTGTATGTCTGCAATACTTTCACCTTGCCCCGCAACCCCTATTATTCAAATACCCGTTCTCGCCCCAGGCATAAAACTGAATAGCAATAGCCCCTATCCATGTCTACCTTCAAATTTCCCAACACTATCACCTACAAGTCTCTTCACCAAGATTTGTGACCAGTCCCGATTGAACAGCAGCCATCTTCCTCCTCGAAATTAATCATTGAGACACACTAACACTTCATTTGTCCAGAAAGATTAAAGCTCCCACCAGGGCATCTATCAAATGGCTCAATAGAGACCTAAAGGGGTTCAGTGGAAGCTGGAATGCGCAAGGTGGAACTCTTGGTGAAGTGATGATATGGCAGGGGAGGTCTATAATGATGGGTGTTAATTGGGATTGAAAAAAGAGTTAAAGGCCTGAACACAGCGAGGATGTTTAACAATGTTTACAGGCCCATAACACCTGGCACGGCACAAGGTCGTGGTCTATAAAGCTATGCTTTACCTCTTTTGGTATTAAACTAAATATGGTTATGTACTGGCCTGTTTGGAGCACATGAAGCCACATGGGTGGTTGCAGGGAATCGACTGACGGTATTGTCTGCATTGCCAGTGGTAGATTTGGAAGGTTGTGTATTGAGCAGTAAATGGGCCATACCAGCTCATATAGCTCTCAGAATGTACAATGACTGGACTGCCAGCAACTACCAAAAGAGAGACCCAAGATTATTAAGGCATGTGGTGCGGTTTCTCAGAATCTTTACATCATAACAAACATCAATCCAGCCACATCGGCACAGAATCGTGTCATTTGTTAAGCGACTTCAATTCAGCACTCCAACTGAGTCGATGCCTAGTCTGGGATGCCCAAGGGAAGCCCTTATTTATATATTTTTATGACAAGTTCATAGATCTGGATGATAAACCCTTGTATAACGCCACTCTCTTTGAATCCCCCTGACCTCACTGAGCCAAGAAGTAGGTTTGTTTTGCAAATTAAAAGATTTATTGAAAAATTAAACACGATATATATCACACTTTTATAAATAAATTAATATTTGATAGCACACTTATGAATATGACAGTGATCAACAATGGATAATATTACACTAGCACACTTTTTTAATTACTTAGGAGTTGGTATAGAGAGGATAAAGTAGCTGAGAATGCTTTTATAGTTTCAAGGAAATGCAATGATGGAAAAGAATGCAGCACAGAAATAAACTGAGTTGGTTTCCACAAGCACAAGAGATAATATGATCACTTTTTCTTTTGACAATTCACTCCCCGCTATGCAATATAAGGAGATGGAAGGAGAGCACACAATTTTCAGGAATACAATTGAATGCAATACCAATTCAGTTCCCCCCTAGCAAGCTTAGAGCAACCGGTATGCTTTTAAAACATGCAGAAATACTTTTAATGTGATTTACAATGAAGTGAAAATATGCTAAAAATGATTTTAATTCCCTTTAGGAGATTCAGGGTAGGTGACAGCTACTTTGAATTAGTCCAGGTCAACACTAGCAATGATTCAAGAGGGATTATCAGGTTGAAAACGAATTTCAGCAATGCAAGCAAGAGACAGCTATTTTTTAACGTTTGGTGAGATTGAGCTAGTTTTCAATTTGCGACACTTTTTCTGAGTGGGTAAAGCGCGATTACGGAACAACTATAAAGAGTAGGAAGTTGGAAAGCTGGGGATCTTAGCTTTAAAATGAAAGTTAAATCTCGTTCCTAGCACACGCGGTTCAAAAGATACAGAGGTAGATTTTCAGAAATGAAATGATGATTCAGAATGGCAGTTGACTCTTTCCCAGGTTTGAATCACAGAATGGACACACGATTTCTATGCAGTTCTAAATAGGATGAAATGGTTTGAATTAGATTATGTTAAACTAAGAGATTGGTTCTGCACAGTTCTGGCTTGATACTCACACTATAAATTTGAACTAGGCCGTCAAGATCTGGTCAGGTTTGGACTGTGGTTCTCTTTGCTCTGTTGGTCTGGACCTCTGGTTCTGGCAAAAGTTCTTGGGACTGCACAGCGGTCTGGTCGGTGGTTCTGGATCTCTGGTTCTGGTCTCGGCACTTCACAGCGGTCTGGTCTGGTCTTCTATTGGCACTGCACAGCGGTCTGGATACAGCTCTGCTTTCTGGGTTCTGGCACAGGGTTCTAGCCAGAATCAAACGGCTCGCCCTGCTGTTGAATAGTTTGGTTAGGTTGCTGGATTCTGAGGCCTCTGAAGGATTCAGCTTGTGGACTAGGCCTCTCTGCTACAAGTTCAAAAGTCTGGATTCTAAGTTCTGGTTCTGGAGTCTGGTTTTCTAAGTTCTGGTCTCTGAATATTGTCTGGATTTGAAGTCGTCCGGCAAAGTGCTTCGCAAGAAAGTGGAAAGAGCAGTCTCTCCTTGGGTCTCAGTGGCTCTTTTTATGTCTTTTGAAAGTGGGTGGGAAGGCTGACTTTCTATGCCCAACCCTCTGAGGATCCTGATAAGCTATAGGATTCTCTGTCGGCTGACTGGGGAACAGAGTTGTGAGTCATCCGGCATCCTTTTTATGGCATACAGAAAGAACACTCCCCTTGTCACTTTGCATGCAAATCTTTTTTTGACTTAAATGCATATTCATCTATGTACAATTTTTCTAATATTATATGTCCAGTTAAAATATTTTCTGTAGCGCCAAACCATCCGATCCCTGTCTTTGTAAGATGTTGTGTTCACTTCTGACAGAATTCTGCCCTTTTCATCCAGAACACAACCTCTAAACTTTTCCAGAATTTACACAAATGCGGCGCAAGGAATATGGGCATCAGATGATGAAGTGTCAGATTTTTAACATACATACATTTGGAGTGATAACCTATTTTCCGCTACTACCCCCCAGAACATACCACAGAGTCCTAATACCTTTTAAAATGTGCAAAGAAAAATCACAGGAATCATGATGATATTGATATAATTTTGACAACTATGTACTATGAATTATCCATCTTTCTAAAATTATGCTCTGGCCCAGAGGGGTGTGGTTTAGGTTCCAAAGCACATGGGGGAATTTCTGTCTGTCCCCGCCTCCAAGCTCGGCTGGCTCACAGAGGCAGTGCCCCTCCCATTTCCTTCCAGGAGGAAGTCATTTACGACCCCCTGATTTAGCATTTGCCTGAGCCAAGGAAAGTTCATTGTTCTGTTTCCTGCAGTCTCAGGTGCTCCTCCCCTGATTCAATCAGAGTGGTGTGATTTCCTTTTGGTGGGGGCAGCAGAATGCAGCCAGGCCTGTGAATGCAGTTGCTGGGCAAGTTTCAACTCCTGTCGGGGGTAGTTGCCGGGCAAAATTCAATCTCTTTAAGCCAGGCTTCAGCCAAATGTCACTTTTGTTCCAGTTTTTCTTCATTCAAATCAAACTTACAATTTTGACACATGCAGCTAGAACGCTGATTCTAAGTTCAAAACTATGACATTTAAACAGTTGCAACCTATGTGACACTCAAAAGTAGGTCACTCATTTATTTTAAACATTTCGATTTTAGTGGCTT
Source organism: Ambystoma mexicanum (assembly GCF_040938575.1). Classification (NCBI taxonomy): domain Eukaryota; kingdom Metazoa; phylum Chordata; class Amphibia; order Caudata; family Ambystomatidae; genus Ambystoma; species Ambystoma mexicanum. Next base: position 136,933,420 of record NC_090930.1, read on the forward strand.
TAAGTCCAATTTCACTTAAGCTGCTGACATCCAGAGCTCAACCAGTTCTGTTATGAACATTATTTTAGGCCCTTCATCTTTCCAGATTTGGTATGCACACAAGACTTTATTCTACCAGACGTCTGCTGGTGTTCAATAAGATTTTTGAGTATCTTGCGATGTTTGAAATAGGCATTTTGAGCTTTCATTCAGAGAAACAAAGGTGATTTCAAAGCGCTTTTTGAGCTAACAGGCACTGCTGTTTTTCCTTTGGCACCACGTTTCACTCATGGGGCCTCTGGCCCCTCACGCTCGCACTAGTGGGTGGCAGTTTAGGCGACCATTTTGGTGTGCACAAAAACTGCGCGGTTTTCCTGGATTCTGGCACAAATGTGGGCTTTTCGGCCATCTTGGATTTTCTAAGCCCACGGCACCAAATGTTGTAGCATAATGATTCAAACGTGGGACAAGACACCTGACACATTCCAGGTTACATCTCTTGTTGGCGTATGAATAACTATTACCTTATTAAACTATTAGAAAGAACCAAATCTCAGCTTATTACCTAAGTTGATATAAGTCCATTTATTCCTTACAAATATAAAAATATATGCATGTGTATATATGTATATAAGTAGGAAAGTCCCTTTGAGCCAAGTCCCACATTCCACAACACCACCTAGTAGCCATCTCTGGAAGTAGACCTCCAGTTCTGAGCCACAACAGCAAGACATTGTGGGTATGCAAATTATCTCAAATGCAAACCTTTTTCTCCAGGAAATTCTTTGTCTAAGAGGGCAGAGCTACTTTATACATAGCTTAATCAACCCAAGACAGACATTTTGCATTTGAGCTAATTTGCATACCCACAATGCCTTGCGGTCGTGGCTCAGAACTGGAGGTGAACTTCCAGTGATGGCTTCTACGTGGCATTGTGGAATGTGTGACTTGGCTAGAATGGACTTTCCTACTTTCACATTTCAGGTGAAAGGTTTTTTTCCAAACCTTTTTAAACCCACCATTGTGTTTGTCCGTCCACATGTGTGTCCGTGTTTTTCTCCAAGAAAGCTATGGTGCATTTAAAAAGGTTTTGGGAAAAACCTTTCACCTGAAATGTGAAAGTAGGAAAGTCCAACCCAAGACGGACATTTTGCAAGGCTTTCAGGACATCTACATAGCTGGTTTCACCCTTATTAGGGATCGTCGGTGTAGCATAGTCCGACAGCCTTATGGTTGGAGCATTTGGCCATGTTTTCACAACACCTAGAAAGTTATGGTGGGTTTAAAAAGGTTTGGAAAAAAAATCCTTTCACCTGAAATGTGAATGTAGGAAAATACATTTGAGCCAAGTCACACATTACAGCGCCCCAGTAGCCATTGCTGGAAGTTCACCTCCACTTCTGAGCCACAACAGTAAGGCATTATGGGTATGCAAATTAGCCCAAATGCAAACCTTTTCTCTAGGACATTGTCTTACTTTATACATAGCTTGTTCAACCCAAGGCTTTCAGGACAACAACATACCTGGTTTCAAACCTTTTTAAACTCACCATAACTTTCTTGGTGTTGTGAAAACATGGCCAAATGCTCCAACCACCAGGCTGTGGGTGAAACGAGGCATGTAGTTGACCTGACAGCCTTGCAAAATGTCTGTCTTTGGTTGATTAAGCTATGTATAAAGTAGTACTGCTCTCTTAGACAAAGACAATTTCCTGGAGAAAAGGTTTGCATACCCACAATGCCTTGCGGTTGTGACTCAGACCTGGAGGTGAACTGTCAGCAATGGCTACTAGGGGCGCTGTGGAATGTGTGATTTGCCTCAAATGGATTTTCCTACTTACGTACATATATATATTCAGTGAAAAACTTTGTTAAAGGGACGTTATGGCTACAAGTAAAACCGAAAACCCCCAGAAATTCACCAGTTATGGTAAGCTAAGCAACCATAATTCACGCCACCACCGCGCATTGCTAAGACTAACACCCAGGACAACAAAGATGACATCACTGATGACATCCCATATCTGGGCCACTTGTTTTTGTTCACTGACATATATAGGCCAGGTGTTTTTGTTCCCTGGCAGTAAGAATATGAAAATTCAAAAGGTGCTATATCTAGACGTTACCCTTGTCGTATGTTCTTAAAGTAATTTCCTTAGGGTTTGGCCTCAGCTCATGGTGCACATACACAGGGCAATGAGCAGGCCTCAAACGCACAATTCGTTTGTATACATGAAGATGAACTTTAATGTTATTGACATTTTCTGGTGATGTTAATTCTTTCTTCCTTACTGGAATTTCCCTGTATGTGCCTCACATGGCTATACATTGTGGCTTTTCATATGTATTGTTTGTACTGACACACGTGTTTAGTAAGTCTTCAATTGTTAGCTATTATTCCATAATTAACATTAGTCAAAATTCTGATAGAATTGAAGTTATTATTTGGATTTGGGTTGCTTTACCGAAGTAGAAACAATCATGGCAGAAATGACCAAAGTCTATTTTGCAGCAAAAAGATTTTTACTTGGGAAAAACAACCCAAATCCATGTACCGTAAGCAGCCATACACAAAACCCCGTCCCCTACTTACAATTTTTTCGCCGGCTGCCACTGCTCCTCCTGCACCCCTGCAGTGTCGGTTCCATCCCTCTAACGTGGGTCGGAGCTGACGCCGCAGGCACCCTTTTTCTTTTTCGATCACTTTCTTTTTTCTTTTTTGTCGTCCCCCTCTTCCAATGTCAAGGAAGCAGGGAACATCCCCGAAACCGATAATATAGGACAATGGGAACGGGCGACACCCCCTTAACCTCTGCTCCTCATGTTCAGTATTTTTGGCTTCATTTTTTTTTAGTACTGGCTGAATTTGGCAAAATGGTCCAAACAACCATTTCTTTTCGAACTTTTTGGGTGTTTCCTATTATTTTACTGGCCAATATTACCACATTAAAAATGCTGTACTTTTATGTTGCATGGTGGAGCCATTGCCTATGTGTATGTTTCATTACTTTCCTGTATTAACAACAGCACTCCAATATAATGTTTTGTTTAGATAAGTGCATTTTTTTTATACATCAAATAGTTCATGATAGATCTCCCGATCGCCCCTGATATCTTGTTACCAACATCATAACACAACCCCTTGTAGGGACTTTTCATCAAAATTAATTTCATGTTATGTCATCAGTGATGTCATTAATGATATTTGTGATGTCATCTTTGATGTCCTGGGTGTTAGTCTTAGCAGTGCACAATGGTGGCATGAGTTATGGTTGCTTACCTTACCTTACCTGGCAAATTTCTGGGGGGTTTTCGGTTTTACTTGTAACCATAACGTCCTTTTAATAAAGTTTTTTCACTGAATTTCATAGGTTTTTACCAGTGCACCCTAATGTGCTACAACTTCCTAATATCATACTTGCCCCAATATATCAGCATTTTCGCTCAATATAGATATGATAGGTTATTTATAATGCGCTTAATACCCATAGGTTTCTAAGCACAGACCTGGGATCGAACCTTTTTTGTACCTACGTTATCACACTTTTCAAAAAATAAAACAGACACATTTGCAAAACCATGCTTTCGAGTCCATGCCAATGCTCCTTGCACAGGTTTGCTGCAAATCCATCAATGTTTCATTTTTTTAAAACTGTGAAATGTACATACAAAAAATAGTCATATAACTTGGCCATAGCTTGACAAAATCCATTCAGACTTTGCACAAACATTCAATGTTGGGTCTATAATCTATAATATTCCTGCTAACTTTTCTGCAGATTCGTCAAACGGCAACAAAGTTATAAAACAAATAACAATGTTCAAATTGCTGTGACATCTAAGCAAGGAGACACATTGGGCCCGATTCATGGAATTAATTGCGCCGAAAAAAGGGGACTTGTGCGTGAAAACGCACACAAGCGCCCGTTTGATGTTTCATGTAACACAATGCGTGGGGCTTTCCAGAGACCTGCAAGAAATCTGTGCGGGTTCAACACGTCGCTGCATTACTTGCGCAAGACTCCCAGCGAAGGGGCGTACCATCTTGCGCAGTCACTTAACAAGGGGGCGGAAGACGTGGAATGGGCACCAACCAGCGTAAATGTGGGCGTTACATGGGAAGTATCACAATAAAATACTCGCAACGCTCACATTCGCGCTAGCAATACGTATTCATGGAATGGAAGAGGGCTCACCGGCACGTAGAGAAAAAAAAATGCTCTAAACCGGAAACGCATTCACCACGCGAAGGCAGTTGTAAGCGTGACTGCGCACGAAAAACAATGCATAAAAAGGCTGCATGAAAAACCAAAGAGCGTATACAGCTACGAACATTTTTCGCAGCAGTGATCGCCAGGGCCTGCTTTTTTTTTTATTTTTTTACCTAGGACCAGCCTTTTCGGGATGCCTGATGGCCAGGTCTATGGCAGGTATAAGATGACCTCACATCACCCACCCTGTGCTCCCAAGCACTGAGCCCCTTGGAAAAGGTGCTCAATGTACTGCATTTGTTTGGCCACTGGGTCATTTCATCGGACAACTGGCATAGTTGGGGGCATTTCACAGCCCACATATTCACACTGCCTACACCAGGTGTTGGCAGTCATGACTGCACGCACCTCAGTCTGTAGGCACATCTACATGTCCAGAACACCTGCAGAAAGGCAAGCCGTGGTCCAGGACTTTTACGTGGTGGCGCACTTCCCTAATGCATGGCCTAGGGAGGGGACTGAGGAGACGGCGGATAGTCATAAAGGCCCATGGAATATGGTTGTTATTGTATGCTAGAGAAAACTATTTGGGACAGAAAATTGTTTCTGTGCTTTTTTGTTTTTCTCTAGTATACAATTGTCCATTACTTCCATTAGCATAGTATAAAATGCTAATGGGAATGTTGGAAAACCTTATTGAGTCTAACTACTTTACTGAAAAATTTAAGATTGTGTCTATAAACTTATTTTTTATACTTCTATTTTTAAACTGTGAAAGGTGGTTCCTGCAGGAGAGGTTTGGAAGTAAGGTGTGAAGGGAAATAAGGTAAAGGACACCAACCACAGATATGGAGGGGCAGGTGGACAGGGGACAATGTTGGGTGTGTGTTAAATCTAAGGTAGGGGGCAGTGTTTCTCATGCTCCTTGATTACAGCCTCGAAAGTACCCCCCCCCCCCCGAGTGGTGTGTTGTAGTATATACAAAGTACTGTTGTCTTGGAACAACCTCTTTTATGGCCTGTAAGGTAGCTGGTGGCATTTTCTGCCCGACAGGAGTAGCCTGTGTGGTGGCAGTATTGGCTGAGGAAGATGAGGTAGAGGAAGACCACGTACTACTTCCTGACAAAGGAATAGCCTTTCTGGGAGCATTGCAGTGGTTGGATTTGGTGTGGTGGCACACAGAGGTGGTCCCGTAGGAGTACTGCCTAGTTTGTCCCCGACTGAGTACAATGTTGCACCTTGGTAGCCTTAGCCTTTGGTACACCCCAACGGTGGTAAAGAACTGCCACACCCATGATTCTCTCTGTGTGCTGGAGGTAGGCATTTCCTCTATGTTATCTTCCTGGTCCTCTTGATTGTGTTCTGCATCATTGCGCTTTTTCCGTGTCTAGTCCCTCCAGCTGGTGGTGCTGGTGGTGGTGTTGTTGATGGTGGCTCCTGGGGAGGAGGGATGGAAATAGCTGATGACATTTTTGAAGTTAAATAGTTTTGCTAATATTCTTCAATGCATTTCCTCTGTCGTAGATAATCCGTACGAATAGGTGTAGGAGCTGTGCAAAGGTACATTTTCAGCTTGAAACTTCCTAGAACAGCTAAAAATGCAGTTTTGAACTGTTCGCGAAGCACAGACCTGTTCACGAAGGGTGGAACGGTTCGCAAACATGTCTTCGATGATGTCAGACGTGCGCAAACAAAAAATTGTGCAAAAGGAGGTGGGGAATGGCCCAGTTTAAGTTCAAACTTTGTACATCGGCTGAAAATGAAAAAAAAAATCCTATATTGGGGGTAAGTATGATATTGGGAAGATGTAGCAAAATTAGGGTGCACTGGTAAAAACCTACAACACTCCAATATAATGGGCCTTATTATGACTCTGGCGGTAGCCGTGCTGGCAAAAACGTGATGGCTGCCGCCAGAGTCATTTTCTTTGGCACCCGGCAATGGGGAATTGTCAGGGCATTACAGCTACAGCAGTCCTGGTAATTCCCCTTTGCCGGGTGCTGGAAAAAATTACTCCCCATTCCCATTTGAGTCCCATAGGGCTCAATGAGAATGGGGAGGAGGGATGCACCGGCACCATTCATGAATGGTGCCGGTGCATCCGTCAAGGTCTGCGAGCGGGTGCTGTTCTGCCCGCCAGGTCAGACCTGGTGGGCTGAAAGGCACCCGCTCGCAGAACTCGTAGTTTGCCTGTCCAGTAACAACAGTGCTGGTATCTTACCGGCACCGTTGTTACTAGACCGGCAAACTTGTAATGAGGCTCAATGTTTTGTTTGGATGAGTGCTTTCTTAATACATTAAGTAGCTCATGATAGGTCTCCTGATCTGCCCTGACATCTTGTTACCAACATTATAAACACAACCCCTTGTATGGACTTTTCATCATAGTTAATTTTCATCATAGTTAATTTCATATGTGATGTCATCAGCGATGTCATCAATGACATTTGTGATGTCATCCTTGATGTTAGCATGTGCCACACTTAGAATTGAGAACATTAGCCTGCGCCGTATCTAGATTATATTGTGAAGGTTAGCGAGTGCCATGCTTAAACGGAATTATGTAGGTCAGCAAATGCTACACTTAAACAGAACTGTGAATGTTAGCATGTTAAATGTCATATAACCCACTAACCAATATAAGCTCAAACTCTCTGCATACTTATCTCACTCAAAAAAACTCACACAACCATCTCGCAAACAAAAAGCTGCACACACTCCACCACACCGCAACAACACATAAGCCGCAACAACAGCACATGCGGACTGACACCAAGCCTATACTTGAACCAAAGCTCAGCACCCGGTGTCTACTGAGTTGAAGCTGCCAACAGTACACCACTCCTCTCACTATCCTACTCCCTCTTCACCTTACTAACCCATCCCACCGTCTCGTTTACAGATCCGCCAGAACGCCTGGGGACGAATTCTGTTGGTGACGGTGCACAGTACAAATACTTTTAACATAACGTGTCCTGTTAGTCTTAGCAGTGCATGGTGGTGGCACGAGTTATGGTTGCTTAGCTTACCATAACTGGCCGATTTCTGTGGTTTTTTGGTTTTACTTGTAGCCATAATGTCCTTTTTAACAAAGTTTTTTCACTAAATATAATAAAAGTAAAAAACCAGTGTACTATTATATCATTTCCTGATGCACTTTGTTGAATGTATCCTCAAGTGCTTCCCACAAGGAGAATTCAATTCCAGGCAACTTTCATGAATGAGCCTTCACATAAGGCTATAATATTGCCTGTCAAAACATTCCAATGAGTATATCCCATATTATTTGGAAATTAAGCCATATGCCATCTTATCCTCAACATGTTTCTGTTCGTTAGCATTCTGATTACCAAACATTCATCAGGAGTTAATATACAATTTCACCAAGTGTGTTTACACCAAAACAACCCAAAGGAGTTCCCCAACAGGCACAAGAAAATGTGACTTCCCCACACCCAACTATTGTATAATATTGAATTTCTTTCTTCTGTTCTTTTTCTTTTCCAATAGCATGACGCCCAAATCTCCAGACAAAACCTGCAGATGTTATTATTGATTTTTTTTTAAATCCAAATCAAGTGGAATCTCCATACCTTCTTAAATGGTTGGGTTAATTTAGGTTATAAATACTTTATTCTCAATTCAGATATGTCTAAGGTAGTCTTCTCATTATTACGAAGGCGAAATCACTATGCTCTGTAATGATACAGATAGAGGTGCATTAATACCATGGACTGTATTCGAACAAAGGTGCCACCACCAGAATTCCCAGGAGTATTTCCATTACCTGTGTCATCACTTCACTTAAGCTCCAGGCTGGTTCAGCAATCTGAATTAATTAAATACGCCATGCACACTGTCATGGAGAATAAATAAAGGGGACACATAATTCTGACATTACTACATACCGATTGTCTCTACTACCAATGTAATCCCCTTTAAACAACAGCGGAATAAATCCATTAATAAGCAAGTAAAATACCTTGCTTCGCTATCATGTATGTTCCGGATTGTTAATGTCACAACGATGCTACACCACCCATCTGGGCTTACAAGACTGCAAGTTGAGCTGTACAGAAAAAGATTGTTCCTATAGTTTAGAAATTTACATTCTAAACCCGTAATGTGCTCTTACAGGAGGGATGATCAGTTTGCCACACTTACCATTAGCCAACACGGAATGGCTGAGTCCTCAGTCTGCAATCAGCTTTGTTCCAAAGCCGGAACGCACCACTTCCTTTTACCTGCTGCGCTCCTTTGCAACGCATGGCTGGTTACATCCTGGCTCCAATGTGCTTACTGCGCCGCCATCTTGGAGTCACTACCCGTAGTTAGCCCTGTCTATTCAATTAATACAACGTCCCATGTAGGTATTCTCAACATGAGGACATGGGTTCTATCCTTGTTATTTTTCAATTCATCCAGTTACCAATCATTATCCCCACTGTCCATACTGAATCACTCTATGTATGTATGTCATTGGTGTTATTACCATCCATTATACGGTGCTGCAAGGTCCATATCCACATGTCCTCCTAACTAAACATGCTTATTATTTTAAATAATTCTCTCTGAATACTCCCTAATGAGCTTGTTACTGAAGGGAGACATATTCTGATATCAGTAAACAATATTCCCTGTGGCTGCTCGCAGTCTCGAGACCTTATGCCATTCCACCTCCTCGTTCAGCCCAGTTTACCAGCTTCTGGTTAAGAAGATTAACTGCTGCTAGCTACGAAAAACATGCATAAGACGCTTGTTGGAAATTATAGAAAACAAAGTGACAAAAGCATCTGAGAGAGGATGGATATGCCCAAAATAGCCAGCACGTCCAGGTAACAAGAAATCCAAGGTCCCTGCCTTCTATATCTGTCCATAATTCACAAGACTTTTGGACCCCCCAGGTCGAACAATACTATAAGGGGGGTCAATTCAATTCTAGAACCGTTGTCAAAAAAGGTTGAGGCAAATCCCACAGTCCTGTGCAGGGTCTGTGAGTGGCCAACTACTCTATAACCTTGGCTTATAGGGCCAACCTTTAGCCTTCGATCCTCTCCCCTACATTCCTCAATCTCCCTTTGCTACTTGGTTTATCAGGCGTCCCCCCCTTTTCTTTCAAACACCCTTTCCCACTCTTTAATGGATACTACTCAATCAGACCCCTTCACATGAAGAACTGGCTCTCTGCAACCTCCTCTGGTTTGTTTTCACCAAATCTTGCTTCTCGTTCGTGCCATCTGAACCCCTTTCGACACTAGTGTTACACTCTCCACCGTCCACACTCCCTTTAACCTTACTATCGGAATTCTTGCCTTCTTCACCCTTTCTCGACTGCCTTCACCTTTTGATTCCTGTGAACGCTACCCTCCTCCACACCACTTTCACCCTCAAGGTCTTTGCTCCTCTGACCACCAGTCTTCTTCTTAGGGTAGCTGTCTTTGGTTGATTTTCTCATTCACCTGGTCTCGTGCCCCATGGATGATATCAAGCTGTATAATGTCCGCTCCAGCCCCTCTCTGGGGACCTGCTCCAGCCCCTCTCCGGGCTCCTGCTCCAGCCCCTCCATGTGCTCCTGCTCCAGCACCTCTCTGGGCTCCTGCTCCACCACCTCTCCTGAGCTCTTTGGTAATAATGTGGGAAGTCCTCCGCCTCCCTTCAAGCCTTCTGGCCATTGAACAACCTTCATCTCCCTCCCCCAAACAGCCCCAAAATAGCACTTATCTCCTGTCACTAGCTCCCACACTGACAGACTAGGGATGTGTGCTTTTATAGTGCTTTGTTCTCTCCTTCCAACATTTTTATGGTGAGAGGAGATTTAGGTGTGTTAGCTGGGATAGGTATTCCACCCCCTAGATGGCTTAGCGCCTGTCTCTTTGACTTGGATTGGCTCGTCCCTTCACTTGAGTGGCCCTCCCTCTGCCTGCCACCCCCTGGCTCTGCGTTCCAGATTCTTTTTGGTTTAAGGGATCTCTGGTCTGTCTCTTGAGACAGCTGCTCTGGGGATTGGCTGGTGTGCCCACCACTGAGGATGGCGTCCTGTTCTGATATGGGGCTTTGGCCTTGCTATAGCCTTCTCTTGGGTGCTCTGCTCTCTGGTTTATCTATTCTAACCTACTCCTTGGGTGCACTCCCTTGGTCTGCCTGTTCCTAGGTGTTTGAGAGTGAAGGCCTTGTCCGTTGGCTGGTTGCTCTTCCTATTACAGACGCCTCTCTTGGTAATCTGTAGATGGTGACCCTACACCGATGCATGCCCAGCATACAGGCGCTACCGGTTCCTCACTTCCTCTAAACGGATAGTGGCTGCAGAGACCCCCATTTCCAGTGAACTCCAATGTATTGTGCTCTGGGGAGAGCTATCCTGATTTCCCTTCTCCCAGGTGCTCTTTGCCTCCCAAGTGTATGCCTTTGCAGTCGGTTCAAGTTCCCTGAGCAAGTGCCGCTGGTCCACCATCTACGACAGCACCTGCCGTAAAGGTGGAGGTAACCTACCAGGCTTCCTGGGGCTGGTCTTTTCCTTTGGAGGTGGACGTCCAGGGATCTTCTCTATAAAGCCCCGTGGTCCACAGTTCTCTAGTACAGGGATGTACCAGGCCCCCTTAGTCACCCCACTAGAGAGCCCCAGATATAGGTGGGGAACTTCATCAGTGTCCTATGAAATGGAAGCACTGGGAATTCTTTTCAGTGGTGAATCTACAATAGCAAGCATTAGCAAAGCCAACATGTCTGGTTTTGTTAATGTAGACGATAAGGGGCCTCATTACGACCCAGGCGGTAGTGGTTTAATGGTGCTGGTAGAGGTGCCGGCGCTTTTAACCCCCTACCGCCTCATTACGAGGTCTGCTTGTGGGTCCCGCTAAGGACGTCCGGTAAAACCAGGCATCCTTAGCAGGGCCCGCTAGCATCCTCCTCATTCCAATTGAGCCCTGTGGGGGCTAAAATGGGAATGGGGATGTACCGGGCTCCGGTTCCTTGAATGCGGAAATACTGGGCCCTCCAAGGTCAGAATGGCCCGGTATTTCCCCACTCCAGGAACCCTGACCCGGTACCCGGTATGGGGGTAGCCATGCCGCTAAAAGCGTGCATGGCTACCTCCATGCTCGTAATGAGGCCCAATGTGTTTTGACCTGTGAGGTGTGCAAAATAATTGGCATTCAAAATAACAAAGCCAGACCTTAATGGCATTGCCATAGCTTATATTTTCCTCCATTTACAATATCTGACACCGTGAACGTGGGGCCGTTGTAATACAGACATTAGAAATGTCTGGGACAATCGCCGTTTCTAAACATACCACGGTTTCTCTTTCATGTGTTTTCAATCATACAGCACCCATCCACCTGGTGATTTCATCTTCAAGAAACATGTTACAAGAATTCAAAAGGTCCAAATTCACAATAGTAGGAATATTTGTGGGAGAACACATTTCCAGTAGACTTCAAAATGCCTCGTTTCAATGCAGAACTAAGTTTGGAATTCGCAACAGCGCTAAACGTTAATAAAAGGCGCAATGACAGACTCCAGGCACTAAGCCATACTCTCGGCATGTTTTAATCTTCCAATAAACTAGGTATGTTATATTAGCTTACACCGCATACATTACCTTTCAACACTGGAACACAAGCTTTGCGCAAAACATTCCACAAAAACAAATGACAACCTCATCCTATCACTAAAGGAGAGCAAAACAACTCTCACCTCTACATGTGATCATCCTTCAATTAAATTGACAGCAAAGTCACCCCATAACCACCAAGACCACATCGTATTTTAAACTTTCGACAAACCAAAAGGCAGTATTAGGGACACAGCACTAAGGTGCATGTGTAGACCTGGGCACCAGTCCCTGTGTTATGTTATCTTACATCTTACATTTGTGTAGTGTCTCCTGTCCTATATAATGGCGTCAACGCATTGTAGGCCGCATGGCCCTATTTGAAAGCGTTTTGCTCCTCCTGGTGATGCTAAAGTGCGACATATGAGCCAACACTAAAAATGACCTTTTTAAGGTTCACCTTTTTTGATTTTGGTGGTGCCTCGGCCACCATATCTGGCAAAACATTTGCTACATGGATGAGCGCTAGAAGGGGTGTTGGAAACCAGAGCATCTGTTTAGCATTGAAAAAGCATAATTTGGAAGTTAAGTTACCTTTCGCCATTTAAACAAACATTCACGGGCCTTGTATTAATTGCGGCAATCCAGGTTGCCCGTGAAATCCATGTGCTTCCATTCTGTTTTGGTGTCAGAAGTCCTTCCTTTGTTGCTGCTCAGGCCTGTGCCTGCCTCCAGTTGCTCTATGCTCAGCACAACGCCATTGGCTCATTCCCTGTGAGCTCCGCCCAATGATATTCTGCACAGGCCGCCCCAGGAGGAAAGGCTCAGAGTAAGGCCCAGACTAAAGAAACCTGTGAGGCATCATACCAAACCCTGACAACACCTCAAACCCTGTGCCCTCATTCTAGGCTTGGCTACATCGCGGTCCGTTGCCGGCCGAGGCACATTTCTCACTTTGCTTTTTCTTTTGTGGTTGTCTCTCCATCAGTCATTTCTCCTGACGCACTCTATGCCACCACCACCTATCCATTACACACCACCTCAGGACCATTTCCACCTCACCACCACTCTGCACCACACCACCACTACACACCAAAACTTCCACAACCCTACACACTTACACCTCTTTACCACCCACCACTCTAAACCATCTCTCCACACTACCACAACACCATAGAGTTGTTCATCACCACACTACTATCTACACCCCTACACCGCTTCCACCACAGCTACACTACATACAACCACTGTCTCCACACCCTCATTCCACACCATCACATTCCTACTTGCCATCTCACTCCATGCCTGGACACAGCATCACCACTCCACATAAGCACCACACCTCCGTAACACTATCCTTTGCACCATCTACATGCCACAGGACTCCCCTAACACCTACTCTAACTGCCACCCCACTCTAACCTTGCCAGTACACTAGCCACATCACACTCTTCTCTCCCCACTTCACCCCAACTTCTGTCCGAACCTCCCTTACTCTACTTGACCTCACCGCCCGTTTGCCTTTGGGCCTAAGGCGCTTTACAAATACATAAAATAAATATACATCCTTCCTCACCCCTCGTTACCACCACCCACACTTCCTCACTACACTCTCACTTCATCCATTCTTACTCACCCACATCTAATCACTCCACAATGAAACCCCACCACCCTCACCATTCAAAACCTGAGACCAACCATGCCTGTGATGAAATTACTTCTGCACAGCAGAACAGGGATGAGTAGTGGCTAAACCGCATGCACAAAACAAGAGTAATCCCAATTGTCATTCGAAACTGGCACAATTAAGAGATATACCTCCTTCAACTTTTGTGCTACTGTGGGCCGAGGCAAGGCTATACTCTCCAGATGGGTGTGAATGTGATCAAGAAGGAACAAAAACAGCAACCAATGACAGTTCAAAATACAAGCCATGTCCAATCAAGGGTCTATAAACATATAATTAAAGACCCCATACGCAATAATAACTATATGGGAAAACACTACACAAAACCCACCCCTGTGGAAGGAACAAAGAATAAGCAGTCAAAGATTCAGCACTCAGAGGTAATGATGTGGGGGTGAAAGTCAATCAACAACTACAAGGTTTATAAAAGGATTTGTTCTTGTGCGAAAAAGGAATTCAATGTGACCTAACCATTCTCTGGGGCCTAAAGATGGACCATGGCGGCAGTTAAGAGTCAATAAAACTTTTCTGCTGTTCTTGGTGGATCAACAGTGTTGACCCAGGCTTCTCGGCACTGTGCGAGCGGTTCGAACCAATCTGGAATGCAGTGGTCATGCTGTTCCAGACAGGGAGATGGTGTTGACCTGAAGTTCTCTGTGGTTTTAAGCAGAGTTTCAAGAAGAGCAGATCGTGAGAACCACCAGTGTTGGCTTGACAGACAGTTCAACAGCAACAAGGCTGGTGTCTGGATGAGCAGTTAAAATCGAAAGTTTCAATGCAGCATTTGAGGGTCACAGTTTGATTAAGCCACCAGCATTTGTTTGACCGTTGATGTTGATTTGCGATGAAGAAGGGGCGGCTCAAAAGGCGGTTAAAATGATGCGGTTAGAGTAGTAAGCTCTTGTTTGAGCCAAGGCAATGACATGCTCAGTTGGCGTTGTACAGCATCGAAATGGTTGGCTCTAAGAATGTGAGAGTGCCAAAAGCAGCTACGGAGGTTCCCTTTGGTGCGAATGGCGCCCAAGACCTGGCTCTAAGTGGTTCGACACAGGGATTCTGGCTGTCTTGACTCGCAGGGTGCGAGTCCTAATCCAGGAGCTCAGGGACAAGTTAAGTTATTCACATTCTTTCAAACATGGGGGAATCTAGCAAGCATCTGTAGGAGTCCTTCACCTCCAGTGAAGTCCTGGGTACCAGTGTAGCTGGCAGAGGAATGGTATGCTTCAGCAGCAGGGCACCCTCAATGTGCCCTGAGGATACTTAAAGAGCACATCTTGCCTCTGGCTTTGATGACCTGTCTTCATCTCACAACTGGAGGACTTTGGAAGAACTGCTCTACAAACAAGGTTCAGCAACTTCTGAGAAGTGAGGAAGTCCAGAGATGAACCAAAGGAGTAGGAGACCTCCTGCTGTTTTATAGGCAAAAGTCCACAGGTGATTTGACAAAAGCATGTCGGATTTAAGGAGTCCAATCTCTGCCCTTGAGACAAGTGGTCTTTGACTTCTGACATAATACCAAAACTGCTTTGTGCTAAAGGAAGTGGAGGAGACTAGAAGGAAAGTGAGAGAAACAAGATGGTGAAACCTTTCTCAACTTGTGCTGCGCTCCC
The DNA here is from genome assembly GCF_040938575.1 of Ambystoma mexicanum. Lineage (NCBI taxonomy): Eukaryota > Metazoa > Chordata > Amphibia > Caudata > Ambystomatidae > Ambystoma > Ambystoma mexicanum. The sequence goes on from NC_090930.1 coordinate 136,948,459, forward strand.
TCTCTCTTGACTAGCCCTGCTTGCACCTCAGACACATAGCATCAAAGGCCCTTGGTATGCAACACCCTGGTGTGAGGCTAGACCTTGTGTATAGGATGTGCTCTTTGATTATGGTTTCTCAGGACAACCCCTGTTGAGGGGTTGTCTCCCTGTAGAGAGGTGATACCTGGCCCACAATGTATCAAAGGAGGGGCACAGCCATTCAGTCTCTTGCCCTACTAGTGACAGGGCCAAGCTGTCTGACCAGAATACACACTATCTTTCCACAGCTGGGTTGGGCTCACAGCTCTGACATACATATGAGATATATCAGATGTGACTTCTTTTTTCTATGGTGGTATGCCGATAGTGGGCCAACACATGTTTTGACCCTCCCATTCTTCAGGGAATTTCTTGTTGCTTACTAGATTCACGCTCTATGTGATGTTTGGAAAACTCCCTTGTTTCGTTCCAGCTAATTGCGCATTTCCCTTTTGTTTACTGGCACGTGTGTGCTCTCATTATCATGCGATCTCTCCAATACTAATCCTTGTGAGCAGTCACGCTCCAAGTAGCCCAGTGGCACAGTCTGCGGTGATCCGCACAGCTTCAGCTCCAAATGTTAATGCTCATCTTTTAAATGTTGTTCTACACGCTGATGTCATCGCGTATGCAAGCGTGATGATGTCATCGCATGGACACATATATAGGGGGGCCATTTTGAATCTTGAAACTGAGAGTAATCTTGACAGTCAGCCTTAATGGTAAATACCAACCATTATCAAATAGATACATTGGAAACCAGGATAAAACCACCAAAAACAGACAGGAATCTACTAAGGGTGAGTCATCTCTTATTTTGGAGTAATATATGATGATTAACTTTGTAGAGCCATAACTAGGTGTTATTTTGAGATGTAGTACCTAAAACTCACTACACTTATTTTTTGACTTATGGCTTTATCTTTTTTATTTTTATTTTACTTTAGATAACCTGACAACTGTAGAAAAATCTCCTGATGATCCACTGGAACCACAGTGGAGAAACATGTGTTGAGGTTATAAATAGAAGTTGGTAGAGATACCAAGAAACTGTTGATACTAACAGAGGTCACAAACAGAAGCTGATACTTTCTAAGGCTAAGTAACCCAAAACTTGGAACTCAAGATTTTTGAGAATTAAATAGATTTGAGATCACCCTAAAGATTTAAAGTGTCTTTTTTCACTCAATTGAAAGCTGGCGCATTTTGGATGACCCTCCCAAGCGGCATACCTATGCGACCATATAGATTTGACACAGAGTGCAAATAGAAGCTGGCACAGCAGCCCTATGTGAATTTGCTTTATATCCAAAGTGTGGTTTTATAGTGCTAATTTAAAAGACCTAAAACTATTGCTTTGGGACAATGCATGGTTCTTTTTGTACCGAATTATGAAACTTTCACATTAAACTATTGACTTTGGACAATGCATGTTTTCTTTTTTAAATGAAGAGCGACACTTTTACATATAAACTATTGGCTTTTGACAATGCATGTCCCGGCAGGAATGCACCGAAATGTTAACACCCATTAGGCATCTGAATGGGCTTTCTACGCAAAGTGTGTTTATCAATACAAAAGCCCAAATCGTCAGCTTTGGCAAAGCATGTTTCTTGAGGAATGGCCCACACCAGCTTCTCATTGGGTGCAGTGCTTTACACATATACCCTGCCTAAATAACCCCTGAACCTTTAAATGGAATAGTGCTCTCACGTCTTACCCCCAAAAGCCTCCCAAGTCAGGACCAGGCAACCATCCAGGCGGTATTCGATTCCAAGCTTTTCACCTTTTGCGCTTAATGATGTGTGATCTTGTGCAAACCCCCCTATGATCTTACGGCATGCATCAAGACCCATTGATCAAACATTCCCATGACTTGTTGGTAGTTGGGGTTCTGCTCCGAGGCCCAGAAGCAACAAACCCATTCTGTGACAACATAGGCTCCAGACTCCAATAGCCTTTGCTGATTCAAAACACTTGGCTCTGACATAGGCCCAAAGATGCAGCTGGCCTCTTGGCAACAGCAAATTAACCATTCTGATAAGACGTTGGGGGTAACCATACTATGTACCGTTGGGGAATCACAAAAACATTTCCATGAAGTCACACATTCGTCACATCCGCAATGTCTGATGGCTGTGCAATTCCACAATTGTCATTCAAGGGCAGGCATATAACCATATCCTCAGTGTCTGATGGTTACTCATTTCAATGGACATAGGGCCTCATTACACGGAAGGCGGAAAACCATGGTGCTATCTTAGCACCATGGTTGCCACGGGTACCATACCGGTACCACCATGGGGAAAAGGGGAATTAGCACCCCATTTAAAGGTTGGCGGGGCGGTAATTCCCCCTTTCTCCATGGCCCTTCCCCATTCCCATTTTTGCCCCATAGGGCATAATGGGAATGGGGAAGGTGGTAATTACGCTACCGCAGATTGCGGTAGCGTAATTAGCACCAAGGTCCCTTTGCGGGTCCCAACTTTAACGGCTGGTCTACACCAGGCGTTAAGGTCGGATCCCGCAAAGGGACCTCTTAGTAAGGCAGTAAGGGTTAACCGTCACCGGTACCCTTACCGGTGACCGTTAACCCTTACCGCCTTCCGTGTAATGAGGCCCATAATCTGTTGTACTTATAAATAAATAAAAAAAGAACATGGATTTAAAATATAATCACAATATCACAAAATATAGCCAGTGTTTCCTTCTTGGGAGACCTGGATGGTGAGCTTCCTTGTCCACCCATGGACAACTAGCCTACAGTGCACCGTAGCTGCCAACTTTCTTGCATTTCAGGACCTAAGAGGCTAGAGGTGACAGCTACAGTGTACCGTAGCTGCCACCTTTCTTTTTTTTCCACGACCTAAGCGTTTAGAGGTGATTCATATCAAGAAATATACTATAAGGCTAATGTACTTTCAGGCTAATCAGCACAGGATCACCACTAGTTAGTATCAGCGCTACATTATAAAACAAATAAAAAGTCTGTGTCTATGCATACTATTTATTTTTCTGCTTACTGCTTCGATAAACTCTGTCACCTTCCCTAACAAGGCCTGTAATGTTATTTTATGTTAATCGATGTTTGTACTGTGCGCATCACCATAGTGGTCGAACAGCACCCATCCTTTTCCCAAAAAAGTGGCGTATTGTGCTGCTGCCAGGGTGTCGCCAGATACCCTGCAGCACAATAATGGCATATTATCATGTGTGCCCTGCAGACATGATGTAATAAAGCTTAACCCTGCATTCAGGCCTCCAGGTAAGATTATGAGGTTGGGATATTATACTTGTTTTTTCGAAGATGGCAGGAAAATTATCTTTTGTAGAAGTTGTTCGGATTTTCAGTTGTGATATTTGTTAGGTGATGTAGCTACACAGATACAAAGGTGCCTTTTTGCCTTCAAATTCATCTTCAGATCAGGCAGTGGCGATATTAGAGCTCCTACCTCTAACGCTGATCTGCTGGTACAGCTGTTTTTTGTTTGGGGTATTTTTATTTCCTATTTTTGGTTGGAAATATTTGTCTATTTTTAGTGTCTCATCTGCCACGTAGGTCAGTGCCACATTAAAATTACTGCTTCTTTATTCGCTATTGTCTGGCCTTACATCATTCATTTAATTTATTGTTTTGGTTTAACTAAACTGTTACAAATCAAAATTAAAATACAAATACAAAATAATTGATGCATTTGACCCTCAACAGAATCCATGACATATTTGATCCTTAACTAGACCGCAACTTATTCATTAAATAAAATAGTAGTTAAAAAAAACTTTACAAACATCTTTTAGAAATATTAAAACAACCAGATTCAGTGAAACAGATTTGCTGTGCATAATATTCAACCGCAATAAATCAAATGGGATCCATTCAGTATTGGAAACATATTTGCTAAAAAACCTCTATTCTCTGGTTTATCAGTGCAGGGCAAAAGAGCTGCAGATGAGGCAAAGTTTTAATTTCTCTCAAATTGTTACAATGTCTACAATGAGCATTTCCCTCACTGGATATTCCTCTAATACTTAAAATGTCATTAGTTAAACGTACATTACATCTAAAACGCATAAAATAATTTCACACATTTTCACTTGGAAATTGTTTCAAATTAAATTCCACTAATTCTTCCCCTTTCTGGTATGATACCACCCGTGCATGTAAACGTGATCCCAAAACGCCATTTAAAGTGTTAGCCCAATCTTGGCTTTCTATAATTTTACTCACCTTTAGTGGATTAGTTATCAGCAATTCTATAGATGTTTCCATGTTGTAAAGTGTTCTTATTCCTTCCTTATGGAGGTCATAAACAAATCCCACTTTCAGAGTACTCTATTTGACATCTTTACGCAGCCGATGATACAAACGACTTTCTGAACTAACAAATAGTTTACGTACTAAATTTAGTCTCCTCCATACAAAAACAGACTGGATAGACGTAACACCTAGTTCATAGCGTATAACAGCATATTTCAAACATCTAGGTAAGTGGAAAAAAATGATTACCAAATCATAGCTTCATAAATGTACAGTGCAGGCAATATCCATGATGGAAAAAACTCTAAACCCTACCATAATCATGGTATTACTTTAGCTGTATAAAATGTGACTGTCGGTTGGATGGAAAATGTCCCATAAGTTTTATCAACAAATTTCAATTGAGACATACGTCTTGTAACGTTTTTCCTGCTGGTAATTCCTAGAAGAAAAAAAATCCTAGGGTGAGCAATAATGTGATAACCCAAATATAACATATTAGTTTTTAGTTGTAACTTATCCTGATCTAATGCACATGTAAAGTTATCTTTTTTGTTTTCCTTGTCTTAGTTAATTTTAGTATCACCGTCTTTGAAGGATTTACATTCAATTTATGAATTTTCATATATTGTCTGAATGCCTCAATTAGTCCTTGTAAGCCTACGGGCGTGTAGTCAAATAGGACAAAATCATACGCAGAGGCAGTCCAGATAATTTTTGAAGTTCCAATTTTGTGCGGAACAAAGGAGGCACCAGATAAAACTCTACCTACATCTGCCACATACAAAATAAATAAATTAGGTGCAAAAATACAGTCTTATCTTAATCCATTTAAGATGCAAATAGGTCTAGTCAATGCTTCAACATTAAGTCTTACCTGAGTTTTTATGTGGATTTATCGGAATGCTTAATAACCCTTTAGGCGTGCCAAATTCGTCAAATTTCCTCCATAAGATATGATGATCCACAGTGTCAAAAGCCATTGATAGATCAATAGCTGCTACATAAATTGGGGGAGGGGGTATTTTCCTCCCATGATAATATCTGTAGACTACATAACAAGAGACTGCCACAATCTGTACCCATGTATCTCCGAAATCCTATTTGCTGATAATCAAGTGTGTTGTTTTCTTGACTCTTCAATGTGCTGCAAAACCAAGGATGGAAAGATCTTAGAATTGGCGTCCATAATGGCTATGGGTCTATAATGTATCGGTGACGTTCTTAACCCTACTTTATATATGGGTATAACGTATGAGGTTAACCAAGAATTAGGTGTAGTTATGGTGTTAACAATGTTAGTAAATAAGACATATAAGACTTTCAACCATAATTCAACATTCTGCTTGAGTATTAAGATTGTCAGTTGGTTAGGCACCCAGCTCTGGAAGTACTAGCTTTCTTTATTATTCTTTCTATAGAATTCATTGTGATAATAAGTACCCACTTATGTTCAATTGTTTCCTGCACATTTTGGACAATATTGTCTATCTCAAATATACTCGAAAAAGGTGATTCGGCCAAGATTATTCTGAGATGGGATGAGTCTGTTTTATACTCTGCTTACTCTCTAAGTGATTAAGTCCAAACGTTGCTTGAATTGTCCTTAAGGGCAGCCATCATCGCCTCACCATCTCTTCATTCAATAAATGGCAATATTGTTTTAGCCAATTTTTCAAATTTTGTTTCAGTTTACTAATGGTCTTTGCAAGGGATGTGACCTAGCAGTTTGGGCTAGACTGCCCCTTTAAGGTTGGACCAAGCCTGATTTGCATTTGGTCTTTCCCCTATTTGTAATGTCTTGACAGGTGAAGAACGATGGTCTGGAGGGATGCCCAGAGCCATGCAAGAGGCCAAGATTCATTCTAAACCTTCCAGCCATCACCTCTTTATTTTTGCTTCGCAACTTCAACCTTGCCGTATATCGATTTCTTTGTTAAGGGAATCAATTAACGAGTTTCCTTTTTCTTTTAATGGACTTGCAAATCAAATGTATGCTTATTGATATGAAATGTTTTCTTAGTAATTGTGTTCCTCTTTGATGACATTAAGTCATCCATCCTATACTTCAAATGCTCCTGTATGTGAGTAGAGGAATACATGAATGATTTAGTTCCCAGAGAAGAAATTGCAAAGTCACTCAACATAACCTTAATGAACCGTTCAATGTAAACTTTAGTCCATATTAAGTGGTTACCCTTAACATTACTTCTTAATGAAGTACCGACAGTATGCTTTACTTTACTTTAATACATTTATATAGCGCAGCCATCGACCCAAAGGCGTGAGGGTGCTACATGACATATACAACAGGTGACAAGAAGAATGTGAAGGACCGGAATGCAAAGCTATGAAGTGTAGTACTCGGGATACAACTAACTCAAAAGTAGTTTAGTTAAAAAGATGGGTCTTCAGTCTTTTCTTGAGTATTTCCAATGGCTCAATACATCTCATGTCCAATGGTAGAGCATTCCAGGCTTTCGGTCCAATGGAGAAGAAGGCTAAATTGGCTACTCTGGCAGTTTGGCACTTTGGTTCAGACATGAGGTGCTGATTGTTCGATCTTAATGTTCTAGAATTGTTTCTCGTGGTAAGGAGCTGTTGCAGATATCTAGGCATATTGCCAGATTTGCCTTCATGTACGACAGTCAAAGTCTTAAAAAGAAATCTGGACTCTACGGGCAGCCAGTGGAGTTCTCGTCTTGCCGTGATGACATGATCTCTATGCTTGAGTTTCATAATGGCTCTAATGGCCCCATTTTGGCATACTTGCAATCTATTACAGTCAGACTTATTAAGTAGGCTAGAGCAGTAATCTATTTTTGAACATATTATTGCTCTAGCCATGGTCTCTGCATTATCCTGAGATATCCTGAGATTTAAGAGGCCTTAAATGTGCTAAGAGTTTGATGTAGTAGGCACATGATGATACCAGACTACTAACATGCTGTTTCATAGTCATATGTTGGTCAAAGGTCACTCTGAGTGTTTTCACCCTTTTTAGGGGCATAATAAATTCTTCGCCCATCTGGAAGCCATCATATTGTGGACCGAGTTTATTTATAGTGTGTGGAGAACCTATGACGAGCAGTTCAGCTTTTGATTTATTCAGGACCAACTTATTGTGGACCATCCAAGTTTCAATTAAGGTAAAGACTCTGTTGATGGCAAGTTCATCTGTACTGTGAGAGCCGGAGAGCGGGATGACACATTGAGTGTCATCCGTGTAGTTGGTAAATGTTATGTTCTCATAGTCAAGCATTACAAACAGAGGAGCTGTGAAGATATTATAAAAACCGGGAGAAGTACAAGCACCCTGGGGGACACCACAGGTTGTTGTGACGGGCTCAGACTCTGCAGTGCCGCAGAAGACTCTGCTATCCCGATTATTAAGAAATGGTAGAACCCATTTACATGCAAGAGGGGAGAAATTAGCTACTTCGCACAACCTGGTGGCCATGATGTCATGGTCCACCAGGTCGAAAGCTGCCGGAAGATCGAGTAGCATAAGTAATGAGGCTTCCTTCCTGTCCATACGAGCCATGAGTTTGGACTTGAGTTCTAGGAGCGCAGTCTCAGTACTGAAACCGACCCGGAATCCAGACTGATGGTCATTTAGAATAGGATATGTCTTTAAATGGTCTGCAATTTGTATGTAGGCCACACGATCAAGGATTTTAAGTAGGAACGCTGTGTTAGTAATAGGTCGATAATTGTTTGGCATATCCACTGAGAGGTCAGGTTTTTTCAAAATTGGCATAACCCATGACTTCTTGAGATCCTGGGGGACCGTGCCAGTAGATATAGAAGTGTTAACAAATTGACAGATAGAAGTAATTAAGGAAAGGGCGCAGGTTTTAATTATCCTGGTGGAATGGATATCATTTTTACATTTCGTAGGCTTAAGTTGGTTAATAATAGTTTCTAATTCCTTTTCCGTTATGGGGGATAAGTTAAAGCTTGGGATAAGCTGCGACCTATGATAGGACCAATCCGTAGACAGGCTTTGTGCGTTTTAAGTTATTACTTTTCTCCAGGATATTTTCCTTGATTTTGTCTAATTTCTTATGCATAGCTTTCTGCATAACATTACACCAAGTGACATCCTCTGTGATAGATCTCTCTGTAATTATGTGGTTAGTTCTTTCCTGTTCTTTTAATATGCGGAAAAGCTCTTTTGTGTTGTGCTGAGCATTTTGAAATTTGTAATTAAAGAAGCTATATTTGGCTTTTATGATGGCCTTTTTGTATGTGGGAACCAAAGCTTTGTATTTACTAAGAAGCAATGGTGTATTACACTTCCTCCATGTGTGATAGGATTTAAGGGTTAATGACTTCAAAGATTGAAGTTCTGACGTAAACCATGTATTGTGTTTAATTTTAGGTTTTATCAATTTCATTTTGATAGGTGCCGGAAATTTAGCAACGATTTCTAAATTAGTAGAGATCATTTTTGCTAGATCTTCTGGAGTGTCAGTTTTAGAAGTGGGTATAGTATTAAGTATTGATTGTACTTTATTCATCTTGATGTTTTTTAAGTTCCGAGATGACATTTTAATAGAGTTTTGATGTTTAAGTTTGATGGGAGGATCTACCATAATATCAAAATTCACGAAAAAATGGTGCGACCAAGGACATGGTGATACCAGTATGTTATTGATGTTAATTTCATGTTTGGCTACCCAATCCAAGGTGTGACCCATATTGTGTGTAGATTCTTGGATGAGTTGTGTAAAGCCTAGTCCATGTGGGACTTTTTTGTAATTCAAGAGCTGTCTTATCATCCTTGTGATAAAACCATAAGTTAAGATCTCACATAAGCAAATATTTCGTATTTACCTTAAGGGAAGCAAGAAGAAAGCTAGAAAGATTTTTCACAGTGTCAGCGGTAATGTGGGGTGGTTTATATATCAGGAGTATGTTTAAAGTGCTCTCTGCACTCAGAGTAATTTTGATGCAAAGAGAATCAACACCCTCATCTTTTTCCCACTTCAATGACCAACTCAATATAGCATGGTAGCTGTATTCATTGCACTGAACAATGACATAATCAATTACAGAGAAAAAACCCTCTCGCTGACCAGGTTGGTGTGTCCGCCAAAAGTCTGTGCAGACCCCAAACTTCCATCATTTGACACCATTTCATATCCTGGATCTGCTTCCATGTGTTATTCCCCATTTGTTTTATTGGACCATTCGAAGAGTATTGATTTTCATATATCATATTCTGTAAAAATATCACAGTTACATTCTGCATTGAAATCACCCGCTATGATAATCTCGCCCCCTGCGTGGGGAATAGACCAGTCTTCTATTTTAGCATTCAATTCCCTCAAGGTTTTATCCATATTATCCTGGGGGTTCCAATATATGTTGATCAACAATACGCATCCAAGATAAGTAACCAAAACTACTGCCAAAATACCTCTGGAAACTGTCCACATCTCGATCTTGCTTAGACCCATGCCATTATGTAAGGCTATGGCCAGGCCTCCCATGGGGTGACCCTTTGTACCCTGTACTGCAGGGGGGCTAGTGATATCATATGCATCGAAAATAGGCAAGCCCACCAGCCAGGTTTCCTGTAAAAAATATTATGGCATAGGATTGCAGGAAACTACAAAGTGATTTATCAGCAGAGAGTCTAGAAAAACCACGGACGTGCAGGATATTAAGACTAGGTTGGTTTTACCACTAATGATGCTGTTTTAAACCTTTCAACTGAACCTTCGAGTCATGGCCAACCACTGCCAATTGAATAAATCTTCATCATTTTTCAAATTATCCTCTGTTATTTCTGCTGTTATTATACTTTGAGCAAGAGGTTTATGTTGAGTTAACAACTGCAAACACAATACGAGTTAGTGATCCAATACTTTATTCAGGATCACAACCATAGGAAACGACCCCCAGCTGGAGAGTCACAAATTGCACCTCTGGTCTCAGCACAGTTCATAAAACAACATTCATCCCGGAACCTTATGAAGCTGATGTAGTTCCATGTTGCCATGGAACCGGTGCAGACCTTAGAACTATGTACAGTGTGATGCAGTGAACTATGTACAGATAACAATGATGTCATGGTGATTGCTATTGGTAAAATCACTGATGTGACCTTATCCTAACACCTCCTCTCCTTGTAATACCTGAAAATAAAAATTAAAAGATCAATACATGAAAATAAATCACTACCTCATCCCTCTCTCACCAACGTTCCTAAGTACAGCCACTCTCTCTTTATTCCAGATGCTACCACCTTTGACTAATAGAGAGGAGCCTAAATCCTTCACAACTTGCTTAGGCTCTGAGAACACTGATGCTCCTATCCGTACTTTGGTGGGGAGTTTGATTTTGATCCAATCACCTTCCTTAACTTTGAACTCCCTATAGCAATTCCTCAGGCCATACCTCATCTTGGCCTTGGTACCAGATTCATTGATTCTCTCTCTCACTTTTTCCAAATCCACACTCGCACTCCTAGAATTTCCCATCCACCCAGGGCACATGATAGAGTTAGGCATTCTCCCATGCAACACCTCAAAGGGAGATACTCCCGTTACACTGTGAGGAGCCAATTTGTACTGGAAGGTTCTCTCCATCACTGTTCTTACCCAGTCGCCACCCGTGGCAACTATAATCCTAATTTCATGATGGTTCTGTTAAAGCGTTCTACACACCCATTACTCTTGGGGTGGTATAACGAAGTGGTTGACTGTTCTATTTCATACCGTTTCAAGAAATCTCTAAATTCTCTACACACAAGATGTGACCCATTTTCTGACAGACATTTCTTAGTAAACCCTTCCCTCCAAAATAAATGCTCAAGAAATGTGATTATGCTGTTGCTAGATATATCCTTTAAGACACAAACTTCAGGCCATTTTGACAACAAGTCCATAACTACCAGTAAATAGTTGTCTCTACCTCCTCCAATATTGAATGGACCCAATAAGTCTAAGGCAATTTCGTCCCATGGAACCTTTGGACACTCTCTCATGACCCGGGGCACTTTCTGGACTCTTAGCCCTTTATCACCTTCTACACATTCCATACAACTCATGACTTGTTCTTCAGTATCTCTGTCAACTCTCGGCCACCAAAATTCTGCTCTTACTAGACCTTTGGTTCTGGAAACACCCAAATGTCTAAAATGTGCTACATCTACCACTGGTTTCCTCATCCTTTGTGCAACTACCATCTGATGACCCCTGTACAAGTAATCTCGTTGAACACACAGTTCATCCTTCACTTTGGCATAACCACACATGTCTCCATTTATCTCTTTAATTGATTAGCAATTACCAAAGACATAATTTTGTGATGTATTGCATCTTCTGCACAAGCAGTATCCCACCCCTCATTTTTCAATGCCTCATGAACTTGAAAAATGTCTGCTATGTCCTCTGAACACAGGTTGTATTCACTAGTGTGGGATTCCTTCTCCACTGATCTAGATAGCGCATCTGCAACCACATTACTATCTCCACTTTCATGGAGCATCATAAACTGTAATCCTTGTAATGCTGTTACCCACTTTATGATGCACCTTGAAACTCCTTCTAAACCACCTTTAGTAAAAATCCCAACTAGGCGTTTGTGATCAGTGCAAATTGTGAATTCCATACCCCACAAAAATCTCTTACATTTCTGCGCACCCCAAACACAAGGAAGTGCTTCCTTCTCAACAACAGAATATCTACATTCTGGTCCTTTCAATGATCTAGATGCAAATGCCACCGTGTGCAGTCCTATGTGATCCTCCTGCATGAGAACCGCACCAATACCATAATCACTGGCATCCACAAAAACCAAAGTGTGTTTCTCTTCTTCAAAAATTTTGAGAATAGGTGCATTCACTATTGAAGACTTTGGGGCTGATTCATGGAATTATTTGCGCTGGAAAACAGGGATTTGTGCGCCATTCTGCCTGCAAATCCATGTTTAACAAATGGGGATTTACGGGCAGAATGGTGCACAAATCCCTGTTTTTCGGCGCAAATAATTCCATGAATCAGCCTCTTTATCTCTTCAAACTCCCTTCTACACTCCTCGTTCCACTTAAACGAAACACACTTCCTGGTAAGTATCCTCATGTTACGTGACATTTGGATAAACCTTTCATGAATTTTCCATAACATTCTACAAGACCAAAAAATGACAGTACATCCCCCTTTGATTTGAGAGCCTATATCCTCTTCATAGCTTCAATAGCTTCTTCTTTAGGCTTAACGTCTGCTGAAATTTCATGACCTAAGTATACTACTTTATTAGCCTTGAATGTACATTTCTCCATCGCAACAGTGAGACCTGCTTCCTTCAAAATACTCAAAACTCTCTTGAGACGCTTATCATGTTCAGCATCATCACTTCCACACACAAACACATCGTCCTGATAACACATCACTCCATTCTCACCTCCCAGAAGTGTATACATGATGTTTTGAAAAACACTTGCTGCAGAGACTAGCCCAAATGGCATGCGTATACACCTAAACAAACCAATGGGAGTGATGAAAGCTGTAAGATCTCTCGGCTCTGGGTGTAATTCAACATGGTGATAGGTTGATTTAAGATCTAGGATTGAAAAAATCTTGGATCCAGCCACCCCTACCAAAAGATCATCTATTCTAGGTAGCGGAAATTTATCTGCCACCACCATGCTGTTTAAGAGTCTATGGTCAATACATAACCTCAAAGACCCATTGTATTTATTGACTATTACTATAGGTCTAACCCATTCCGGTGCATCTATCTTCTCAATCATTCCTTCCAACTCCATTTTCTTCAACTCTTTCTCCACATCTTCTTTAAGCGCCAAAGGAATGGTGCGGGGTTTCGCAATCTTTGGTACAGCACCCTTCCTCAAACATATTTTATGCACAAATCCCTTTAGACACCCCACTTTTTTCTCCACTTGCATATTATCATTCTCTACACTCTTCACCAAGAGTACTTGTTCTGTATGGGCTGCCTCAAGTCTTATCTTTAACTCTGCCTGATAGCTCCATGAAAGTAACTCTCCACCTCTTTTATTCAACATGTATAATCCCAATGGACTTTCTATCCTTGAACTGTAATTCACCTTCAAAACTCCCTATGATCTCTGTTGGTATTTCTCCATATGCATTTGCTCTAACAGAATTTCCCCAAAGAGTGCAGCAATCAAATTTCTCCTTCCACATGTGTACACTAATCAAGGTATAATCTGCTCCACTATCAATTAGCATTGAGACAGGAACATCACGAATAAATACAATAGCGTAATAATAACCATCGGAAGCGACCCCCAGCTGGAGAGTCACAAATTACACATCTGGTCTCAGCACAGTTCATAAAACAACATTCTTCCCAGAACCGTATAAAGCTGATGCAGTTCCATGTTGCCATGGAACCGGTGCAGATCTTAGAACTAGTGATGCAGTGAACTATGTACAGATGACAATGATGTCATGGTGATTGCTATTGGTAAAATCACTGATGTGACCTTTACCTAACATTTTATTTATAGGTTTCATCAAGTCCAAGGTCTTACTGTCTTGGTGAGACCACATTATCAAAAGACATTAAATCATAGCCCAATTTATGGATATTAACCATCTACTTAATAAGCATATCACGAACAAGAGTAGAAGGAATTACAAGCCTCACATAATCATAACGCAAAGGATGAATAAAGATCACAAGTTTTATATCTTTGGAAGAAACCAACCGAAGAGCTGGTATTTCAGTAAATAAAGCCAATATTCTTGTTCTGCTGAGCGACTCAGGCCCTCCCTGATCAATCATGTAATTTAGTATTATGCTCGGGTCGTTAGGGTAGACAGGATCCCTTAATTGCAGTGAGGCTGTTCGTCTATCTACATTCCCATAATAACTAGTTCTCTGGCCCTGGCAGGTATCTGCTATATCCTTATTTTGGGGCAGTTTTTCTTCCCTAGGTTTGTCTAACTGGGATGATAGAGCTATTTGACTGTTATTCAGGGTTTCTTCCAACATACAATTACATTTTTCAGACATGGTATTACATACTTCTTTTATTAATGCACCAAGCACAAAAGAGCCAGCAAGTGCCTGCGCACCTTTTTTTCGAAGAGTTTTTGAGCACGTGAGGGGGAGTATATCTAACCTTCATTGTAGATTTCGTTTTCATGTTTTCTTCTTGATTTATGTTATTAGTTTCAGAGCAATTCTCTATTTGGATATACCCATCCAGAGACCCCACTTCCTCCCCATCCCCCGTCCCATCTTAATATCCTTGAGAAATTATATTCTGTACCAGATTTCTAACCTCATCTTCCATTAATGTTAAGATATTCCACTCTCTATGTTGTGGGGCACTAAATGTAGTCTGACCGGAGTCCTTACGTAAAGGATCATTTAACTGATGTTGGTTCGCATCCAATAGATCCTTATTAGTGAACCTTTCATTCTCATTTAGCAATTCCTCAGTCACTCCGCCCATTGCCTTTACCAATTCGTTGTCTATCGACACTTATATTGTTTTGTGGCAATTGAGGAGTCGGTAGTCTTTTAAATATATCATAGACTGGTCCTGCTTGGGAAGTGGCCTTCTTTCCAACTTTTGAATCTTTATTTCCAATAGTTTGTTTTAATGCGTCCACGGGCCTAGTATTAGATTACACATATGTATCTTGTTCTAGCACTGCATCTGTCACATCAATCACCACATCCTCATGCAACTTTGTCCCCATGATGCGACTAGAATCATTAACATCATTTTCTACATCAATCTCTGTATTTTCCAGGGGCATTAACAATAGTCATAAAGAACCCACTGAGCTAACACGTGAGGTTTTCTTAGATATTCTTAAGTCCATAACAGCTTTTCTTTTATTATTTTTCCCCTTTTTTGTTTCTTTGGGTTTTGAAACCGGCTCTTCCTTTTAATTGGGGGACTTAAGGTGTTCTTCTTCTTATTCGGCGGACGGGGAACCCCCTTCTTTGATAGGAACTTCACTTGGAGTAAGGTCAAACTCTTCCACTGTAGTTGTTTAGTACTAAAATGACTTACTTGAAAGACTCTAAGTCCATCCCCAGTTGTACTGTTCAGTAACTGCAGGGATACAGAGATATCATTCAAGTGAGAAGCATGAATTTTTAACTCAGTAAGTTAGTGTACATGAAGTTTTAAAATTGCCAATGTCAAACTTTGTAAGGCATCCTCTTCCAAATCGGGTAAGCTACTTAGTTTCTCCGCCGAGGTTAAACTTAAATCGGCATACCCCTCTTGCTCTTGATGTTCAGACAAATCAAGTAAGGTAACTTCACCTGAAGAAAAAATTGGGGGCGTATCTGCTAAGGATCAATTTAAAATACTCCATGCAGGTCTTTCCCAACATTTAATTATGAACCTCTTGTGGCAGAGATTCCAGTTCTTATAAATGTAATGATTGTGATGAATCCATAGTAGTTAAAAACTATATCTGCTCTACTATAATTTGATTACTAGCAGAGCCCTTGATCCCTGTGGAAAGATGGTCCTTCTGTAGGGAGGGGGAAGGGGAAGAAGTAAACCGTGACATACTGTATCTTCTATTAGTGATAACAAGTGGAGCTATGATAGGGTCTTTTCTGACTAATGTCTCCCTCTACTTTCTTCTCATGTTTATTTCTTTTATCACATTTTTCCAAGCTTTTCTTTAATTGAATTGCAATTAAGTCAACTAATAATTTAGTCAGAACTCCAAAAATAACAGAGCGTAAAATTGAAAATGGATCCTCCTACGAAGTAAGAGTTGTTCTATCACTGTTTACTCAAAACACATGCGGTGGCGGAACAATGTTCCTTTCAGCAACTGTTAAGAAACCCCAAAAAATCTGGAAACACACTGTAGAAACCACGTGGGTCTTGGCCCATTTATTTCTTTGTGGCACACACTAAATAAATTAAAGGCATTGACCCACCACCAAGGATATCTTAAAGCTCTACTCCTAACATCTATTCCACTAGCCTGTATATTAACTCCAAAAGCAAAACTTCCTGCTTAGCTGAACATTAATCAGTTAAGCCCTGAGCCAGCGAACAGCCAACAGCACTCGTAAAGCACCCGGAAAAATGCTTGCGTGCAGTCCTGATGTTATAAACTGGTTCCGGTAAGCAAGGGGCGGTGCTTGTTCCAATACATCGAATTAGACTGTATATCTGCAACATACAAGAATGTAGAATGAATAAATGTCCACTTTAGTGTTCATTGAACTAACACAGGCTCCAGGACTTAAAGATACCTCCAGTTAAAGAATTGAGAGTCGCGCCAAGTCAGCCAACAGAACTTGTAATGCACTCCAAAATCGTGTGTGCCTCTGATGTTATAAGCTGATTCCGGTCGGAAAGGGGCGGGCTTGTTTCAATATATCCAATTAGGCGGTATATCTCCAGTTGAATTTAGTCCACTGAGTAGCGCCAAGTCTGCCAAGTAGACCCACGGTTGCCATGGAGAAGACTGGGACTCACTTCATCAGGCTCTATTCGGAGGCTTCCCCCACCCCTTGAGCACGCAACCTGGCCGCATTTTTCACTCGAGTCCCAAGCTCTCTGGTCTGCAGTTTCTCTGCACTCTGGTGAGGCTCCTACATCCCCCACACCCTTCACCGAGCCCAAACGCTCTTATTCCTCCCAGGGTTGCTGAAAAAGCGAAGAAGGATGCAGGTAACGTGTCATGTGTCGGATTGAGGGCGGCTCTCTATGCCAATCTTTCTGTAAATCAAGATTGGGAAGGACTATCACAGACTGGCAACCCGGTTTATGTATGTGTGTTTGGAGCTGATAAAGTCTTCTGTTAGAACAAACACTTTAGCTGCACACACAGGACACAGCTGCAGTCTCTAGTCGAGGGCCTGCCTCTGAATTGCAGTACTATTTTACACATGGAAAAGGGAAAATTTCATTAACGCACTGCCATGTTTTTTCAGTATTCAGTTACACCACTCTGAATTGACATGGGAGTAGTCCAGACCATTGCTATTTGCCTTAAGCACACATTTTAAAATGAGGGAAGGCATAACTGAAAGGTTTTTTTGTTTGTTTGTTTATTTATTTATAATGCGCGCTAGACCCGGGGGTATTAGGGCGCAGAGAGCATAAAGAGGGTTGTTCAGCTTGGGTTACATTGCTGTACATTACATGACAATACATTAGGAAACTGTACATCATACAGATAAACATGAAGTGGCAAAAAAAAACATCAAAGGACAATTATATACAGTAAAAACAGACAATGGCAAGTGGTGTGATCATAATGTGGTGAGGAGTCAGATGTTGTGTTCCTTAATCCAGTGGATAAGGTTGGGTCTAAAGCGTGGGTAGGGCAGGTCTTCCCTTCCCTTAAGGTTGGTGGGAGTGAGTTCAGGTTTTGGACAGCTTTGACCGGGGAGCTGCTTCCACCCGTCTTCATACGTTTAAATCTGGGCACTATAGAAGGTTGGCAGCAGCTGTTCTCGAGGGGCGGTTAGTGGATTGTCTCAAGAATCTGGTAGAGAGATATTGTGGGGCGGCCTGGTGTAAGCATTTATGAGTCAAGGAGGCAGTTTAGAGGAGGCAGTTTTGCCTTTTATGGAGAGCCAATTGTTAGATCTTCTAAGATCAGATATGTGGGCTTTTTTGGAAATGTTAAGGGCTGCTCTCAAGGCATTGTTCTGTAAGATCTGGATCTTGTTGGTGATATATTTGTTACTCCCTAAATATAGGGCATTACAATAATCCAGTTTGGATAATACCAGGGCTCTTGCTAAGGCGATGCAGTTAATAGGTGAGAGGAAGGGCTTAGCTGCTCTGTACAAGTTATTGTTTTAGAAAATTCTTAAATGCAGGCCTCAATTGACGGTGTAGTAGTTTTTATTTTTTGTAAAAGTTGGCAATGTTTCGAAAATAGCCACACCGCCAAATGTATTTATTTGAAGAGTGGAAACACTGGGCTTGAATTTCCATATGTTACCTACATAACACATTTAATGTTCCCCTGAAGTATGCCTGCTATTAATCCTAAAATGTACACAACCCATCTCCTTCGCTCCTCGTGTAGTAATGATGAAATGGCTTTGCCCTCATTAGTCGTCCAGGTAGCACCACCACCACCTGCTGCTGCTCCAATGTTTATACACTTTTTTCTATAAAATGTATATTCACTTTATAAAAAAATCATATCAAAACATTTTAATAACTGCTTTACACCACTTTACACTTACTCTATATGAAATATACATTTTATATCAAGTCAATATCATTTGTATATAAAATGCATATTCACTTTAAATCAAAGCCCTATGAAAAGGGTGGTGGTACTAAGGCAGGAAGCAGGGGCGTTCCCACCTGTCAAAATGTTGATGCACGTGAAAGGGGCCACATGCACTAATGATGGTGGAATGGGCGAAGATGGCAGGTTGGCGCGAGGACAGAGGGGAAAAATGGTCTAAGGGGCCGCATAGGATGTCACCTGACGGGGTCGCATTTATTTTTTTCCAGTCCCCACCACTCCTAGTTCCAAAGCATTGGAAATATCCCGCCTCCAACCACCATTTGTGCATCTTCCTACGCAGGTGGTGCTCATCCCCCGTGCCCCTTTCCCCCGTGCTACACTCACCTGAAATAAACGCATGTCCTTTCACAAAGCGGGACTTTTTCAATGTGTTTTTTCTTGTTCTCGCTCAAATATTCCCAAATTAACCTGAAACATGACTGTTAAATAGCATCCATTTTATAGCCGCGCGTTATTAGACTGAAATTTAAACTCCGGTCGCTAGAGGGCAGTCAAGCATTAGTTTTCCAGTTTGTTGTCGGCTGCTTGAAGAGCTAGCATCATTAACCTTTTGTTATCCTGATAAGACCTGGTGTGCGTGTTCTCTCGTCTTTGCAGGAGTGCTGCATCGCTCTGTTTCACGGAGTAATCACGCTGGCTGTGAACGTCATAGCGTACCTGCTGCCAGATCAGCTGAATGTACCGCGTCCTATTTGCTGTATTTAGCACAGATTGCTATTTGTTCTTTCAGTTTCCTCGCTGGAGGACATTTTGTGACAGACATGTATTTTAATGAGCAGCATCAAAGCCCCGGGAATACCAACATTGTCCTATTGTGAAAGAGAGGAAGAAAGAAAGGAAGCAAGGATGAGAGAACGCGAGAAAGGAGGATAGGGTGAAAGAAATGTAAGATGAAGGAGGAATCGTAAGGAAGAGTGAAATAAAAACGAACGAAGAAAGACATAATAGTAAGAATGAAAGAAAAAGGAAAAATGAATGAGATAGTGAGAGAAAGGAGAAATGCAAGAAAAGAAATGCAATATACCAAGAAAGGAAACTCAAAGGGAAACAAAGCAACATTGAAGGAAGAAAAAGGGAAGGCGTGAAGATGGCAAAGAGGAAGGCAATATATATTATGATAAGAAAATCCATATAGGACAGCTGCTCGAGAACAAGAACAGATGGGAGGAACTGAGAAACAAAGGCGAGGGGAGATGAAGACACTCGGACAAAATGAACAGGCGGACAATGGAAGAGTGGATGGCGCAGGAAAGATGAGTGGCGCGAGGGAGCGGAAGGACGGAACATGACACAAAACATGGCGTGTGAAGAACTATAGCCAAAATGACGATTTGTATCATGTTCTGTACTCTTCACTGGACTCACACGTTTTACGAAAATTGACCTTAAAGAATATTTCGTATTATATTTCATTTTTAGCCGGAAATTGAATACCAAGCCCGGAAACCAATTTTTGTTCAGCTTGTCTCTCCCATTTCTCATCCAGGGGGATCCACAGTCCCGCATCCCGGTTAACCAGGTTCCTTACCAAGCTCTATGTCAAACTTGCTTTCTTATTAGTCCAGGTTGAGCTGCACCACCAACGTGGTGTCAAATCACTGATAACGCGGACAAGCCATTCATAATGTATACTGCACGCGGGAGCTGTCTTAAAAGAGTATTTTGAGCCCCCAATAATTCCCAGTTGTTTCCATAACCCCAGAACCCAACTCCGTACGCCGCGAGCACTGCAGACATCACCCGCTAGGTGGCGCGCAACTCCGAGTTCCCTGCACAGAAGCTGAAGATGGCCGCATTAACCTGTCTCTTCCCGGTGGACTGTTTTCCGATATGTCTGTCCCAACTTCAGAGGCGGCCCTAGGGAGGTGGGGGGGCGGGCCGGACAACCACCGGGGGCACCACACCCAGCCCCAGGGCGGTATTAGCCCCTGCTATGCCAGCTTGGGGGAGTCTTTCAAGGGCTCCCCCGAGCCGGCGTTGTGGGAGAAGGAGCGACAGGCGGCCTTTTGCTATTAAATGCGCCTGCCGCCGCTGTGGCACCCTATTGTTATTAAATGCGCCCCGCCGCCACAAGGGTGCCATTAGCCACCCACCATGCCAGGACGAGGGAGTCTTTTAAGCGCTCCCCTGAGCTGGCATAGTGGCAGAAAGCGCACTGCGGGCGCATTTAATAACAATAGGGTGCTGGTGCACCCTAATCACATAATTACCTCCTGGAAAGCTACATGACGCTGCTGCCCCTAAGGCTGGCCCTGCCCGACTAATTGATTTAGTGATGAGATATCCAAAACAGTCTATCCAGCTTATACGATTTTACACCTAGAATAAAAAATGTGCCTTTTAAAAATGTCATTTTTTAACGTGCCCTAAGTTTTTTGAAAATGCCACTGATGGACCAATTTATGTCAATTTCTGATCTCCAATGGCAACAGCACCAGTGGCTCAGAGACCCACACGTGTTTTACACGAAGACATGCCCAGTAAGGGACAGTAAGGGCAGAAGAAACGGAATTCTAAGGTAGCTGCCTGTAACTATTTTAATTAAGTATATAAGCCACAAAATGTACAAAAGGGTGTCACAATATTTCATTTTATTTGACTTTAGAGAGAGAACGAGAGAGCGAGCAGGTGCGAATGTGCAAATCCTCTTCTTTTAATTGCCACGCGCTAATTTGTGAAATAGTTTTAACACACTTTCCCTTTGGTAGTACGTCGATCTTCTCCTTTTTCTAAACATTTGATTGGATTGCCAGGCCTGATGGGCAATGAACGCAGATCTGCCTGAGACGGATTACGTGCACTGAGTTGGCGGTTTGTTAAAAAAAGATGGCTCTCATGATTGCTGGAGACACCAGAAGCGCATATTCCTATAGTCCTGAAGAAATACCATTTCCGAGGCACGAAACACGGGTGGACTGTTGGCTCACGATAAGCTCATTTGAAATGGAAATAATTTTTCGCCAATGCAGTTGCTCACGTGACTCAAATAAAACAGCTGTTTACCATTATAAACAGTGTAGCTGGCCACTCCATCTTGAAGTTCTTGCCTGTGTACGCAGTTACATTTGACCAATCTACCCACAAATATTTACCCGGCGGAGTGGTCACCCCTGACTAGAGGAGCATATGCGTCCATGAATCGAATCCCAGAGCAACGTAACATAAAAAGAGGTGGGAGAAGAATAAACCCCCTTTGCTGTTCAGTGCATTCATAAGACCTGCATAAGATCCCAACTGAAGCCATGCACTGCAATTCTGGCAAACTGATGATAACGTGGCTTTGTCGTCTTGACTGGGGAGCCAGAGGGGATTTGCATGTACCTGTTTCTGTATTCGAATGAATGGGCTACACAGACAAACCGTATGAAACTGAATGCCAACAAGACTGAGTGGGGCTTCCGGGGACGCTGCCGGCAGTGAATTTGCTGCACTAATGAATGATTAACCAAGCAAATTGCACGATATTGTCACACTCATTTCCATGCATCAACCAAGCATGTCACTGACCTGAAGAAGGCTGGGTTACTTTAATTTATCAACCTGTGAAGCCGAAACTCGAGTTGGCAAAGATAATATTTTGTGGACTTTCTGATAAAGTTTTTACGATCTTAGGTTACTCTGTAAGCCCTAGATGTTATTAACCAATCACCGGGCAATTTTGATTAGTGCACCTGAGTGTAATGGTTTACAGTACCAGATGTATTAGATACCAGTCATGCTAATGTATAACATGCCTTGCGTATTTTGCACTAACTGCTTGATTTGCACTACATTAAGGTTTTTCTGTGTATGGATAAATGTTTGAGTTTGTATAGTGATAATGTGGAATGTTTGAGAATGACATGGTGGTAGGATGTAAATGGTCATTGTAGAACTTGTTCATTGGAGGGAAACAATTTTGCACATTGTTAATTGCACATTTTTGATCTAATTTGAATGATTCTGAAATCAATATCTTTTTGATAAAAAATCTTTTATTGATTGCTGATGGGTTTGTAATGAGTATAATCCATAACATGGGATCTTTATTGTGTATGGTATCGCTGTCCCACTGTTCTCATGTACCAACTCATTGTGTGGGTAGACCACGTGATTGTGTTTATAGGGAAACACACACAGCATGAACTAAACTAATATTTCTATAGCTGCTTTCAATTACAATAAGCCCAGATGCTGTCCTCTGCTTAA
The DNA here is from genome assembly GCF_040938575.1 of Ambystoma mexicanum. NCBI lineage: Eukaryota > Metazoa > Chordata > Amphibia > Caudata > Ambystomatidae > Ambystoma > Ambystoma mexicanum. The sequence goes on from NC_090930.1 coordinate 136,971,199, forward strand.
CTTCCATCAACCATTCTCTACTTGAGGTGCACTTGATTCGGTCGTGCAACGTGGTTCCTTTTTAGTAGTGTGACGAATCGTCCCTACTTCTCCAGGGAGAGACCTTTCCTATGGCAATGCGTCCACAGTAAAATATTACCCCTGGAGGTGGTGCACCGAGGGAGGATCACATGTGGAAGGAATCCCCCTATGGGGTTGGGGATGACCATCACCAGAGAATCCAGTATCACCCCATTTTACCCCATCCCACCCTTTTTCCAAGACTAAGTCCATCTACCCCCTCCTCCATATAGCAAATAAATATTACTTTCAAGTTAGCGAAACCAACCTCCATAACCACCTTTGAAAGCCAGATAATATAACGTATTATGCATGTAGCCAAACTGACCTGCATATCAAAACTAAAAAGCCAAATAATATAAAGTATTGTGCATGTGGCTTGAGACAGGGTACTGTGACGAGGAGGATGGCCAGGAGTACACAGATCACCCACGAGCAACCGAACAAATGGTCTAATTTGCAAAGACCAGTGATTGGCTCCAAGGAATACATCAGTTCAATGTAGGAGTTCAAACAGAGTTCAAGTTCAGACTCAAACAAAAATGCCAGAGAGATGCAAGAGAGGGACAGCCATCGAACGAATAGGAAGAGCGGGGAGCCAGAATTGGATGAGAGATGAAGCGCAAAAGGAACAGAACGCGCAACTGGAGAGAAGCGTCAGTCTGCAGGGATGCTGCTGACCCCGCTGGATGCCTGAATGCTACCACAGCCTCCAAGAAGGAGACAGCCGCACAGATACTGCTGATACCACCAAGAAGGAAGCAAACCGGTACGCGGTTCACCTCTGAGAGGTCTGGGAAAGCATAGGGGTTGAGACACTGTGGTACTATGAGCCCAATTTCCTATTCAAAAGACCCACAAGCCTCCCTGGGTGTTTTCCCATTTGAGCTTCTATATGAACAAGACCCAAAGGAGGTTTTTGCTATGCTTGGACATGGTAAAACAGCATGTTACCCTTATCCCAAACTGCCCAATGTCTAAAAGACAATATGGCCGTAGTTAGATCTATAGTTCATTCCCATCTTAATAGATCCCAAGAACAGCTAAAAAACCACTATGCTAGGAACAGTGTTGCCCGTTCCTTTTCTATTGGTCAAAAACTTCTGTTACTCCTTCCCACCTCAGAATATAAACTATTCTCACGTTGGCATGGTCCTTATGAAGTTCTGGAACAAAAAGAAACCTGTAATTATAGGGTGTCACAGCCAGATACACAAGCTAAAACACAGATTTATCACAGCAATCTGTTAAAGGCATGAAGGGAAGACCCAGTTGAATCAACTTCTGTAGTGATGGCCAGTATTCTGGCCAATAAAGTAAATGGAATTAGTTTTACTGATTTACTACTGAGTAGTACACACCCTGTTAGATCAATCCCCCAATTTGTTTGACAGTGAACCAAGAAGAGTAAAAGTTTTTTTTAATCACATCCGCACTCCACCTGATAAAGTTCTCAATCTAAAACCTTACCCAATCCCGGAGGCCCATACAGAAATAGTCTCACTGAAAGTCTATAAAATGCTGGCTTTTGACAGTATAGAACTATTGCAAAGTCCCTGGTGCTCGCCAATAGTTTTGGTAGCAAAACCTGATCAGTCATGGAGATTTTGTATTGACTTCAGAAAGTTAAATGCATTATCCCAGTTTGACAACTATCGTACTGATTTATCGGCTGGGATCTGCTAATTTCCTCTCGACGATTGATCTAACTAAGGTTATTGGCAAGTACCAGTGAATTCATCTGACAGGGAAAAGGCAGCCTTCTCCACTCCTGTCGCACTGTTTCAATTTAAGGTTCTTCCATTTGGGCCCCATGGCGCACTCACAACTTTTCAGGAATGAATGGATCAAGTTCTACAACGATTCTCTGGATTTTGTGGGGCCTACTTGGACGACTTAGTTATTCATAGTAACACCTGGGAAGAACATTTAATGTACCTCTACAAGGTTACCAAGTCCCTGAGGAAGCCTGGTCTTACTGCCTACCCAAAGCATTTTGTGTTGTTGTTTGTAATGGACTTCTGCAACCCCAAACCGAGAAAGTAAGAGTAGATGGCAGTACCGGAAGCCAAACAGATCTAAGAGCCTTTCTTGGTTTGGTGGGATATTACAGACATTGCATTCCGAACTGTCTTTCCATTACGGCTTGTCTTTCTGACAAATTAAGAAGTACAGAACCCCAAAAACCTAAAGGAGAAAAAACTGACCAGGCTTGTTTTAGCACTTTAAAGTCTATCCTTTGTAGTGTCCTGGTATTGAACGCAACTTTTCCAAGGTATTTATCCTTCAAACGAATGCCTCAAAGGTTGGCCTAGGAGCTGTTTTGTCCAAGAACATGAGGGAAAAAAGCACCCAACACTGTACATCAGTAGGAAGCTCTTGCCTAGCGAGAACAACTATGCAGCAATTGAATTGGATGCTCTAGCCATAAAATGGGCGGTGGGGTATTTGAAGTACTATCTCACCAGTATGACATTGCGGTTGGTTACAGAGCACTCACCCCTCATTTGGATGAGTCTCCATAACGACACAAACCCCACAAGTAATGCACTGGTTTATTGATCTCCAACTGTATTACTTCCGTGTGGTACACTGGAAAGGTAAAGAGCAGGGAAATGTAGATTTATTGTCCCCTTTCCCGGTAGCAGATGAGGAAGTCAGCGGCATAAGGGGAAAGGTATGTAAGCAATCTGAGATGTCGTCCCTTCTTCCCTACTGTACAATAGTCCCCCCGGGGGTGATGCACAGGGGGAGAATCACATGGGAAGGAATCCACCATGGGATTGGGGATGACCAGAGAATGCAGTATCACCCCGATTTTCCCCATTCTGCCCCTTTTCAAAGACTAAGTCCTTCTACCACCTACTTCGATAGAGCTAATGTATATTACTGTCAAGTTAGCGAAACCAACCTACATGACCACTCTGAAAAACCAGATAATATAAAGTATTTTGCATATAGCCAAGCTGTACTGCATAACAAAACTGAAAAACTAGATAATCTAAAGCATTTTGCATGTGGCTTGAGAGAGGGTACTGTGATGAGGAGGATGGCTAGGAGTACAAAGATCACTCGTGAGCAACCGAACGACGGTCTAGTTTCCAATGACCAGTGATTGGCTCTAAATACATTAGTCCAATGCGGGAGTTGCAATGGAGTTCAAGCTCAGGTTCGAACTAAAGCGTTGGAAAGACGCGAAAGATGAGAGCTGTCCCCCAAAGAGGAAGAACGGGAGCCAGAACTGTATGAGAGATGAAGCGTGGAAAGAACAGAACACGCACTCGGAGAGAAGCCACAGTCTGCAGGGAGGCTGCAGGCCCTTCTGGACACCTGAATGCTACCAGAGCCTCCAGGAAAGGGACAGGTGCCCGGGGACCGTTGATAACACAGAGAAGGAAGTGTGGGTTGCCCAGGAGCTGTGAGAGGTCTGGGAAGCTTAAGGGTGAGCTAAGTAGCTGGAGAAAGAAGGTCTGGCAAAACTACACCAAACATGAAACAGTTCTAAACTTGGCTGGAGAGGGAATCAAGTGGATACAACAGAACAGCGTGAGTCTGGGACCCGCACCCAAGAGAGAGAGAGGGTCTGGGACCCTGAAGTGAATAAGAGCCATTTGTGTATTTGGCAGGAGAGTGAACCAAACGGATTCAAAGCAACCACGTGAGTCTGGGACCCTGAAGAAAGTGAGGGTCTGGGACCCTGAAACAAGTGATGGTTGCATACCTGGCAGGAGAGTCAACTAAGCAGATTCAACACAACATTGCGAGTCTGGTACCCGTACATACATGTAAAGCCAAAGTTCAAAGTCAAGAGGATCTTGGACCCCGACAGAGGAGAAAGATAAAAGGATCAAGAATCCTTAGACTGGAAACAGAGGAATCCTACACTGATGGGATGCAGGATTGCGAGCTAAAGAACACTAAGTTATTCAGAGACTTAACATAAGGAGGAAGTTAGGAGAAAGGGGCACAACCCTAGCATTGGAATCTTACATTTTTGGATCATTATTTTGCAGCACATTTTTCTACCATTCAAACTGGGAACCATTCTGTTGGTTGGAGGCACAAGGAACACATTTGTTTTGAGAAGAAATCATCCTTGCACGGTTATATTCGATTATTAGTGTTAGGGACAGAAGTAGGTGTTTGGGACCCAACAGTGACAGACTTTTTAATTTCAGACTTTCTGACAATCTCATTAGTTGCATTTGAGGCAGGGAAACCCCTCTTAGCTTTCGATATAGAGAGGCATTTACCAACCCATGTATTATGAATAAAAGTCTATACCCAAAAACATGCCACCATTGTGTCCAAGCCTTACTTCAGCACCCTTACAGTAGTTTACCATCATTTCAAGTGATGCACTGAGTTAGGGAGATTTATTCACAGCCATCTGGTGAGGGATGTGGAATCATGTCATCCAATGGAAAGAAGGGGTTCCAACCAAAAGGTAGACTACCCTTTATTATGGGTAGTTTGCTGAATCTGAGTATATCGTCCCTTCTCCCCTGGGGGAGATCTTTCCCACTGGGCTTAGGTGGTGCGTGCAGAGTACAATAATGACCTAGGGGGTGGTGCACCGAGGGAGGGAAACCCTGTATGGGATTGGGGCCGACTATCCCCAGGGAATGTGATATTTCCCCATTTAAAACATCCAACCCCTTCTCAAGTACCTGATCGTCCTCCTCCCCCTCTCTAGGTTGGACAAATGTGCTCTGTTGCCAGGTCAGTCATTTTAATGTGCTTGATAAACCTAAAATACAAGAGTATACTAAGTATCTTGTATCTGAGTTGAAAGTGAGTACTGTGAAGAAGATCATTGAGAGTCCGAGGATCACTCAGGAAAAGCAGAGAGAGCGTTCTAGCTTCTCACAAGATGCCATTTGCCTGAATGAATACAGCAAGCCAGACCGGGAGTTCAAAAGGAACTCAGCTGGGAGACAGAAGGATGAACAATCTGAGGCAGTGAAACTGCGGGAGCTGTGCACTGGGCGGGCAGAGAAAAGCCAAGAGGGAAGAAGGCGCAAAGCGAGGGGAAGACGAACCCGAATGCGGTCCAAGCTGGAAGAATCTTTCAGGCTGCTGCGGATAGGTACCACATAGCACTCCAGGCTCCGGTGAACCGCCTGCACAGCAGGACATGCAGCTGGACAGAGAGACACCTGCAGAACCGCTGCAGACCCCCCCATTCTCCCGAAAGCTGCTGGAGCCTCGAGGAACAACGTTGTGGCTGGAGAACCGCCAGTAGCTACAAAGAAGCATACAACAGGTATGCAGGTTTGCTAGGAGGCGTTGGAGGTCTGTGGAGCAAGGGTGTGAATACGAGGGTCTGGGACCCCGAAAACCACTAAAAAGCAAGATCATATCTTTGGCAGGAGAGTGAATCAAATAGATATGTTAACAGATTGCGAATCTGGGTCCCACACCCATATGAGATGACGAGAGTAGCCAAGATAGCAGAACCAGGTGTTTGGCAGGAGAGTGAACCAAGCACATACGATATCACAAGAACAAGCAAGAGAGGGGAGTCATATGTTTGGCAGGAAGGTGAACCAAATGTATATGATAACGAACTCTGAGTCTGGAACCCGCACCAATGTGGAAGGCAAGCGCCTAATATAAGGAAGAATAAGACGGTCTGGGGCCCACGTGAAAGGGAGACATTCCACGAGAGGACACTAGCTTGGCAGGAGAGTGAACCAAGCTATATGTGAGAGATTGAAAGGGTCAAGGACCCCGGAATTGGTAAAAAAAAAGAATCCTACATATCAAGTTGACAATATAAGGAATTGTGAAGCTAAGCAACATATCCCTGTGAATTGACCAGTGACATTTTCCTTAGAGGATTAAGGGGCTGAAGAGCCCAAAAGGATTGAAACTGAGAAGAACTCTAGGGGAAAGGAGCACAACCCTGGCCTGGGAACCTTGCATTTATGAACATTGTTTATTTCATCGCTTTTTATAACCAGGGAGACTGAGAGCTTTTATGCTGATTGAAAACACAAAGAACACTTGTTACTTTAAGACACGATCATCCTTGCACAGTTGCTTTAGACTATTAGTGTTAAGGACAGAAGCAGGTTTTTGGACACAACAGTGATGGACTTTTAGTTTCAAACATCTTGACAATTTCACTCGTTTTCCTTGAGGTAGGTAAACTCCTCTTAGCTTTAGGGACAGAGAGGCATTTTTCCAAGCCTCTCTTATTCAACAGAAGTCTTTACCCAAAAGCATGTCACCATTGTGTCCGAGCCTTACTACTGCACCCTTACAGTAGCAAAAGCTGAGCAGTCGCACTTCACTCAAGGGAGGAATGAAGGCTTGTACAGAGTTACTGTCAGGGCCAATAGACAGCCCAGGAGAATGCACTACCAATATATACTGAAACAAATGTACAATGTATTATACAGTTACACATAAAATATGTGCTTGAATTTCAATATACTACAGCAGTATAAATATATATCAGTAAATGGTCTTAGGTGGACACGCCCCAATCCTAAGCTAAGGGTATGACGTGTACCCGGTGGTTATGTGGAAGTTGGAGGCAGTCCAAAATGGGGGAGTCCTTGTTGGAGATCACAGGCAGGGCCACAGTTTTGGACCAGGGAGTCAACAGACCTGGTGGGGTGTGTTGTGTACGCTGATGGACTGGGTCCCCCTCTGGTAATAACAGGCAGTTTACATGAACAAGTGGGAACACCATGAAGGCACCAAAGTCTTTGTAGAAACCAGGAACAGATTTATTACAGTAAGAGGAGTAAACTCATTGCCAGCAGGACACATCAGTCACACTGGGCACAGCTGATGACCTACACTGGGATGCAGGCACAAGGCAGGTTATTGATGACAGGCACACTAGCTAGGCACACCCACTGGCATAGAACCCATAGGCCCGGGGAGTACCCTTGGATGCACATGGGAGCAGGGATCTGAAGGGGAGGGTTGGAGAGGAAGTGGGAGAAGAGGGTTGGTAAAGACAGAGTGCTGAGAGAGTGAGGACAAAAGAGAAAGGAACTTGGAGAGAGAGAGGGGCATCCAATGAGAAAGGTGGCACCCAGTGAGAGAGCACACACGAGGGAGAAAGAGAGAAGGAGAAAGAGAAAAAGAGTGACACACACACACACACAGACACACAGAGACTCACAGACACACATATACGCATATACACACAGACACAGACACACACACAGACACACAGAGACATACAGACACACATATACACACACACACACAGACACACACACACACACACACACACACACACAGATACAGACACAGACAGACAGACACACCCACACACAAAGAGAGAGAGAGAGAGAGAGAGAGAGAGAGAGAGAGAGAGAGAGAGAGAGAGAGAGAGAGAGAGAGAGAGAAGGCTGTTGCTCCACCCACTGCAGGACCAGCCTCTCACCCTGGCAAGTGTGTGGTTGGGCATTGCCAGGATACGTTTTTTCACTCTGCCCCCTCTAGGCTTGCCTCCCTCACCATGGCAAGTGTTTGTTTGGGCAAGTGTTGCCAGGGTCGTTTCCAGGGGAGATAGGATGCAGAGCCGGACACACACTTTCAGGTATTCTGTGTCATTCCAAGGTCAGGGGAGTTGGCAGTTTGGGCCCAGATGGGATCTTAATTATAGAGTATGGGAGATGAAATTATACAGTGCAGGGCAGTTGGGGCCAAACAGCATGCTAATTATTGGGTGGGGAATGTGGGTTCCCAGAAGGAGCTAACCTGGTGACCTCTAGCGGGCAGGCCAACTGTCACTGGGTAGTGGAGGAGAGTCTCAGGGAAGGGGAGGAAAGATCCAGCCCTAGGTGGCAAATTACACTGGGGCTAGTTTCTGGCTCAAGGAGGACGCTGAACAGGTTTTCTGACAGGGGAGTTGGTCAGGCCTTTGAGAGGAATGTGGTCCCTTTGTTACTAACTGTAGAGTGGTTGCCTGGGAGTGGGGTCTCCAAGTGAAGAATGTCCAGTGTGTCAGAAACAAGCAACTATAGGGATTATTAAGGTACAAAATATAGTGATCAGGCAATGTTGGGGAACACGCAAGTACTTGACAGAAATAAACAGTTAGCATAAACAGTGCAGTGAATATACATTCATATGTAGTGCAAGGTGGAATATACATTTGGGAAACATGAAAGTTATGCAATACATTGGTCAAATGAAAACCCACAGTAAACAACAAGTGACATATGGATACTGCCATTTTCACAGTTACATATAAGACTTAGGGGTATTGAGGTGTAGAGAGAAAGCGGGAACCCTAGTCATGAATAACATATCACTTCATGAACATTTGCTGTAATTCCCATGAATGTAAGGACACAATAGGAAATTTGGCACACATGTAGACCATATACTTAGGAGCTCATTTTTGTCAAATTAGTAATTTGGCAACAGGGAGCTGTCAAATGTTGACATACATGTTGATGTCTCCCCGCCACCAAATATTGATCATTTGCATGGCGGAATGCAAAAGCGCAAGGCAAAAGGTGGCATACACGTGGGTGCGTCTCCTTTTACCCACTACCTTCGCACTCTGCCATCCAAAGTGAGTAAACGCTGCCTGGCATTCTCGCATGTCAGGCAGCGTTTACTTTTAATTGTGAGCACCGCTTGCCATGCTCGCATGGCAAGCGGTGCTCACAGTTATAATTAAACTCTCCCCGACATACTTTCATGTCGTGCATCATTTCACTTTCATTGTGTAAACTGTGTACCATATGCGCATGGTAAGAGTTGTTCACAATTACAAAAAACACTGTCTGACATGCAAGTATGTTGGGCAGCATTTTATTTTTACTGTAAAGGGTGGTGCATAAAGCTGGCAGACGTCACAGTGATCTCCACCATTTGTGCCAGCATGAAAATCCATGCCGGTGCAAATTCTACAGCATTTCTTTGGCAAAGAAGAAGAGATTTGGCAGAAACACCCCTCCTCCCTACTATACAAATGCATGTTAATACGGCGTGGCATGATTGATAGCCGTTAAAGCCTCACTCGAGGCTATGAAACCTTTCAAACAAATTATGTCATGTATGAACATGGGCTCCTCAGTGTATTACTTAGATGGAATTAACGGGTTAATAATTCTAAACAATGCCCCAAAGCACCACCAAAAATCAGAATACAGTTTGTTTTATAATAACAGTCTACATGGTCTCAAAAAACTAGAAAAGGAGTGAATGTAACAAACGTTTGGAACCGTAACCCAGCACAGTTCTACAGAGAGGGGGACAGTGTGGTGATGTATTGCATTAAATTATATAATACATCAGGTGTAAATGCTAAAAAGACAGACTTGAATGTAAAGCTCGTGGAACTCAAGGGGGGCCCCACGATAAAACGCCAAAGTTCAGGTAAGTACCCTTCTTAGTTAAGGAGGAGATTAAGCATTTTTTGAAAGTTCCTTCTAGGAACCAATGGGACAAAGTCCACGGACAAGGGATGGTTACATGTTAAAGTCCGGTAACTACTTGTTCTACCTGTCGGGGGGAAATTCTGCCAGGGTCGGCCGGGCCGTCCGCAGACCTCCGGGCAGGGAGGCCCCAACTCCTCCCGTATATCCCAAAAGAGATAGAGTATGAGACACACACAAGAAGCAAGGTGACTCTGCTGTTTATTAAACACAAACGGCAGGGATGGGTCAAGGATCATACGCGTCTGACCTGACACACACACAATCGTGGGGCTCGCAGGCCCTTTTTACTGTAGTATGACGCGCTACTTGCGTCACTTTAGAAAGTTAACAAAAAACCTATCGCCACTCTTAATTGGTTGCTCGAGTGGTAGGGTTAGTATAGCATACGTATAGAGAATAATATGAGTGGACGAGGGTTAGTCAGGTGATATATCTGGGTTGTCCCTACAATTAGATACATGAGATTTGTTACATGAAGACTCCTAATGATTGGTTAATGTTACTGGCGTCAGTGATAAGAGCCCCATGTTCTGATTGGTGCGCCCGTGAGCTTCCCAGCCTGGGACCATCGCTGTTCCCAGCTCTCGGTGTACCTGCAATTTGCAACAATGTTTCACTATGGGTACATGCAGACAATGTGAATACTTATTCATGAGCTGTACGGCCGACTACTCCCACTGTCGCAGATGTCCATTGATCCTTTCAAGTGTATCTGCCTGTGTCTTGTAACGAGGGATCCAGACGCCTCTTTCCTCCTGGGCTTGGCATCTCATCAGGTTTGGCTTGGTCACGTGAGATGGGACCGTATTTGAGGCAGAATTCTGCACAATTAATATTGATTTTCCACTGTGTGCCTGGTTTAATTAGCAGGTGCGACTTTTATGTTGGTGCACAGCGTGCGAGGTTGCAACATCGTGCCCTTGATGGTCTGCTTTTGGAATGTGGGTTTGCAACATTACGACCTTGGCTGTCTGCTTTCGCCAGGCTCATTCTGCAGGATCAGCAACCTGACTCTTGTTCTGTTAACGTCCACGGGAGCTCTTGCGTGCGGCCTACTTAGGCCTAGTGTATAGGTGGAACCGTTTGGTGCACAGGCGCTTTAGGTTATAGACTCGTATTGTTTTACGACCAGTATTGTGTCTTCGTTATAATCCTCATTATGGCACCTAGGTGTAGGAGAAGCGTAAGCAAGCTCTTTAGATGAGTTCATGGTGCGTCTTGCGTTTCTGCATTTTGAAAGCCTATATGGAAAATAATAAAGATGCACGTCCGTGAGTATGTCTGTCGCCTACGTCATAGCACTGAGTATATTCTTCGTGTAGATTGGTGCGGGAGTGTCCAGTGTGTATGTTGGCACAGGTGTGCTATCCGTTGGCTGAGTCGTCATGGCATCTCTAACGACGTATAGTCTTTAGTCTAGTTGATCCATACCGCAGGAATCGGCATGGGCAGGGCGAGCTGTTGGGCAGTTAGATGGACACATCCTTATGTTCCTGTACCAGGGTATCTGGTCGTCTGGTAGATGGGCAAACTCTTCTCGTGGCGGGTGCTTGGGCCGTGAGCCTTTAGGCCAGGCGCGAGAGGGGAAAGAGGGGAGTCTGTTTTTCCATTCTCCCACTTCAGTCCCCCCTCTGGTCGACTTGTCGACCACAAACATATCCTTTTGGTTATCTCCTCTTACCCTCCATATTTTTGTTATTCCTCCTAAATGTCCATAATGGTTAACATGATCTTCAAATGACCAATACATATATTCACATGTTCCTCCAGGAGTACAGTATACCCATTTCCCTATGTAACTCCTGGGGTTTCTTGGGTTCTCGACCTTCACCGATGGTGGGTCCAGGTGGTTGGTGATGATCTGGTTGCGCAATTTCTCTCTCTCTTGTATTATAATGCCTGTGTGTTGGCCATCATCTGCTGGCATCAGTGGGTGCATACCAACCATTTCAAGCAACTCGTCAGTGGTGCGTGCCTTCCGGGCTTTCCAAAATCTTATTATGATCAATGTAGCTCCAGCCAAAATAATACAACCAACTATAATTTTCAGTCCATCTGACAGCCAAGATGGCATCCATGACCATAATAGCGAAAACCAGCTCTCATCCTGTTTTACACCTTTACTTTCATCCACCATTTTGGAGTGCAACTGGGCCAGTTGTGTAACTGCTTCTGTCAGTGTACCGTTGTCAGCATCGTTGGCAGGAATGAATGCGCAGCATGATTGTCCTATCTTTGCGCAAACTCCTCCTTCCATGGCAGTGAGGAGGTCCAATACATATCTGTTCTGCAGTGCTACCATCCTTATTGCTCGCAGCTCCTCTTTTATCGCGTTGAATCCGTTTACTGTAGAATTGATGGTCATCATGAGTTCCCATCTAGTTATCTGGAGCCATTTTGCGTTTGCGTAAGCCTGCAGTCCTGGATGTATTATTGAGGAGAAGAACATTGCTGCTCTGCTGAATAGTCTGTGTTCTGGCGGGATCGAAGTGAGTGCCGTTTCCGACCTTCCCCATAGGTAATTTCCTGTCAGAGGTTCCCCTTGTCTTTTCCGTCTGTTTAGGACAGTATCATTGCCGTTGGTCCTGTTCCCTGGCTCCTCCTGAGGCGGTGCAGATCTCTTATTTCTCTTGTCCCCTTCATCCATTTTGGGAAAGTTCGCCACATTCACATGCTTCTGGGGTACCACTAGCGATGGTACATTGACGTGCACCATCGTGCATACACCATTCCACAGAGGGGGCAGTGTGTGATATGCCTTTTCTCCACAGGCCCAGTAATGGTCCATTATCACTGCTGTTCCTGCTCCCCCCTCAGGTAACTCCATCACGCTTCCACAATTGGTGTTATATCCTACGTCCACCTCTCCTTTATGTTGGTAGCATACTTTAGGCGCAGTCAACGGCAGTATTGTTATCGGGTCTTCATCCGTTTCTATCCATGTGAGCATAGGCACGTATTTCATCCAAGTTGTCCAACATCTGTGATTGTGCGCATCGATAGTTGAAATAGTTTCTTTTGTTACCATGTTGCTGCCAACCACTCCTATCTCCCATTTGTTGTCCAAGTATACTTTCCCCGTTATCGTCACCAGTGGCCTCTCCCAGCATCCTAATTTACCAGGAACTTCGGTGGCGTACCAATCACATGATAAATACTGCAGTGTTACTTTCTTTGTTTCTTCTTTTGCAGGACCACTTGTCATGTATCTAAATGCTTCAGCGTGTAAACTGCTCTTGTGGTAACTCAAATAAGTCTTGAGGAAGTTGTTTTCGTATGGGTATGAGTCTCGTGTTTTCCACGTCATATGCACCACTGTCCCTTGAAATCTTCCTTTCGTTTGGAACAGTGCCAAGTATATTATGCACCGTGCTGTTTTTTCGTCTATTTCTGTGGCAACAAATGTTCGAGAAGCGCTCATGGCGTATGGTATTAATGAGCAAACGTAGCAGCTGTCTTCTGTTGTCTGCTTACCAATGCGGGTCATGTGTTGATACCATATGTTATTTGAGACGTGTGCTGAATCTTGTATTTAATTGTCAATACCTTTATTATCTGAGTATGTGCTGCGTTGAACTCTATTCTGCTTGTGCGCAATTTTACTAATATCACCTGACGTAACACCTGTTGCAGCTGGGGATGGGGGTGTGTTAGGTTTGGGTACAGCAATAATATTGATAGCCTAGCTGTACTGCCATACAGAGGCAGCTACGAACCCAGTGATTATCAAAATCCCTATTACTTTTATTACATATACTAATTTCACCGGCATTTTGCTCTTACCTTGCTGCAGTCCGGCAGCGAATTCTTGCGATGTTAGAGTTGCCCGCCTGAAAATTCTCAATATGCTGATTATTAAATGTTAGTTGTTGTTTTTTAAGCTCTCCCTATCAAATAGTCATTCAGTGCCCAGGCAAAGAGCTGTTCCCACGCCAATCTAAGCGATCTATCTCTTAGGGCAGGCAAGTATGGGTGGAGGTGGGGCATCGAGTATTCTATGGCCAAAAGGAACGCTATGTAGTAGACACGTACCCTTTTCCTTTTCAGGTACGTTGGCCTTTTTATTTCATATACAAATTGGTGTGACAATTCTTCTGGATAATTATCGTCTGAGGGTACCATCTACTCCTGGGCAGTGAATTTGTTAGTTATCTACTTTCTTTAGCAATACAATAATACGCGGTTCCTGCATGTGCGAGAGAAAAGAAAAGAGAGCATTCACGTGTTTACATGTGTATTTGTGCGAGGCAATGTCCTTTAGTTCAGTTACTACTGTAATGGGTACAGGGGTCAGTGGATGGTGGGAAGGGGGTGTTTGGGTTCAACTGGTGGGCGTTGCTTTTACTCTTTGAGCGTGTGATCATGGGGTGGGCTGTATGGGGATCACCCCTTTCTTCTTCAGTTATTGTCTCTGGGGAGTCTGGGGAGTGACAAGGTATGGGAATACTTGGGCCGCTGGCTGTGGTAGAACTTCCTTCTTCCGTTGTCGATGTTGTTGCTGTTCTCTCAATGGACCTGTCGGTGGCACTGGGGCGGGTCTGTTGTTTGTAGATCTTTACGTCGTGTAGGTGGTTCCAGGCACGCTTGTCCTGTAGCTTTACTGCTCTTGTTGATACCTCCTCTACTAGATGGGGACCAGTAAAGCGTGGATCGTTCCACTTCCTGTTGAAATTGCGAAGTAGTACGTGGTCACCTTTAGCAACTTTACACAGTCCTTCCTTTTCCAATTCTTTATCCGCGTCTTCTTGTTGATTGCTGTTAGACCCGCCCCGTGTGCGCTCGAGCTGTTGAGACACAAACACTACACTAGTAATCAAAGAAGACACATATTGGTACATTTCATCACCAAAAACACTTGCAGTGCTTTCGTGGTCGGTAAATGCTCTTGGCGTTAGGGGAAGGCGCATTTGACGTCCGGTAACCACCTCATGGGGAGTGAGGTGGTGGTCGGACACTGGCCTATTCCGTAGCTCAAATAAGGCTAATGGAAGACAATATAACCAACTCTTCTTTGTTGTTTGCTGTATCTTTGCAATTGCCTCCTTTAATAGGCCATTCAGGCGTTCACATACACCGTTGGCCTGTGGGTGGTATGCACATGCAAATTTATGTTGAATGTTCAGCAGCGATGTAATGTGCTGAAACATCTCGTTTGCGAAATGTGGGCCATTGTCTGACCTTAACACCTCGCACACTCCCCACCTGGGGAAGACCTCCTTCACTAAGAACTTAGCTGCTCTAAATGCGTCTGGGTGTGAACAGGGCCCTGCCTCAATCCACCTAGAAAAAGGGCATACTACTACAATCATATACCTATTTCCTTGACATATATTGATCATATCAACATAGTCAATATGGAGATGCCGGAAAGGTCCCTCTGGCTGGGGTATAGTACCTCTTATCACCTTTAGAGTGTGGCCGGCCGTAAACTGTTGACATGTGAGACAATTACTGATAAAATTTGACACATGCGAATTTAACTCGGGGCAGAACCAGTCTTCCCTAATTCGTGCTGCAATTACTTCCTTGCCTTTGTAGGCTGGATGATGTAGTTGGTTCAGGGCGGTGTTCAAAAGTGCCAATGGTATTACAACCTTTCCAGTGCCACCCTGGCGCCATAGTGCGTCGGTCGGGGACATTGTACATCCTCTTTTTACCCATATTTCCTTTTCGGCCATTGGTGCAGCCGCTTGTAACTCCATAATCTGTGTGGCTGGGAGATGGGTGTACCCTTCTCTTATCAACATCTCCTTAGGCATTCCCCTCCCTCTCCCTCTCTGTGATTCTGGGGGGTTCCATATCTCACCAAAGTATGCAGCATACTTCGCATGTGCGTCCGCTGCTGCGTTTCCCTTCGAGACGTGGTCCTCACCATTGGTGTGTGCGGTGCATTTCACTAAAGCTAATTCTTGGGGGTCATTAATTACTTCAATTAGTTCAGCCAATAAAAGGGCATGTTGCACTGGAGTGCCATCAGCTCTCCTAAACCCTCTTCTTCTCCATTTCGACAGCCCTGAGTGGACAGTGGATGTAACATATGCGCTGTCGGAATATATGGTCACCCGTTTGTCAAAGCTTTCCTTCAACGCCAAGATCAGTGCGACCAGTTCAGCTGCTTGAGCAGAGTAATGCTGTGGTAATTGTACACATTTCATTGCCACACACACCGGTACCTCCATCATTTTTACCACCGCAGCCCCAGTTCTCCTCACACCATCCCTCTGATCGATAGTTGATGACCCATCAATAAATAAGAGCTCACCCCCCTCTAGTGCGTTTTTCTCAACTTTTCTAGTACATGAGTATATTTCAGTTATTTGTGTACAGTCATGGGCATAATCTCCTTCCTCAATTACTTCTGCTAAGAACCTTGCAGGGTTGACCGTGCTGCATCTAACAATTGATAGTTCGGGTCTGGATATAATTATCTCATAACCTGATGCTCTTTGCGTGGTTAGGGTGGATTTAGGTTTATTTAATATCGCAAAAAGTGCATGTTCCACAAATAGTGTGGTCGGGCACCCCATGGTGATTGCTGATGCCTTTTCTACCGCAAAAGCAGCTGCGGCAAGACCTTGTTCGCAGGGGAAGTGGCCTAACATTACAGGATCCAAGTGTCCACTGTAAAATGCTACTGGTTTGTAGCCCATGCTTGTTTTTTGAGCCAACACTGCTTTCATTACTGCTGAGTCGCAATGTGAAAATATAAAAAATTGCCGCTCATAGTCTGGGGATGCCAGTACCGGAGCAGTTGATATTGCATCTTTTAATTCATCAAAAGCTTCTTTCATTTCCATCGTCCACCCCAATTTTTTCTCCCCTTAATAGCTTCCCGTAACGCCTCAAGCAGGGGTCCTGTGTATGAACTGTAATCAAATACCCAAGCTCTACAGTAGTTGCAGAGCCCCAGGAACTGCTGCAGTTCCCTTACAGTTTGTGGCATTGGAGTGGTCGAAATAGCTTGTGCTCTTTGTGGTGCGATCTTTCTTCCATGTTGGGATATAAGCTGACCAATGTAAAGTACCTGTTCCTGACAGTACTGTATCTTTTCCATGTCTACCTTGTAACCTTTGTCAGCCAATATTGTCAACATCTTTAAGGAGTCCTCTCTGCATGTTTTTTCGTTTTTACTGCAAATTATTATGTCATCCACATACTGCAACACCGTGCTTTCTACTTCAATGTTACCCAAATCCATCTGTATCACTCTATTGAAAATTGAAGGTGATTCACAATACCCTTGTGGCAATCTGGTGTGCTTCCACTTAGTGTTTCTGTAAGTGAAGCTCGTCAGATCTTGTGAGTCTGGGTGTAATGGTATTGAGAAAAAGGCATTTTTAAGGTCGATCACTGTAAATCGTGATGCTTCTGCTGGAATGCCACACAAGATTGTGGCCGGGTTTGCAGCTACGGGGTATTCCGCTTCTACTATGTTGTTCAAGGGCCTGAGATCCTGTATAAAGCGCCAAGACCCTCCTTTAGCCTTGCGCACTGGGTACACAGCCGTATTACATGGTGATTCTGAGGGGACCAATATACCATTATTTATAAGGGCCGTTATGGTTTCATATATGCCCTCATCTGCCTCCTTTGATAGTGGGTCCTTTTTTACTCTGGGGAGTATTGCACCTTTTTTCAATTTTATCTTTACTCCCCCTATACTTTTTATGCAGCCCACGTCATAGGGGCCAGTAGTCCACAATGATTTGGGTACTTTTGACATATCGTCCTTAAAGAAAGGGACAGGGGTACATGCGGGTGCCTCAAGTGCCATTGCAATTTTCTGTGCTACTTGTTTGTAGGCCACCCTTAACCATATTTCCACACTCATCATAAACACCATTTCACCTTCCTCTTTTTCATCTGAAAACAGCTCCTCATCTGACACCTGGGTGAGCCTACATCCTTCTGCTAATGCTATCACTGCCCTCCATGCTCTTCCTTCTCTGTCTTGGGCATGTACAGCAATATAATCAGCTGTTGCAATAATGCTCTCAATATCCATTGGAACCACCTTCCCTTCTGGTTCATTAACAGGTGTTTCTGGTCTGAACAGATAGGCTGCTGGCCTTCTCCATATTTTCCCTTCTATCCCTGGCATCCATGCAATTGCCATGTCCGTTCCATACTGAAATAGTTCACCATCTACTGGCTCCGCCCTAATCGCTGTCTGTCCACAGTATGCTTGCATAATCTGTCGTGCTGTGAGCATGTTAATCCCCGGAATAGAGCAAATTATGCCGTCCTCAGTAAAGGAGATTGTCATGTTCAGCCTGTTCATTATATCTCTCCCCAGTATATTTACTGGTGAGGCACTATAATATAAAAGTGGAACTGACAGATCGTAATCTCCAATAGATAAGGGAATGTTATCAGTAAAGGGAACCAACCCTCTAGCCCCAGAGAATCCTTGGGTGTTCATGGTCTCGCCTGACATCTTAAATTTACCTTCCCTTATGCAAGACCGGGTCGCCTCGGTGTCAACAAGGAATGATAATTTTGTGTCACCTATCGTTACCTCTATGCGTGGCTCCTCCGCACTATTAGGTGTTACTGACAGGATGGGACACACCAAGGCCGTCTGTGGGCTGTCCTATTGGGGGTACAACGACTGGCCATTTCCGGTATAAGGGTTGTGACCCAAAACCGTCACCCTACCCAGTTGTGTTTGTGGTGTTTGGGGTTGTTGTGTCATCGCTACCTGTTGTTGTGTCATCGCTACCTGTTGTTGTGGCAGTGTTTGGGGCTGTTGTGTTAATTGTTGTTGTTGTTCATTTCCTTGGTGCAACATTTGCTGTTGTGGTATGCCCTGCTGTACCTGTGAGGGTCTTGGTTGTCCCTGATCACTCCATGATAGTGTTCCTGGTCTAACTCTACACGTGCGTGACATGTGCCCCAATAGTCCACAGCTCCAACACACCGGTGGTTCCCTATTCTGCCACGGAAAGCTCCCTGTGTTGTCCTGATATACTGGTTGCCCTGTGGGGTAGGAATTTCGAAGTCCTCCCACCTGCGGTTGGGTACCATATCCGTACCCTCTCCCTCTCATAATTCCTCCTCTCCCCCTGTTATAATTATAATACCCAGCTCCTTGCATTGGGTATCCTCCTCCCATGTTGGGCATGTATGGTTGGAGTGGCGGCACATGTTGTGTTATAGTCTGTGAAGGTGGCATTTGGGAGGAATCTTGTGCAGCCACTACTTGTGTGGGGCTTTGGGTCATTGTTGTAGGTGTAGTTATCAGTGCCCCTTCCATTGTGTATTTAGTAAGCTTTTTCTGTACTAATTTAGCCTCTTCCGTTTTCCTGTCCTCTTCCTTTTGTTTCATTTTTCCTTGCCATGTCCTACAATGATGCACTATAGTCAGTTGTATTTCGGGCCATGGTTTTGCTTCCATTCCTACTACTTTCTTTAGTTGTTTCTGAACTCCTTCTGGGAGCCCTTGTACCAGTATATGGTAAAATATTGCTGGTGTTTTATCCCATTGTTCTCTAGTTTCCATGCGCCACTTCTCTTGGATTTCCTGGATATAATCAACAGGATCTTCGTTCTCATGCATTTTGCGGGATGTTACTGCTCCTATATCTGATGTGTCTGGGTACTGTACCCTCAGTGCCTGCCAAAGTGCATGTCTGCAGTTTGCGAACGGTGCCCCATCGTGCGATGTATTTGTTATTGTTACCCCATGAAATCCCGCTCTCTTCCAGATGTCATCCGCTCTATCCCCTAATATTGATATTAAAAGGCCCTTTACATCTCCTACTGCCAGCTTTTGTCCTGCAGTGTGTTTTTCCATTTCATATATCCATTTACCCGCACCTCCACTTAATGATGGGAGCCTACATTTTATATTTTCTTTATCGGTATGTTTCCAAGGAACATACTGTGGTCTAACCCCACCTCTCTCCAAAAGTGGCATTAAATTATGTCTTGTTTCACCCTTTGTGTTCCATAATATTGAGTCCTCACACCCTTCCTCCTCTTCCCTTTCTTCCACATTTTCACTTTCATTTTTATTTCCCCTGTTCATACCTCTTTCTTCTCCATCTTTTCCCCTTCTTCCATCTTTCTCTGTATTTAATGTGGGCATGTGTATACCTCTTTCCTGCCTGCGACTAGGGAGGTCTCTAAGTCGCCATGTGTAGGGTGTCAGTTCGTCAGTGAAGGGCGCTAGTTTTATTTTGCGTAACAAACGTGAGGTGGTTGAGCATGTAGGGTGCGATAGGGGAGGGCGTGATGGGGATGATGGGGATGGGGATGTTGCGTCCTCATTTGCCCGTCTTTCCTCTATTCCTTTCTTTCCCTCCTCACTTCTCTCCATCTCATCCTTTCTCCTACTGATCCATGGTGAGTCTAGGTTAGTCCGGGTGATGTATAGTTTATCTAAGCTTTCCCTTTCACTGTTTCTTCCTTCATTTCCCACTCCCTCGCTACAAAAGCTATTCATAAACGGCACCCCCCACTCGGTCTTTTTCCCCTTGATCGTTACTGTTTGTAAATCTATTAGGTCCAGTTCTCCTCTTTCTCCTTTGTCAACCCCTCCCCTTTGTGCTGATGTTGTTGCTACTTCTCTGTCATCATATATATTCCCCCATCTTCCACTCTCTCTTCCCCTATCTCCTCTTTCTCCTTCATGCCTTTCCTCCATCTCCTTATTATTTTCCTCCCTCTTCCTTTTCAATTCCTCCATCACTTCACTTCTCATCTGTTCTAATATTCTCTCATCCTCTTTCTTCCTTTCCCATTTCGCCCTTTCTTTTTCTACTATACTCTCCATCACCCTCCCTTCTTCGTATTTCTTAGTTGATTCTGATAGAAACCTCCTCCTCCATATTGCCATTTCTCTTTCTTTTTCTTCTTCTTCCCTTTTCTTTTCCCGCAGTACTACTCTTGATACCCTTTCTGCTGCTGCTTTTACCCTGTCAGCTTCTCTCCTTTGCTCCTCAGTTCGTTCCCTTATTTTTTCCAGTTTGTTCTTACCTTCTTTCCTTTTCCTCGCTCTCTCTCTCTCCTCCCTCTCAAGCTGTTTGATCAATACATTCTGTTCATCCCTTAATTTTGTTAATCGTTCCTCCAAAATCTCTTCTTTTTGTCTTAACAGCTCTTCCCCCCTCAATTCACTCTCCCTGGCATTATCCTCCTCTGTTTTCTTTACTACCTCCTTCTCTTCTCCTGTTAATGAACCTCGTAATTTTAATAATATCTGTGCAGCTACCCATTCATCATTTCCTATTTCCATAGTCTGGTCTTCTCCAGTCCTCCCCTCCCCTGCTGGCATTTTCCTATGAGCCACATATGGTGGCGGGTTGTATGTCGGGTTCGAGTATCCCTCAGCCGCCCTTAACTGTCCTCTTTCTATTTCTCCCAATTCTCTTAAAGGGTACAACCCCCCTCCCTCTGGATTGCGCTGTCCGGTCTTCTCGCAGCTCAGTGATGGTCCTGTAGTCCTCAGAAGGGGGCGACGGCAGAGGGGGCCGCGCCGCCAGGCCTCCTCGCAACCGGAGTGCTTGGAAAAAGTAAAAAAAATAAAAATGCCGATCTTAAACAGATCTCAGCAGTGCCTCCAACTTGTCGGGGGGAAATTCTGCCGGGGTCGGCCGGGCCGTCCGCAGACCTCCAGGCAGGGAGGCCCCAACTCCTCCCGTATATCCCAAAAGAGATAGAGTATGAGACACACACAAGAAGCAAGGTGACTCTGCTGTTTATTAAACACAAACGGCAGGGATGGGTCAAGGATCATACGCGTCTGACCTGACACACACACAATCGTGGGGCTCGCAGGCCCTTTTTACTGTAGTATGACGCGCTACTTGTGTCACTTTAGAAAGTTAACAAAAAACCTATCGCCACTCTTAATTGGTTGCTCGAGTGGTAGGGTTAGTATAGCATACGTATAGAGAATAATATGAGTGGACAAGGGTTAGTCAGGTGATATATCTGGGTTGTCCCTACAATTAGATACATGAGATTTGTTACATGAAGACTCCTAATGATTGGTTAATGTTACTGGCGTCAGTGATAAGAGCCCCATGTTCTGATTGGTGCGCCCGTGAGCTTCCCAGCCTAGGACCATCGCTGTTCCCAGCTCTCGGTGTACCTGCAATTTGCAACAATGTTTCACTATGGGTACATGCAGACAATGTGAAGACTTATTCATGAGCTGGACGGCCGACTACTCCCACTGTCGCAGATGTCCATTGATCCTTTCAAGTGTATCTGCCTGTGTCTTGTAACGAGGGATCCAGACGCCTCTTTCCTCCTGGGCTTGGCATCTCGTCAGGTTTGGCTTGGTCACGTGAGATGGGACCGTATTTGAGGCAGAATTCTGCACAATTAATATTGTTTTTCCACTGTGTGCCTGGTTTAATTAGCAGGTGCGACTTTGATGTTGGTTCACGGCGTGCGAGGTTGCAACATCGTGCCCTTGATGGTCTGCTTTTGGAATGTGGGTTTGCAACATTACGACCTTGGCTGTCTGCTTTCGCCGGGCTCATTCTGCAGGATCAGCAACCTGACTCTTGTTCTGTTAACGTCCACGGGAGCTCTTGCTTGCGGCCTACTTAGGCCTAGTGTATAGGTGGAACAGTTTGGTGCACAGGCGCTTTAGGTTATAGACTGTATTGTCTTACGACCAGTATTGTGTCTTCGTTATAATCCTCATTATGGCACCTAGGTGTAGGAGAAGCGTAAGCAAGCTCTTTAGATGAGTTCATGGTGCGTCTTGCGTTTCTGCATTTTGAAAGCCTATATGGAAAATAATAAAGATGCACGTCCGTGAGTATGTCTGTCGCCTACGTCATAGCACTGAGTATATTCTTCGTGTAGATTGGTGCGGGAGTGTCCAGTGTGTATGTTGGCACAGGTGTGCTATCCGTTGGCTGGGTCGTCATGGCATCTCTAACGACGTATAGTCTTTAGTCTAGTTGATCCATACCGCAGGAATCGGCATGGGCAGGGCGAGCTGTTGGGCAGTTAGATGGACACATCCTTATGTTCCTGTACCAGGGTATCTGGTCGTCTGGTAGATGGGCAAACTCTTCTCGTGGCGGGTGCTTGGGCCGTGAGCCTTTAGGCCAGGCGCGAGAGGGGAAAGAGGGGAGTCTGTTTTTCCATTCTCCCACTTCATACCCCACAGGTGTGGACAAAGGGAAACCTGCCCAGCGGAGACGCCCCTTGAACAGCACCAGTTACAGGTTCTAGACCCATCCAACTAGAAAAGGGGGGAAGCAGAGCAGGATTTGGGCCAATGTAAGTCAGCGGTGAACTCCGGTAGAGGGTCCTCTACAACAAGTCACTAACATGATTCTGAAAAATATATCCGGACCCCAGGTGCGGGAGGCAGGTACTCACTGTGCCAGTCCTTCAGGATTCAGCTCGGAAGAGGCAGGGCACCTGGATACGTACAGTGCTCCTTTTAAAGGGCTGGAGGCATGATCCGGTATTAAGGGCCCTGAACCCTGGACCAGCAACAACCCGGATGAAAAGAAGAACAAGAGAAACGGTATCCGGGGAAACAACCCACATGCCAGGAGAAAAAGCATTGAAGAATGCAGCGCCAAGAGGATATACAAACCCAACCATGGGGATCCGGGCAGCGAAATATGGTCTCAGCATGGGAGCAATGGATGAAGGCGGCTCAGCATGAGCCATAATGGAATAAAAGCAGAGTAATGCTGATCCACCACTCTTATCGGCCAG
This sequence comes from Ambystoma mexicanum, assembly GCF_040938575.1. Taxonomy (NCBI): domain Eukaryota; kingdom Metazoa; phylum Chordata; class Amphibia; order Caudata; family Ambystomatidae; genus Ambystoma; species Ambystoma mexicanum. The sequence continues at coordinate 136,994,379 of NC_090930.1, forward strand.
AGGGAATCAATACCTCCAGGCGCTTGATCGGGCGCGCCACTGCAAGGAAACAGATATGCTTCCAGCTTAGGAGAGCCAGTCTAGCCAGCAAGGAGGACCAGAAGGGCAAATGAGAAACAGCCCAGGAAGGAAATCCAGCAGCATTTAGAAGAAACTGGGGCAAAGACAAATAAATCAGGCCTCAGCCATTGTGGCCAAACCTAGTCCTACAAAATCAGCACCATTCCTGGTGGAAATCCTCCAAGAAATCAGGTAAGAATTTGAGGAATTAACATGATCTCCCCTAGATGTGTGCTTTCGCCCAGGGGCGAGTATAAACCAACCAGCCAGCCAATCACACGCCAGGCTGAGAAATAAAAGTGATAGTGGTCAAACAATCAAGCTGGCATGAAAGCCCACCACCCATTCAGTTCCACCCAATTATTATTGGTCATGCCTGGGGCAAAAAAGAGAAGGCAGTCTGAACCAGAATAATAATATCTAGTTTTATATAGCGCTACAAGCCCGCAGGCATCTGAGCGCTGAGATAACAGTTGATATTATTATCCCACAGCGTGGTATTGCGTGGTACTCAATTTATCGACCTCGGAAGGATGAAAGGTTGAGTTGGCCCTGCCGGGATTCGAACCTGTATCAGCAGGCTGCACACACATGTCAGAAACGGGCGCTCAGCTCGTTGTGCTATATGACTAGAAAAGATGGTGCAGGTCTGGGTTCAGGGTGAGCCCACGACAACACAACAACCATTTTAGGCCTGCCTTGTGGACCCAACAGGCGAATGAGTGGCTCAAAACAAAATGGCCAGGAGTAGGAAAAAACATTAGCACCCCAAAGCCTAGCATGCAGGTATGTTGTGCTACTAATGTGGTAAAGCGGGCTGCACCACTGGTGACAGCAAAGCTAAATCACAGCTGCCACTCACCAGCGTACTACACAACCCACTTGTAGGGTGATGGAATCCTCCTGAGACCAGCATGGGGTGCTTAAAAAGCCATTTTGGCTACTCTAGAGCAGCACAATGAAAAGTGTTGCAGTGGCAGTGAGACTGCAGTAACAATTCCTGTGTCCCCGATAATAAAGTAAAAAACCGAGCAGAAAAAAGCAAAAATCTTAGGGGTCCTAGTACATAGGACAAGAGAGCACCAACATGGAATTCGTCCCTATACACTAGCTTTTGTCTAGCACACAGCTGCCACCAGCAGGCAGCAATATAGCAGTGCTGTCCTATCATGTGGGACATGCCCTTAGTGTGGATATTTTATCAAGAATGAGGTGCACTTGAATCAGGCCTGATTTGATGGACATCTGTCAGTCCTGCAGTAGTGGTGTATATGAAGTGCATTTATTTTATTTCCTTAGTGGGTCTCACCTTTCAGCATTGTTGTGCTGCTGAACTGTGTGAGAGGTGCCAGTTGCAGTACTTCAGTGTGAGCCACCTTTCTGTATTGCAGTGGTGGTGTTCGGTCCCTATAGAGGTTCTACTGCATGCGTCCAGAAGTATAGGGTACATTTCAGTACTTGGCTATGGCTGTTCTGTTTGAGGTGCCCTTGTCTCAGCCCTGCAGCGAAGGCCCGATATCAAACATCGAGTTGCTGGTAGATTTCTTTCCTTGGCTGGGGCCTCCCTCAGGAACAGCCTCCCTGCCGCTATGAAACTTAAGGAGAACCATCTCCGGTTCCGGAAGCACCTCAAGACCTTCCTATTTGCTTCTGCCTTCGCTCTCCCACTCCCCTTCTGATCTGTTCTGCTTCTGAAATGTTCACCTGGTTACCCAGTAATTTCTGGCCCAGGTCCATGCCCACCCAGCCAATCACCTGCACTGCCCCAGGCAACCCTTGCACTTGGGGCAGTATCTGTTACCTTACAGTCCCCTTACCTGCACTTAGCAGACACCCCTGTCTGCGCCCTTAACCTGCACTCGCCACCTTGCTGGCTGCACTACCTTTTGTGCTGTTTTATCCCATGCTCTGCACTTTCCACCTCTCCCCTATCCCTTGCACTTTCCCCGTTCTCTCTCCCTGCACTTACCCGTTCTCAATGTCATTGGGCCTAGTAAGATTGTTGTTTTGTCCTCCCTTGTTCCCCTCTTGCCTCGTCGCAATCTGAATCACTTGTGTATGAGCGCGATACAAATAAAATATCATATCAATATTGCAGGGGCGATGTTCTACCCTGAGTGAGATGCATTTGTCTCAATGCTACGGTAAGGATCGCCTTTCAGCATTTCCGTGGTTGCGTCCTGTCTTGAGTGAGGTACACGTGTCTCAGTTCTTCACTTATGGTGACCTTGCAGTATTGCAGTGTTGGTGATGTGTGTCAAGGTCACAGGCTTCAGTTCCTCAGTGAGTGTAACTCTTAAGTATGTTAATGAGGCTTGTCCCGTGCAGTGTTGCCACTTGCGTGGTCTCTTGGCGGTCTGGCGGATCTGAAATGTAAGGGGGTTTGTGAGTGGGATCGAGAGGGAAAAGAGCAAGAGAGCTTTGATGTGCTGTTGGCAGCTTCGGTTCGGAGAAACCAGTCGCTGAGCATAGGTGCGTATTCGGTTTGTAGCCGTCATGTGGTGTCGATGTATGATTGAATGTGCTTTTGTTTCATGTTGGGTGTTGTGAAATGCATGTGGCTTGTGGTGCGATAATGGTATGGATGCGTCTAGTTCATAGTTTGAGGCTCAGTATGCAGAATGGTGAGTTTTTAGTATGGTTAGTTAGTAGCAACACATTTCCCTCCGCCAGCAAAGCATCCAAGTGCGATACACGTCCTAACGCTTACATCTAGTTAACTGCAGCATATTTCCCGCCATCAATAATCCCTTTAAGTGGGATACATTTCCTATCCCCAACAACCAATTAAGTACAGCACATTTCCTGCCCCCAACAATCCATCTAAGTGAGATAAATTACCTGCCCCCAACAATACATCTAGGTGCATACATTTCCTACCCCAACAACCTGATAGGTATTACAGTAGTGGTGTCCTGTCGTATGTGTCATGAACTTGCACCAGTCCTGTTTTTACATACACCCGCATTTTTGGATGTGATTGCATGGGTTAGATGGAAATACCCTTTAAATGAGTAGGAATGCTAATTACTTATTGTTTCAGTGCCACCAATAAGGTTTCAATGTATTTTCTTTTGCTGAAATTATTTTACGGGGCAAATTATATGGGGCTGAATCACAAAATATGTTTTTACAGTAGTGAAGCGGTTGCACACACTTCATATTATTGGTTCCCTGGCTCTTGAAAACAACACATACGGGTTTGGTGGTATCTCTGCGGTAAATCTGCCAAGATACCACCAAAGGGTATTACCCGCACTTGCACGACCTGAATGATACAAGGCCCAGTAAGATCGTTTGTCTTGTCCCCCTACTGTCCCCTCCCTTGTCTATTTTTTTTTCTTTTTTTCTATTTGTAAAACACCTAAACCCGAGGGCATCAAGGCGCTGTTTCAACCAGTTACACAGGTCAGAGCTTAGGGAAGAAAAGACTAATAGAAAGTACACACAATGATCATCCGAGGCGGACACAATGTGCCATGCCGTCCGATGGGCCGGTGAGATCAAGTCTGTGGTAAGGTGAACAGAAGGGTTTTCAGGGCTTTGCGGAGGTGTCTAGTCAAAGGATCGAATCAAAAGGGCCGACAGGTCAAAGGATCGACACCAAAGGGTCGACAGGACAAAGGATCAAATTTTTTTTAAAATTCTATATATTTTTTTAGGTTTTCGTTTAGGGAAAAAAAAGTGTTTTTTGTCAAAAAAAGGGGTTTGGGGGGACCCCCCCCAAAAAAAAAAAAATGTGAAAAATAAAATAAAAAAATTCGATCCTTTGACCTGTCGACCCTTTGGTGTCGATCCTTTGACCTCTCGACCCTTTTACTGTCGATCCTTTGACCTACAACCCTTTGCGGAATGCCCAGCAAGAGTCCTTAGCGCGTAGGTTCGGGGGGGGAGTTTCAGTGCTTCTCAGTTAGAGCGGGAAAGCTAGAGCCACCTCCTTTGCTCCGCTTAAAAATGGGAATCACCAGGCGATTTGCGTGCACTCGTATGTGCTCCGTTTGTTAAAATAGCCCTTAGAATTACCTAGATCTGATTCTCTGCCTCACTCTGTCGAACCCAAAGGAACTACAAATCCCATTGTTCTTATAGTCCCTGTGCACTATTTTCATCTTCATCGGCGCGTGTTTGTCAGGGGCTAGCCGGTCTGTGCCGGTTCGTGACGCCCGTACGCCGGGCGCTTCACCTCTTGTTCCTCAGGTAAGTGTTCTGGCCCTTCCTTTGGAAGCTATCTGGACCGCACACCTTAATATATCCATAAAAACAGCATTTCAGAGTGAACTGCCACGTTCAACCATACGCCGCAGAGCTGACATCGCAGCACGTTATATGGCGGCAGAGGCAGGTCTTGCTGCAGTTACCAACAATTTGAGACATTGCATAGCAACTTTTACACTGAAGGTTGAGCGGGGGCATACAAAGACCACTTTATTAACGACACGAGGTGACACCCCCTCATTCGAGAGTTTGGATGCCTGTCTTCTTATGCACCCTGATATTAGTCAGCAGTTGCATCCGAACTCCATAAATCAGGACAAGCAGGTGGAACGAATAGTCCCCCGGACCTTGGCCTGATTAGTAACCATAATGTCACCCCCCATCTGTGATATAGTGCATTAGAAGGAAAGTATAGACCCACAGCAAGGCAATACATGATCAGACACCTAAATAAGGGGGGGGGGAATCTAAATTGAATATATTGCTGAACACCTGATCTTTGGTGAAACACGCCACAGATGTCGCTACTTACATATTAGAACAAGATCTAGATATTTGTACTCTCGCACTTGTGAAACACTTGTGTATGGGCACGATATAAATAAAATAAAATATCATATCATATCATAATCACTGAAACTTGGCTACATAAGGCCGCCGGTCATACCATAGCTTTAGCTTTGCCAGAAGGCTATAGCCTATCATGTATACACAGATAGGACGGGAGAGGGGGCGGAGTTGCCATGATATACAGTTTGGACTTAGACGTCTGGGATGTTGACATGTCTGGCCCAGAGTGGCGTGAAACGCTCCACGTTAAAATTCAAACTGATGCTGAAACTACAGTTAATTTTATTCTGGTATACCGTCCTCTTAAATCAATGATGGATTTTGGAGCCCAGTTATGTAACATGCTGCTACTCTTACTAAAACCGACAACTGAAATCATGCAATTTGGAGACCTTAATTTATGGCTGTGAAATCACACTGATCATATGGCCAAGGGCCTGGAAGACTTGCTCAACAAACTGAGCTTTACACAATTAGTTAATCATGCTACTCATATAAAGGGTAACATCCTGGATTGGGTGGCACTAATACCCCCACTATATACCCCTGTCCTTGGTTGGATCATCTCTTCGTCCATTTGGATACACTATGTGAAAAATGGATAAAGACTACGGCAACCAATATAAATCTGATTCACCGCCAGGAATATACAGAAATTAGTGCCAGCTGCCATGAAAGCATGGATCACCCTTCTTATAGGAGAGGCAGTTAGCATGGAGAGGCAGATGAGATTGCCAAGGTATATCAAGAGGCTATGGGTAAAGCAACGAATGCCATTGCCCCACAAAAAACAAGGCTTCTGCCGTATATAATAGTGAATGCATGGTTCTCATCTGATTTGCAAAAGCTCCCGTGAAGAGTCTGCCTACCGTGGCCACTGCGCCCGGCAGAGTCAGACATGTAGTTTGCCATCCCGGAAAGAAGGGAACCGGTGAGCTTACCAGCACCCTTGTTTCCGGACCGGCAACATTATATTGAGGCCCAATGTATGAGACCAGGATAAATAAGGCAGAACACGATTCACAAGAACTCTTCAAGATTTTGAGGGAGCTGGAAAATCCTTGCCCTAATAAACTGGGTGCCCTAAGGAAAGACGTAGCCTGGGGTGCATCAGCATATGAGGCTATGTTGGGTAAACTGAATATGATTAAACAGAATATTGATCTAGAAAGCAAGTCTCTCGAGCAAGAAGAAGAGAGAATGAATAAGGGGCATTTGAATGGTAAGCTTACGCAGAGGGATATAGATCACCAATTTAGCTTTAGACCTGTTTCTGAAGCTGAATCGCCCGATATTATTAGCAAACTGAAACCTACTAATTGTAAAGGTGATACCTGCCCAGCTGGCACAGTTAAAGCCTGCGCCCCTTCCCTGATAGGGATTCTTATTAAATATGTGAACGCATCCTTCAAAGAAAGCTATGTGCCAGATGCTCTTAAAAATGCCTGGACCACACCTCTTTAAAAAAAATAAAACAGGATTTAGCCCTTTTGTGCCGTCCAACAACAGGCATTTTACTAATACACAGTTTTTATAAAAAATATTAGATCGGGTGGCGTATAAGCAAATATCAGAGAATCTGAATAATCGTAATATCTTGACTAAATGGCAATCAGGTTTTAGGCAACGTCACGGCACAGAAACAGCCCTGCTGGATTTAAAATCCAGCCTGCTGCAAGAAATTGATAAAGGTCAAACGGGTCTACTAATGCTACTAGACTCGCCTGCCGCCTTTGATTTGGTGGATCACCTGTTACTTATTGAAAGGTTAAAGGAAGTTGTGGCTTTCTCAGACAACGCAGCAGCCTGGATAAAGTCCTTACTTAGCAAATAGACTGATTAGCATCTGTAGTGACGGCAGAGAGGCCATCCCAGCACATTTGCAATATGGAGTTCCACAAGGTGCATGCCTCTCCCTGTGCTTGCATTACATTTTTACAGTCCCGCTGTTTAATATGCCGGAAGATAGAGGAATACGGTTTACCAACTATGCGGATGACGCGCAATGCGTAATTCCTTTGCCAGGAAGCTATGAGGAGGACACGAATAACATCAATAAATTATATGGGCTAATACAATCCTGGATGGTCAAAAACGGCTTAGCCCTATGTGATGAAAAAACAGAGTTGATAGTCGTCGGCACGGATAACAAAATATCAAAGCTTGGCACTGAATACTTGCATTTGCAGGTAGCCGGCTGCAAGATTGCCACCAAACAGAAAGTCAAGTCTTTAGGGATATACCTGGACCTAAACCTTAAAGGCATGGTCTAGTAAAGATTTTTATTGTCCCTACGGGTCGGCCATGTTTTTTTAAGCCTAAGTGGCTCGATTTTAGAAATCTTTCCTATGGACCTTACCCGAGTTTTCGTCCATTAAACGCACGCGAAAACAAGCACCAGGGAGCCGCCATTTTCTGATAATCCTATCTTTTCCCCGATCGCCCTGGCTGACCTGCTTTTGCGGCACTAAATCAATTCCCCCGCCCCAGAGCCTGTCATCAGCAGACTCGTACCGCCCATTTCCCAACGCAAAAGCACGTCTCGTGTCAACATTCGCTGCGCTTCAGCAAATGACGTGTCGCCATGGAAATGGCAGGACGCCTCTCTCCTCAATAAGTAAAAACAGACCGTTTCACAACACACAGCAGCAGATTTTCGATTCCATTCCTCTCTCTGTGTTACTTTGAGTATTCTGTGACTCGTTTCAGTGCTCTGGTCAGCTACCTTCGCCGCTTGTAGCCCGTGTGAACAGATACCAGTACCACCGCTATAAATTATTTTAGTTTGTTTAACACACAATGGCTACAATAATGCCCTACATGTACGAGCCCGAGTATACCGAGGAGGAACTACTGGAAAGGGAAGCACGCAAAAACGATGGGGATTCGGACGGCAGTTGGCAGGACGAATCAACAGATGAAGAGCCTGGGCCTAGTCGAATGGACGGCGTCTCCACCTGGTGCACATGCAATCGGTGCGAGCTAATGCAAACCGATGACGAGAACTGCTGCTGCCGAGAAAACTCGGGATGCCTGGCCTACATTTCGGAAGGTGAGCCACGACCGCAATGCATCACCGAGCTGCCAGACTTCAGGGCAGCCTGCCTCACACGGGCTGTGTTGAGAATAATGATGGTGCTTATGCACGAACTTCGAGCAACTCGTAATCCGAGTAACGAGTAAGTATACTCTGCTTGTCATGCCACTCCTATTTCATGGTCTTCTACTATATCCAAAATTACATCTACATATCATTGTAACGCATGTAAGTCGTTGAATAGGGTGCATTGTCTAGATAGCATTTGTCCGTGTAAAATGCCATTAGTTACAAGAATTGTCATTGACAACAAACGTTTAATAAACTTATCTTGGTCATTTAAAAACAGTTTGCTTCATTCCTTTTCACAGGTGGTACAGGCTGGTGGCCTATCGTTCCTTTACATGGTGGCTCCACGGGAGGCTTGGACACCGCGTTCGAAGAGTGATACCTGCCTGTGCCGTTCGTGCCATTAGAGAAACGTTCCCGAGTGACAGCGGTCAGTACAGGGGATTTTCTCTCGCTGTGCTGCAACCTGACCTGTATAATCTTTAAAGTCTTGTATTTTTGTGTCATGAAAATAAGATACAAAATAAAACACCACATATATTTTAACAACGGTTGTCTCGATTTTTTAAATGAATCAAGTGTGTCTCCATTCAAGGATGAACGTCAGACATCTGTGCTCCGAATGGGTGAAGGTCTGGTTGCTGTGAAGCAGGGTGGTCACTATCTATCTAAGCTAACATAACATATTCTCGATAATGCATGCACTAAAACACACTTGTTCAAAGTCTTTCAGTAGGTTATGTCTCTATAAAAGTCACACATATATCTATACTAACATTTACCATTGGATTATACAGTCTTGACCACTATAATACACCGGTTGAATTGTGGGTCTGTGCTCACAAGAATCTCCGGTATGTGGCATTTGTTAATGATAAGCAACGATATACTATCATTGATATACTGTATATTGATATAAAGGCGGTTCGCGCCGGTGGATGCGCGCTGGCATGGGGGGCTGTGACGGGCGCAAACGGCCAAGGTGCCAAACTACATGTACACTTCAAAAGGTGTGCCACGCCAAGGGGCCATCGTTCACATGGCCTCCTCAGACCCCGTGTCTCCAGGCAGGCCTCCCCTGAGGCAGGCCGCCCCCCTGCAATCCACATAAGTGTGTCTCCATTCAGCAGTCTTCCTGTGCCTTATCTGCATGCCCCAGGGCCATCCATCCCACCCCCTTGTATCAAAGGCGGTTCACGCCGGTGGATGCGCGCTGGCATGGGGGGCTGTGACGGGCGCAAACGGCCAAGGTGCCAAACTACATGTACACTTCAAAAGGTGTCCCACGCCAAGGGGCCATTGTTCACATGGTCTCCTCAGACCCTGTGTCTCCAGGCAGGCCTCCCCTGAGGCAGGCCGCCCCCCTGCAATCCACATAAGTGTGTCTCCATTCAGCAGTCTTCCTGTGCCTTATCTGCACGCCCCAGGGCCATCCATCCCACCCCCTTGTATCAAAGGCGGTTTGCGCCGGTGGATGCGCGCTGGCATGGGGGGCTGTGACGGGCGCAAACGGCCAAGGTGCCAAACTACATGTACACTTCAAAAGGTGTCCCACGCCAAGGGGCCATTGTTTACATGGTCTCCTCAGACCCCGTGTCTCCAGGCAGGCCTCCCCTGAGGCAGGCCGCCCCCCTGCAATCCACATAAGTGTGTCTCCATTCAGCAGTCTTCCTGTGCCTTATCTGCACGCCCCAGGCCCATCCATCCCACCCTCCTCTATCAAAGGCGGTTCACACCCGGGGATGAGCGCTGGCATGGGGGGCTGTGACGGGCGCAAACGGCCAAGGTGCCAAACTGCATGTACACTTCAAAAGGTATCCCACGCCAAGGGGCGATCGCTCACATGGCCTCCTCAGACCCTGTGTCTCCAGCCAGGCCTCCCCTTGAAGCAGGCCGCCCCCCTGCAATCCGAATCCACATAAGTGTGTCTCCATTCAGCAGTCTTCCTGTGCCTTATCTGCACGCCCCAGGCCCATCCATCCCACCCCCCTCTATCAAAGGCAGTTCGCACCAGTGGATGAGCGCTGGCATGGGGGGCTGTGACGGGCGCAAACGGCCAAGGTGCCAAACTGCATGTGCACTTCAAAAGGTATCCCACGCCAAGGGGCCATCGCTCACATGGCCTCCTCAGACCCCGTGTCTCCAGGCAGGCCTCCCCTTCAAGCAGGCCGCCCCCCTAATACCACGACATACATACGTCATTCATTCACAAACACACCCCAGTTTCTAATACTTTAAAAACCACTCGATATGTCTCATGAGAACACCTTTGTGCTTTGCAAGTCAACTCTTGAACGTGCTACCTGGGAACCACTGACATCTATGCTAATCTGCTCGTCGTCGTGCTATCCGTTAACTTCTGTGACCGCTTCGAGCATACCCATCAGTGCGCTACCTGTGGCCATCCACCTATTCTCCCGCAACATACTGCTCTGCTTGCTGAATCCAACTGTTTGTTGGTCAAGGTAAGGCCATGTATCCTGGTCATATTTCGCAGATTTTTAAATTTCGATCTATTTTCGAGTAGAGTACACAATAGTGCGATGTTCATTGGTCTCATTGGTATTGACTTGAGTTTCCATTGCTATGCTATCAATAGATCTATTTATTTTCATCTGTGACTATTGTGATTGAATTGCATCCTTCGGGGGTCCAGTCAATAATGTAAGCATGTTTCCTTCTCGTGCAAGACAGAATATCCAAGGGACGAGTCACATGTTCAGATTTCAGTCACATCAATTATACATTTCTGCAACTTATGCAAATACTAAGCAGCACATAATGAACTGCTATAGTTCCTGCGACCAAAACAAACCTTGCATTGATCATTGTATGATTCATTTACTTTTGTATCAAATCTTTACTCTTGAAGATTGTATAATAATGTCGATATTTACTTTTCAGATTTATCAACAATGCCTGCCTGTTCGATTAGCGGTTGCCCTTCGAAGACCCATGCGAAATCTGAAGGAACTACAATGCATGTATTCCCGAAAACTGTTGATTGAATAAGAGAATGGGTCCGACATTGTGGATATCCACTGGATGAGCTGGAAAGTAGAGTCCAACAAGTCTTAGAGGACAAGAGGGGTGATCGATACCGCATCTGCAGCCGGCACTTTTCCTTGGACATGTACACAACTTCTTGGGTAACAAAGAAGAATAAGCGTCGATCGACACGGAAATTGCGCGAAAACGCTATTCCCACTCTATTCGTCCACATTCCGCCACCAGTGAGTCAAGTGTCCCGATTTAGCTTTCGGCCTTGTGGTAGTGTGTAGCCGAATGGATTAATTGATATTGTAGGTGTTCTATCCCTTGTAATAATTTCGATATTGATATGAGTGTATAGTTTTTTTGAATAATGACATTTATCAATATATTCTTTTTCGATTTCATAACCCACAAACACAATGTATATATATATGGGGACAGGGAACTGTGCTGTATTGAGCTTTTTTCAAGTATTCTGTCGGCTTACATGGCTATTTTTAATATTGGCATTTCATTATCAATCATTAATTGACCTTTACAACTTCTTGACTATCCCTTGAATCTGAAGCAAGAACATTCTACATCCTTGACGTGGTCGCAGTTATCAACCACTTCTAGCGCGTATCAGGTAATCTTACTAGGCTAATCCGCTACATACTTGTTTTATGCATGTCAAGTAATAGTTTTATTCTATCGTGTAATTATTTTACCAAATGTTTGGTTACTGCTTTCCAATTGATATACACCTTAGTTATCGTCCACTGGTGTTTGTTTTCAGTTATAATTAGTGTTATCCATACTAATGCAAGTACTGTCTTTCAGGGAGATGCTGAAGCGTCCGCCACATCTACAACATTTCTAGATGTTTTTCAACATCAGGAGGTATGGATACTGACAGCTCCATCGAGCATCATCATCAGAGCTGGAATTCTTGTCGTTTGATTGTTCTACACAATGTTTCATTCGTGGTTAGCCATTGATATGTACCTGTGCTGTCGACCCCAGGTGTGTGTTATGTTTTCACAATTGTAATCCTCACTAATGCAAGTACTATGTTTCGTACTATGGAGCGTCAACCCCTGCACTTGATGCAGAGCCTGACATTCAAGTATACGAATCGGCGCAAAAGCTTTCGGAAGTGCGCACTACATTTGCAACATCCATAGATATTCTTCAGCAGCACGAGGTATGGATAATGACAGCTCCATCATGCGTGATCATATAACGTGATTCCATTTGCTATACTTTTTTCCCTATTAACGCAAGTGCTGTGTTTCAGGGAGACGACGAAGCTTCCACCACAATCACAACATCTTATTTAGATGATGCAGATGTAAAGGAATCGTTGAAATAAGTCGATGAAATGTGATCATATTTGGATTTTCCTTGATTCTTTTGGACAATGCATCTTTCGCGGTTATCTCTTTATATGTACCTGTGCGTTCGACCCCAAGTGTGTGTTATGTTTCCAATATTGAAAACCATACTAATCCAAGTACTGTGTTTCAGGGAGACGACGGAGCTTCCACCACAATCACAACATCTCATTTAGATGATGCAGATGTAAAGGAATCGTTGAAATAAGTCGATGAAATGTGATCATATTTGGATTTTCCTTGATTCTTTTGGACAATGCATCATTTGTGGTTATCTCTTTATATGTACCTGTGCCGTCGACCCCAAGTGTGTGTTGTGTTTCCAATATTGAAAAGCATACTAATGCAAGTACTGTGTTTCAGGGAGATGCGGATGCCTCCTCTCCAATACAACCATTCATGGCAGTCCATGCAGAGCCAGAGGTCTGGATACTGACAGTTCCATCGAAATAGATCATCACTTGTCGAATACTTGTCGTTTGATTGTTGCACACAATGTTTAAATCGTATTTGGCTATTGAGATGTACCTGTGTATTCGTCCTCACATGTGTTTTATGCTAACAATATTTTGATACATAGTAATGAAAGTACTATGTTTCAGGGAGACGATGGAGCCTCATTCCGTGCGGATACTGCAAATATAGTCGTTGCAGCGCAAGAGGAAGGGAGGACATGCGGAAACGAATCGGAGCTACAGCGTGCAGATGTTGAAGGTCCAGTCAAAAAAGTTGCAAAGAAAAAAGAACAAAAAAAGGTTAGTTACAAACAGTTCATAACTTTAAAAAAATGTTTGTGCTGGGGACTATTTTATGTTTTTTCCAGTCAATTCTACTACACTCCATCTTGTGTTTAAACTGAACATCCCTTTTCCAATCTCTCCTCCAGTTACCCGTGGGTGTCAGAACTATACACACACAGACAGTGAAGCGAATGAGAGATGTGGCTTGCCAGACCGTGTACACTATGGAGGAACTATTAATTCAGGCGAGGCGTGTTCAGGCTCGAGATGCTCATGTCCAATGGCCAGAACATGAATTAATTGTGTTTGGAGACTACAGCAAAGTTGCATTGGACCATAGCTACAGTGCGACCGCACCACCACAAGAAGATGTTATTGAATGTATTGAAGATAGCTCTGAAGTAGTTGCAGATCAATTTACACAATCTACACCCGCCAAAAATTTGCCACCAAAAAACCTGTCGACATTGTTGTGTTCTCCCATCAATGTCGAAGTAATAGATGTTGAAATGACAGCGACTGAACCAGTCGCATCATCCATAGACGCTTCAGAACTTGATATCAGCGATATTACTTACCAATGTGTTGAAATCTCCACAACGTCAAAGGCCGAAACAACGTTGACGCAGGATGACAGTCTAATGAAAGAGAGCAAATACATTGTATTCGACAGTTGTTTGATGGAAATTATAAGTATGCTGAAATGTGTGCATTCCATTAGAGGGAAAGTATGTGGGAAGCCATTGATTAATGTGACTCGTCGAATAAAAGGCAGTAACGTCAAAATAAATGCCACCTGTAGATTAAATCATAGGTTCTCATGGTCTGCACAACCGATGCTGGGGAAACTGCCAGCAGGCAATCTACTGTGTGCAACTGCATCACTTTTTAGTGGCTCCAGTTTTAGGAAGTTAGAGGCTTTCTTTCAGTTTGTGGGACTCCATTTCATTTCTAAAGCGCTGTACTACACATACCAACGTGATTATCTGTTTCCGGCCATTAGTGATGCTTGGAAAATTGAACAATTGTCTCTAGCAAGTACATTCGAAGGCAAACGATTCAGGCTAGCCGGCGATGGACAGTGCCACAGCCCTGGATTTTCTGCCAAGTACTGCACCTACCACTTTCAGGACATGGATAGTAAGAAAATTGTGAGTTCGGTGGTCGTGCAGGTAACACAATGTAAATCCTCAGTGGCCGTGGAGAAACTAGGTTTTATAAAATCAGTGGAATATCTACAATCGAGGGGAATGCACATCGACCTCATAGCCACGGATAGACACGTTTCAATTGCCAAGACAATGAGAGAGCAGTTCCCACATATTAAACATCAATTTGACGTATGGCATCTTGCTAAATCAATCAATAAGAAAATCTCGGCTGCAGGGAAAAAAAAAGGTTTTGAAAGTATTTTGCAGTGGTCACATTCTATCACCAACCATCTTTGGTGGAGGTCAAAAACTTGTGAGGGGTCAGTGGAAATACTACTTCAAAAATGGCGGTCACTGATGCACCACTGTACCAACGTTCACCGCTGGACAGCAAATGAACATTTCCACCAATGTGAACATGGCCCTTTGTCCCCAGAGGAGGCACGGAAGAAGAAGTGGTTGATTCCATCTTCACCGACACACAAAGCCATTGAGAAGATTGTTTTCGACAAAACTCTATCAAGAGATTTGAGAGGACTGACAGACTTCTGTCACACAGGAGATTTGGAGGTGTTCCACAATATGTGCCTAAAGTACAGGCCAAAGCGCTTGCATTTTAGCTTTCGGGGCATGAAACATCGCACTCTACTCGGTCTTGGCCCATAACAGCAATGTCGGACGTGAACAATCTAGGACTAGGGGTAAAGTAAGGATGCCTCGCTACACTAAGGTGTTTTCAAAACGAAGTAAGCAATGGGTGATCAAACCAGTCTATGATGAAACGCAGTTCGACTTTGTGAAAGGCCTTATTGTTGCTGTGTTAGAGAAGCACAGATATGGAATTTTGGACGTTTCCGTGCAGAGCAGTGATCCATTGCCACCGAACATTGCGACTGTGCCATGCCCACCCGAAGCACAGCTGATTGTGAAGTACAAATCCCGGTTTAAATAATTACAATACGATTGTCTTTTTGTAAATAAATGTTATTGTACAGTGTACCTGTAAACCTAACCCCTACCTTCACCATCATGGGTGCGAACAAGCTGGGTGTCATCTTTGAATTCTCTCTATTCACCTCACATATGTGTATGTATATATTTTTCTCATGTCTCATTTCATGTAAATGTAAATGCTGCGCACTGTTAACGGAGGGGAGGCTTGCGTATTGCAAATAATAAAACAAACAAACAAACAATAAATCTCACTTTTAACTCAACTCCTGTGGTACTTTATACTTTCCCTGACCTTCCGCCAAAAATTAAATGTCTCAATTTGGGCTGCAAAGCTCGCAGACAACGGGGACAAAATTGGGGCACTTAGAACGCGCCAGGCAAGCGGGCCGTGGCATTTGGGAGAGAAGCCAGTTCGCATTTGCACATTGAGGCGCACCACATAGACGGATTCTAAACTTCAAGTTCTCACAGATGCCTATACTACGTGATGTTGCAAATAAAGAATGCGAAGGACAGCGCCCAGATGAGGCCCACAAGTCGCACTGGAAGTATAAGGGTCTATTGTTTTTTGACCTTGAGACAGGGACCATGCCGAAAGAACTACATTTGAAGGGAGTGCGCAATAACGTAAGAGACGATAAGGCAGAAAATTCAGAAACTAGACCGAGTTTCATTTTAGTTCATTATACGAAAAATCGTTGTCAAGAGCACGGTCCGTTTTACAGACTGCATTACGAAGAGACACAATGGAAATTTCAAATATAATGTAAGTAAATCTTTACACGCTTTTATACCGGAATGAAGATTTAATGAATGGATGCATGAATAAATGAATGAATGAAGAGCAAGGAAAAGCAAGTAAAACGTGTTCGTAGTGGGCACATGGGCATGCAGGTCCACTGGTCTCACCGATCTCGGTCCATGGCACAGCCACTTTTCCCTGCACTGCCTACCTGCACTACGGGACTGTCTCTGTATCCTTCAGCCCCTTCTCCCGGCATTTACCTTGCACTTGCCACCAGCTGGCCCTATTATTTAATTTGTATTCACCTAACCATGTACAGCACTTCCCCATGCGCGATCAGAAAGACACCTGGCCTAGTAGGATCGTTGTCTGTCTGCCCTTGTTCCCCACTTGCCTCGTCACGCCTAGAAACACTTGAGTATAGGCGCGTTACAAATGCCATATCATATATCATATCATTCCTCACGCATGTAGCCTAACTGTCGTTTATCATTGTGTGTTGGCATCGATTTATCTTGTTACTTTTCGCATTGATTTTAGAGACGAACATACTCCATTGAACTATCCTTGCAAGCAAATAGTTTCTGATCGGCCGTAATAAATAAAATGAGTAATATTAATGAAGTTCGGCTAGCGAGACAAATTATAATTTTTTTGTTTTCATAACAGGTATTTGATCCCATTCTGCCACTGCCATCTGTTTGAGACACCGGCGGATGGATTCTTCAGCAGACACCTGCAGCTTCGTGTCAACAACTGGAGCACGATCACCATATTATGGGGCGATCGCCAAGGGCCAACATGCCCTTACGCTGTACTAGTGGCTAGAAGCAACATATCAACCTTTACGCTGGACTAGTGCCTAGTTGATGGAACAGCCTTGCGGTTCACCGTGCTTCCAAAGTGATTCTTTTTACGAAAATGAACACCCTGTGTACCATAAAGGAACAGCGCGTGACTCAAGATGAAACGGAACAGTTATTGCGGATACAGATAAAAGAAAATAAATGGCTTCCGGAGTTCATATGGCAATTGCTGAATATTCTCTAAACATTTAATGTCAAATAAATGTACTTTACCAAATGTACCGTGTTGCTGTTTCATTTTAAAGTACAGTTTCATATTCCGAATTGTGGCGCGCTGTGTTGTGAGTTGATCTGTGTTGGTATCCGGGTTCTGTGTGGAGTCGCGCAGAAGACGACTGGGCGCGTTTGCCAACGCAGCACAGTAACGTCACGGGGAGAGGCGGGGAATATGAATGTTTTGATAATGTCAGGCTCAGGGGCGGGGGAATTGATTTAGTGCCGCAAAAGCAGGTCAGCCAGGGCGATCGGGGAAATGATAGGATTATCAGAAAATGGCGGCTCCCTGGTGCTTGTTTTCGCGTGCGTTTAATGGACGAAAACTCGGGTAAGGTCCATAGGAAAGTTTTCTAAAATCGAGCCACTTAGGCTTAAAAAAACATGGCCGACCCGTAGGGACAATAAAACTTTTTACTAGACCATGCCTTTAATATACATGCCCAGGTAAGTAGCCTTGTTTCTTCCTCGGATTACTTCATTAAGTTAGTCTCACAGATTCAACCACGTCACAAATAAAAGCTGTGAGACGGTGGCCAGGGCGATTATTGGCACTAAAACCGACTATTGTAGTAGTCTTTCAATTGGTATATGCAAAGGTTGTTATGCCAAACTGCAAGTAGTACAGAACAGTGCAGTGAGGGTCATAGCAGGCTTGAAAAAGTGAGACCACATTTCAGATGCAAGACGAGAACTGCACTGGCTTCCTATAGAGGCCAGAATAGAATATCGTTTGCTGCTGATCACTCAAAAATGCTTGGTGGGGACCAGTCCTGCATACCTGGTGGAAGTACTGAAGAGTAAATCTGTACTGAGAACGCTCAGGTCCAACGGCAACCACTTGTTGATGGTGCCAGGAGTCAAACTCACCCAGGCTTGCAAATATGCATGCTTTGCTGTAGCGCCTAGAGCCTGGAATGCCATCCCACCAGACATGAGAGAAATTAAATGAACAGATCTTTTTTAAAAAGAAGCTAAAAACCTTCCTTTTGAGATAATCTGTGTAAGCTGTGTTCACTGAGGTTTCCTGATTGCCTGGTATGTATGCTTTTCTTTCTGGTCTGTCTGTGCATGCTTTCTTGTTAATGTTGCACCTGTATGCCTGTGGGAGCCCTGGTAAGCGGTATAAATATATTAAAGTAAAGTAAAGAAGAAAAGGGGAGGCCGCTGGAAGAAAACACCCTTTTTCTTCTAAAGCCTGAAGCTCCCGCTCATTCGCTTGCAATCATGATTATCACTATGTGCCTAAGAGGGTGACATTTTCTTGACGTGAGCTCTCCTGCCTGGAGTCTCTACTTACCAACTCAAATATGTCATGCCCCGAACGACACAACCAACCTTGAAGTTAGAATCGGAACCAACCTCAGCTAAGAGCCACCATTGACACCTCAAAATCACTTGATCGCTAGTTGGTTGATCTGTGGTCCCAGAACTAGGTTTGGCCTCTACAAAACCTGCACATACACACATGTATGCATGCAAGTCTGGGACAAACACAGTCCCTACAGTCCCACTTCCAGCACTTGACACCTGTTGTCTGCCTTTACCCTTGCACTTGCCACCTGCTGGGCTTAGCTTTACTGTTGTTTACTAATTTATATCCCATGCACTGCACTATCCTCTCGCCCCTCTCTGATGCCAGACTGATGGTCCTGGAGACAACCAACAGATTCAGTGTGAAGATTAAGCTGCGAGATGGACAGCTTTTCCAAGTGTTTGCCCAGGAAAGGAGTGATGGAGATTGGGCGCTAGTTAGCTGGGCAGGAGGGGTCGGCTGAGGGTTTCTTAATAAGAGGGTGCCCAAGGGAATGCTTCAAGGAGGAAGGGAAGACTCCAGTGGTGAAAGAGTGGTTGCAGAAGTCAGCCAAAGCAGGAGCTAGGGTGTCAATGTGGTCCTTGATGGTTTAAGAGGAACAGGGGAGAACCTGTTTTGACGAGACTTTCATAGATCTGACTTGTCTAGAAACCTTGTCTGGGGAGAACAGGGGAAAAGCAGGGCAGAAGGGAGGAGAGGTGGTCAGAGAAGGGCCAGAGGAAGATCGGGGGTAGAGGGAGGAGAGGAAGAGAGAGAGGACAGAATGTCCTGAGTTTTAGAGACGAAATGAGAAGTCAGTGCCGTGCAGAGGGCCTGGGACGGGACAGGAGAGGTAGAGACTGCACCAGGATTGGCCAGCTCCTAGCAGATTTTAAAGAGTTGAGCCGAGTTGTTGGATGCAGCAGAGTTGCAGGCTTGGATGAGGGCTCTCTTCTTGGTGCGGACAGAGAGCCGGAATTGCCTTTGGAGCAGGCGGCAGGCCAGTTTGTCAGAGGAGAGGATGTACAGGAAGCACACCATTTCCTCTCAGCCACCCTGCACTTGCGTTTAAGGGTGACGAGGTCTGAGTCATATCAGGAGTTGCACTTGGCTTTGTGCTTCAAGCGGATCCTCATGACAGGGCCAAGAACTTCAAGAGCATCAGATATAGCAAAGTGGAGCATAGAAAGGGCTGTGTCAGGGTGTGAGTCAGCCGAAGCGGGAAGGGAGGGTGGAGAAAGTGGTGGCGAAAGCCTCAACTGACACACTCTTCATGGGTCTGATAACCAGGAAGGTAGGTGGCAGTTCTGGAGTTGGCTTGGCCTGAGGGGTGTAGAGAGAGAGCTGGGGGAAAGGAGAAAGTGATCACTTCAGGAAAGAGGAGTGGTAAGAGGGATAGAAAAGGAAAGATCTGCAGATATCAGAACATCCAGAGTGTGCCCTGCAGAGTGAGTCAGACCAGAGGGGAGGATAGAGAGTGAGAGAGAGTTGCAGAGGTTGCAAAAGAGTCCAGAGGAAGGACAGGAAGCATCTAGGTGGATGTTAAAGTCTCCAAGAAGGAGGAGTTGAGTGGTCGAGACCAGGAGGGAAGAGGAGAGGTCCGCACACTCAGAGAAGAAGGAGGAGATCTGATCAGGTGGCCGGTAGATGGTAGCCACAGTAATGGAATGGCTAGGAGAGAGAGAGAGCCTACAGACGAGGCATTCGATAGAGGGGTAGGCCTGTGTAGGAATGACAGAGGCAGGAATCCACTCAGGGAAGATCAGGGCTACACCCCCTCCGAAACGACTGGACCTGGGCGCGGAGAGGATCTTGTAGCCATCAGGGAGGAGAATGTCAAAGCTTGTGACAGAGCTGGACGTGAACCATGTCTCGGTGATACAGAGGACATCGAGGTCAAGTTCTTCCAGGAGGCGGCAGATGTCAGAGGAGTGTTTGATAGCTGAGCGAGAGTTGAGAGTGGCAATATGGAGAAGGTTGCCATCCTTGAAAGACTTCGGGGGAGGGGTACAAGTCAGAGGTACGCCCTGCAGAGGTGTAGAAGAAGCCCAAGGGGGGGCAGAAGAGGAAGGAGGAGAGGGCAAGGTAGCTAAGGAGGAGGCAGCGGGGGGAGGCGAGGAACCCGTGGAGGGAAGAGAGGGGACAGCAGGAGAAGAAGGGAAATTGATGAGGCGCAGGAAGCGTCTATCAAAGAGGAGAAGGTTGGCCTGAGGGCCTTGGACCAAGGTGGTGCCATTCAGATAAACATTAATGATGACCTTAGAGGTGTGGAAGGGGGCCAGGAGGGCCTCCAACCAGGTGCCACCATTAATGGGAGAGGAAGAGAAAGGAGAAAGCACAGAGACGATATGGAGAGTCCATAGGTCTGTCGAGGGAACGACAAAGAGGATGTCGGTGAGGGTTTGCCAAAATAAATATGTCATTTTGAGCCATTTCTGATTGAAATTGACATCCCTATTCTTCAAACAAATACAAAAAAACAGTTGGGATATACTGAGGATTCATGCAAACTTCCCTTCCAAGCTTACTCCAGGATACCATACGCCAATTTTGCCTTCAGAATTGCCTTAAAATTTCTTTGCCTGCCTTCAGGGCTTAAATACCATTCATCCAAGTTCAAAGAAAACAAAATATTTCTCCCTGGGAACATTGTGTATCATTTGGATCACCTGTGATTTTGGACAAAAACATTCAACATAATCATGATTGTTCCTGTCGCCATCATCTCACCTATACATTCTGGTATTGCCACAATACTTACACAAATGTTACGGGATTGTGGAAAAATTGCTGACTGGTGGATAACCATGTGCCAATTAATATCAGGCAACCTGACCAAATCAATGGTCTTCTTCAGTGACCTGAGCTCTCTGCAGACCAGGCCATCACCGTCACAGCCTGGATTACCGCAGGATGAATGCGGGACGGTAAGTAATTTACAACCACTTTACTTGCCATCACCTACGACCAAGAACCACTTTCATGCCAGGAAAGCATGTCTTGTAGGGGAACACCCAAGGGGGCTCAGAAGGTGGGCATCGCCTTCTCACCAGCTATGCCTTGAGATGCAGAAAAGAGTCAGGATGACCCTGTTTGTAGATATACTGTAGGAGTATGGACTTCTGCTGCTCACAATCCACTTACATCTTCAAAACCATGAGCACGTGGACTTTAAAAAGTAAAAAAAACATGACTGCAGATTTCTGGAAATCCGCAACCATTACCGCCATCTTAATATTGTTTCTTAATTAAGTAAATCTTCAGACTGTAATAGTGGGTATTACCGCGTGCGGTATTTACCGCATAGCTCATGATGCGAGTGTTCTCTGGAAAGCACTTCGCTACTGCTTGGCGCTGACTCCACACAATGTGAAATCCCTCAAATATAAAACAATTCGCAGCGCTTTCGAGGTGACCGATGGACGGCCAACCAGGGGCGGTATTTCACTGCTTATTGACAGAGACGCCGGAAGCGCTCATCTTCGTTGAATCACGCCGAGGAAGACGGGCGAGTGTACGCCGAGGCAATGGTAATCAGTCCCCGGCGATGCCCTGCTGTCGTCGGACGCGTTCCCTGGCAGCGGGGGACTTTGATTTGAAAATGTCAGCGTTCCATGTGTCCTCCCTTACTCAAACCTCATCCGCTTCCTTGTTATAGGTCAGCGCCAGTATTGTGTCTGCTCAGTTCGTGTGCCCCTGGCTTTCTGATTAGGCTGGCACATGGTCCAGTACAGGTCAAAAGTGGAACGAAAATAGGGCTTGCAAATTGGGAAAAATGTTGAATCTGTTAAGGGGCGAATATATTGGGAGCATAATTTAAAATGGTTCACCAAACAATCCGCAGGCATAACGTTAAATCCCCAGGAGTCAGTGAACCTTGGGAGGACAATAGGGGTTTTATCAATGCATCTGTGTGTTGGTGTCTGCAATGATACCAGCATTTAATGAGGCATGGCACCTGTGCTGAAAGAAATTGAATAACACATTATTTGTGTAGAAGCAAAAACAAAGTTGAAACCGCAGCCCTGGAGCTACTTTTTGCAGGGTCAAAAGCCAGCCCTGGCAATGAACCTTTGGGCATGTTTCAAAACATACCCTGATGAAGGGATTTAGGTCTGTGGGCAGTAGGACTATGCTAACTGCAGGCATTGCACACCGCTAGGACATGGCCATTAGTGATAAAAAAAACAACTTGTTAATGTTATTCATATTTTGACAAGATGAGGAGAGAGATGCGGTAAGGGACATTTCTACTTTGTGACAAGTTTCACATTTTTGCGGATGCGATTGAGGCCACAGGTCTATTTGCATATTATGTATATCAAAGAAACCACTTTAGTTGAAGGGACGTTAAGGTGAGAACTTAATGCAACAAAACCCTCGAAATTCAGCTAAAGCCCCCTTAACTTTGTGCCCCCTGTTGCACAGCCTATGACCACGGTGATGACATTACTGTTAACAGTGGCCCCTTATTGTGTTAAAATATACAGTGGGCACGGCCAAACGTCGTTGCCACTGCCAATGGCCAGTTAATGTTGTAATGTAATCAGAGTGATGTCATCACTGATGTCATAGATGACGTAACTCGTGATGTCATCAGGAATGCCGTTGTAGCGCTCTTTTGCCTCAGGGCCTCTGCCCAAGTGCTTTAGAGATAAATTAAATAAATAAATAAAGACTGTAATGCCATCATGGTGGGACCATCACTAGTAAAACAAAAGAGGTGATGGCTGGAAGGTTTAGAATAAATCTTAACCTCGGGCATTGCTCTGGGCAACCCTCCAGACCATTGTTCGTTCTTCACCTGCCAACCCATTACAAAAGGGCAAAGACCCTATGCACATCAGGCTTGTTCCCACCCCCAAAGGGGCAGTCCTACCGGAATTGCTAGGTCACATCCCTTCTGCACGAGACCACAAGCATCCCCAGACATGTGTAGGCTTCATTGGGCGTCATCAGTGAGGTGTAGCTCGGGTCTCTAGGCCCAGTAGGCACGGGACCCATGTCTGGGCATGCCCGTTATCACTCGGGGTGACAATAGCAAAATGAAAGAGGTGACGGCTGGAAGATTTAGTAGCTAATCGATTTCGGAATTTCAGCCAAATCCGTCACACAAGTCAAATGTTATTAGCAATTAATTTTAACTGCGTTCCTATGGGAGTCAGACTCAACTTAACTATAAATATATATAGTTTTATATAGTATGGAACACAACCAAATAGGCATCAGAGCACTGTAGCGAGACGAGGCAAGGCATCAGTGGTTGCAAGGTCATAGAACAGTAAGTGAACGCGAGTCACTATGACACAGAGGACATTGAGGGAAGGGAGCAAGGGAAGCGCTAGAGAACCTAATTCAGGAGCTCACCATTATCTCAGGCCCTGGGCGGGTACACCTCTCTTTTCTGTAGTCCCTTCCTTGGGCACCCCTGCAACCCGGCCCATGTACAACTGTCTACTGGGTGCCCAGTCCCTGAAGACACCGCACCGGTCCTGACCCCAGCGTGATCTTTGCGATGCGCCTGTCACCATTGAAGGGAGTACTTAGCATAAACTGGGCCAGTCAGTGGGGCACCAAGCTTCTCGCTTGCGGGCCAGGCATCAGCTCTCTCTCCTCGTGCTCTCCAACAGTACTTTCCCTTCAATACTTGTGGCCTACCAGGGGAAAACAATCCATTGTTCATCCGTCCACTACGAACGTTCCAAGCCACCCCTAGAAAGGTGACCCAATGGTGCAGTCCATATCAGCCCTTGCTGGAGGAACAGGGTATAAGCACAGCACTTCTTAACCAACAGCAACATTTCAATAAACATGTGTAAAGCAGCACGAAGAGTGATGTTATTAATTCTATAAGAGGGGCATGTGCCATGTGTGTTGGTTGACTGGTGTTCTGTCTTTAAAGCTCCTTGTAACCCTCATAAAGCCAGGCCCATTTGAGCCTTAGGTTACAACAATGTAAAGGCACATAGGGAAGTCGGCACAACATATACTATCACTGCAGTCAGACTCAACCACTTAAACATTACAAACACTCAACCACACATTAAATAAAACCCTTATCTCTACACTTGTACTCAGCCAACTTGATTTCTGCAAGAGCCTGCTTCTTGGGCTACCCCGCTGCTCTTGTGACCGCCCTTAACAATGTCCTCAGGTTTGTGTGACACCTACCCCTTTCAACCTTTTCAACCAACCCAGATCCTTCCCCACCTCCACCTGTAGTCACCATGCAGGATGCGTTGCCATGTAAAATCGCTCTCTTTAAATCCCTCCTACTCATCTGTAAATCCATCTATGTTCTTACCCCCCTCCATGTTATCACTGAATCATCTCACTCTACTCTCCCTCTCAAAGTCTCTGCTCCTTCACGCTTCACAACCTATCAGTCGCGCAAACGCGTGTGCAACGCACCGCTTTAGCTCATTTTCCCTATTGCTCCACTCCACTAGAATGCTCTCGCCCGACCACCAAAGCCCCCTCTTCATTGGAACTATTCAAAACGAGGATCAAACTCCACCTGCTAGCAAGGGAAGGAGCGCTCGCATGCCTTTCCAACCTCCTAGGCAAAGTAATACCCCAACCCACCTTTCCTCTATGCTGTATGTAGTTTATGAATATGTAAATACTGGATTCTGGATGTCAGTTATAAAAACTGATGTCCTGTCCTCCAGTCCCAGTCCATGGATTATGTTCCTATTCATACAACTTCCCCATCCAAATGCAGACCCAAGAATGATCTTATATAAAGGCCCAGTACCCTAGGACTGCATCTGCTCTCTGTTATTGCCTAAGTTGTACGCCATTCAGAGGCGTGCCAGGAGTGTCTAACAAGTGGGCCCTGAAGCTAATGTAGTTGGGCCCATTACTGATGCAGCAGGGCACATGTGTACACTGTGCATTTTGCAAGGGTCTTGCTGGAAGGGTGGGTCTGGTTAGCAGGCCCCCCTTTCTGAGGTTAGAATTACTCGCATCATTTCATTATTATTTTTTATAAAGTCAGGGCTTTTAAACCCTTGCCAGATGTGAATACTACACAGTGATACTTTAAGTGATTTGGAGGTGCTAAACAACACAGAGATTTGTGTGCAAGAATATTTCTGTATCTAAGGGTGGATTCAGGTGCAAAGCTTGATTGGAGTTTACATTTAGAAATACTGTCCCTGTGGTAAGGCGAAGTATCTGGTTACGCTGCCCGCACTTTTGCATTTCCCAGTAGGTCGCACATGTGCATTGAAATTGCACTATGCCTGTCACCATGTGACTTTCACTGACAGGCCACCTTTTCATGCACACTCACTCTGACATCTACATGTGCATTGACTACAACCAAGCACTGAATGTAGGCCAAGGTGTGTCCACACTTGAACATGCTTGCAACATTTACAGTCCTTCTGCTTAACTGTACACCCTAGCCACTTAGGATAGGCCAGATGCCATGCGTAACGCCATCATATGACAAATCAGGCAGGACATCACTTGCTACCTCCTCAGTGACCGTACCGGTAAGTGCCAGCCATGGGGACACATTTTTGACTGTACTTGAACGTATAGCACAGATGCAGTATACTTTGTCTTTTATGAAGGTC
This sequence comes from Ambystoma mexicanum, assembly GCF_040938575.1. Taxonomy (NCBI): domain Eukaryota; kingdom Metazoa; phylum Chordata; class Amphibia; order Caudata; family Ambystomatidae; genus Ambystoma; species Ambystoma mexicanum. The sequence continues at coordinate 137,020,249 of NC_090930.1, forward strand.
TGATAACGTTTGTCAAGCATTGTAAATATTTGTTGGGGAACTGCAGAAAGTTGTTCTTGAACAAAGCACTTGTCAATTTAGATGCAATATAGGAGAAGTCTGCAAGCGTGGGATCCCCAGAGGTTTTATGTTACAACTTCCACTAGCCCTATTCAGCATACGTGATGGTGAGGAGAAACGGGAGTCATAGTCCGAAACGTGCAGTGGAATGCTGGCTTCAACCCCGGCACTAAAACAATGACAGCTTTTGTCCATCCAGTGCTTTAGCTACTCTAGTCCTGTTTACTATGTGTCCTCACCACATGAATATGTTGTAATGATGTTGACCCTTGCAGGCCACCTGCCCTAGACTTTACTATTTAACATGGTCTAGCCCTACCATTTGATTGTTTTATAATGGCAGTAAGTTGTCTGCCATCTGTTGATTCTTTGAACGCGGAAACTGTCCCTTATGTCTGTTTTATTCTTTAGTGGACAGGTGTAAAGTCACAATTGCAGTACTCAAATGTCTTTTTTGCACAGGGGACTGTTTCTAGAACAGGGTCATAAAGGTACTAGAGTATTTCATCATGGCGAATGCTCAATCAATACAGAGTAACTCTGATGTAAGAGTACCTCGGATGCATATGGACAGTATTTTTAAATGCAAACTCCAGCCAAGCTTTACGTCTGAATCCACACTTATATGCAGAAAGACGCTTCTAAAATGCTGCATCTCTCTTGCACGTGTGACCTTCTGTACCAGTGATGTCGCCCATGATGCCATAAGTGCTGTCATACGCAATATCATCAGTGATGTTGTTAGGGTGCTTACGGGCTGCGCAATACAGGCCTCATAATTAAGGTGGTGTAGCTTCCAGCACATGCCGAATTTCAGGGGTTTCATGGCCTTAGATCGGCACCTTAAAGTCAATTCAACTAAAGTCTTTTCACCGAAATTCAACGGTTTTGTTGCATCAGATTGTTTCATCTTAACGTTGCTTGAATAGGACATGTGTAGTTCTCCGGAAAGCTGTAAACGTTTTGCAGACATGCACAGATTAGCAATTTCTTTTCTCACTCATTATCCATCCATTAGTGTGTCTAAGGGTGCGCAGTAAAAACAACAACATACAAATGTAGAAATCGGAAAATACAGAAGTAAAAATAATGCTATGTGAAATGACTAAGACATCAAAAACACTTTAAATATGCAATTTAATAAACAAAAGCAGGATAAAAACAAAAAGAGAAACATCTGGTGGGAGCAATTTAATTTAGAGAAGTTCAAGCCGATGTAGGAGAGTTAGAAAGGTTCTTTGCTGGTACAGTTCCTAGGCCTTCCCCTTTGAAAGTATACCTTCACAGGTGGAAATAATTGGGTTCAAATGAAGGGGAGCAGAGTGGAGAACAGGGACCCAGCAGGGGTCACCTGCACTAGAAAATCAATACAAAAACTAATTTTACAACCAAAACCCAAATAGTTAGATTCAAGATTAGTTATTTTCATTTTCAGTTTGGTTCCAACGATATTATTACCTACAATTACCTTCAATTGGCTTTTAGGCACTGCATATTCTCGTTATGTTCAAGCTACTAGAACTCTAGGTAAAAATATTGAGAAAAATATATAAATGATTAATGAGCTGTCTATGCTCGTTGGTCATGGGCCAGAATACTTACTTACTTGTAGTTTTATTTTTTATATTATAGGAAATTGGGTCCTTAGTATGTCTGCAGTGGAGGACAGGTCACAATATGTGAATTACATTTGCACACTCTAGCATATCTGGCAGGTGGGGGCAGAGGATGGGTGTCTCTGGAACATTCTGAGACAGCTCCAATCATGCAAACATTACAAAGGGTGTGGGAGCCCCTCTACTGAGAATGAACATGGGTCAAATGCCCTGTTCTATGGAATTTCTTCCACTGAGATAGGTCTGCAACCACGTTTTAGCTCACTGCACCCTTCACAAAGGAGAAATATACATTTTCATATCAGTGCACACATTGTCCATTCCATTCAGGAGATGCTGTCCTGGTTGTAGCTTTGCATTCTGGGACTTGCAGTCCTGGATTTCCCCATTATAAATCCAGGACTACAAATTGTGAAGAATCCTATGGATCCCTCACTGAAACCCTGCCTGATGTCTCCACCCAGGTGGCCAGAGAAAGGCAGACGCTTGCTTATCCTGACCCTGGGGTGGTGTACTGCGGGAGGATCACATGGGAGGAGACAGGGCACAGGGTGGTGAGGAGATCCCGTGGGATGAGACGCAGTATTTGTCCTCTGAAAGGAAGTGCCTTTCTGGGTTGCCAAAACAGGTGATGACATATTACCATTGATTCACATGTAAGATTGGTGACCCGGGGTACAAGCTCTGCCAACTCTGATCAAATCATGTCAATAAAAATATGTTTTAAGAATACCCTCCTTACTCCCTAAATTATAACATAAAAGGATCTAGAGAAAATACCTAACAGTTCATCTTTTAATGAGTTTAAGGGAGATAAATGTACCCTTATAAATAGCTTCAAAGTTGAAAGATCTAACTTTACTGAAGGGGACTACAAGTCCCATAATCCCAGAAGTACTGGCTAAGGAAGGGCCCTGAAGAGACAAGCGTTTGCAGTTTTCAGGCAATTAAGCCTAACAGCCCACACCTGAAGGAACCTCTGAGGCCTAAAGGCCCCCTCAGGAGCAGGTAATTGAAAGGAGTGGAAGAGGCTGGAACTGTGACTGGAATGCGAGCTGTAGCAGAAGGTGGAAGGCACAAGGCTGGCAAACCAAGCAGAAGTGGGAGAACAAGAAGAGGGTCCTATTCTCCTAAACCTTTGAGTGCAGAGGCTGCACAGCCGAAGACGTGCAGGAGAGCTGTTTTACTCCAGGTGAGCCTAATTGCTGTGGTTGCTGAGCTGTGACCGCGCAGGATACTGAGGCAAAAAGTAACTGTCAAGCCGTGGGCTTTGGGAGTGAGAGGAGCTCCTTGAACGTCTAGCTGGAATGAAGATGCATTTATTGGAGAAGGTTGTGGGTCCCCAGCGAGCCAGAAGCAGTAGAAGTTGTTGCAGAAGTCGGGAAAGCAGTGAAACCCACAGAACAAGTGTATAAGAAGCCGGTGAGTGAAGCAGAGCATTCTAACACATTGCACAAGCGTTGCCGGCAACAGTATACATTTCCCTGTTAATGCGCAGAAAAATTTAAGAGAATAGAAGTTGTTAATTGCATCTAAAACTACCTGAATAATAAATATGTAGCACTTGCGTATAACGCGAAAGGCTTGTTATTCACGCTTCCCTAATTAAGGAGAGGGAACGCTGCTAAGACCATTACCCATTACCTACCTTTGACAATTCACGTGATACAATCTTTTAATTTGTGGAAATGTCATCAAAGAGTGGTCGCGTGTGCCCAACTCTACCCTTTACCTTTACATGGAAATGCAATTATATATCAATCTTTGAACCTTACAAACTACATCAAGATCGTGTGTGCCTAACTGGCATAAAGGTGCAGGTAAACTTGGGGAAGGGGAACTGGCTGCTTGTAAAGATGATCATGAAGTTGACACAACCTGTAGTGACAGAGACTGTGGAAGACAGAGAGACGTGAGTCTCAAAGGCACACCCAGGTTGTTATTGTGGCAGACAGACCGGAGAGTGAAAGAGGCTGCCCCCTGTGGAGAGAGTTGTTCAGAGGAAGAGTGCATTGCCTACTTGAAGATTTTGAAGTACTTTAAAGTGTATCTTTTTGAAGCCTTCCTAGAACTACAAATCACTGAAGCTGTGGTAGCAGTCCAAAGTACTGAATCTGTGGTGGTATATCTGGTTGTCAATGGATGCAATATTGTAGTAATCAAAACCAAGATGAGTACTGTGAGACAAAGGAGACTGTTCTCATGGTAAATTAAGTAGAAGTGAAGTTGCTAAAGTTGAACTAGCAGTGTTAAGAAGCCATCCTGACAAATGTACCATTGTGAAGCCTAAAACTGAAATCAAGCGCATACTAACTGTTAACCAAGAACTGCGTATCACTAGAAGTTGTGGATATTGCATTTCTTTTGAACTGTGGCAAGTCTTCTTGAGGGAGTGACAAAGCATCATGGCCAGGATTACCATTAGTACTATTTGGAGGAAGTGGAAAGAGGATATTTCACCAAGGAGAAGAGATTTGCTATCATTGGAACTTTGGTTAACAATCTTTTACATTGACTTTGAAATATCAAGAGCTGTTTTGCAACATTTCTTTCTTTGGTTGACCACCAACAGACCAGACTTTGAATCCTGGGGAAGGGAAATCACCCAGGACATTATACGGTTATTCAAGACTGTGAATGCTGGTCATAGGATGTTGTACTGCATTATATGTTCTTTGGGTATTTGTTGCTTAGTGTGAGGGCCAGTTATCCTGTACTAGAGTGTCTATGCTTAGCTTTTTATTAGGCAGGCAAATCCTCACTACATTATGGACCGTGAGGTATTTTTGCATATATTTACTTTAAGAATAAAATGGCATATGTTGAAATATTCTCAAACAGTTGTCTGCCTTGCATTACTACCCCTCACAAAACCCCAGAATGCAAAGTTAAAAGCAGTACTGGACTAGCATCTCCCGAATGGAAAATGTTGGCATGCATGAGGGTCGACTAGAGATGATCAATCTTATTGAATTGCTGCAGTTTAAAGTTTGGTAGTGGACTACTTGTATCTTGTGGCAGTGAACCTTTCTTTACCATTTATCATGAAATATTTCTGTGAGTTTCTCAGAGAAAATTGTTTGTCTACATTGGAAGCTGGGAATTTTTTGAAGGCCTCTCTCCCGATGTGATCCACCTAAAATTTGCAGGTATTGTGGTATCAAAGAATATGCCTTGAAGTCTTGAAGTCCTCACCTTGGCCATACACTAAACACAGGCATGCATTTAGTAGCAGTCACACACCAGCCCTGCGTTTGGGGGGGGGGAGCATGAGTAAAGATTCACAGGGTACAGTGAAAAATAAACCTTTGTTACGGTCTGCTACTCCTTCTCTTAGCAGTCTGCCTATCCATGCCATTATAACTATATGTCTTTTCAGCTGCATTGGAGGGCTTACCACGTGAGGTAATAGGCGATAGACCACTTCCATTGTCACACAATTGGATGTCAAAGAAATGAAAACCTGACCCAGATTCACAAAGAATGAAGTATGACAAATGTGTTCCCTTGAGTACACCTCTGTCATCACTGGTGTAATCAGTGGTTCCACAGAGCACAGAGGGAAAACGTTGAACGCGTCCAGTGCAGAAGCAGACGTCCAATTGCTCCTTGTGAAGGAGGCAGCGGAAAATGTGGATCAGACAGAAGTCCACGACTGCAGGGGAGCCATGAACAAGTGGCCATCTAGCCTCCTTGCCACATGTAGTAACAACTCCAGAAGAAGGTTCATCGCATGAGTTCTTCCACAGCCATAAACACATATGATAAATCCTCCCTAAATGTCTGCTAGTGCCAACTTTTGCTTCCTAACACCCATTGTCTATATCCCCATTCCCATACAACAATTCCACAGCACATGCGACAGTTGTATTTAAGTAGGAACTCTTGGGAAGTTAAACCTCCAATTAGGACACAGGGAATGCAGGCATTATCTGCCAGGACAAGCCCCCTGTTATGAACGTTCTAATTAAACGCCATGTCCCTTCCCACCCTACACTTACTTTTCACCCAGCATCTGCCCCCTGCTTCTCCTTCTCTTGCTCGCCCCTCTGTCCTGTTGCTCCTGCTCCAGGAGTCCACTCCCCCCTCACGTTGGCTCCTGATGTCTCATTCCGTCTTGGCTCTTTTACCTTGGTGGACATCTCTCCCATCTGGCCATGTGTGGGCCTTGTTTTTTTTTTGGCAGCCAACGCTACTTTCCTTAGGATGCATGCTAGCGTTCACCCACTTTTTTGGGTGTGCCACCAGCTGTTACACTACACACCAGTGAGAGCTGCTGGTGATTGCACTATTAGGGAAGGACCGTGCTATGGTTTCTATGTCATTGTTCTGCTTTTTGAAGGCTGCACATAAAGAGTGATTTATTTTGGTCGATTTTGTGCGGCTCTCAATGAGCGGAAAAAGCAGATGGTAGAGTATTTTTCTTATTTTTTTTAGTTTCAGGGGTATCACCCCCCGCACTCCTGTTTCTGCCCCGCTCCCGCACATTCCACCACACACCCACAGTCTCCCCCTACGCCTCCCCTTCTCAAACATGCATTTTCTCACACACACCGACACACCCCTGACACTCCAGCAGCCACTCCCCTGTGTCTCGCTGTGCCTGCCAGCCCCTGCACGCATTCGTGTGTGTCGCACGGGCTGACAGTTTGATTTAGAAAGAGCGCTCTGTGCGGTTTCTGAGCGGTCTTTCTATATCGATCTATTTTGTATTCTTTTTGTGCAAACTATTTTTTCACCTAATACCATACTATGCACTGTCAGCCCACCACCGGTAATGCGTGCACTTCACCTGGCCCATTACCTCAGAACGTTAACACATGGTGCGGACCTTCACTGAGGCAGTTATCGCTTAAATAGTTTAGCTATAGCCATATGTGTGTCCGCTTGGGAACACAAGGAGCCTAGACTCTATGCAACTACTTTCATAAGTATTACACAGGCTTTCTATTCTAGTCACTCATCATTCTTGCCATCGGTGTGCACTTGGGAAAAATGACAACCACCATTACTGCTTTTCAGTGACATGATGTTACACAGAGCATGGCTCCATAAAACCAGATCCATACACCTAGGCTGGGTCAGGTGATACACAACAGCAGGTGTGGTAAAATATTCATTCGGATTGTTATTACATCTCTTACGAAAAAACAATATTGCTGTTTGAGCAAAACATTATCACCCAATTACATTTTATGCATAGCCTCATTGGCAATAGGTGACGACATTTTACTTATCAAATGAGAACATAATACTGCTCAAGTATTCAACGCTTTGAAATCTCTTAGGAGATCACAACAAAGGTTCTCAATCAATGCGTAGATGCAATTTATAAATGCATTGCCTGGTTAAAATTAAATACTGCATGTAGGGTTATCAGCAAAAATGTCAATATAAGTTCGTGATTTCAATCTTATTATGTTGACTACCACTTTTCCATTTCCGTTTTCTTTTTTGTCTTTTCTCATTTGTTTCATTTAAGAGATCCTACCAAGACACCGTTTTTTAATTCATTACATATGATGTGTTTGACCATGTGTGAAGTACAGTAGTAAGCTTTTCCAAGTATCAAATTGGAGAATTGGTGTAAAATTGCTAGACGATGTTTGATTACACCCTGAGGAATCTTTAGATGGAGTGAAACACGTGTTGGCCATAGTTAGGGATCATATTAATGATGTATAGCACATGACATTTCATAAAAGGAACATGATCAGACATGTGCGATTTATGACTGTGTTTTGCTTTATAATTTAGTAGAACCAGAACATTTAACTCTTTCTGATTAAACTTCTTTGTAGCTTTTATTTGAAAATTGACATTGCTTCCAATTTATGAAAGAAGCGCTGTTGTTACACATATTTGCAAGTACAGTTTTCTTCTAAAGAATATACTTGTATGCTTACAAATAGGTTTAAATACAAACAAGTAAAACATTCTAAATTCGAAAACTGTCTCTGATGGGGTCATCTCCCGGGGCGAAAATTCAAATCATTGTTAGAAAATGTTCTAATTGGAAGTCTCTCAAAGTTCCTGGTTTGGCTGTCCTCCTACTGAGAGATCTCGACTGCGGAGCATGTTGCATATGAGTGTTGGATGACCAAAATGTTTTCACTCTGGGTGGAGTGCCATGCTGTCATGATTGCTACCCCACTCAGGAAAAATTGTGCTGGATTTTACTCCTGTACTCCCATACCCAGGTTCAACCTCATGGAACACCACCTGTTCCTGGACACCATAGAGAGCCTCCTCCTCAGCAGCCAGTAGTTCCGGACTGCTGGGAAACTGTGTTTAATATTTTTTTATTTATTTATTCATGCAGTATTTATATATCATCATTTTTCTAAAGCATGGCATAAAATTAAGAGGTAGAGATACAAAGATTAAAAACAGTAACATGAATATAAAAGAACTCAGATGATGTCAGACTAGAAACAAAATTTGGGATGCAAAGTCACGAGGAAAAGAAATCTGAAAAAGAGACGGCTTACAACATTTCTTGAGCTGAATTAATTTGTAGAAGAACAGATATCCAGAGGAACGGAATTCCATAATTTATGAGCCAGAATTAGCAAAAAGCAAAATGGGAAGATGCAATGGAAGTTGAGAAGCAGAAGTGAGAGCCCTGTGTCGTGTGGTGTAAAGATACCAAATCACAAAGCTAACTAGGGGTCAAAGCATGAACACTTTTAAAGGCAATACAAATACAACTTGAAACTTGAATCTAAAAGAAATTGGAAGGCAACACAATCAGGCCAAGAGCAAAGGGATACTAGACACATCATTTAGACAGAACAGGATCCTCACAATCGAACGCAAGCCAGAACGAAGTGGGAGAAGTCCATTATTAAGAAAATCTTCATAAACAGAGTAACAATACTTAAGACGTAACAAAACAATAGTTTGCAATAGACCTTTGGAAGAAGCGAAAGTTAGCAATTGGCAAATCTTCTTATTAGTGTAGGGAAAGAAACGTCAGCACTGAACCACAGATGCAATCTGGGCCTGCAAAGAAAATTATGCATCAGAAATAGAGCCCGGATCAAGAGATCGATACCCAACTCGGGGTTCTAGAGGAGGAAAAGAAATAGAGCATGAGGACGAACTAGATGGGGAGACAGGAACATATAGAACCTCGATTTTCTTTGGATTAAGACAGAAAAAATGAGAATGCTTGGGTTGACAGCCGAAAGGCCTGTCAATAACCACTGATGTTTTGAATCAGTAAAAAAAAGGAAAAGACTGAGAGACCTGAGTATCGTCGGCATAGAACCTGGAACGCATGTTTTAAAACTGAAGAGGCCAAGGCTGCTGCATAAAGTTTAAAATGAATGGAACCCAAATCAGAAGCCTTGGGGAATGACACAAGAAAGAGGGAAAGGTGTAAAAGGGAACCTTTCCAAGAGAGAACAAAAGAGGGATTATGCAGAGAAGAAACAACACTGAAGTGCTGAACCAGAGATCCCCTCGGATGGCAGACTAGAAAGCAGAGTGCAGTCATCCAAAGTGCTGAAAGTAGAGCTGAAATCAAGCAAAATGAGAAAAGACAACAGCTTAAGATGACGAGCAAGAAGAGTAAACTGAGAGACTGATCGAGGGGTTGTTTTGTTCAGCGTTCTGGACGAATACTAGATTGATCGTGGGAGAAATGGTGTGGATTAAGATAAGAGGTAAACGGAGTATAAAACATTATTTCTAAAGCTTTAGATAGATAAGGAAGAAGACATATTGGGCAGAGGTTAGAGAGATCCAGAGGGTCAAGAGAAGGGGTTTCTAACATGGGAATGACAGTGGCAACTTTAAATGCATTGGGAAACATGCCAGATAGCGAGGACGAATTAAAACAAATAGTCATAAAGTAGGTGAATAAGAGGGGACAAAAGCTAATTTAATTGAAAAAGTGGGAATCGGGTCAGAAGGCGTAACTGTTGGATGGGATCAAGCAATGGTAAGCATGAAATCATTCACTGCAATAGGGTCAAAAGAGGAAAAAGAATGTTCAGAAAGTGAAGTACAATAGCCTTTGGAAACATAAACTGTTGGATCAGTACTCTTTAAATATGTTCTGTTCTGACCCTGAGCAAAGTTATCAGCAACAAAGGTAGGAGCCGGGGCGGGATCAGAAAAAGCCGTCATTATCAATGTATTCAAAGAAGAAAAGAGATGCCTATGAGACGACGGCTGAGAGACTGGAAATAACTAGCCTTAATTAAGAACATTATAATAGGAATAAAGAAGAGAAGAGAAATACTAATAATGTAAAGAGGTTCCTCCTTTAGCCATCTACGTTCGGCCCTTCAAAGCAGAATCCTGGAAAGCTGCAATAAATTAGACAACCAGGGGTGGGGTGATTTACCCTTAGGGGGAAAAAGCTGCTAAAGGACATGGTGAATAAAGAGCAAGAGGAATAGCTGAATGAACACCATCAACAAGTGAATAAGTGCCCACAGAATAAAGATCAGTAGGGAAAGAAACATTCGACAAAATAGATTTATTAACATAGGAGGAGCAAGACACAACAAAGGAACGTGGAATTTGATGAAGACAAAGATCGTAAAGGAGCCGGAGGGAGAGAGGTAGAAATCCAAACATGATCAACAGAAGGCACAGTGGGTGTCTGAATAGACTCCAAAACGAAATATCAGCACAAACAAAGATGAGATCCAAGATCACACCTTAAATGTGGGTTGGAGGAGAAGACAAGGGTGTGAGATCATAATCTGAAGTAGAGAATACGAATGGACAATAGAACTCAGTTCATGATAAATGAATATTAAAGTCACCAAAAACAATGTATAGGATTGAGGGAGGACGCGAAGGATAATTTAAGGTCAAACTCATTATAGATTGTTGTAGAGAGAGCTGCACCGACTGTTAACAGCAAAGGAGCTAAGAAGTGCACAAAATGGTATTCAAAAGAAGAGAATGAAGGCAATGATAATAGAGAAGGGGTAACAGCCCATTGAGGGTGAAATATAGGACCAACACCATCACCAAGACGAGATAGTGAAGGTGTGTGAGAAAATGAAGATCGAGGAGAACCAGCAGTATCAACATCTCTGCAATACCAAAAATTGAATATTCACGAAAAAAAGATCCCGAGCCTGGGGTTAGAGGTATAGAGAGGGATGTCCATAATGAGGTAAACAAGATAATAAATACACCATTGAAATACAGAAGACCTCATTACAAGTCAGGAAATGGAACAGGTAACACCATGAAATAGCCGGAAAACATGCAAGAAGTCCTTCCGGTCCAAACTGGGGCAAGTAATTGCCCTTAGAAATTGTCCTGCGTTGGAAATAGGTTGCTTGGGTGAGGACGCCAAGTCCAGCTGGACTTTAGCATATGGTGGATGTGTCAATCCCCCGAGGCTCTGTTTTGATATCATTGGCAATGTGTGCTCTGGTTTGTCTGTTCAGTTTCTTTCTCTTTCTCACTATGGGTTAACAAGGTTATTTATTCTTCTTGGTCATGTTGATGTTCCAACGGACGCGCATCAGTCTCTAAACAACTGGCTAGTCTCACTCCTATTCTTCAGGGTGTGAGGGTTTGGGCCTTGCCATTCTCCAGCCAAGGACAAAAAAGCTGGCCACTTTCTCATCCCCTGGCATCTGGCCATCACCTTCTGCCGCCTCCCCCTTGTCTTGGCTCTGGCGGTGTCTGCCTTTCACATCTCTCTTATTGGCCTTCTTCCTCCCTGATGCATCTTTTCACCTCCTTCCTCCTCTGTCTCACCTGCAGGGCCAACCTCTCTGTGCCTCTGTTGTTCCGTAATTTCCTCTCTCCATCTGTGTCTTCGAATCTCATATTTTCCTCCTAAATCAGTCGATACTCTATGTCCCCAGTCTTTCTACATCCACTCTGATGTTTCACTCTGTTACTTTTCCTCTCTCCGGCCACAGCCATCACACCCTCATCAGCTTCCCTACCTCCTCCATGGGATTTTCTTCCTGGCACACCTTCTTCTTCCTGCTCTCTCCTTTCCTCATCCTGCTCTTCACCACACTGCAATCTCCAACCATCTCCAATCATCCCTCCTCTGGTCTGTCCTTGCGGGTGGTTGCTATGGCTGCCACTCTGTCTGCTTTCTTGGGGTTTTCTATGTTGGCTGCTTGTGCATCAACTCTTCCATACACGCTTGCGAGGTCTGCTACCTTCGTTAGCAGGTGTTTTCTGAACTGTGACGATATGCACCCTTCTATCACTCACACTATTTTATCACTTCTTTGTCATCGTTGAAGTTTGCGAAGTCACAGTATGTTATCTTCCTCTGAAGACGTAGTCTGAATTGTCCAATTGTTTTGTGAGGTGCTTGCACACACTGGTTGAAAGTATATCTTTTGTAGTCTCTGTTGGGGAGGACCACCAGTCGCCCATTGATTGCGGCTGTGAGGAGTTGGTATGACTTTTCCTGGGGAGGAATGGTTTTGATGATCCCTTTCATTTCCTTCCCTACAAGATTTGTGAACATTTCCAGTTTGTAGGGAGCATCTTGGTTCCCTACTGCTCTCATGAATTCTACGAATTCCTCCATCCACTCCTGCCATCTTTTGCCTTGATCCTCTTGTGGTTCTAGGGTGAACGGGTTAGGGATGATGTAGGAACGTCACTCGGTTCGTAGGGGCTACTCCTGCTGCTAATTGTACTGCCCCGTCTGCTGCTCCTCCTTGTGACCTGGTCCTCTTTTCCTGTTGTGGCTATTCACAGTGCTTCGTTGCGCAGTTCTTCGGGTGGTGCATTGTGATGGGTTTGTCACCCCTTCCGTTGCGGGTTTCCGTCTCCGCGCGCCCCACCTCCTTTCTTCTCCTTGCGTTGGGCTGCCCGTGGGGTAGGTGTGGGTTGGTGGCCGTGTTAGCACTGCTCTCGTGCTTCTTAAGAGTATGAGGTTCTTGTTCACACACTGTGGGTTTTTGCCTTTGGTTTTAGGCTGGTGCGTTGATGTGTTTCCTTCCCTAGGTTCATGTAGTGCGAGGCCGCCCAGTCAGCTCCGTAACCGGCTAGGGATGAGAGGAGGCCGGAGGGGGACTCTTAAAATTGGTGTGCAGAAAGTCAGGTCCTGTTTTGTAGAATCTTAGAACAATAGAACAATGCTTTTATGTGCACTCCGTATGACTTGGGAGAAGTGTTTTTCATTCAATGATTGCTTTATGTTCAATTATATTCATTGCCAGCATGATTTCAGAGATAAGCATCTTAAAGGGGAGGTGACATTTTTAGAAAAATAAAATAGGGTTACTGCTAATGACTTATTTCCAGCCGAATTACCAACCAAAAGCTTTTTGCCTTAAGATTTAACATTTTGCACCTTGGGTTGTCCTCCATTTTGTGAATTGCCTTCACACCATAGAACAGGAAGTGGCACCAGCGGGGGGAGGGGAAGTGCAGCTTGCACCTGCAGCATAGAGGCCAATTTCCAAAGAAAAAGATTGCAATTACTTTTCATTTAACTTTATAGCAGCACCTTTGCATATCTAGTAACCGTGCCCACACGCCGCAATAGCAGTAATAGTTGCTGAGTCACAAAAGAGGCAAAAGCGCAGAGTGGGCACCTTTTTCCCTTGTGTCTTTCTGAGAAATAGACAGGTGACCTGCACATTTCCTTCCCCAAGCAGAAATAATGAGCTGACTGGCCCCTTGCAGCCATTAGTGCCTTTGGACACGCCCTCGAATATTGTACACTAGGCCCACAGCTGCTACCGGCAGCGCACTGCACAATGACGAGCTCTAAAGAGTCTCTTGTCTTCAGATAAGGAGAAAAAGAAAAAGGTATTTCTATCCCTGCAAATGCAAGTAGGTGAACTGCAGCGCATATCGTTGCTGTCCAAGCAAAGAATTACATGCACACACGAGTCAGCAATGATCCTGATCTGCATTACACATTCCCCTTGGGCTGTTCCAAACAGATGCACTTCTTATGCCACTTCAAAGGGCATCCACTTAATGACTCCTCCCGCCCCATTTAAGAAGCTGCATAATCTCATTTATGCTGTTTTTGCTTGAAAATACAATGGCTGTTTGGGAAAAAAGTAGCATGCCGGACAATGCTTCTTTATAGTGGTAGACAATTGCTTGCACATTTCTAAAGATTGCATTGAGCTGCCAGATGCCCAAAGGTCAGGTGCACTATGCAAATAAATAAATAAATAAATACATTAGTATAGTAACGCATAGACATATTACCAACTGTGCAGTTAAGTTGCGCGCTGTTGCGCAGAATGCTGAGTCAATGGAATTTGGAAAAGTTAATTTCAGGTGCGAAACTGCACTATGTGACCTGCAACATGGCTTGTGGGGGCCAGTGATGTGAGGTGTCATGAGGGGCATGTGTGCATTCATCTCAGTATCCAGTAAATGTCAGGGTGGGAGGTGAGTGGAAGACCATGAAAACAAAGCTCTCGACACAAAGACAGAACAATGGCTTTTGACAGGTGCTGATGCATGTTTTAGGTTATTTATTTATTTTATTCATTGTGCATTTGTTAGGCGCTTATACAAGTGTAGGATATAGTGTATTGCCCCGGATCTGTGCGCTTGTTTTACATAAGAATGAGTATCCACACGCTTGTTAGGGTGCAAAACCACTTGAGGCTGTTTTATTTATACATCAGGCATGTTGTCCATCTGTGGTCAGCCGACACATGTTTCGACCTCTGGGGCCTTTATCAAGGCTGTTATTTGTGGGTAAACATAACAGGTGATTTTTTTTTACGAGTGATGGTGGCATATTTGTGAAGATTGTGTATATGAAGCACAACTGTGATTGATTGTGATGGTGAAACGTGAATGATTTAGGCGTAGGTACATTGGATAGCATCATGGTCCCGATTATATATATATATATATATATATACATTACAAGCACATCATTTGCAATGTTATCGTGGGAGAAAAGAGGAGGGGAAGTCAGTTAGCATTGTGTGCTAATTGTGGTGCTATAGTCATTCGGAGTCCAAGGTCAATTGAGTCAGGTCTTACCTACTGTTGCGATTTAAGGCCACATGATCCTGGCCAGTTCAGGCTGTGGTTGGTGGTCTCCAGTGGTGGCCCTCTGTGGGCTTCTTCTGATTCCGGAGAGGCTGGGGGGAGGGACGCGTCAGTTTTAGACCATTGGTGTTGGTCTATAAGTGGTGTGCATTTAGCATATTGCTGTATCTGCGGACATTGTTCTGCCTAGATAGGTGTGGTGTCTAATGGCGTGGGGGTATGTGGTTGTGCCAATGCGTGTCATCAAGAGGGAGTGGCAGTTGTGCTCCCAATGTGTGTCCGGTGTTGGCTGTGCACCTCGCTTATACAAGCGAATTGTGTTTCAAAGCGCCCACAGGGCAACAGGGAGGGAACATGGGATTGAAAACAATTTATACACTGGAGGATAATGACGGACCTACTAGGCCTTGTGAGCATTCAGAGCGTGCAAGTGCAGAGAGAGAGAGAGAGAGGGAGAGGGAGGAGGGAATGGAGGCTAAGTGCTGGAGTGCCTGTGCTTGTGGGTGAGCAGCAGATGTACGTGCTCAGTGTAGTAAGTGCTAGGGAGGGTTGAGCTGCAGTAAGTAGGTAAGTCAAGGCCTACAACAGCGTAGGCCAGTTGGTTGCCAAGGCAAGTGCTGTGTGTGGGCAGAGGCTGAGGCGATTGGATGTGGGAGGCCAGGGCCCAGAAGGACACATAAGGGCCCTGGTCACCAATCACAGTGACTGTGAGATTAGCAGAGGAGGGACAAAGGGAAGGAGGAGGTGAAAAGGAAAGTCATGTGGAGTTTCCGGAATTTGAGGAAGTCCGGCTCAAGTCAAAGAGGAGGGGGGAGGTTATTCCATAAGAGGGAGCCACCTGAGAAAAGAGATCGGCCTCCGGCTCTCTGTTTAGCAAAACACTTTACAAACAGAGATTGGGTACCAGAGGAAAATAGAGGTCTAAAAGGAGAGTATTTAGTAAGAGCAATTTGCAAATAGCGTGGTCCCCGGCCCCAGACAGCCTTACGGATGATGCAGAGGGATTTGAATTTAATCCGTGCAGCAACCGGGAGCCAGTGAAGAGTTTTTAGGGCAGGAGAGATGCAGTCCCTGGTCTTGAGGCCAAGGATAAGTCTTGCTGCCCTAATCTGGATTAGCTGGAGGGGTCGTAGAGAGGAAGAGGGTAGATTCAAGAGAATGCTATTGCAGTAGTCTAGCCCAGAGAGAACCAGAGCTCTGGTAACATTGAACTTCTGGGGGAAAGTGAGATAAGGTAGAATTCCTTTGAGAAGGAAGAGTTGAAAGTGGGACTTTTTGGCAATGTCCTGAATGTGAGCGAGAAAGGAGAGAGGGGAGTCGAAGATGACTCTGAGGTTGCTGGCTTCAGATGAAGGAGAAGTGGGAGAGCCCATAGAGGATGGCCAGAGCAGGAGTCCCAATAGGGAGGATCCTAGTCTTGCTGGCATTGAGGCAGAGATCAGAAGTGCACCAGGACTGGATGGCAGATAGGCAATTGGGGATGATGGAAGAAGTAAGAGGGTCAGGGGGAGTTTGAAGAAAAGTTGTGTTTCATCTGCGCAGCACTGGAAGTGAGGAAAGAAGGTGGAAATGAGGAGTGCCAGTGGAGAAGGTCACTTAGGAAAGAGGTCAACAAGTCCAGTGCCTGCTCCAAGATAACCAGGGTATCGTGGAACCGTTTCATGAGGATGTGTCAAAGGCAGAGGAGAGATCAAGTGGAATGAGGACAACTGGAGCGCTAGAGTCCAGAGATGCAAACAGTTCTTCACAGGTGTTCAGAAGAGCAGTTTCGGGACCACTGGATGCTCGCAATCCAGATTGATGGTCGTGGAGACTGCCAAGTTCTGTATGAGCAGTAAGTTGGGATAAGGCCAGCTTCTCCAAGAGTTTCCCATGGAAGGGTGGGTAGAGATAGGGCGGTAGTTGGCTGGGCAGGTGGGGTCTGCTGAAGGTTTTTTCATTGGAGGGCGCACAGGGGAGTGCTTGAGGTAGAAGGAGAAAGATCCAGTGGCAAAGGAGTGGTTGTAGAAATCAGCACGTGTAGGGGCAAGAGAGCTAATGTTGTCCTTAATGGTTGTGGAGGAGCAGGGGGAAACCTGTTTGAAGGAGTCCTTCATGGAGCGAACAACTCTGATGACATCATCAGGTGTGACATGGACATAGACAAGGGACCTAATTGGGGGCACTCTGCACTGGTGCAAGTGCAATTTGGGATAGTTTTAGCACTTGGGCTAGTGATAATACTGTACCGTATGTATTTATGTGATTTATAAAGCGCACACCTTACTGGGGAGCAAGGGAACAGTGGACACACTGAAGGGGTAACAAGTAAGGTGGAAGGATAACAGCTGTGATGTGCTCGAGGAGCAGGACAGAGGGGAACTCCCGAGTTGGATGAAACGGGTGTAGTGGGCTGATCAGCAATCTGTGAGATGCTCTTGCAAGAGCAGGCTCTTGGAGGATGGAGGGCAGTCTTTTCTGCTTGGGTCACTTGTTCCAGAGAGATGGTGCTTAGCAGGAAGGGCCTGTTTCCTATTTCTTTCCCTCCTGAGATTATTTGTTTCCAGCCTGGAGATGCTGTAGCTTCTGGTGGTGCACTGGTCACCAGAGATGGTGAGTTTTTCTTCCAAGGTGAGTGGTGTAATGGCTGTGACTAGTGGTGGCTGGTGGATTTCTTAATTGTAGGGGGGTAAATGTTTCCCACAAATATGTATGGTCGACCGAGCATAACGAGGGAGGAGGCGTGAACCAGACAAGCGGGGTCCGAATCCAGGGTGCAGGGGGATTCTTCCTCCTAGAAAAGCGTCAAAATATCAGGTTCCAATTGTGCATTTTACAGCACCCTTGCTAAATAGCCATACAATTTGCAATCGGCTTTGTACAGTAACTGATGAAAAAAATCAAACAGCTGTAAGTTACCAAAGTTGCACAGAAGCATTTTCCATTGCATTTTCATGATGTATTTTCCCACAGTATAAGCCAGTATAAAGAACATTTATTCACCAATATATGACAGAATTCCCATATGAAACATACCCATGTTTGCTTGGCATTATGATACTATAA
Source organism: Ambystoma mexicanum (assembly GCF_040938575.1). Lineage (NCBI taxonomy): Eukaryota > Metazoa > Chordata > Amphibia > Caudata > Ambystomatidae > Ambystoma > Ambystoma mexicanum. The sequence goes on from NC_090930.1 coordinate 137,037,957, forward strand.
GCAAATATGTCACTCTCCCCATTTTTGAAAATACTCCTGACAGTAAAAACCCTATGCAACAAAAAAACATATCCAGACTGGCTGCACAATGTAGGCCAGAATTGCCATGTAAGAAAACTCATAATATTGGCTTTACCCTTGATGCCAATAATGCCGCACCACAGTAAGAAAACAAGTCCAGACTGGCTCAACCTATGTTTTCTAGACTAGCCATGCAAGAACACTCATCATGCTGGCTTTATCTTTGATACCAGTATAAAATGCACAGCCACAGTCAGAAAACATATCCAGAAAACGTGAGCCAGTCTGGCCTTTTAATAACACTTATAATGTTTGCTTTAACTTTGATTCCAAGCATAAAATGTCATGCCATAATTAGAGAAACATGCCCTGGCTGCCACTGCACAAATAACCCCCAGGCCCACTCCCCCGCAAATACGCATTCATGCATGTATTCATTTCTCTGATTCCCACACACATTCATACATCAATTTGTAATTTGTTTCTCTAATTCACATGTGCACACATACAACAGCCATGCTCTCATACACTTATGCACACTTACAGATACAAATATTCATATGGAAACATACATTTTGTATTTGTTTATTTTTTTATTGTTTAAAGCGCTGACCTAGCTCGAGAGCAGTGGAGCGCTGTACAGAATGTGGGAAGCCAGCATTTGGGCTGCCATCTTTTAACAGTAGCACAGTACTGTGAGAACTGTGCGTCGGTATGTGCGTCCATTGGAAAAAGTCCTTGGTTAGGTGTTGTTGAAAGAGACATGTTTTGAGAGACTGGCGAAATTGGAGAATTGTGGTGCCATTCCGAGCCGATGCAAACATAAATACATTTCTTTTCTGTCCCGCAGCCCTGGTCCAGACTCCGCCTGCCTTAATGGCCCTCCGGATCTTGTGCAGCATGAAACAAGAACCAATAAGCAGAGAGAGCTTTATGGTTCCTGGGGGCATGTGTAGTGGAGCCAGGGCACCTCCTTGATGCCACGCAGAGAGACCTGAAAGGGCAGGGAGTCGCAGGAGTGTCCCTGAGCACATGTAGGCCTGGAGTTCCACAGTCTGCATTCCCCAATTGCCCGTGCAAGGCTGTGGAACTAAAACCCCACTGGCATGTCCTGGCTCATTGGGCATGCGTACTGAGGAAGTAAAACTGTCAACGGGTAAATAACTTTCCCTTTGACAGTTAAAGCTAGCTCAGGAGTGTTTGGGAGTGCTCAGTCTTTTCTCTGGCTGGCTTTAGCTCGCACATAATTAGCAACGCGAGCAGGTCGGCATCTTGTGGCCCATTATGGACGAGCTTCTCTTGGTTGTGACTGGTTTCCAGGTGATACAGGCTGTCTTGAACAAGATATATGCTTGAAGTGGTAGCAAGTGGAGCTTCTTCAGAATTGGGGTGATGTCAAATGTTTTAGTCCTGTGAAGAGATGCGCTGCATCGTGCTGGACGGCTTTCGGAGGGCCGAAGGTGGCATCTGGGACTCCTATGACTAGGTTATTGCGACCGTCCAGATAGGAGATAACGAGGACTTGGACACTGTGCTTGTACTCCGGGAAGGGATGAAATGCTTGAATGTGCAGAGGTGTCAAATCTGGTACATAAGGCTTTGGTCTCTTTGATGTGTGTTTTGGATGAGTAGTCAGTGAAGCTGAGAGATTTTGCACTGGGGGAGATTTGAGGCATGCATCTATCAAGCTTCCTGGCAGTCAGATAATTCTGGAGTCGGGCATGCATGGTGGTTTTTCCTACAAAAATACATCTGGTCTTTGTAGGGTTGAGCTTCAGGTAAGTGCTTGATATCAAGACTTATTTAAGGGACAGAAAGTGCTTGAGACACTGGGCCTCATTACACGGTAGGCGGTAACCATGGTGCTATTAGCGCCATGGTTGCCGCCGGTATTTTACTGTGTCCGCCTTGGTGGATGGCGGAATTACCGCCCTACTCCAAGGTGAGCGGGGGCGGTAATTCCCCATTCACCAAGGCACTTCCCCATTCCCATTTTTGCCCCCATAGGGCATAATGGGAATGGGGAAGGCACTAATTATGGTACCGCAAATTGCGGTACCGTAATTAGCACCAGGGTCCCTTTGCGGCACCCTACTTTAACGGCTGGTAAAACCAGCCGTTAAGGTCGGGTCCCGCAAAGGGAACTCGTAGTAAGGCGGTGAGGGTTTACGGGTACCGGTGCCCTTAGCGGTACCGGTAAACCCTTACCGCCTACCCTGTAATGAGGCCCAATGTGTTGATGCCATCAAAATTTAGGTAAAGCTATGTGCCACCGGCATACTGGTGTATCTTGATGTCAGTGTTGGGAAGAAGTTCCCCAGGAGGTTCCATGTAGAGGTCTATGACCATTAAGGTCAGAGGGCACAGAATGGAGCCTTGTCAAACTCAACAGGTTACTGGTCAGCGCTGGGATGTGTTGGGGCCCACATGGACTCGTTGGTCTCCATGTGGGCCCCAACTGCAATACTGTTCTGTGAAAGTCATTGCACATGGCAGGGATGTGGAGCATTAATAGGACATTGCCCCGGCACAAAAACTGCATTGCAAGAAACAATCAGACATCACTTGCGACAGACTCCTCCCCCTCCTCCTTCCTGCTCTCAATGACCAGGTTAGTTCATGTTCTGACCCCACGGCGTTGGTCGACACCTTTAACCTCGCTATGCAAAAAGCCTTAGACATCATCGCCCCATCCAAACTGAGAAAACCCAAACCTCGTGCCCACTTGAACTCTTGGTTCACTCCCCAGCTCAGAACCCTGCGCAAAGAAAAACGAACTGCCGAATCACATTGGAAAAGCAACCAGTCCGCAGCGAACAAATCGTGTCTCTTCTTGGCCACCCTTAACTACAAGGAAGCCATATTCCAGGCTAAAAAAGACACTTACAATAAACGTATCGAACACGCCAAATCTAACACCAAAGAATTGTTTAGAATCCTAAAAGAACTTGAAACTCCCTTCACGGCACCAGATACTTGCATCAAAGATAGCACTTGGTGCACCAAAATCCAAGAGGCTATCCTCGGCAAGATTGCCTCCCTCCAAATCAAAATCAATAACAAACAAACGAGCCTACAATCCAACCCACAACCTAACCCTATCCCCACCCTCAACCACTCCATACCTGATTCTCTGACTCCTTTTAGCTTCACTCCACTTTCCATTTCCGAAGTAGAAAAGATCATCACCAGCCTTAAACCATCCAATTGCCAAGGCGACCTCTGCCCGGCAGCTATAATCAAGGAAGCAGCTCATGACCTAGCGCCATTCATTACTACGCTCATCAACTCTTCCTTTAGCTCTGGGATCGTACCTGACAATCTAAAGGATTCGTGGGTCATCCCCCTATTGAAGAAACCTACCTTGGACGCTAGCATACCCACAAACTACAGGCCAATCACCACGGTCCCATTTCTACTAAAAATCCTCGACCGTGCAGCATATCTACAAATTCAAGATTACCTTGAATCCAACAAACTTCTGGGACTCAGGCAATCCGGATTTCGGCCACGTCATGGCACCGAAACTGCCCTCATAGATCTAAAAACACAGATTGAAGATCTAAAAGACAAAGGCAAACTTTCTCTCTTACTCCTTCTGGACCTCTCGGCGGCCTTTGATCTCGTCAATCATGATATTCTTTGCCACCACCTTAAATCAGCTGCACACTTCTCCGATAAAGCTACAACTTGGATTAGGTCCTTCGTAGAAAATAGATCAATGCGCGTGTACTCCCCACTAGCAGCTGCCCCACCTGCACCTGTCTCCTGTGGCGTGCCACAAGGATCTTGTGTTTCACCCACGTTGTATAACGTGTTCACTAAACCCCTTTTCGATATCTTGGACTATATGGGTGTCACTTACACCAATTACGCTGACGACACGCAGATACTAATCCCCATCTCAGGTAACTACGCTGCTGACTCCCTAGCTATCAATGTCATCTACCAGGTCATCCAAGCATGGATGGCACAACACGGACTCTGTCTTAATGATGATAAGACAGAGCTCCTTATTCTTGGTTCGCCTCAAAAACGTACCAAACTCGAGTTTAAGTCCTTCATCATCGATGGGAATACTATCCCTACCGCCAAGGACACAAAAACCTTAGGAATCTACATTGACTCTACTCTATCCCTGACCAGACAAACCAACTCAGTCTCTTCCGCATCAGCATATACCTGCAAGCTTATTACAGCATATCGCCCTTTTCTCTCTGCAACCAACTGTGTTACCCTGGCTAGGACTCTTGTACTATCTAAGATCGATTACTGCAATGCACTGTACCTAGGTACTAATCGCTGCAACCTAAACAAGTTACAAATTGTCCAAAACAATGCGATTAGAGCTGCCCTCAACATTCCCAGGCACCAACACATATCTGACACTAGACGCAACATTCACTGGCTTTCCATCCCACACCGAATCTCCCTAAAAACCCTGTCTCTTACCCACAAATGCCTTCACAACCAAGCTCCTTGTTACCTGGCCAACCGATTTGCCCTCCACAACTCCATCAGACCCCGCAGAACGGCTCAATCTAACTGCCTTGTCGTTCCGCGTTTCAATCTCCAAAGATCAGGTGGAATCAGCTTCCCTATTATGGCAGCTAAACTATTTCCCAATGAGCTTAGAGCAAAACCCTCCTTCTTGAGATTCAAACACCTTACCAAAACTTGGTTGGCCGCCCAAGACATCTAGCTCTGGGTTCATTGCTTAACTTGTAAATCCTGTATTATACCTGTAATCTTTTGTAATTATTGCTCTGTCTGTTTTTCTTATGTTGTAACCAAGTTATGCGCCCGGTTGCCCCTGGGCCTGGTGCGCTATACAAATAAATAAAATACAAAATACAAATACAATCCTTATTTGCACATTGGGCATTTTATGCCCCTGCATTAATACTATGCAACATTGCACTTTCAGTTATGCGCATTTTCTGCAATGTGGCCTCAGGAGCAAATCTAATTCCATTATACAGTGTTCGATGCAGGAAACATAAACATACTACATTGCCTAGTAACAGTGCATTGAAATATAAAAATAAACACACAGACAAAACATTTGCAGAAAAGGACAACGATTAAGGATGTATCCCATAATTGTGTAACATGAGCTTTTGGACCTCCACCGCTGCAAAAGCCCACACTGTTCAGGGGCACTAGGTTGTCTGTGAATGGTAGCACATTTTGGGGTCACACACCGCTTTTTCACGCCATCCGTACCATTTTGTGTTGCCCAACTGTGACCGCAAGCACAAAAAAGTTATTTGGAGAAAATACAAATTTAGAATCTTTTCTTAAAAACACAGAAGTGGGTAAAAAACGCACAGTTATATTGAAAGACTTTTTATGGGGTATGTAATTAGACGTGAAATAGACTGATTATGAGCTTTTGACAAGGGTCCGCAAACCAGCAGCTGTCCAGATGTTTTGGACTACCAGCAGGGACGTCATTTCACCAAAATGCCAGGGGTAGCGGAAGTGACATCACCCGACCCTTGACCCTCTGATGACATCACAGGAAGTGATGTCATTAGACCCCGCCCCAAAGTGATATAGCGGGTAGCGATGGAACACGACATTTCACCCGTTGACATCACAGGAAGTGGCATCACATAGCATTGTACACTATGAAAAATATAGTTATGATATCACTATATGATGTACATTCATACAAGAATGGATCGCCATATGTATCATTAAGTTCAGTGTTTATTGGCCCGTATTACCAAATGATTGTGTATGCAAGCAGACGTCCATGACCAAATGATAAGCGTAAGTGCTAAATAATAACACATCATTAAGCGCTTTATATAGAAAAAATATACACCCAATATCACCCAACCTGTGTTGGTACTCATTTATCGACCTCAGAAGGATGAACGGCTTAGGCTTAGTGAGGCGTTTAAGAACAGACTAAATCAGTGACTCACCCCCTGAAGTGTGCCTGAAATAAACATTTAATGAGGCCAGCAATTACTGTATAGAATTCCAGAAAGACACATTATTTGGTATTCCTATTCTTTCTTATTTGGGGTCAGTGCTGAAAGTGTTAGAAGAAAAATAAGAACAAGTGCCTCAAGTCTTTTTTTTTAAGGGGCCTGAACAAGAAAGCCAGCCACCCCAGAAGTAAAGAGCCACAGCCCAGGAGCTTGCATAACTTAAAAAAAAAAAAAAAAAAAAAAAAAAATGTATTTTTTTTTTTTTAGTAGAGGTCGCAAGGGACACCACAGAGGTCGCAAGGGACACCACAGAGGTCGCAGTTGCGACCCCTGGCGACCCCCAAATGACGTCCCTGACTACCAGTCCCATCATCCGTCACCATTGACAATGCAGGTGACGCGGATGGAAGCTGTAGTCCAAACTCTCTGGTGAGCAGAAGGTTTCAGATCTCTGGACTATTTATATCACTGGGATTACAGGAGTAAACAAGGCCTTGCTTCAGCAACTCCTGCATCCACCTGACATCTTAAAGTTTCCCAGCAAGAGACTCAAGGAAACCTATACACAAGGGAAGCTGCTTCAAAACATCTTTGCAAATGCTGCAGCTCTATCAGAACGGTGATGATGGAATCCAACCCCCTTGCTTGTAGTGTTAACAACGCTGCAGAATGGAGAATGGTTCTCACAGGTCTGCAAGTACAATCAGGAAGACAAGTCAACAAAGTGTTCTGGTGTGCAATTAGGGCTTGCTTCACTTTCCTAAAGCCATAATTCAGTGCGAAAGGTTTTGATAAGAGGATAAAATTGTAAATATTTGAAAGTCAGAATGGCAATAATGTGCTTTTCATTGGGAAGCCCAGGACCCAAAGTATACCCAAGCACCAATGCTGACAAAGAGAGCGCAGTCGAAGTCCCATAGCTTTTGGAGACATACAATGGAAAAACTGGCATATTACAGTTTTTCCTAACTACGAAAAAAACTTCGGCCTCGGCCAGGTTCATAACCCAATGCATACAAACATTTGTTTGGAAAATGTGTTTTCTCTATGGTGATGCTTCTCAGAAGTAATCGAGTGTCATTTGCAGACTTATCCCTAGAAAATCCCACTTTGCTCCCCAATTTTGACAGCGGACACATATTCAAAGCAACGTGGTAAGGAGCTGGGATAGATCCCCTTAGACTTATATATGGCTTAGGGACTGGGTCGGAGTCGCGCCCATTGATCCTGATTCACTGCAAGTGATTAGCCACGAAAGACCAATTAGGTCCAACACAGGATCCCTGGAAGCAATACCTTTAGATTGCAGAGCCTGTCCCTCTGGGGACTTAACATAACATGCCTGCTTTCTAGCTGTGTTTATGGTTAAGAAATATATTATTTTATTTAATTTTTTTATTTAATGTGGCTCTTGTGTGCCTGGCTTTCAAAGGGTTCCTCACCCGGTACAAGCCCACTTTGTACAACAACAACAATGGACCAATAGGATAGGGGATGACAGATCATATACATTTATCTTTTTACATATACCAATAAATGTCTCAGCCCAAACTCATCTTTCTTTTTATTATTTAGATCATAACAAAACAAGATTAATCACATATTATGTAATATATCTTCAAAATAACATTCAATATTCTCAAATTCGACTCACACACACTCATTCCTACCATACATGCAATCCCACTCTCTCAACAATTTACTCCATAACTATACAAATGACCCACTTGGTCACCATAAACAATATTCGGTATAAACGCTGTTAAATTCCCTCTGCTTGCTGTCTGGTGTTTTAATATGTATAGAGTTATTTCCACACATATAATCGTCGACACGTGTTTCAGTTGTCTATAAGGACTTCAACAATAGTGTCCACTTGATAACGCAACCTTCGTCAGGACAAAAACAGGAAATTGAATGGTTCCCATTTCACAATGTAGGGTGAGCCACACCACCTAAAAAACAATAAAACCTATTAGAAATTCTGTCATATTGTCATCCCCTCTTGCCTATATATCACTCTTAATGTGAACACAAATGATTCTCCAAAGTAATCATATTATCAACGCTCTCATTGTTTCTTAATTACACTGAAAGTGCAGTAATAATGGATAAATCCTCATCACACTTGTGTGTAAGTCCCACTACATATGGACCCACCACAAAGGATGCAATGTAAATGACCGCATTAAATCAGGTCTTGCAGTTAGGATATCCATACTGTCAATTTCATATACAAAAAACTCACTATTAGCATCCCATACTCACTTCTATAGTGCCGCAGAGCGCCTTAAATTGCCTCCTGGTCAAAAACGTATCCTTCGTGAAGAAAGGGTTCCCGTTCCAACCTCCGTCTATGCTTGAAGTGTTTTTACATTTCCAATGCAAGCACTGTTGCTTCCATCATCACCACTCCAATGTCAATGCACAATGGGTAGCCTCTAAGCCTCTATTCTAGGTCAGATCCTAAAAAGCTAAAAGCTTTCGTTAAAGTCTATGGGCCTCATTACGACCCAGGCGCTAATGGGTTAACGGCGCCGTAAAAGGCTGCGGTGCCGTTAACCTATTAGCGCCTAATTACGAGGTCCCTTTGCGGGACCCGACCTTAACGGCTGGTGTAGACCAGCCGTTAAAGTAGGGACCCACAAAGGGACCTTGGTGCTAATTACGGTGCCGCAATTTGCGGCACCGTACTTAGCGCCTTCCCCATTCCCATTGAGCCCTATGGGGCAAAAATGGGAATGGGGAAGGGCCATGGAGGAAGGGGGAATTACCGCCCCGCCAACCTTGTAATGGGGTGGTAATTCCCCCTTTCTCCATGGCGGAGTTGGTAACTTACCGGCATGGACCATGGTGCTAATAGCACCATGGTCTTCCGCCAGGGTCGTAATGAGGCCCTATATATATTATCATCTCATTATGGGAGCGACCACCATGGGTAAATTCATTACTTACATGCCCACTTTGTGCCTCACCATGCCTCACCTGTCTTTTTACCGATCAATTTTTACAAATCAATTATTTTACTGCACGTTTTACTGTTTTCGGCTTCAAAAGGCAGGTGGTAGTCTTGGGTGAGGCAGTATTGGGTGGGGAGATGTTTGAAGACCTGAAGTGTTGGAAGTGCTGTGTGTGGCGGTCTCCAGAAAAGTCCAGTAAAATGTTGATTGGTAAAATGCAGTCAGTAAAAACACATGCAACGCTTGGCTGTAGGTAATTTATTTATTTTTGCATTTGTAAAGTACGCGCGAGCCCTGGGACAGCTGGCCGCTAGCTACATGAGGTACAGTTGATAAACATGAGGGTAGCAAGTATCAATGAAATGTTAAGTTGCAACGTCAGGGCTTTGTGGCAGGATAAAGGAGTCAGCCAAGTGTCAGGGCAGGTGGAGAACTAGTCAGTTCACCCACCTTCCACCCTTTTCCTAGTTAACGTCCTCACACATGCACACAACTGAGCAGATGTAACTGTGGAAACTCAGTGACTTCTATTTCATATGCAAAATAAGTGTACAGTTAACATTGCTACAAATAGGTGCAGTATGTGCAGGACCCCATTGGAGACGTTCTATGTGTAGATCTGACATGCACCACACCTGCCCTCTTCGCCAAAACATTAACTGTTGGGCCAGCGCCAGTGCAAGGGTATTTTGTACCCTAGGAAAAATTGTATTCTGCCACAGCTCCACTTGATAAGATGACTACTTTTGCTTCATTTATTTATGTTTATAAATCTTTTTATTCATTTGTCAAACATCATCCATGTGATTGTAATGGGTCTGTCTTGCTTCCAAGATAAACGCGTTGCCCTGAGATATCCTCCCAAAACACTCCAACAGATTAACAGATGGAATCAATTGCATTCCAAAACAATCAGGGTTCCATGCTAAGCATCCCATTAAGTAAATGTATGAGTGAACAATAATGAACACCTGAATAAAGCCAAACATAAGAGAAAGGAAAGCAAAGATAGCTTGTCTTATTCCTCGGGTATAGACAGTGTTTTAAGTGTGCGGGGGCCAGCCGGGGTCAGACCCTGGCAGTCTCTAAAAAGTGGGGCTGAGCTGGGATGTTGGTGGGACACATTATCCCACTACGGCCACAGCCGCGAAGGGAGATGCGCCCACCAATAAGTCAGGCAAGCTGACAGAAGTGCCTGCAGCGTTGCTGTAGCTGGCTGGCACTTCTGTCAGTCACTTACCTTCTTCTGGTGACCCATCGCGCAAGGGGTCACCTGAGGAAGTTACTGGTCCTTTGTTTCACCAGTTCGCTGAGGCGTCTTTAACCCTCGGTGAACTTGGGTATTCCTTAACATATTTCAAGGTTTATAAAAGATGGCGGCTTGAAAAGTACACAATTCAAGCCATCTTTTATAAAGCTTTGCCGATGGACAAAGACGCCTCAGGCTTTTTCTGTCGTTAAAGCTTTATAAAAGATGGATTGTTATGCACACAAATATATAAATATTACACCACTTAAAGCCCTGGGTATAAAGGCAACAAAGGGTGCACCTATGAGATTCTCCTTACAACCTGGACCACATCCTCTCTCGTGACATAGAAGTTTTCTACAAAGTATCAATGTCTTTTCCAGTATTAACACATATGCTAATAGTATAATCTACATATCGAATACATCAATGCATTCAAGAAGGTTTATCATCTGACGCGCCAAACATCGCAATTATGAGGGCATTCCAGGCCTCTATATTATCAGTGTTCTCCTCCCGTGATCGCCTCTGTAGAGCTCTCTGATGTCTCAGCCGCAGCCCACCTCTGCATATCCTCCCACCACGCCGGGGACATGTGGCCAGCTTTCTTCTTCCAAGACATGGCTATCCCGCGTTTAGCTAGTATACAAGATAGATCCATTAACTTTACTTTGCTACATTTCCCTGGAAGCCGGCCTCAACTGCTGGCAGGCTTGTAGACGGCCATCTAGTATTATTGTCTTGCAGTCAATCTGGCCTTGTTCAACAGTGTCATTGAGGGGCCCTTGCTAACCCTTCTTTGCTCCGTGCACGACTGGCGGATTGCTTTAGAAGCCTTGTGATTTCACCAATCTGGCTGCGGATCTTTTCAAACTCATGACGCCTACAGATTTATTAGTTGGCTGTTTCTTCCTGCAACCAATCAATATTTTCTAACCCGCAACTGCTTTAGGTTTTCAATAAAGCATGTTTCAAGAAAGGTTCAGTGGCTCAACATAGGGGTCAGAGTGGCGAGTTGTCACTTACTGTTATGCCATAGGGGTCACAGTGGCGAGTTGTCACTTCCTGTTATGCCATTGGGGTCAGAGCGGCGAGCTGTCACTTCCTGTTATGCCCTAGGGGTCAGAGCAGCGAGTTGTCATTTCCTGTTATGCCCTAGGGGTCAGAGTGGCGAGTTGTCTCTTCCTGTTTTGCCATTGGGGTCCGAGTGGCGAGTTGTCACTTCCTGTTATGCCATTGGGCTCAGAGCGGCGAGCTGTCATTTCCTGTTATGCCCTAGGGGTCAGAGCAGCGAGTTGTCCTTTCCTGTTATGCCATTGGGGTCAAAGTGGCGAGTTGTCACTTCCTGCTATGCCCTAGGGGTCAGCGTGGCGAGTTGTCACTTACTGTTATGCCATTGGGGTCAGAGCGGCGAGCTGTCACTTCCTGTTATGCCCTAGGGGTCAGAGCAGCGAGTTGTCATTTCCTGTTATGCCATAGGGGTCAGAGTGGCGAGTTGTCACTTCCTGTTTTGCCATTGGGGTCCGAGTGGCGAGTCGTCACTTCCTGTTATGCCATTGGGGCAGATGGTGGTGGTGAACTAAGGCCACTGCCTATTTTTATCATGTGTGATAGATAATGTCAGAGACCACAGGTAAACGATACAAATAAAAGACATGAATTGGGCTTAAGATTGCGTCCTTCTTTGAGAATTGAAACGTTCTTTTAGAAATGCTCATTAATGATTTGCCCCTTTATCTACCAGTCAATGGGCGTGCATGACATTTCTCAAATTCCAAATTCAAAGATTTCCTACTGAGGATCAAGCACCCTGAGTAGCATGGTTGGCACTCAATGTTGCCTTTCTGTTCGATATCATCAATTAAGAAAAATCTTCTCAAAACTGATAGTAGAATGAAATTGGCCAATTTATTTGCTGCTTTACATGCATGATAAAATATGATAAGTCATTATAACGCGCCTGTACACAGGTGTTTCTAGGCATGACAAGACATGGAAGGGAAGTCAGAGGGAGGACAAGACAAACGATCTTAGTAGACCTTGGGCTTGATCACGACTTTGGCGGTAACGCCGGTGGTATTACCGCCGGCGATATTAGCCCTACCGCCAAACTCCCTGGTGCTAATAGTGCCGGATCACGAGTTCGGAGGCAATGTAATTCCCCATTCCGCATTGAGCCCATTCGGGAATGCCCCATTTCCCATTGGGCTCAATGGGGAAAATTTGCGCTCTTACCGCTGGCGGATTTCCCGCCGGCGGTAATAGCGCAAATTTTCAGCGGATTTCCCCCAGCTCAGAGCTGGGGCGAAATCCGCCGAAGTCCTGATTTGGCGGACCCTTAAATCCGGCGGTAATAGCGCTACCGCCGGATTTAATGGTTACTGCCAAAGTTGTGATCAGGCCCCTTGTCTCATTCAGATCGTGCAAGTGCGAGAACAAGAAGTGCAAGGCGAAAGAGAGAGGAGAGGGGAAAACAGGGCAGCAATGCTGTGAGTAAGTGCAGTCAGGGCAGCGCGGCTCTGAGTAGTGTAGGGAGACAGGGATTGCAGGGTTACAGTTACAGCCCCTAAGTGTGTGGTAGGTCCGGAGGAAGTACAAGGGTGACTGATCAAGAAGAGCCTGGTACCCAGTGAGACTCTGAGAGTAGCCAAGCAACCAGTCGGTGCAGCAGACAGGTAGGTCAGGTAGGTCATGTAAGAAACTCATGGTGGCAACAGTAAAGACAGACACACGTGATCACAGTTCAAGGGTGTTTATTGAACCTTATAATCGGTGTGATAAACGCCTAATCTAAACCTAAATCTAAGATGGTAGCAAGCCACGCCCATCAAAAAATAATAAGGCAGTCCAAGTGGCGTCTTGACAAAATAAAAAGGTCCTATACTAAAAAAAAAGATAGCAAATTCTTACTACTAAATTACAAAAACACTTCTTTTTTTCCGATTTAAGGCCAAGTGACATGGAAAGAAATGGGCCCAGCTAAATTTTACTAAAATAGACCAGTGCGCAAGTTTAGAAAAACAGTTTTCACAAATGAACTGACATTTAAATGGAAAGGCTTATTTGGAATATTAAAGGGGACTTCGGTTTCCCATGGTAAATAACAGCCTATTATTCGTACAACACTGAAGGGATACTCATGTAATTTCAACTGCAATATTAAAGAAATACATTACACATGAACAGATTTAAAAACTTCAGCGGTGCACATGGGATGAAAAGAAATAGTTGTGCATTTGGAAGCCAAAAAGGAGGAATAATGCCTTTCTTTAAAATTTAGAAATAAATTGAATGGCAGACTGCTTTTATCCAGTAATAAGAGACTTGATTTCAGCACATCGAAAAGACATTTGTAAGAGAAAGGCCTATTTCATTTTCATAAAAGAACACTGATTCCCTGTGATAACTATGCCCTATTTTGTATGCAGGAGATTGTTTCATTGACCTCTGTTCTAATATTGTATAAAGAAAAGATTATATTGTGAACAACAGGCCCTGGTGCAGCATTGAAAGTTACGGGAACACAGTGGGTAAATGTAATATGCTAGCCTTTCAGAATGGCAAATTGCAATTGGTTGTTCTCTCTGAGCTGAAATCCCCCACTGAACTGTGAGCTGAGTAGGGTATCTGGATCCTGACCTTGCAGCCTTTTTGGTTGATGCAGACAAGGAATGTAGGGCTGGCTTCAAGTAAATGCTAAAATATACAGAGAAAGAGCTCGGAATTATGGTTAGTTGCTGATAACACAACCAATAGAAGAAATGACCTTTAAGGTCAGGTTCCCTATTAATGATGCATTAGCTCTGAACAAATACCCTTTGAAAATCTGAACTCAAGAGCTTTGGGGCAGGGCCCACTAAGGAAACAGGTCTGGCTCTCAATCTAAATGCTAAAATATACAAAGAAGTAGAATGAAATTATGGGAGTTGCTGATAACGTGTCCTACAGAAGTGACCTTGAGGTCAGGTCTTTCCATAAACTGTGCATTAAACAGTGAGCAAGGACCCTTTGAAGCCAAGGAGGAAAAGGTTAAGATCAACATGGATAAACCAGATAGCTGGCCACATGTTTTAAGAGAAATGGAAACTGCTTGGGTCTGATCTGAATGGGAAACTGGGGGCCATGTTATGCCCTGCCATTGATTAAACATAACCCATTTTTCCTAAATAAAAAGAGCATTGTGTGTTCTATCGAGCCCAGTCAGGATCATGTCAAAACAAAATTTCTTTGATGTATATAATTAAATTTCTGATCTAAATTATGATTCTGCCATTTTCATACACCTGAGAAATGGGAAAGTTGGCAAAGTGATAGATCATGAAAGTAAGGTTTGAATTGAAAATTGTCCCATTTGTAGCTATTTCGGCACAGCAGCAAACCCAACTAATAATAGCTGCACCCATGAAGGGCATTCCGAAATAAAATTAGTATTGTCTGACTCGCCATAAAACATAGAACTCAAAATATATATATTCATGTGATATCTGAAATATCAAGGGAGTTGCCACATTAAGAGATTTTTCAGAGCACAAAATGTAAAACTCCCTGTCATTTTGAAATGATGAATCTTTTCTCCTCCCTCAGCCTACATCATATATATATCTCCCAACATCTGGCCCTATCAGCAGCCAGTAGGCGTCTTGGTTGGAAGTGAAGGGGGCAAGCTAGCCGATCCTAACCTTGGGAATTATGACCACATTGGAGTGTCATCAGCTCTATAATAGGGTATGTTTGCATCAGAACAGGACGTTTTGACTTTATTCCAGGAGATAGCCTGCTGCTGGACTCTTGCGAGGAACAACTAGCAGAAAGGCAAGGAGAGCTACCAAGGCCATCAGGGTAAACCTTGCCTGGAGACCCTTCATCCTCATTGATTTTAATTCAGAATTACAAAGCATTGCATCTGATCTGTATGTGGGTTGCAAAACGAAATTTCCCCTTTGTTCTAATTTTCTCTGGCCATAATTTTCAGGCATTGCTTCTCGTTTGAATGTGTGTTGAAAACCAATATCCCTATTTGAGTCCCTTTTCCCAACTGTGCCTTTCAAATTTAAACTTAAAACAAAATTCCCCATTGATTCCCTTTTCTCTTGGCTCCAAAACCAAAATCCCAAAGCACTGCCTGTCCTTCGAATGTGTATTGCAAAACTATTTTTCCATTGTATTGTGAATGTTTTCTATTGGTTAAACTGAAATAAAATTTGTCGTAGGTTGTGACTGCATTTTTCAAAATTGTATCTCTGTTGTTTTAATAACCAAGTTATTGTTATGATATTGGGTGTTGCCACAGTATCGGTGGCTGCTAGTCTTTCTTGTTAAACCTTAAATAAATAGATATATATACTTACTATACACTGGACTGGTTCCTAGTCCATTGGTAACACTGTGTATTTGTTGGGGTGGGTGCAGGACGGGTTGGATGCCTCACCAAAGTGAATCTGAAAGAAATAGTGCTTTATTGTGCGTCACCTTGCTTGGGCGGGGGCGGGAACAAACTCCCTGAGTTGAGTATGACCACCTAATAATCTGTGACAAAGCACGGGTAAGGCGGGACTTCTAAGCACAGCACACTCCTGGGCCTGGTCAGCATGAGATTCACAGCTCCATTTCAATTATATCAAAGCCTTCAGAGGCTAAATCTCTTTCCTGGTAAAGTCTCTTGCCTTGGAAGGCCTACTGATTCAAAGTAAAAAACAAACAAACACAGATTCTTCTTTCATAGCCTTGCACTTTGGGTGATTGCTCTTCGCCCTAGGATCTCCCTGTGCCGGACTTGGAACCTCCTTCTAACTCATCCTTCCTCTGTCGGGTTCACTACAGCCTTTCTTTAAAACGGTTCATGTATTACTAATACAGTTCATGTATTTCTCATGCTTATCTGAAAGTGCGATTTTCTTCTACTAGCTTTCTTTTGGCATCCCTCTGTCAGGTTCACATTTGCCAATTATCAAAGTACACAATTAGAGTGTAAAGCAGGGTCCCCTTCCCCTAGTTTCCCCTGGCATCGGGTCGGCGACTTTCGATTTGACGTGACCGTGTTGGACCATTCTGACGCCTCAAGCCACTCTTTCCTAGGGCCTTCTGGTTCTTGTAGTTTCAAAACAGGTACCGGTCAGAGTCTTTCGAATGAGCGCCCATGTGGCGCAGACCCCTCTGCACCTGGACCTCAACTGGGCTTTCTTTAAAGTTCAAACATACACACAAGTTCTTCTTCTTGGAAATTCCTTGTGTTTAAAAATGTTGCTGTTTGACCCTTGGGCTCAACACAGTTTGGTTTTCTATTTGTTTCCTCTGGCTCACCGGCTGTGCTGAACACGAAGGCTTCTTTGTTCTCTGGAGTCAAGGATAGTACCACGGTAGCCAGCTTGCCTCTCTGCCTGCATTATCAGGGCGGGAGGCCCCCCTGTACCATTGACATCTGCTGCTCCACATGCCAGCTTTAAGTCCCGGTCTTATACTTTCTCTTTCAGAGGCTTCGAAGGTCTGAGTTGAAAAGTGCAAGGGCAGTTCCCCCTTCGTCATCCTTCCAGGTCTTGCCGTCTTTCTCCTCTGCTTGAACTGCCGGTTTGGTGTAGCTGTCTCCTCGTGCATTTGGCCTGTGCTTTTTGTGCTCCACCTTTTATACCTGTGGGTAAGGTAAAGGGCCATCAGGTGTGCCTGTTTTTTGTCAAATGCCTGACTCTGCCTAACCAGTGTGTTGGGACATGTCAGGTAAACGGCTCTGGTGTTAGTCCATTGTATGTTACATTGTAAGAAAGTGTTGGTCTTGGAAAAGGGGTGGTGGGTAGTGCTTCTAAATATCCTACAAGGTAGGAAAGGGGAAAGGTGTTACAAGGAAGGGGATACCATGTCTCAACCCTCGGTGTCCCACTTCTACTCCCCAAAGGACCCTCACCCAGGTGATCCTCCCCCACTGGTCCACCCCCAGGAACTGGATCCAATAGCGATGGCCATGTCCTGGCTACCTGGGTAAATGATCTCCGGGGACCAGGGGGAGAGACACCTTCAGGTTTCTCAGAGTCAGCAGGGGAGGGAGAGAGAGAAAGTAGAGGAGAAGAGGAAAGTTTTGAGCTGCTTTTGGAACTTCAGGTGGTCCGTCTCAATTTTGAATGGGGCAGCGAGGCCATTCCAGAGACGTACACATACAGAGTATTTCTTAGGAGACAGGCAAACAATAACAGCTCAGCGCATTTTGGGCGGTAGTCCAATGTTCAGGATAATTACATCTTTAAAAAAACAAAATTTAATCAAGACTTGTTCTCTGTAAGGTAACCACAACCAATTATTACCAATTATGGAGTATTTTCTCACCGGCTAACTATAAGTACTAGCAAGCATTCTCAGATGCAGACGTCACTACTAAAGTCTTTTCATTATGTCTATTATGTGCACATACTCTACAATAAGTGTTTCTTCTATATTTATATAAAGCAACTACAAAAGGAGAGAGGCTCATGAAAAACAGTCCCTTGCAGCTTTCAGTATGCTCAGTGATACATATAGAGGTTCTGGATTCAGAAGCTCTATATGTATCACTGAGCTTACTGACCGCATCTGCGAAGGATTAGAGTTGGTGGCTTATCTCACGGGATACCAGCTGTTAACACAACCTGACTGGACTTATTTGACAATTTGGAAATCTCCATAGATACAAGCCTCTGAAGAAGAGCATGTCTATGCTCCAAACACGTGTCATGCCAATAAACCATTTGTGCATCAGAAGCACATGTTTATGCATCACAATTGGCGCTGTGTGACTGTTCTTGCATAAATCTGTTATTTAACGAGAGCTCTGAATTTTTTGTATTTTATGCTTTGTGTTTTTGCCAATCCCTGAGGAAGGATATTCGGTCCGCAATGTATTGCTTATTTGCATATATTTCAGCCTGTGATTTTTATTAATAAGATATATGTATTGTTTATATTTTCTAGTGATTCATGTCATTTTTGTTTGTCATCATCTGAACAAACAAGCACAATTAGGTTCCTTCCTAGAAGGGGATTTCATTTGGGGTTCAGCCAGTTTTTGACAAAGTGTTTGTCAATTCTTTTAATCTCATGGACCCTTGGGTGAAGGCACATCCTTGGAACAAGTCTTTTAATATTGAATATTGTGGCCACCACTGATTGTGGGGTGCTAGAATGTTTGAGTGAATTCGACCCTTTAAAAAGGTGGTCGATACCCTGACATTCAAGCCAATGTCTAATAAATATGAGTGCCTTCCTCCAGTTACGATGTATGGACAAAGATATGTTGCCTAAAGAGAGAGTTCGGAAACCTCCCAACTACCAGAAAGACTTCCAGATCCTCCTGTATGTGAAGCTTCGCCCGGTGTCTTGAGGAACCAGACTCCCTACTTTGTACGGAGAGACCATGACGAGTGCTCATATCATTTGTCATAGCAGTACCACCAGCTCCCCTCAAATCTAATGGAGTTGTGTGCTTCCCAGTGCCACTTCCCTGCTACATAAGTAGTCTTCTATGCTGGGAGCTGTCCATGTCTCTGCAAGTAACATTTGGCCTCATTACGACCTGGGCGGTAAGGGATTACTGGTACTGGTAAGGGCACTGGTACCAGTTATCCCTTACCGCCCTACTACGATTTCCCTTAGTGGGTCCTTCCTTAACGCCTGCTTTTAGCAGGCGTTAAGGACGGGACCCGCAAAAGGACTTTGGTGTTAATAACGGTACCGCAATTTGCGGTACCGTTATTAGCGCCTTCCCCATTTCCATTGGAATGGGGCGGTAATAGCTCCATTCACTAGGGCGGAGTCGTTAAGGATTTGGAGGCAGCCATGGCGCTAATAGCGCCATGGTTACCTCCAACCTTGTAATGACCCCCATTGTTTTATTGGAGTCATGTCTCTGTGGGACTGGAGTGTTTGTACCATACCGTGAGACATCAGCACAATTCACCCCCAGGACAGACCCCAAGTCAGTAAAAGAACAGTGAGGAACACTGATTCCTATTAATCCCCCTGCACCGGTATTCTGAGAGCTCAGCAGTCCCAAACCCTGAGCAGCATAAAATGTGACATCTAAAGGCCAAAAGTAGCAAAAGACAGAAAACCAAGAGTTACCATCGCCTTTGACAGCTGTGAGCCGTCAAAAGCAGAAAGGTAATGACTGAGAGATACTGTCTGTGCCACTGTGCTGCTTTGGACCAACCCCATCTTGTTTTACTCAAAAATGAAGATTTGATCCCAGATCTCGAGGAAGGGGACATTAAAGAACTAGTCTCAGAGAGACCAGGCATCTCAAAGGCATGAGGTAGCAAGATAGTATGCCCGAGCGCACCGCACACCGAGTGAAGTACCGTGAAGTGCCTCTTGGCCTCAAGTCCTGTTAGTTGGAGCCTCCCGTGGATTGTATCCTGCTTCATATGGTATTCCCCTGCTTCAACAAGGTTCTATCAAGTTACTGCCCCGGATTACTGTTCACCGTGCTAATGCATTTTTGTTTTTATTTTACTTTGTTTAGAGCCTTTTAAAGCCTCATTTTGGCTTTTTATTCTGCTTCGGCTCAAGCCACGCCCATTTGGACTTGTATCTACAAAAGCAGCAGTGTGCGCACAGCAGCGCGCGCGCACCGAGTGAAGTACCGTGAAGTACCTCTTGGTCTCAAGTCCTGTTTGCTGGAGCCTCCCGTGGATTGTATCCTGCTTCATAGGGTATTCCCCTGCTTCAACAAGGTTCTATCAAGTTACTGCCCCGGACTACTCTTCACTGTGCTAATACATTTTAGTTTTTATTTTACTTTGTTTAGAGCCTTTAAAAGCTTAATTTTGGCTTTTTATTCTGCTTCAGCTCAAGCCACGCCCATTTGGGCTTGTATCTACAAAAGCTGCAGTGCGCGCGCGCACCGAGTGAAGTATCGTGAAGTACCTCTTGGCCTCTTTACAGGGGTGGCGTGGCAGCAAGGTGACTTTGCAGTACTGTTTTAACCCTAGTATGTCTTATTCAGTGCGGACCCTTAAATCTGACATGCTGTGTAAGGTTACCCCTCCTGAGTCGGATAATGGACAAAATGTATCCTCTTCAATTAGCCAAAATCGGATGGTGAACCTTCTTTGTTTAATACCCACGGCTCGTTTGGGCTGTAAGATCACTAAACTGTCGATTAATCCAGTTAAGTCATCGGACATTCGTTTGTTCTGTAAGGATCAGCTTGTGAATAACATCTCTATTCCGGAAAGAAAATTGAAGCCGACAAACCTTGTGGAAGACGTGTTCCGCCCTGATGCCGTGTCTAGCCCTATTGCTTGTATGCCCTGTGCGACGTCTGCTGCTAAAAAAATGTTGCATCTAAAATCAACCATAATTCCAAATGAACTATCGCTAATGCCACGTGAGAACTCCACTGAATACAGAACTAAACTAAACGTTTCATTGAGCGATAGCATACTTTAAAATAATATTCCTTCTACGGCCGTTGTGGAAAGAGCCGTCAGTTTGCCCTCACCTCTCCAGATGATGCGGCCGTAATTGAATTGGATCTTGAACCCAATTGCTCCGGCTTTTCAGATTTGACTCTGTCTGATAACCTGTCAGCATCCCCAGCGCTGTTCTCTGATGGCAGGGATTCTCACTCTGATTCAATTGATTCTTTCATCCCTCCTCCTCCCCGGTGCCCTCAAGTGTCACCGGTAAATGTGAGTACAATGCTAAACACGTCATCAAATGACAAACTCTTGGAAGTTACTCTGCAAGCCATGAATTTGGCCATTCAATCTTTGAGTAAAGTATTTGACACACTAGATACCAAATTGAGTATTCAGGGCACCTCTATTGAAGGAATACGCATCTGGCAAAATGATGTCAGATTATTTCAGGGCCTCAAAGCCGCAGCCACAAAGGTTGTTGATCAAATGAGTATTGAGCAAAGATCTGTCGCTTGTCAATCATCTTTTGAAGACATTTCTATATTAGCAGTGACAGATAACTTGAATTTAAATAAGAAACACAAGACTGTACCCACGGTCCATTGCATTAGTAACATTATTTATGACAGTTCTGAACCTTCACATTTGGTGAAATTAGGGGTTAGTTGTTTACGCTCAATTCATCCTGAGACCATAACTGAAGGTAAAACTAAGAAAAATGCTTATACTATCTTTACTTCTAACCCAGCAGGAAAAACAAAAAAGAAGCCCCAGCTCAAATTGACTAAAAATCAGCAATCAAGAAATAACCCTTTAGCATCTGGTGCGAAACAGTTCTTCAAAGCGATCAATCTGCCTAAAGAGAGAGGGGAAATAGCCTCACAGGAGGTTTGTAAAAAATATTGGTTGCAATCACAAGCCATTCTCAATACCAACAAGTCCTTGATTGATGAACAGCATCTTGCTTATGCACTGCTGGACGATTTAGTCAAAGAGGTGTCTTTACAAAATGATGGTGTTCCCATAATGTCTTAGGCTAGTTTTGTAAAATCATATAAATCCCTGGTGCTGTCTGATGAAAAGACCTCAAACGAAATGAATTTCCATGACTTCCATCGGCAGGAAATACGAAAAGCAGTGGACGCATACATGCCAAGTTATCCTGCCATAGTTACTTTAGACTCCCATCGTGACATCAGACTTTTGCCATGTGATACGCCAGTGAATAATGTGCCCAATATTTGAGCACAGACAAAGACAAATTCTAAGAGTCAAATTCACAGTGTGCCGGTGGTTACAGCTGTTTCCTGTCCTTCACGGGAGTCTGGTGCTCCGGTAACGGCTTCTGCTCCTTTACCATCTAATCCAACTCAGCCTTGTACTGGTGATCATGCTGTTCCTGGGCCGGCCGTTTTTGAAACCAGATGTCCATTGTCCCGCTCCGGTGAGAACTTGAGTTCTTCTGAATTATCTTCAGAAATTTTACACCGAATTGAATCTGCGTTATTGAAGATTGAAGGCATTGGTTGCCCTCCAATCTCGACCCCTGGTGGAAAACCCCAAAAACCTTTGACTGTCAAGACTCTAAAGACCAAACCCCTTAAACGTCCGTCTCCATATTCAATACTTCTAGCTTGTCGTCCGTTGCCATGCACTCAACTTAGGCTTAATCGTAGCTCAGTGATGGCAATATTTTTCCGACTTATCACAATTAGAAGACATAAGTTCCTCTGATATTGAATTAGTGGAGTTTACGAGTAACAAAAGCTTATCATCCCTAAGACTCTAGATGAAGACAAGGGTTATTCAGAACATAACTTGGGCTGCTAAAGAAGCCCTATATGAGTTGGATTCTGCACTCTCAGCCAAGTTGGATCCAACTAGTGAACGAAAGACCGGTTCACATGAGATGTGCATGCCTATTCCATCTATTATTTCTCAGCCGAGAGAAAAGCGGAACTTACAAGACTCCAAATGTTGTCACTGTACGGGTGTGAGCACTCAACACTAACTAGAAGTGGCAAAGTGGAATAGAGATATTTCTCCTTTAAGTTGGAACACTAGGGGTTTTAATCACCTCCTTAATAATGACCAAAGCCAGATTGGAAAATTTGACATCGTATTGTTCCAAGAGACATGGTTTACTATTGCTCTACCTTGGGATAAACACGATATCTTTATTATTCCGGCCATAAGATCTTAACCTTAATTGCCTCCAGCCTAACACGTCATATGACAAGGGCAGACTCTTTCGTTGGAACCACCTTGTTAAATCTCGAAGTCTTTATATGTTAAATGGCTCGTGCCACCATGCTATTCCCCCACAGCCGACATGGAGTAGAGGGAACAGTTTGAATGACTTTATTTTGTTGAGGGTTGCAGAATTCTGTGTAACACAATTTCAATCTAAGTGATCATAATATGCTTAAAATGAAATGGTCTTGAGATTGTGTAAATGCGATACCCTGCAAATGCATATTTTAAAAGCTATATGATGGTAAACCCAGGACTAAATTGTCTCTGATGGTCAGAGATTGCCTTATGTCAATTTGATAATTATTTGGTGGAGTCTTTGCTGTATGGCTCTAGTCTCCCGAGTAATGTGGGAATTGTACATAGTGATACAATGCAACTCTTTCAACAAAACACATTGGTGCCTCAAAGAAAACAACATCATCGACACATATATGATCATGAGGTCAAAACAAGGAAAACACTCTACAGATATCACTTAAGAGCTGCCTTAGTGTATCATCTGCCATCAAGGACGTTCTTATTAAAAAAAATAATAATAAATACAAGAATTGGTTGAAAAATCATAAGGCCCATTAATACCAACGAGATGGTGCCAACATGCTATCTGCAATTACAACTAAGAACGTGGCTAAAACGTGATCCATTATAAATCAAACTACACATGGCCCACAAATTGCTACTCAGCTAAGTAACGTTTCTGAGGATAAGTAGATATCTCATTTTAGTGAGCTTTATTCGTTCCCCAGGATTACTTGAAGCTTTTCATCATTAAATATTCCCAAGAATGTCTTCCTTTCGTTTGATATGGATGATTTTCTATTCCATATTAACAAAGTAAGCAATTCAAAAGCTGTTGGCCCCGATGGTCTGTCTAATTATACACTGAAACAGCCTCCAGAATGCTGGGCCTCTATTTTATTTAAGATTTTTTCAGCCATAAATTTAACACACTCTCTACCCAAGTCCTGGACTCATTCTATAACACTACCAGTCTACAAAAAAGGTGATCGTCAGAGTCCTTCCAGTTCTAGACCAATCTCCTTGTTAGACCTGTCAGGTAAGATCTACGGCCGTCTATTATTAAGAGAATTATATGAATGGGCAACAAAATATCATCTTATAGATCCATTTCAGGCTGGATTTGTTACCAGACTAGGTACAATTCCAAATATATTTACTCTTAATATGATCAAATCACAATTTGAAGCACGGAAGCAATCGTTTTACTTAGCATTTATAGACTTCAGAGCAGCTTTCGACTCTATTGATTGCACCTGGTTATTCACTAAATTAAGAGCCCAGAACTGTCCTCCACGCGTGCTTGCCCTTTTCATGCATTTTCACCTGGAAACATCTATGCAAGTTAGATTAACATTAGATGGAAAACTCTCCTCTCTGATTTCCACTCAAAGAGGTCTTAAACAGGGATGTACTCTTGCTGCCTTCCTGTTTAATTTCTTTATATTAGACATGGGACTAAGCCTTGTGGATACAATAGGGGATCCTCCTAATATGAGCATGCAAAAAATAAGATACTTATTATGTGCAGATGATCTGGTTTTGCTAGCGCAAACACTAGTAGGGCTGCAAAACATGCTTCATAAACTGGCCCATTATGCACATGACAACAATCTGGTGATAAACACAGATAAAACCCAGATTGTGGTCTGTAATAATAACGCTAATCACAAACAAACCAGTTATAGGTGGACTCTCCACGAGAGTGAATTAAAAATAGTTCCTCAATATAAATATCTAGGGGTGTAATTTACCAATTCAAGTAACGGCGACATCTATGAGTTTGAATTGAAAAGCAAATTGCAAGAGTTGATATCTCAAGCCAAATTACTTGTTTATGAATTTGGTAAATTTTCATGTAAACAAATAATGATATTCTACCAGCAGAAAGTTATACCTACTTTATTATATGGAGCTGAAGCTATGTTACCCAGAAACTGCAAGTTCTGGGACCGGTTAGAAGACAAATTCTGGAGACAGGTCTTAAAGTTACCATATTGTGCCCCGTTATCATTGATACGTTTTGAATTGGGATCTTTACCAATATATTCTCAAGTTTTGTGGAAGCTGTGTGCATTTCTCCGGAAATGTCTGTTGAATCTAGAAACACCTAATGTATTGGGTATTGTAGTTTATCATCTTTAAAAATCTGAAAACGCTCTGCCAGTCAGCTGGCGTAAATTTATATTCAATGCCTTAGCAGATGCTCCAGTATCTGTAGAGATGATGATCTCTAATCCGGGTCGTGCAAAGATCAAAATTTTCCAATATGACTGGATTAGCAATAATTCTAGCTGTCTTGCATATAAAGATTTTGATGTATCTCTTTTTGGGCACACAAGACTTAGATCTATGGATGACTACTTGGTTACATGTCCTTCCCCATACATACACAGGCAATATATGCTTTTTAGATTTAACCTTTGGCATTCGCGGGAGGTATTGTTTAGACAGAAGCAAACACCTCTGAATTTGTGCTGCTTCTGCCTAAATATTTCACAAACCGAGACTTTACAACATCTTATAGTAGATTGCCCTGTGTTAATACCAAAGCGATTGAGGTTTTTAAAAAAAACGCTTGCCCTAAATGGCCCGATGGCCCCAAATGACATATGGGGCCTCATTACGACCCAGGCGGTAAGTTACCGCCTGGGTCGTACCTTTACCACCATGGCGTAAACTACGCTTACGCCATGGTGGTTGGCGGACTTACCGCCCCATTCCGAGGTTGGCGGGGCGGTAAGTCCCCAATCCCCATTTACCCTTCCCCATTCCCATTTTTGCCCCATAAGGCATAATGGGAGTGGGGAAGGCGTTAATTATGCCACCGTAAATTACGGTGGCGTAATTAACAACAAGGTCCCTTAGCGCCATGGATTTTAACACCTGCTAAAAGCAGGTGTTAAATCCTCCATGGCGCTAAGGGACCTCGGAATCAAGCGGTAAGGGTCAGCGCTGTTTACGCTGCCGTAAACCCCTTACCGCCTGGGTCGTAATGAGGCCCATGGAAACTGATCTTTTCAAGTCATAGACTGGGTGTAAAGGTAGCAATAGTGCATTTTCTTGAAGCAATATTACCCGATCATGTATGTTAAATATTATTTCATCTGGTTCTGTATTGTTTTGGTTGAGGCTCTTTTTTCTTGTATTTGGAATCTTCAGGTACTTTATATGTGTTCTTATATATGTGTTCCTTGTTGAAGTGATTGAACATAGAGCTGTAACTTTTATCCGGTTATTATGAAATGCATTTATTATCATAGAAAAAAAACGGAATATATGTAATGTTTATTTTACCATATTTGAAAAGTTGATTTTTATCAACTAGCCAAATAAAAAAAGAAAAGCAAAAAAAATGAGCATGCCCTTAGACCATGCCATTGAACACCAGATTAAATTAGTTGCACATCAATGCCAACCTCCCCCACAGTCATTTCTGGGCTTAAAGTTTTATTCCTAAATAAGTACATGATCTCACATAAGACAAGAATTGGTCAGTGTGTGTGTGTTTCCCTTGCTCAGCATTCATGGGATCCAGCTGCACTTCACCCATGAAGCCAACAAGTCCAAACATATGTTGGCTTTCCTGTGTTCCCACGCAGAAGGTATGTAGCCTAAACATTATTGATGGAAGGACAAATACTGATTTGCTCATGACTTCTCCCCTATATAATGCCACAGTGAAGCTAACAATGATGGCATGGAAACTAGCCAGAACAATTGCCAGTTGTTATGACTAATTCAATACATCACACTTTGGTTTTTGGACTGGAGAATGTGAAACAGTCACTGCAAAATTAGAGGAACTTGATTCTAATCTGTAGGTTTCGCACCTTCAAACACTTGTGTATAGGCACATTATAAATGCCATATCATATCATATATTATACTTAGCCAGCAAAGCGGCACATTAAGAGCTAATTATAAATTAAAGAGCTAATGGAATCCCACTTTGACTTTAAATGGTCCTGAGACACTATGGCAATCTTAATAAAGTCAGTCTCTGATATAAAGAGAAATGTAGAATAGAAAATGGATAACTATCCACAAAAGGAATATATTACAAGGACTTCATAAGGACATTTCATAGATATGAGAGTGGTGCTTGAGTCTACTACGATGTCACTCGGAATGTGGGAGGTGAATGCTACCATATTGTTGAAAGATTCTCGTTTAAAATGTTACATTGTGTATGGCCTTCTCCCTCTGACCCGGCCTCAGACCCGCCCGCCCCACCCCACGGAAGCATCCCTTTTCCATCAGATGCTCGATCCGCAGGGACCAGCAGTAAAAGGCTTGATAATGGAGAACTCAGGCACGCATAGACAGCAGAAGTGTTGCAGGGTGAAATGAAAGTCTGATAGTGCAGGTAAGGGAAGTGAACTTCTTTACTAAGCTCCAGTGACAAGGTATACACATCAGGTAGGTCCAAGGGTAAGTAAGTAGGAAGGTACACAGGAGACATCCACCGGCCTCCTCTCTCACAGGCTGCTTCACTCCAAATGACATTCATGGAATTTACAGGGGCACTCACACACATAGTTCCACAGGCATAACATTCCATCAGGCATTCTCTCAGGCAAGCATTCATGCAGGACCAGGGCAGGGAACACAAGACACAACACAAAGCCAGAATAAAGGCATAGGGAGGTTTTGCCATGGGAGAATTCATGGAATTAATTGTATTGATTTATTTTCAACTAATTTTGTCCCAATTATATGTGGGTGTGGTTTAGGGTAATAACTGATGTGGAGGGGGATGTCGGGGTCTCCCCCCACATATATTATCGGAAATATCTACCCCAAAAACTATAAATGATCAATGTGATGACATTGAATTTGATGGATTATTTTCAAGTAAATCATATATAATCAAAAGAAATACTTCAGTGGAATATGACTGCCATGTTCCACTGGTGTGATGTCATAGTAGGATGATACAGCATTTAGAAACATGCATAAATGGCTTCCTTTGTACTCCGTACACATATATGCGTCCCAGCCAAAGCAGACGCAGTGCAAGACCCAGCCACCTGCACGCACCCACAATGCAAGGCTCCAGTTATTTCGCATTATCGGCCTAATATCCATGTTTGTCTACAGAGCAAGGAAAAAATGATCTCCTGTGTGTTTTTATCTAATTTACTGTGTCTACGGGGACAGGAATATTAGTGTTGTGTGCATGTGTTGGTCCTCTAGCATGTTCTGCTTCCCAGAGCCTGCATGAACTTACACTGTCATCACCCATAAGTGCCTAGCAAATACGGCACCCATTTACCTGTCAGTTAAATTCTCGAGACACCAGACCATTAGACCGACCAGATCCAACTACCTCAACCAACTTACCATCCCTAAATTCAACCTAAAATCAGCAGGAGGATCTAGCTTCCCAGTGTTAGCGGCCAAATGCTGGAACTCCCTCCCTGCCGACATTAGAGCAGAGCCTGAGTTCTGGTCCTTCAGAGCCAAAACCAAAGCATGGCTCCTAACTCAAACAGCTCCAGAGCATGACTAATCCTGACATGGAGGGCGCACATTCACAGCTTGTGCTGCTCTCTCTCCTTTGTAAATGTGACTTAAGCTAATGACTGTAAACCTATACAGTTGTGTTTTTCTAAATGTGTGTAGGTCTAGTGATTGTATATCTATAAATGTGTATTTCTGCCTGTAAATATGTGTGACTGTACAGCTGCTTCCCCTATTTCATTGTTCTTGCCTGTAAGGTGATCTGTAACACACCTCATCCCCTATTATTTGGGGTCCTGTATTACTGTATATTATGTCTGCAAGGTCCATGTTCCTAAGTAAATGCGGCCAGATACCTTTGGGTGGGGGGCACTATACAAGTAAATAAACTAAACTAAACTAAACTAAACTCAGGAGAAAGCGATGCGAGTGAGCACTTAGTCTCTGCTCAGCTGGGCAATTCATCTGACTTTCTCCAGTGTGTTTGCAAGTGGGTGTGGGACCAGGACCTTTTCCTTCTTTTCGTGTTGGTGCACTGGCGGACCAGCGACCTTTTTAGTGCGATGTATGGATAATGGCAAGGTTTATCAGTGGGTACATGGCCTGAGGGACGGTAGAAGGCAGGAGTGAACTGCCCTATAGGGAGCTCTGGAGATTTCCCGGTAGCCCTCTGCACCCTGGGCCTCTTTTGTAGGGTATTTCCAAATGTTCTCATAGGAAAAGTGTTGGGCTTGCTGAAAATGTGTAATATGGGCCACTTTGAACATTATTTCAAGGGCCTATTTTGGTTCCCAGTCCACCCCTGTTAGATGGAGGACCTTTCCCAAGAGCTAGACTAAGGTGGCGGAGGAGGTAGGGACATCACCTTTGTGGGCACAGGGTGCATAGCTCTCCAGTTGTCTGTCCCATGTCATGACTGATGACGTGGAACCGACAAAACAATCCTGTCTTTTTTTCCTGATGCTCCATTATCACGTTATACTGTACAAATCAGATCTCATGATTTGCAGACGTCAAGTATTATTGGCATGAAACAATTGGCATGAAACAATTTTAAATAATCTTAGCCCCAATGTACAGTGAAGTAATCTATTTACAACATTTGGTGCATAGGGATACTTAAATGTCCACAAACCACTCACAAACATAGGATTGATAACTTAGAACATACCCCACTCCAATATGGCCGCTTCGTTACTAGCACAGTCCATCTTTGATTTCATGCAATGGCCTATATAAAGGAGACAAGGTGGTACCTCGCCTCTCACCCTTCCCCCACGCCCACCACCAACAGCATACAGGCGGTTCAACCGATGTATGCGCACACAGAGTATATTTAGCACAAAATGGTACACCTCTAATTTGGAAATAACGCTGCAGCATATTCATTGCCTACGTTGGTGTACACACACTGCACCTATGGCTTATATTTCTCTGCACAAGGGCTCAAACACATTAAAGTGCATTAAAGTGCAGCAAGAGGGAGACCCTAAATTAATTGCATCAATTTCTTGGAGAGTTTGCTTCTCCTATTCATCCACACACTTCAAAGGTCACCAAGTACAAAGTGCTTACAATTCCCAAAATGTAATCACAGTGCTATGCCTGAGAGTTATCAACTATTATGACTGATATATCAGAACGTAACAGAGATCCACATGTTCAGTCATAGGTGCATTTATTTTAGAAAATACAACTAATAAGGTACTAAATCACACCCGGTAAGATGCCTGGATAAGTAACACATTATTAAATACACCAACGTGATTAAAATAGGCCATTTCATTAGGTTCGTTTTGCTATCGATGCAAAATTGAATTGACTTTTGAACAACGACATTTCATAGGAAATGGTATTAAAGACCATAGGTGAGCAAAGCACTGCTGGAAAATGCTATTATAATATGCATTCTATGGAAGGGCCAATGAATTACTTTTACTAAGAGGAATGTTTAACAGGCAAACACGTTTCCTAAAAGTGATGCAAGTCATGTGATGCGAACCACAACTACCTATGTGAGTAAATGAGAACAGCGAGAAGGACTGTAAACAGTAAAAAGTCCTTGAGACAAATGTTACAGCTAATATAACCATCACAATGTTAAGCCATCCAGATTGATCAATGCTGAATGACAAATCGTGACCCAAACTATCCCTCCCTATGGGACAGACATCAATGACAAATGACTGCGGACTAATTATGCTTATGTGATGAGATAACTGCACAATTTAACTTCATCTTTAAGGTTGCATTATTTGAAACCATTATGAATGTAGGCTCACTATTTTTTCTTTTTTTCACTCCTTTTTAGTTCGGGCTAATGTGTGGCGTTTAAGCCCTCACCTGTAAGCTGAAACTATTGCATTGGACTACAGGTAGGAGGGAGATGGCGTGTGAGGAGAGGCACACAGTTTGTGGGTGTTGTTTGACTATTTACCCACCCATTGATGGACTATTGCCATGCTAATGGGTATTTCCATTCCCACCCGTTGCTTGCCCCTCCCAACCAAAACACATCCTCGACTGTCAGGTCGCTTTTTTAAGCAGTAACATCAAATGTTAACCTGCCAGTGTTTTATTGAGCAGTCAGCTGAGAGTTAATGGCTTAATTGCAGCTGTGAATGGCCATTGGTGTGATGAAATGTCTTAACCATGAGTGCCTTCAACCACTTGATTTATATGTCGTCCATGTCGTCCATGTACGGAAGTCCTGTTAAGACCAAGCAATGAAAAAGTCGACAGTTTTGCCTTGAGTTATTGGCATTTCCCATGTGCTGGCATCATATGGCCAGCTAATGACTTGTCCAGCTGTTGTGATCTTATGGCCAGGGTTCAGTGCCTATGCCATGCCTACACAAAAGCCCAAATTGTTGGCTTTGCCAATGATTGTTGAATTTGGCTATTAGGTGGCGTTGCGAGTGCTGCCTATGAACTGAAACTATACGCATGGGGAGTGAAGAGGGGAGGGAGATGGGATGTTAGGAGGGACACACAGACTGGGGGAGTTGCTTGGCATTTTAC
Source organism: Ambystoma mexicanum (assembly GCF_040938575.1). Classification (NCBI taxonomy): domain Eukaryota; kingdom Metazoa; phylum Chordata; class Amphibia; order Caudata; family Ambystomatidae; genus Ambystoma; species Ambystoma mexicanum. Next base: position 137,069,275 of record NC_090930.1, read on the forward strand.
CTACCATTGTCTGCCATTGGTCACACTAATCTCTATGGTCATGCCCACACACTCCCTGCCCCCCACCTGCCCACCCAAAACGCTCCTGCTTGAGTAGTCACGTCTTATTGCCTTGTCACAGCATTGTTGCCAGAAGCATTTTCAAATATGGTGTGATGTGCAAAATGTGCACCTTGCAATCACATTGGCTGCCTTAGCGTTGGGTGGCATCAGGGTGAAGATGCAGTTCGTAAGCCAAGGCACATTTTGCTGATCTACAATGAGATGCAGTACAGGCCGGTAACATAACGGAGCCGGAACCACGCTCCTTCAAAACATTTCTTGCTGGAGCTTCGTCCCCTAAACCCAGGGGCCAACACTCCCAGGACTGTCCCAGATCTGCAGACCACGCTGCATAGACTTCTGAAAGAAGTCTGCTGACAATGCACACGCGAGTAACCCGTTTGTCAACGTGCTTTTAGAAAACTAACCACTACAGGCGGAAACTGGCAAAGCCTCACAAATTGTGTTGCAGCTATACAAACAAGTATATATGTCCTGCAATTTACAGACATCTCTTTTATTAGGGTGAGTATTGTGACCAATCAAAATAGTAGAGTCCATTATTCACTTAAAGGGCTTCTTACTAAATCACTATAAGGCATGTTTCACATTTAAAATTGTGGACATTACGATGTTCCCATAATGCTCTTTGCTTTTATGCAAATCACTAGGATTGGGTTCTATGAAGAGATACTGGCCTCATTACGGGTCGGTAAGCCTGCCGGTGATACCGGCGGATTGCTGGCAGACCTGAAAAAAATTACCAGTGCCTGGCTTCTCGGTAACACTGGTGTATTACGACCCGGCAGCCGGGAAGCCAGGCGCCAGTAATTTTGTAAGTTCCCATTCCCACAGTTTCCATGGGAATGGAGCCACAGATGCACCGGCACCGTTAAGAATGGTGCCAGTGCTTTCGTGAAACTCTGTGGGTGGGTTGTAGTTCCGCCCACCAGGTCAGACTCTGCTGGATGTGACAGCCCCCGCCCGCAGAGTCGTACTGTGCCGATCCGGAAACACCGGTGCGGGTAAGCTTACCGGCACCGGTGTTTCCGGACCGGCACAGTTGCAATGAGGTCCACTGTATTGCGCAACCTGGCGGGGGCCGCGGACCATTGCTCACCCCCTCCTTTCAAAAACCCCGCCCTGCGAAAGAGGTGACTGTTTCCCCAATACATATTTTCCATTTCAGGCAATGCCGAGACACACATGCTCCATAATGGTATGGTTTTTAACTTTCTCATTTTCCGATGAAACTCGCTGTTTACCCCCGTCTTGATCACAGTTATGAGTCTCAGCTGTGAAAAAAAGAGACAGGTGTGATCCTATCAGGGAGCAAATCCCAGCAGGATCTCCGATGCCTTTCCAGCTCTAAACGTGAAATAAATAATCTCTTGCCACGAGGGAGATGAACAGAAGGTTACATGGCGGCAACATACGCCTGTGCTATGTTTAGAACTGAGACTGTTTCTCAGTTTCATGGTATAATAATCACCAAGGGCCAGTCAGAACATTTGCCGGCTTTGGATCCTTCTGAGTGAGATCGGGGGCATTTTAAAAACAGTGCTATTTTATTCCAAAACGTTCATAAAAGCGTATTATAAGCTACACTCTCAGGCTAATGCAAGACTGCTTTGATGACTTATTAGAACCTAGTGTGAAAGGCTGTGTACATGGGCCAACGTGCGTGAGGAGAGAAATGTTCAGAGTGTTAATATATTATGTTGTATACTTCATTGTAATTGATTGTAATTCATGTTCATAGAAAACACATATTTGTTAGGTTTTCATTAACACAGTAGGACCACTTTCCTAAGGCAACAGCTCCCTCTAGCGGTGACAACAGGTGAAGAGGGCAGTCTCTACTGCGCATGACTGCATCAGACAAACATACATCTGGCCTTTTATTATATTTTATGGTGATATTAGGATATTGGTTATACTCCTATTCCTATGCTGCCTTGTGAAATTTAGAACTCGTTAGCTGGAGAAATAACAGAGATGCATGAAAAACCATGAAGCCGCCATCACTAACAGGTTGGCAGTCCATTGGTGAAGAATGTCTGAATGGTTGGGTTCTGAGGCGGGGCTGTCTGTGTAGTTCATACCCAGTACTGTATCAAGAGGAAAGGTTTGGGGGGTAGGTCTAGCTTGCTGGGAATGGGTAAGAGCAACCTGCAGTACTTAGTTATAGCACAGCATGAACACAAATCTCATCAGTGTTTCTGCTTGTCTGCTTTGCACATCCAGTGAGCCACTGGGTCTGTGATGTGAGGGGTGTCACAGTGGCTCCTGCCATCAATCCTGCCTGGCACTGTGTGACCTCACCCAGCTGTGCCAGGCCTGCACCACAGGCACACTGTA